>NC_135900.1:13599928-14199928 GCF_964194155.1 Cetorhinus maximus
CCGTATCCCTCTATTCCCATCCTATTCATGTATTTGTCAAGCTGCCTCTTAAACACCACTATCGTACCTGCTTCCACCACCTCCTCTGGCAGCGAATTCCAGACACTCACTACCCTCTGTGTAAAAAACCTGCCCCGCACATCTCCTCTATAGTTTTCTCCTCTCATCTTAAATCTACGTCCCCTAGTAATTGACTCTTCCACCCTGGAAAAAAGCTTCTGACTATCTACTCTGTCCATGCCATTCATAATTTCGTAAACTTCTATCAAGTCACCCCTCAATCTCCGTCGCTCCCACACATTGTTTTTTTTTCATTTTCTTTGAACGTTTCTCTTTACCAGATTTAAAAGTATTGAATATGGGGAATAAAAAAAACTGCTTGGCTGACAAGTCAAGCACTGCCCAATTGGGTAATGAATCTTTTTGCTTTCTAATTGGCGTAGGAAGGCAGTCTGTCACAAGGATGGGTGGGTTGGCTGGCTAATGGCTGGAGCATGGGGAGAATCAAAGCTCCAGGAATACATTTAATCACAGTTGGCAACCCTGCTAAGGGCCCTGCTGGGAAATTGCTAAGTGTCCACCATACTCTGCTCAGTTTTTTGGCGTTCCTTTTGCAGTTTAAAGGGACAACAACAGCTTGCATTTATATCGCACTTTTAGCACAGTACAATCACCCAAGGCACTTCAAAGTTCTGTAATAAAAGGAATTTGACACAGAGCCATATAAGCGGAAACTGTATTAGGTCGGCCGACCAAATTCTTGCATAAGGAGGTGGGTTTTAAAAGGAGTATCTTCAAGGAGGAGAGAGGTAGGGAGGTGGTGTAGTTTCAGGAAGAGGTCCTTGAGCTTAAGGCCTGGTATCAACTGTGGTTCAGCCGGCAGTGGTCTCACTTCTGAGTCAGAGAGTTGTGTATTCATATCCAGAGATTTGAGCATAAAAAATTCCAGGCTGATACTCCAGTATGGTTCTGAGTGTGTGCTGCACTGTTGGGCAGCTGAAGGCATGGCTGTCAATGTTGGAGTGATAAAAACCAGGGACGTGCAAGTTATTAGAGCAGCAAGCGCATTTAGGCAAATGCGGATGTCCAGAAGCTCCACTCAGCTATTTGCAGTTTCAAGTTGTTGCCTCAAATTGTTGCTTCATTGGAATAATTTAGTGAGCTAAATTCTTTTTGAATAGGCAATTAGCAGTTTTTCCTCCTGCTTAAAGAGACAGATGTGTCTCTGTCGGGCAGTATCCCTTGGGGGAACGACAAAATGTTACAAATTCTGTTACAAATTTTGTTGTTGATACCTTCTTGGGTTTAGCGGCTTCAGTTGATCCTGTAACTGGATTCCACATCCTTACGTCCTGGAGTTAACTCATGCTGTGTAATAGTCCCCCACACAATAAGGTAGACCGGGGGGGTGTGACTGCATTTCTTAAGTTTCCACTTCGTGCGCAGTCAGCACAAGGGGTGCAAATTGTGCCAAAATTGCACCTGTTTTCAATTAAGTCTTCTTGTCCCTAAGTTTCCACTCTTAACTCCTTTGCGTATCGCTGAGTGCAAAATCTGCCATGAACCAGCGCAATCAGGCAGTGTTTTACAACGTCATTTTTAGAAAATGATTGCTTTAAAAAACATTCCTTGATATATTTAAGGGTGGCAACCAGGTGCAGTCTGACTAAGGTGGGTTTATCACAAAAAATAAGGGCCCAGGTCTTCCGTTCTCCGGGTGGTTGTATCTTGGAGGTACCCCGGAAGGTACACTGGGGAACCCTCAGAAGAACCCGCACGCTGACTACGCAGGGATTGCCTGGGAAGTTTCAACTTACGTTGGGCAATTGCCCTGTGTCTGGAACCTTCCGAAAAGCCGGTTGAACCCAGAGACTTTGGATGATTCCGACTCTCTTTGCAGAATAGTTACCCAGGAAAAGTTAGAAGAATTAAAACCACTTCTAACATCTGGATAACTATAGACTGACACCCCTAATTCCCACTGGATCCCACCCCCCCACCCCCGACTACACCCCCACGACCCTGCACCCTGACTACCAACCTGATCCATCGACCACCCCACCCGACAACCCCCTACATCTCCGGACTCCCCCACAACTCCCTAACCACCCAATCCCCCAACCACTCAATGACCCACTCACTCCCCCCGACTATCCCTCAACCCCTGATCCCCCCCCTCACCCAGCCCACCTGTCTAATCGACTAACCCCCATCCTCGACAAGCCCAGACTCCCCCGGCCATCCAACTGCCTCCCTCCACCCTCCAACAACCCCCAACCCCACTTGACTCCCCCGACTATGCCCAACCCCGACGTCACCCCTGACCACCTGACCGGGCGACCCCCTGACTACATCCCCATCCCAGGCTACCCCCACCTCCCAACCCCACCCCAAATACCCCCCACACCACCCGACCAACCCTCACTCCCCTGACCACCTCCCTCCAACAAACCCCCTTGACCACCCGACCTCACCCACCCCGACCAGCTCTCCCCCCCCTACCCCTGACCCATGCTGCCCACTGACATTCTCTCCTGTCAAAGTGGCTGGGGCATTTAAACTTCACACTTTATGGCATCTGGTGTCGCAAAAAAGGGGGCGTGGCTTCACATCTCCCGACGATCTTGCACTGCACTGGGAGGGCTCCAGGAGCAGCTGCGCTCCGCATTTCTCAGCGGACCCGGGTTGGAAGAGGGGTCCCAGGTGGGAAATGTGCCCCGCAGCTGCTCCTGGAGTCCAGGTAGAAGGTGAGTGGAAGGGAACAGGGCGGTAATCCGCCAATGCATGGAAAATTCCGGCCCCAAACATTGTTCATCACAGTAACAATCCACCACTTCAGAGTAAATTGCTTTTAAATGACTGAAAATTGCTTTTAAAAAAAAAATTAAATAAAAACTTGCCTGTTACATTAGAGTCTCTTTCCTGGTAAATGACATTTTTTTTTTTAATTGTTCCCATTTATGTCCTTCTGCCCAAAAAGGACCGGCTTAATTTTCAGGAACTTCTCGAAGATCTGAAAATCAGTGCAATTAGCGGAAACTCCCAATGGTGATTAATACATTTTGAAGGAGGGGGGTGAACCTTATTCTCATCCTGTATATTTTTTTAACAATCAGAACAAAAGATCGCGGAAATTCGAGGAAGGTGCTGAATGTGGTTCGTGCTGAAGGTTCTGCATTGGTTGCGTCAATTTCGGGGCAAGTTGCGTCGAAACAAACAAGCGCAACTGGGCGGAAACTCCAGGCACATGTTTTCGACGTGTACCCTTGTGTCAACCAAATCAAAGCATTACAAAATGTGAATTGTCACATTGTTTGCAAGAAAGGCGAGGGGGGTGGAAATTGCATTTACACTGCACTTATTACCAGCAGCCAATTAAATACATTTCCATGTATCAACCCTAGTGTTTCTTTTTATTTTTTGGCATTTAATCTACAGGAATTTGTGTTTTCTGCTCAATCCCTCGTCCAGTAATTGGGTGTAATTACACAGCTTTCCTCTGTGTAAATTCGTTAATTTAATGCCAGCCTGAATCTTTTGTACGCCTTTTTCCATTTGGAGCCTCACACCTGGTTGCACAAAATGATCTTTTTTGATGTTTATTTGGATGAATCTATTATTCAGGCATGTGCCGTTCAGCAAGACTGGAGGTCCACAGGACAGCAGTGCCTAACGGGAGCAAAGGATACCAATAGGATACAAAGTTGTCTCTGCCTGTACAGAAAATGTACAAATTGGCCAACTGGTCCTTTCCTTAGCACAATGCACTCTTAAGCCCGAGACTCTACAACCCCTCACCACCTGCTGATAGGCTGCCTGTGTTATGCAGCTCTGACCTGTTAAAGCATTTTGTTGTTGGTGATATTTTGTCCTTGTGTTTGACATGGAAGGATCGCTTGTTGATGTACTTTCTCAAACCCTATGTTGACCATTACCTATAAATGCTCTCCTCCCAAAGCCTGAGGGCAGCAGGACAATTGGTGCTTTCAAGGCTAAGATCGATAGTTTTCTGTTGGGTAAACGTATCACGGGATATAGAGCTAAGGGTAGTAAATGGAGTTGAGATGCAGGTCACCCATGATCTAACTGAGTGTTGGAGCAGGTTCGAGGGGATGAATGGCTTAATCCTGTTCCTTATGTATGCCTTTACCAAACACTCATTACCAACATAATGGGTTTGCTCACAGCTCCAAGGGCACTTGCTGAATAAAACCATCCCTCTCTGCGAATGTATGCTGAATTTAAAGAGGGAGTCTTTATTTTGTGGCTAAGACTGCCAAAAATCACACTGATGCATTTGACGCAATTGCTCATCTGATGAAGCAGGATAAACTGAATAGGCAATATGGAATTTCAATCACCCTTTCATTGTTGAAACTGGAAAGAGAAACCCTTCTTTGCAAAATGTGAATTGTTTCATTGAAATGATCGATTAGAGGAATTTCACCCACACCTAGGTCCCAACTCCACAGTAGAAATTACAGCGATGAAAAATAACTTCAGTTGCAGCCAGTAATTACTGTTCTTGCTATGATATTCTTTATAGCTATCAACAGCAAAGAAGAAAGAAAGAGCCTACGTTTAGATAGAACTTTTCACAAAAACAGGATGTCCAAAAGTGCTTCATAACCAATGAAGTACTTTTTGAATTTAAGTCACCGTTGTAATGTAGGAAACACAGCAGCCATTTGCATACAGCAAGTTCCCTGTTACAATCCCCATGAGGAAACCGTAAACCAAAAATAACCAAATTTACTGAATGACCCCCAAATGAAGAAATTACCAACAAGATTCCGCTTTTTGTATGTTATATTTTAATATGAATCAGAACCAATGGAAATTGCACACTAATTAACAGGCAAATTATATTTCAATTAGAAAAGCTGAATTCCATTTTAAATAGCCGATACAGCAAAGATACATCGTACGCAACCACAAGCACCCGCATCACTCCCTGCATAAATATGGCACCATTGCAATCTCACAGTCTTTCCAACTCAGCCTCTGTTATGTAGGATCTCTCACTTTCCCACTCAATTGATTTGGCCCCAGTCACACTCACCCAGCAGCTGGAGGTCCCCAGATATGGGCAACACCGACAACGTACCCATCTATGAATCTTTTCTCACTTGGGTCACATCAGTCCTGTAGCTTTCCAGAGTTCTTTCTCAGCTGACCAACCAATAATACCACAATCTGGTCCTTTGGTACAAACTCTTAGATGTTTCACATCTCTGAGCTACCCACTCTGCTTTTAGGATTCAATCCCTTTTAGTTTGGTTGTACGTTGCATCTCCGAGAGCTTCTGGAATTCTATTTATCTTCTTACTGCCCAAGGGAAATCTGACCTATTTTTAGAGAATTTGACTCACTCCTAAACACACCGGGGGTTGATAACTGTGTCCTGTGTAGCACTTCAAAGTGTCTGCATCTGTGTGCTGATTGCCTTCTGCCTCCAACTCTCCTTTGTGTCTGCCAGCTACATGGCCTCTGTCTTAACTTCCTGTCTGTAGGCACTGCTTCCAGATCAGTGGTCACCAGGTCACATGGACAAGCTTTTCTTGAGATCCAAGAAAATTACTTCGTGTACATGGATTTCCAAAAAGCATTTGATAAGGTGCCACATCAAAGGTTACCAGAGATAAAATTAACATGGATAGAGGATTGGTTAGCTAATAGGACAAATGGGTTATTTTTGGACTGGCAAAC
Organism: Cetorhinus maximus; assembly: GCF_964194155.1. Classification (NCBI taxonomy): domain Eukaryota; kingdom Metazoa; phylum Chordata; class Chondrichthyes; order Lamniformes; family Cetorhinidae; genus Cetorhinus; species Cetorhinus maximus. The sequence continues at coordinate 13,605,638 of NC_135900.1, forward strand.
TATAAATAGTGGAATACCACAGGGATCAGTGCTGGAGCCCCAACTATTTACCATCTATATCAATGACTTGGATAAGGGAGCACATGTACGGTAGCTAAATTTGATAATGACACAAAGATAGGTAGGAAAATAATTTTTCAAGAGGACATCAATGGTCTACAAAGGGATTTAGATGGGTTAAGTGAGTGGGCAAAAAATTGGCAGCTGGAGTATAATGTGGGAAAATGTGAACCTGTCCATTTTGGCTGAAAGGATAATAAAGCAGTATATTATTTAAATGGAGAAAGATTGCAGAACTCTGAGATACAGAGTGTTCTGGGTGTTCTGGTACATGAATCACAAAAGGTTAGTATGCATGTACAGCCAGCGATTAGGAAGGCAAATGGAAAGTTGGTGTTTATTGTAAGGGGAATCGAGTATAAAAGTAGGGAGGCATTGCTACAATTGTACAAGGCCTTAGTGAGACCACACCTGGAGTACTGTGTACAGTTTTTGTCTCCTTGCTTAAGAAAGGATATAAATGCATTGGAAGCAGTTCAGAGAAGGTTCACTCAGCTGATTTACAGGGTGAAGGGGTTATATTATGAGGAAAGGTTGAGCAGGTTGGGTCCATACTCATTGGAATTCAGAAGAATGAGAAGTGATCTTATTGAAACATATAAGATCCTGAGGGGACTTGACAGGGTGAATGTTGAGAGGATGTTTTCTCTTCTCAGGGAGTCTAGAACTAGGTGACGTTGTTCAAAAATTGTGGATCTCCCATTTAAAGACAGAGTTGAGGAGAATGTTTTTCTCTCAGAGAGTTGTCAGTCTGGAACTCTCTTCCCCAGAAGTCAGTGGAGGCTGAGTCTTTGAATATATTCAAGGCTGAGTTAGACAGATTTTTGATCAACAAGGGAATAAAGAGTTATGGGGGACAGACTGGAAAGTGGAGTTAAGGACATAATCAGATCAACCATGATCTTATTGAATGGTGGAGCTGGCTTGAAGGGTCAAATGGCCTACTCTTGTGCCTAATTCATATGTCCTTGTATTCAATTGATCCCTTTACAATTGTTGCACACTCTGAAAAGTCCTTTTCAAACATTCTTAAAAGCAATTACAGGTTCCACAGACATTTTAAAGAAATTACAAATTTTCCTTACTGCACTGCTTCCAGGTCAAAGGTTCTCACACTCCACAAACAGCAATGAGTAATGTGTTTTTTAGTGATGTTCGCTGAGGGACACCTGGGGAGAACTCCCCTGCTCTTTGAATAGCGCCCTGAGATCATTTACATCCAACTGAGAGGGCAGACAGGGCCTCTATTTAATGACCTCATCCTAATGCTGAATGTGGTATATGGTACTCAAGCGTTCAACAATAAGATTTAAGTGAATGATAAAGATGTAATCGTGTGAGAGAAGCTGGTCCTGAATCCTGAAAGCTAAGCCAGATGAAAAGCTAAAAGCATCTTTCGATGCCTGCAATTCGGTTAATGACGAGTTGTACTTGCTAAGTTCAGTTCAATGATATAAACCATTGAGCTTAACAGAACAAGATCAGTGGAGCTTACCGAAGTCATAGAGAGAGAAAATAACCTCACAACATGTGAAACACCTTGTACTTCATGATCAGAGCCACAAAAATGCATAGGAACAATCTGTGCCTGGCCCTCGCACTCTCAGGTGGGCGCTGCTGTTATCCAACCTGATAATAAGTGACATGATACTCGAAATAAGTGTGGGTGATATTATCATACAACGCTTAATGCATTCATATCAAATTGCTTTGTTTGCTGGTGTCATTCATCACTCAGTTGGTAGCAGTATCATCTCAAAGTCAAAGGTTTGTGAATTCAAGTCCCACTCCAGTGAATGATGTACAAAAACCCAGACTGACACTGCAGTGCAATACTGAGGGAATGGCACAGCTTTGTGAGGTACTGCCTTTCGGATTCTTTTTTGGATGAGACATTAAACCAAGGCCTAGCCTGCTCTCTCAGGTGGACGTAAAAGATCCCATGGAAATATTTTGACAAAGATCTGCGCAGTTAACTCCGGGGGCAGGAACTTGCCCTTGGCGGGGGTGGTCGGGAATCCGACCACCGCTTGCGATCGGCTCCGCACCACCGTTTTATGCGGGCGGGCCAATTAAGGCCCGCCCAGCATGGAACGCGAGAGGCTGTGCGGGTGTAGGGGAGGAGGGCGAGCGGGCCTAGCGCAATCTTCGCGCCTGCGCACGAAAGAGCGCTTCAATCTCCCTGAGTCACGGAGCAACCTCAAGGACATGAAGAAAAGGAAATAAAATTGTCATAAAACATATCCCCTCATGTGACTCTGTCGCACGAGCTGGGACATGTTTTTAATTCAAAAATAACATTTTTGTTTGATGTTTATTTGCTTTAGGAAACCGCATCCCGCCCATGGGTGAGGTTTCCTAAAAAAATGTAAAGGCCGCTTGGCCTTTTCGCCTGCCCGCCCGCCGTTAGGCTGGACGGGCAGTGTACATTTGAATTTAATTAGCTTCTTAATGGCCTTAATAGGCCTTTAAATTGCCGGCGGGCGCGCAGCCAACTCTGGCGTGCGCCCACCAAACGAAACATCGCAAGACTGCGCGATGATGTCGGGACGCTCGCCTGACATCATCGCGTATCATTTTATGCTCAGGCGTGTCGGGCGCGTGCCCACACGCCGAGCGTAATATTCTGCGTGTTCAGGTCGTTATTTATACCTCAAACATCATATAAAAACAGATGATTTGGGCCATTATCACAGTTTGTGGAAGCTTGCTGTATGCAAATTGGCTGTCGCATTTTCTACATTAAACTACTCTAACAGAGGTAGTTCTTAAATGGCTGTGAAGTTTTATGAGATGCCTGAGGTTGTGAAAGATGTTATATAAATGCAACTCTTCTTTCTTCTATTAACACACAAAGTAAATGGGTTAGATAGAAGAGTGGGCAAAATTGGTTGGTGTTGGTACAATATGCACAGTGATTCTAAGGCTGCAGTCAGAATTTTACTTTTTAAACCTGCAAGAGTGTTAGTACAGAGAAGAAAACAAGAAACAGCATGGATATTTTACCTTTCGTGATCCTCAAAGTGTCTCAAATCACTGTCCTGCAGTTTTGATATACACGGGAGCAATTTTAACTGGGAGCAGGATTCAGCCTGTTGAAGCAAGTATCCAAACATGCTCGACGTTGTCAGGTTTTAACTTCTGGCACTATCTGCCCGCAGCCAGTCGGACATCTACCCGATGCAGATGGAAGGTGGAAGCTGGCTGTCGTGTGTGAGCAGGAGTTTGGGCAGCAGGAGCCTGAGGTTCACCCACAAGACAGCAGGGAGGGAGTTTTGGGAGGGTCTTGAGGGAGAGAAAGCGGCATGGGAACCCCAGGACAGGGCATCTTAATCGTTCTCTGACTGAAAAGCTCATGGATTTCAGCCCCACTCCAGAGGCTTCAGCGTGTAATCTGGGCTGACACTTCAGCGCAGTTCACAGGGAGTGCTGCTCTGTCAAAGATGCTGATTTATGGATTAGACGCGACACCGAGGCCTTGTTTTCTCCCTCGGATGAATGTAAAAAAGATGCCATGATGAACAGCAAGGATGTTTCCCCATTATCCTGGCCAACATTTATCCCTTGAGCAAAATCAGTAAAAACAGATTGGCTGATCATCCATCTCATTGCTGTTTGTGGGATCTTCCTGTGTACAAATTGGCTGTCGTGTTTCCCCACCTTACAACAGTGACTACATTTTAAAAGTACTTTATTGGTGGTGAGATACTTCAGGATGCCCTGTGGTTGTGAAAGGTAAATGCAAGTTTGTTCTTGCTTCCTGACAATATTCCAATTCTGAGTACCTTCTAATATGGGTCAGGACATTATGAATTTTCTTTAGTAGGTAATATAAATCGTAAACACTCCCAGAACATTCTGACATTTTATTTGCAAAGCCATTATAGTCTATTCCTCTTTATGCAAAATAATTTAATTCAAATTATCTGACAATTCGATTCATTTTAGCACTAAAATCCCACTTTGTTATGGCATTTGGGATGCTTAATTTAAATTAATGAATAATGCAGTTTTTCATGTAAAAAAATGACTCAGATATTAGAAGCATACTGCACATTCTGTTGTCTATGACTACAAAAAAAATCAAACAGAAGGTAGAGCAAATTGTATAGCTTTCCCCCCAATTGATTGTATTAATGAGATGCACTGCACTTACAGATTAAAATTGAAGTATTTGAAAAGCACGGGAATAATTTTGGTTTTTAACTCAGCATTAAGTAATTCTTCTGTTGCTTGTTTGCAAGTTCTCCCACCCGTGCATTTGAATGACACCTGTGATAAAGGGCATAGCTCTGTCAGATACCACAATTTAATGATTACCACATTTTATGATCCAATTCCTTCGACAGCACCATCCAAACCCTACCAGACCTCTACCACTCCGAAGGACAAGGGCAGCATATGCTTTGAAACACCACCACCTGCAAGCTACCCTCCAAGTCATACACCATCCTGACTCTATTGTCGTTCCTTCACTGTCGCTGGATCAAAATCCTGGAACTCCCTCCCTAGCAGCAGTGTGGTGTACCTATGTCAGGAAAATATAATAATTTTCATAATGTTATTGGAATTTATTGTAAGGTAGGAATAGAGTGTGTCTGTGTGTGGGGCTTAATTGGATTAAAGATAGCTGGTCTGAAGGCTTTGATGTATCAGAAAAGAAGCTAGGTTTGAAACGTTAAATAGGTAAACATGGCTGATTTTTAGAATGTGAGGTGCAAAGGGAAAATTTACATTTTTAGATAAACCAGAGTAAATTGAATTTCAGAGGAGGTGAAATGTTACACTTAGCCGGGAGAGGCCAAACAGTGTGTTTATTTTTCCTAAAGCTTACTGATAGAATTGGTATGAAGAAAGATTTTTATTACTAGAAAAGTAGATTTGAAAAGACATATTGGGACAATGGGATTTACATTAAAAAGGGAGAAACCTATATAAAGGAGATGAGGTTACATGTAAGAGGAAGGAATTCTAAGATCTAACAAGTGTAAAAAGCCTTCAGCCTCTAAGTCTCAAGTTGCTGTCTACACGAACTGAAGTGAAGAAAACTCACTTTGAATTCGATGGTTCAGGGTATTGTGTTACTTTGCCTGGGTCTTTTAAAATCTGTGCATTTTACTGTTGCCTTAACGGAGGTGTAGCCGGGAGTTAGATTAACTAGGGGAGCTACTATCATAGTAGTAATTTGTAAACCTATGTGTGTGTTTAAAATCATTTTATTTTAATTAATAAAGGTTTAATTTAGTTTTGTAAGAAATCTATAAGACTCGGTGTTCTTATTACGACTGAATTCAAGGCATACATCTTGAAATAAAAACAAATTGTAAAATGGTTGCAGCAGTTGTTTTAAGTTTCCCTCTGGGATTTGAACAGCTCAGCATTTACCATCCACTGTGCCATAACAACTTATACCACATGGGCTGTAATGGTTTGAGAAGGCAGCTCACCACCACCTTCTCAAGGGCAATTAGGGTTAGGCAATAAATGCTGGCCTCGCTGGCAATGCTTACATCCCATAAACGACTAATAAAAGATTGTCGAAAGTTATTATATAGATCAAATACTTATTCTCACCAATATCACCCAGTCAATCAACTCCATTCTTTGAAAGGAAGACTGACAAAGGCAATGGAGATAAATATGTAACATCTCTGGAAATTTGGTGGATGTGCAATGAACCTACAATGGTATAGTTTAGATTATAGCCCAAGGGTATTAGTACAGTCTGTTCAATGACCATTCACATTATACATTTCCAATTTAGTCAGAGAAACTGCAATGAAATTGGTCATTTGCCAATATAATCTATCATCATTGTGAGGAAGTGATCCAACGAGGGATTTCCAAGTAGAAAAGGTGAGAGCCACTGTCATTTTCATCCTGTACTATCCCAGCTACTGTTACAAGAGGGCACTTTCTCTGGCCTTAATCCCAGGGTTACACCAGACGGTTGTTGAAATTAATGGAGAGAATTGGCTGGAGTGAGTATCTTGTTCAGATGAATCATCCAAAAGCCCGCAAATGAATGCAACACTACACTGCTGTTGACAAATGCTGCTCTAGCCACAGAGGTATCATAATTCATATCATCTTTGTTATTGATGTATGATGGCGCATAAAAACAAGGTGATCTTTCCTACTGTCAAGGCATAAAAATGACTGTGAAAAGTTTCTTTCTTTTTTCAATTTATCCAGAAAATAGAGGCTACATATGAAAGACTTTGCTACACAATGCTCAGCAATACAAATTGACAGTAATGTTTCTGTAAATTCTTCCGATTAATATGAATTGTACATTCTGAAAACTCTGAAGAGAAATTCACTGCTTAGAATACTGATCTGTCTAGCGTGATCACATCATGTTGGAGGGTAAATCCTCGTAAGAGAAGCCTGGAATCTAAATCCTGGTTTAACAGGGTAGATTTGTAACTCAAAGAAGCTATTAAGGGAACTGAAATGAGAAGACAAAATGGCCACACAAGGACAACAAGTCAACAAAGGAGAAACTATTCAGGAAGTTTGGATGCAAATTCCTTCTGCAGACTGAACCAACTTTGATTCTTTCCAGCATTAATCTCATTGCTTTCCTGAGGGCACTAAATCTTGTATTGGTGGCCCTTGGATAAACTATCCCAATGGCCATTCCCCATGTATGAGTCTAATCTTACATCCTAATTGTTGGTAGCCTCTTTGACCAACCATCCGAGGCCAGTCAGTGTTCTCACTTAACATTGACGGGTACGCAATTATTTTCTTCCTCTATTTCTAGACAAATTTTTCCCTTCCTAGCCCTCTTCTGAAGATGGTGATCATTTGCATCCATGAGTTTCCACACCCACTTGGCTATCCTTCATCTGTCAGCTTACATTTTGAAGGGGGTAGATATTCTTATGAACTCTCTCTTCAAGCCTGGAGTTTTGTTCATCTGGGATTGATATTAGGAATTCAGGTGCAGTGTCTCTGTGGTTTGTTGTCCACTATTTATTTTTATTTGTTCATGGGATGGGGGCATCAATGGCAAGGCCAGCATTTATTACCCATCCCTAATTGCGCTCGAGATGTGGTGCAAGCCTTAATCATTTTTTCTGTAGCTGTTTGATACAACTGAGTGGCTAACTAGGCCATTTCAGAAGGCAGTTATAAGTCAACCTGGGTCTGGAGTCACATGTAGGTCAGACCAAGTAATGACAGCGGATTTCCTTCCCAAAAGGACATCAGTGAACCAGCTGGGTTTTTATGACAATCCAGCAGTTCATGGCCATCATTACTGAGATGAGCTTTTTGTTCCAGATTCATTTGATTAATTGAATTTAAACTCATGCCTCTGGAACTTCAATCTGGTCTTCTGGATTACTGGTCCAGTAACATACCCATTCTGCTACCATTCCTTCAGATAGGAATAATGGGTAACGGACCATGGGCAGGTTGTTTTTTCTCTCTAGTTCAGGGCGCTGAGGCCAATGGTAGCAACTTACCACTGCCCTGGCTGAGAATATTCAACCCAGCACAGGTTTCAGATTAATCTTTGGATCTTCAGGGTCCGTGTGACTCCAACCCACATTGAAAAGCATATTTGTTTGCTGAGGCCCCAGGAGAGGTTTTTTTTAAAAAATAGATATGCGTAATTCTTGCCCTGGTTTCTTAGGGTAAGGGTGGTGATGAGGACGGGTGTGCTGCAGACGCGGGGGAGTTGTTTGATGTGAGAGAGGGATAGAGGGAGAGAAAGCCGGAGAGGGCAGGGGGAGGGGAAGAGAGGCAGAACATTTCTCCTTATCTTCCAGCTTGCAAAACTGTTTCTATTACAAATAGACCAGCTTTGCGTTTTAGCAGGAACTGGGGAGCCAAGGGTCATGTGGGAATTTCTTTGCACATAACCGTGCTAAAGAAGCTGATGACAAAGGAGGCACAATATGGTTGCTTTACCTGAATGAAAGCATTTTAAAGGCGACTCAGGGCTAGTAAGCTTAGAAAAATACTGCCTTTGAGTGCTGTACGTGAATAGTCTAACATTGCTTTATTCTTTGAAGGTGACAGATCAATTAGAGATGAAAGAATTTCTCGTATTTCACCAAGTACTGCTACTTATGTGAGTAATTTGTGTCTAATTGCTCTTTCCCCACCTTCCTTCATTCGCTCCTGTGAATTCAAGTCAACAAAAAAAGATGACTTTGTTAAATGGATGTTGACATTGTGACCTCTGTGGAAGGAGCCTGGAGGCGATTCTTCTTTGCTCAATGGTGGCGGGCGATTGAAGGCAATCTCAACACTGCTTTCCCTTAACAAAGACCCGCAGTCTGTGAGCAGAAGCAGACGATTATGAGCTATTGTTACACATGCCTTTAACTGTAGGTATCTTGTTTATAAGGATGACAGTAATGCAGGTAGCTCATTTGCATATCCGAACTTTCCATTTCATTCTTGTGTAATGAATTAAAAGAAAGAGGCCCTTGGAATTAGACCATCTCTGAGGACCCAAAGGCTAATTCTGAGCTGATTACAAACAAACTGTCTTCATTGTAGATAATATTTTAAAAAAATTATTCATTAAGGGGTTGTGGGCATTGCTGGCTAGGCCAGCATTTCTTGCCCATCCCTAATTGCTCTTGAGAAGGTGGTGGTGAGCTGCCTTCTTGATCTGCTGCAGTCCCTGTAGTATAGGTACACCACAGTGATGCTCGAGGAAGCTCCAGGAGTTTGACCCTGGGATGGTGAAGGAACGGCATTGTAGTTTCATGATGGTATGTGGCTTGGATGGGAACTTCCTGGTGCTGGTGTTCCCATGCATCTGATGCACTTGTCCTTCCAGGTTTCAGAGGTTGCAAGTTTGGAAGGTACTGTAAAAAGAACCTCGGTGAGTTGCTGCAGTGCATCTTGTAGGTTGTAGATGGTACAAACTGCTGCCATTGTGTGTCAGTGATGGAAGGAGTGAGTGTTTAAGGTTCCAATCAAATGGACTGCTTTGTCCTGGATGGTGTCTTGTTTCTTGAGTGTTGTGGGAGCTGCACCCATCCAGGCAAGTGGAGAGTATTCCATCACCCTCCTGACTTGTGCTTTGCAGATGGTGGACAGGCTTTGGGGAGTCAGGAGGTGAGTTACTTGTCACAGGATTCCTAGCTTTTGTAGCTACAGTGTTTACATGGCTGGTCCAGTTCAGTTTCTAGCCAATGGTAACCCCCAGGATATTGGTAGAGGGGGGCTCAGCGATGGTAATGCCATTGAATGTCAGGGGGTGATGGTTAGATTCTCTCTCATTGGAAATGGTCATTGCTTGGCACTTGTGTGGTGCAAATGTTACATGCCACTTATCAGCCCAAGGCTGAATGTTGTCCAGGTCTTGCTGCATATGGACATGGACTGCTTCAGTATCTGAGGGGTTGCGAATGGTGCTGAACATTGTGCAATCATCAGCGAACATCTCCAGTTCTGACCTTATGATGGAGGGAAAGTCATTGATGAAGCAGCTGAAGATGGTTGGGCCTAGGACACTACCCTGAGGAACTCCTGCAGTGATGTTCCAGGACTGAGATGATTGACCTCCAACAACCACAACCATCTTCTTTTGTGCTTGGTATTACTACAACCAGTGGGGAGTTCTTCCCATGATTCCTATTGACTTCAGCTTTGTTAGGGGTCCTTGATGCCATACTCAGTCAAGTGCTGCCTTAATGTCAAGGGCAGTCACTCTCACCTCACCTCTTGAGTTCAGCTCTTTTGTCCATTTTTGGATCAAGGCTGTACTGAGGTCAGGAGCCAAGTGGTTCTGGTGGAACACAAGCTGAGCATTAGCGAGCAAGGATTACTGAGCAAGTGTCACTTGATAGCACTGTCGACGCCACTTTACATCACTTTGCTGATGCTTGGAGTTATGGCACAGCTGGTGGAAAATGCTGAGTTACTCAAATCCTAAAGGGAAACTTGAAACAAATGCCACAACTGTTTAGCAATTTCTGTGATGCTGGGGACCTCAGGAGGAGATGGATCATCGTTCTGGCTGAAGATTGTTGCAAATGCTTCAGTTTTATCTTTTGCACTGATGTGCTGGGCTGATGATGGGGATATTGTGGAACCTCTTCCTCCAGTTAGCTGGTTAATTGCCACCACCATTCACAACTGGATGTGGCAGGACTGCAAAGCTTAGATCTGATCCGTTGGTTGTGGAATCACTTAGCTCTGTCTATCCCATGCTGCTTCCGCTGTTGATTGTGAGTAGATTGATGGGGCGGTAATTGGCTGGGTTGGATTTGTCCTGCTTTTTATGGACAGGACATAACTGGGCATATTTTCCACATTGCTGGGTAAATGCCAGTGTTGTAGCTCTCCTGGAACAGTTTGGCTAGGGGCGTGGCTAGGTCTGGAGCACAAGTCTTCAGTAGTATTTACTTGTCCTGTGTTGTAACTTCACCTGGTTGACACCTCACTCTTATGTATCCTGATGCTGCTCCTGACATGTCCTCCTGCATGCTTCATTGAACCAGGATTGATTCCACAGCTTGATCGTAGTGGTAGAGTGGGGTCATGCCAGGCCATGAGGTTACAGATCATGGCTGAATACAATTCTGCTGTTGCTGATGGCCCACAGCGCCTCATGGATGCACATTTTGAGTTTCTAAATTTGTTCAGCATCTATCCCATTTAGCACGGTGGTAGTGCTATGAAGCACGATGGAGGGTATTCTCAATGTGGAGATGGGACTTTGTCTTGACAATGTGGTCATGCCTACCAATACTGTCATGAACAGATGCATCTCAGACAAGTAGATTGGCGAGCGCAATATCAAGTAGGTTTTTTCCTCTTGTTGGTTTCCTCACTACCTGCTGCAGATCCAACGTAGCAGTTATTTCCTTTAGGACTCGGCCAACTTTGTCAATAGTAGTTTATTGAACCATTCTTGGCGATGGTCATTGAAGCCTCCCACCCAAAGTATATTCCGTGCCCTTGCCACCCTCAGTGTTTCTTCCAATTGGTGTTCAACATGGAGGAGTACTGATTCATCAGCTGAGGAGGGGTGAGGAGACACAGGTGGTATTCAGCATGAGGTTTCCTTGCTCATGTTTGACTTGATGCCATGAGGCTTCATGGAGTCAGTGTTGAGGACTCCCTGGGCAATGCCTTCCCAACTATATATCATTGTGCCACCATCTCTGGTGATTCTGTCCTGCCGGTGGGACAGGACATACCCAGGGATGGTAATGCTGGTGTCTGAGACATTGTAAGGTTCGATTCAGTGAGTATGACTGTCTCAGGCTGCTGCTTCTGTAGTCTGTGTGATGGCTCTCCCAATTTTGGAACAAGCCCCCAGATGTTAGTAAGGAGGACTTTGTGGGGTTGACAGGGCTCAGTGTGCTGTTGTCATTGCTGGTGCCTTAGTTGATGCTGGCTCGTCCGTCCAGTTTCATTCTTTTTTGTAGACTTTGTAGTGGTTTGATTCAACTGAGTGGCTTGCTGGGTCATTTTAGGGGGCGTTTCAGAGTCAACCACATTGTTGTAGGTCTGGAGTTACCAGACCTGGTAAGGATGCATATATACATGTGTCTGCATATATAACTACACATACATATTTCAGGATTTGTGTATCAAGCATTACTAAAACGACAGCTATTCTTTCAGTGCCCTACACATCAAAATGATTTCTAAGCAATTTTGAAAAATTGGACCGAAAATTCTTCCATCATATTTTCTGTTGACGGCTAATTGTGCTAATATAATATGCCTTTATGAATACTACATTTCCAATAACATTGTTAAATCCCTGATTTTGTTTTAAACCCCAGATGGTTGGCATTTGAAAAAAAGAACACATTTCTTCCCACGCTCTTTTCCTTCTTTCTCCAATTCAGGCCACTTGTTACCAGGTAACTTTCCTCAGTCAGCGCTTGGGGACCATCTTGACTGTGACCTTTCCTTTCAATGCCTCTCTCTGTGATTGCCAGGCAGGTAGTGCAAATTGAATTAGGCTGAAGGATGTTTGTCTTCTCCTCTCCTGTGAAGGTGAGCGTGGCCTCCAGAATGTATTCTATCAAATATCCTGCCAGAGAACTGACAAAACTTACTGAAACGAGGATGATAGTCTCAAGTGACAGGGGCTATTGGGACTTAAATATATGATCACTGGACCAATAGCGGGCTGTGTTCCACTTGAAGTAATAAGCAATATGCCTGTATGGTGGACTTTCTAGCCGGGGAAAAGAGTAGGGGTATGTCTGTGGATGGAGTACCTTGAAGAACAGGTATACAATTAATTCTCTTATCTCGATTTCCTATCTTTATTTTTATTTGGACAATTTCTGGTGGGATTTCCAATGCATGGAGACAATTTTGGAGTTAATAAAAAATGGATCAGTTGAACAATTTTGGTCCTCTGGATCCATTACTCTGTGAGATTTTTCTTTGAGTTTCTGGTTGAATTTTGTTCAGTTAAACCTGCATTCTCTGACTTTGCACTTGTCATCCAAGTCAAATAGCTTGCTTTACACCCACCTCATCGGTGCCTTTCACCATTGTGGAGGCCCTGACTGTGTTGCCAATCATCTTCTTTTGTTCGGTAATTGCAAAGGTAACTTCAGTTCAAATCTCCTGTCATCACTGACAGGGTTAATTTAACAAAACCCATACGAGTATACGAATTAGGAGCAGGAGTCCACTTTCTCGCCTACCCCCGATAATCTTTGACTCCCTTGTTAGTCAAGAATCTATCTACCTCTGCCTTAAAAATATTCAATGACCCTGCCTCCACTGCTCTCAATCAACAGCCAGTTTTACACCCTGCCAGAGTTTACCTTACCTTACTTACCTTGCAAGTACCAAGAGGTACTTGCTCCTACCTATTCTATGAATTAGTAACTGTTTAAATATATGAAGGGAATGATTCCCTCATTGCTGTTCCTCCTACTCTTAGATGGTAAAGAAAGAATCCGCATTTATATAGCCACTTTCATGACTTTGGGATATACAAAAATACTTTACAACCAATGAAATATTGTTGAAGTGTCGTCACTGTTGAAATGTAAGCAATCCAGCCCTCAACAGGGACACAGCAAGCTCCCACAAACAGCATTAATGACCTGATAATCTAGCTTTCGTGAAATCTGTTGAGGATAAACTTTGGCCTGCACACTGTGGAGAACTCCCCTGCACTTTATTTTATTCATTCATGGGGTGTGGGCATCACTGGCTAGGCCAGCATTTATTGCCCATCCCTAATTGCCCTTGAGAAGGTGATGGTGAGCTGCCTTCTTGAACTGCTGCACCCACAGTGCTGTTAGGGAGGGAGTTCCAGGATTTTCACCCAGCGGCAGTGAAGGAACGGCGATATAGTTCCAAGTCAGGATGGTGTGCGGCTTGGAGGGGAACTTCTAGATGGTGGTGTTCCCATGTAGCTGCTGCCCTTGTCCTCCTAGATGATAGCAGTCATGGGTATGGAAGGTGCTGTATAAGGAGCCTTGGTGAGTTCCTGCAGTGCATCTTGTAGATGATACATACAGCTGCAACTGTGCGTTGGTGGGTGGAGAGAGTGCCTGTTGGAGATAGCAGATGGGTGCCAATCAAGTACTTCTATCGAGTAGAGTTGTGGCGTCTTTTACATCAATCAGAAAAGGCAGGTAGAGCCTTGGTTTAACATCTTATTTGAAAGACATTACTGACTGTAAAGTCGGCATAGATTTCATGCTCAAGTCTCTGGAATGGGAGTCACAATCTTCTGACCTCAGAGGTGAGAATCCTCTTCACTGAGCCACAGCTGACACTAGGTGGACATTTCGCTTGTGAAGAAACCGAATCTTACAATGGGAATCACACAAGTTTTACTGTGTGGTCATGGCAGTATATGTTGTATAGGCCATTCTCTATTTACTACCTGGATAAGGTGATACTTAGCACGGATGAACAGTACATGGCACGCTCATAGATATGCATATGTGTTTGTGTTAGTGGACATCCCAACTTGGAACTGGGAGGAGCCATTATTTAGAATGAACTTGTGGGTGTTAAGTTCACCCAGATGCTTGCATCCTCTGTCCAAAGTTAGCTGTTCCTGTGGAATGAGCTACCTAAATGATGGCTGGGACCTGACAGTCGCTAAACTGCAATTTGTGCAGTTGGCAGATCATCGCCAAGTGTTACAAGTGTTAATTAAGTGCCTTGTAAGCCACTTCAGAAGCGTGAGACCAGTGCTGTCAGAGGTAAAGAGAGATTGGCCAAGTTTGTAGTCTTATTATGAACGTCAAGGTGGTGAACTGCAGGAGATGTAGTTGTGTTTACTCTGGTTCATGGCTCTCACTCAGATTTTATCTGTGAAATTCGGCTCGCTAATGCTGGCTGCGGGCTGCGCCACCACCACTTTTGCGCAGCGTACCTTGCTGAGAGGGCACGAGCATGGCTGTGCTGTGCATACATTGGAAGCCTTAGGAGATGTCAGATCATGACATCAGTTACCCCTTCAGGGTCATTTGTTGCATGTTGTTGCACAGCACAAGTCCATTGAATGTTCGTGCTAATCACTCACAGCCCAACATGGGTTCAGTTATATGGGGGAGGCCCCCACCACTAGCATTATTTACAAGGCCAGCAATCCAATTTACAGGTGAGATGCTTTAGATTTACTCTTACTATTGCAAAGGTGCTGGAAGTAGTGTGGCTTGTTTTGGAGCTTGTGCTTCTATTCAGGGAGGGTAGGGGATTCTCTCGCCTATAGTCTGCAAACAGTGAGGAATCTGTCATTGCAACATCTCTGGGTCTGCAGCAGTAAATAGAGCAGAGGCTTCAGAGAAGTTCTGTGTAAAGGAAGGCGCAGGAGGGCTCTCTACAGAAGGCCTTACCAAGCACAGGCTTTCAGGAAGCACTTCTCATGCCTCCACCTGAACTCATGTACAACAAGGAGCTGGTTACAGAACTGTGCCGCCTCCTTCAACATGACCTGGAGCCTCCCACCAGGTCAAAGATGGCGCTGCCAGTCACAGTGAAGGTCATTGTGGCATTAAACTTTATGTGTCGATCTTTCTAGGTGGGAACGGGCAACATATCCAGTACTCCCTCCATTGATGTACCTGGGAAGTGGGAGCCTCTATATTTGTTCTCTCTAAGGGGTGAGGAGCAGGAAGAGCAGGCATGATGATTTGCTAGAATAGTTGGATTCCCAATGGTGCTCGGAGCCATTGACTATTTGCACCTGGCCCTGTACATCTCCCCTTGTGAATGGGGAGAGGTACAGGAACTGCGAGGGCAACCATTCCATCAACGTGCAACCATGCAGAATACATCACGTTGGTGAATGCCCGCTATCCTGGCAGCAGCCATGATACCTTTCTTCTGAACTCGTTTGTGCTGTTCTCATGCTTTCAAGAATAGAGGACAAAGGGACAATGCTTGATGACACCCCCACCTCTGCCACTGATCACAGGAGGATGTATAATGAGAGCCACGGAGCCACCAGGAACGTTGTGGAGCAGACCACCGGGGTGCTGAAGGAATGCTTCTAATGCCTGGATTGCTCAGGGGGATCCCGGGACACACCAGAACAGGCGTCCTAGATTGTGGTGGTCTGCTGTATCCACCATCAGGAGGATACAGCCATTCTGACCAGGAATCTGGAGGCCACCTCAAGAGGAGGGGAAGGAAACAGGGAGGAGGCTTTCAGGACTCTTTCACTCCAGATGGACTGACCAAGAGCACTTGCTCAGACTCTGTTTTCCACAGGGTAACATCCATTTACCACCATGGCTCCACTATTCACCACCTTAAAAACCCGGCAATAACCTTTCACTAACATCTTTCTTCAAAGACCTATCCACTTATGCAAACAGAAATATACTATTCACCCTTGTGCATCCCTTAGTGCCTGTCCTATGGGTACTTTAGCCTGACGCTGTACTGTACTATCCCTAGGCTGCAACATGACTTGTGAGAAGCTGCTGAATTTCACTTGGGGCTAGTCAGCAGATGGACTCTGGGACTGGAGGACCCGGCCTTGGACTGTATCATCATAGTGTGGGCAGCAGCAGTCAGGGTGGGCTCACCGAGTGGCATCAGTAGGGGCATTGGCAGAGCAGCAATGGTGGGAACATGAGTGCTGCCATTTTGAGAGAGGACTGCAGGCTCATGTCCTATGGAGCTACTGCCAATCCCATGGCGCGGCACCTCCCTAGTCCTAGTAATCTGTTGGAAGACAGATTGCTGGGCTGCTGTGAGAGACTGCAAGCCTCTTTGAGCTCTGAGGTCTGCAACCATGATGGGAGGTGCCTGACCCTACATGGCACTAAGCATGTTTCACATGAACTGCGTAAGGCAGGAACATACTGTCATTCTCAATGTTCTGTTACGATCTCCATAGAGACTGATTTCTTTAAGAAAGAGGTTCAAATTTCTGGTTACCAGCTGAAAGAATGACATGGCAAGATTTCAGGTTTTAAAACTTTTACTGTAACAAATGACTAAAAAAAAGCACTAGTGACTAAACACTATTTTCTTTTTGTAGGCAACTTATACTTTAAACTACAGAAAGTGACATTGCCCTTTTATACTTATCACCCATTGCACTCTCCATGGAATTCCAGTCCTTTTAGCAAATATACCACAGTTGCTCCCAGTTTCCAATGGGTTCCTGTATCTCCATTTCGCCAAGAGTTATTTCGAGTGACCATCTCCAGGTGCTTTCCTCAGTTTTCAGAGGGTTTTGTAAAGATGCCACTAGTAGTAAAGCATGTTCCAATGACGGTTCTTCCCACTGGCCATACCAGGACAAATCTCCTGGAATCCTTAGAACCGTCTCCCTCCCACATCTGGCTGTGGTATCTCACAAAGCCAAGCAGCCTCTTCTCCCTGCTGACAAACTGCTGTCTGTCTGAGATTCATGGATTTGTAAGGAAGCCTGTAACCTGATCCCAAAAATGGCTTCCTCTGCTCTCTTCCCCATGGCAATGTGAAACAAATTAATCTTGCATTAGAAATGCTAATCACCTATCCTTGGTCTCAGTTTGCTTTCACCTTACAAGTAAATGGGCAGTTTACAACAGAACTGTTTACAATCCGATACCAGCATCACCTTTTTGGGACTTTGGGAGACTCAGGCTCTACTCATTGTAAACTCAGAGATGGCTGCCATTGTCTCCAAGTGTAAATAACTTGCATATTCTTCCCAGTAAAACAATCTAAAGCTTGCTTTAATCTCTAACAATCAAACTAGCCAGGTTTGTTGTCAGGCAGACTTCAGAGCAGGTTACATGAGCCCCTTAATTATCCTAAATTTAAAGCTACAGTCCCAAAATATAACAATCTTATAAACCGCATAACTCGAACAGTTGTCAGTGGTGTCAGATGTTATGGGCTCTGTCAGAGCCAGGCCCAGCATGTGGAGCCCAGAATTTTCTGTTGAGCTCTGGGGATAAAGGTGTGTCTTTTCCCCAGTCAGTTTGACATTGCTACTTTTAATTGTCCAGCAAGAGAGAGGGCAGGCTGTGCTGCATTGTGCTTGATTGAGATGCCTGCTACAGTTGAATGGCTGGCGGTATGTGGAGTTGGCGAGAGGCGGGTGTGAGGCTGGCAGCATTGGAAGGTGTGTGAGGGTGAGGTGAAGTATCCGATTGTTAGGTAAGAGCCTGGGCGCTGAAAACTTCTTCCAGCGTTGCTGTTGGCCCTTGAGGCCAGACTCCATGAGTTCACCTTCCTGGTCACCTACTCCCACTCCCTTCAGAGGGAATTCCTTGAGGGCTTTCTGGAGCCCCTGCGGAAACATGCATCCCTTCCACTGTCCACTTCCATGACTAAGGTCTCTGGTGCCACACCAGTAAACTGCGGAGCCCTCTCTGTGCCCTGGTGCTCCATTTCCCTTGTCTCCAATTGCAGCACTGAGAGTCAGCAGCAGCCTTGCTTCATTCAGTGCAGCTCCCCTTTAAGCGGGGTAGGCCATGTTTAAGAGTTGGAGACTAACTGCAACAGGTATAGCCTTACATGCTGTTAGTCAGCCAGCAGCGAGGCTGCAGGTGTGGAAGTCATTTGAGTGAGGAGGCAGCGTATGGTTTGTGTGCTGCCTGCTTCAATGGGATTGGGGCAGATCGAGAATCATGATCCCTGTGTCTGGAAACGCGTGCATGTACGAGCCGTGGTATGAATGCAAATTAAATATAGGAATGACAGTGCTTCTAATTCGTAACCTTGGGAAGCATTTTGTTCCCGAGGCTCAAAGGTTGTGATAAAAGGGCAGAAACCTGGCCCAGGAATTACCTTGGGAGGTGTTGGGGGTGGAGGGCGTGGGGGGGTGCGGAGTTGTGGATGGCGGGGGGGGTGCGGGATGAAATAGAGTGAGGATGGGGATGCATGGAGACAGTGGCAGGGGTTTACCTATGTCTGAAGCAGAAAAGCTACGGTTTCCGCTCCCTAACTCTTGATCTTGAAATATGATTGGAATTTTCTGACCGCTGTTCACCAAGGCAAGACTAAAGTAAAATAACATCCCAAAACACAAAGCAATCAAACCCCTGTCGTCTGTTTACACCCTTTCCTAATTCAGTTATCCATTGCCACTCCCTATCTCCGTAAGCTCCTCCAGCCCCATAACCCTGAGAGATCTCTGCGCTCCTCTAATTCTGGCCTATTTGTCATCCCTAATTTTAGTCGCTCCATCATTGGTGGCCTTCAGTTGCCTATTTATGTTGCACCTTTAACGTAATAAACTGCCTCAGGGCATCTCGCAGGGGGTGTTATAAAGCATAATATGACACTGACACACACAAAGAGATATTAGGTCAGATGACCAAAAGCTTGGTCAAAGAGCTAGGTTTTAAGGAACGCCTTAAGGGAGGAAATATAAGTTATTGTTGTAATGTTTAATTTGGTATCCTCACACATGAACATAATTCATCTCAATCCAGATATAAATGCACTGGGGATAAGTCACGAGCGCTTTCTGATCCCGGAGCAGGACTTCAGGTGTTCCTGAATTAGAAAACACCGTGCTGCCCAATATGAGGGAAGCCTCATATGTGAGAAGGTAAACACTACTCCTCCAGGGAAGGGTCTTCCAGAGCCTCAGCAATTCAAATGTTACAGGGTGTCGGGTGGGAAGGGCTGGAATTAACAAATTAATTGAGTCTGCAAGGAGTTTGAGCCTCGCCAGAGACGGCAGGAAAAGCTCAATTTGTTACTCATTATGCAGCTAGGCTGGGTTTAGTATATGGCAGATGTGTAGCATCCCATTGAGCCTGACTCTGTGAGATGTCTATCACCCACGTGTGTTGTTAATTGTAAAAAAAAAGTCATTTATCGGTACAGCAAGGGGAGCCGTAGATGAAAAATGTAACTAATTGAGCTATGCTTGCCATTCACCTAAAAGCACATTTTCTTTGGTGTTTTGCTCAATCAATGTAATGTTTTATTGTTATGTGGATGTTGCAGAGTAGCAGTAATGACACAAAATGATACCTTATCACCAGTGCTAACATGCTTTAAAAGGCAGTAATTGTGCAATAATATCATTGTGCACAGGGCAATTAAGACCTAACACTCTTTGGTGATAAACTTTGGCCTGTCAATAATTATACCAATCATGTTGGTACGAACACAAAGGGAGGAATCCCAGTTTTGTTCTCATTGTCGACCACTTTATTAGAAATATTAATACGAGCAATTGCATCCTCGTTTCTTGGGTTTAATTTCCAACCCCATCTTATTACAGGCTGGGCAAGGACAGATCGAGCGCAAACATTTTAACATCTTGTCGCAGAGACACCCTGCAATCTTAGCCTGTTTGACACTTCAAATATATTGAAATTTAATCAGTGTCAACATCTGATAATTGTGGTAACGACCGTTGACTGACACTTCCTATTTCAGTTCCTTCGTGAACTGCCAATATTAAGGTATATTTACATTTATAGCGTCAATTAGTCACCAAGATAAAACTTCAGTCTAGCACCATGATGTATCGTACGTGCTATTTGCAAAACATCCATCCGAGGCCATTCAGAGAACTGAGACGGGTACAAAAGTGGACCTAGGCCACGAGGCTGAATAAATTATCCAAATGAGAAACGGATGAATAATAAGAGAATTGTTCAATATTCTCTGCCCAGAAGGGTGGTAAAGTGCAGATTTTGCAGTGAAAAATGTTATTGTGTTGTACACTTAAAAGCGGATAATTGTAATTAAAAGGAGGCTGCACGGATCAGGCACTCTGAATGCTAAACATTCGACCCTAGACTTGTCGCAAGCATCTTTGAACAATTAGCTCTGAAATATTCCTTTTTTTTTGAGCTCCTCTGTGACAATGCTTTATTCATCCGTTTCATCAGCTGAACCCTGGAGTGGATGCACTAGGGTGATGTGAAGCAAGCGAGCTCATGGAGTGTGTCAGCTTATCTTTTGCAGATGTCTGTGTCCAATTCCTTTCCACTCCAATTACGAACAACTTTTATATCAAAACAAATCCCTTTTATACTTTCTGCTCAGACTCAGTTGGTCATAAGTCCCTTGGTGCCCTCCTGCACCGAACATCTGAGGGTGTGTGAGGGTTTTGTCAGAGGGCAACTCACCGAGGAGGTATAGGCAGGTGTGTCTTGCATACCATTCTGACCATGAACCTGAAATCAGGAGCTACTGCCCAACTGTGGAAGGAAGGGAATTGTCCATCATCATCTGGCCATTCCTCTTACCTCACCCAAACCACAGAAGCATCCTTTATTCATTCTTCTTTCACCCCTCGACTCAGTTTGCTCAGTGTTATCCTTGTCAGTCTCCCACCTTATATAGTTTCTAACTCATCAAAAATTCACTGCATCCTGCTCACCCATGATCCCTACCTCGTGTTTGCATCGTACCCCCCCAATCTATTGATTGTAAATTTCTAAATTAAAACGGAAAATGCTGGAAATACTCAGCAGGCCTGCAAGGCCTAACGGAGAGAGAAACAGGTGTAAGAGGCAGGTGGCTCGAGTCTGGAAATTTCCCAGTTCGGCCACGCCTGCCTTGGGAAAAAATGCCCTGTAAACAAACGTATGAACATACTTAAGAACATATGAATTAGGAGCAGGAGTAGGCCACTTGGCCCCTCGAGCCTGCTCCGCCATTCAATAAGATCATGGCTGACCTGATGGTAACCTCCACTCCATATGCTCGCCTACCCCCAGTAACCTCTGACCTCCTTGCTTATCAAGAATCTACCTAGCTCTGCCTTAAAAATATTCAAAGACGCTGCTCCCACAGCCTTTTGAGGAAGAGAGTTCCAAAGACTTTCAACACTATGAGAGAAAAACATTTCTCCTCATCTCCTTTAAATGGGCGACCCATTATTTTCAAACAGTGACCTCGAGTTCTAGATTCTCCCACAAGAGGAAATATCCTTTCCACGTCCACTCTGTCAAGTCCCCTCAGGGTCTCATGGTGTGATTTTCGCTCTGGGGTCAGCTTGGGGGATGGGGGGGGGACGATGATGGAGAGGGGGATGGGGTGGGGTGGGGCGGTGCAGCATGGAGTCGGGCCCACTGCCCCCCGGACAGAGATTGGAGGTGGCCACGGGGGCTGCTGAATGGGACAGTTCTACCTTACCCACCCTTCAAGAGCATTTATGACCTAATGGTTCGTAACTCCCAAACTGCGGAATAAGGTCCCTGCTTCCCGCAAAAATGGGGCCCACTTGAACTCAGTACTCTTGTTCCAATGCCTCTGCTGAGTTCAGGTTTCCCACACGTGGGAGTCACAGCCTGTCTCCTTTTCCCTGCCAGTGAAAATAGCATCCGGAGGGAGTGGGGTGCCGGGACTTCCGCATCCAGGTCCTGCCTGCCATTTTTAAGGGTCCCTGAAGTTTCCAACGATTCCACGGAAACCTGGTCCCGCACTTCAATTCGGTGACCTTTCATCAGAACTGGGAGTGTTTGGGGATGTGACAGCTTTTAAACCGGGCAAGGAAAGAGGGGGTTGGGAGGGTAGAGCAAATGGGAAGATCTGTGCTAGAGTGAAAAGATCAAATGGCAAGAGGTACGATAGCGTAAGACATAAAGAGATGGTAATGGGACAGGTAAAGAAGCAGAAGTGTGTCTAAATGAGGGAAACCAGAATGATTGTCAACAGCTGCAGAAGAAACAAGAAACAAGCAAAGGGCAGAGGTTGTGATCTGTAATTGTCGGACTCAATGTTGAGCCTGGAAGGCTGTCAGGTGCCTTGTCGAAAGAGGAACCGCTGTTCCTTGAGTTTACACTCAGCTTCATTGGAACGGCGTAGGAAGCCGAGGACAGAGAGCTCAGTGTGAACTGGGCACAGAATTTAAACGGTGGGTGACTGGAAGCCCCAGATCACGCTCGTGGACCGCAGGCGATCTGAATCTGTGGTTGGAATGGCCCCCCTCCTCTCGCTATAAGCCCCGTGGCCGGATGAAAAAGCGGGAGTAATTTGCGCCGCGGAGAGGGGCAGGCTTTTCCCCCAATCGTGTACCCCCCCACGCCTCATTATGTATGCGTGCGCGAATTCCCGCCGGCGGGGTGGACGATTTGACGGGGCACGCGCAATCCCGGCCTGTCGTGCTTTTAATGAGCTTGCATGAGATGCAAAGCGGGTCTCTGACGAACTTCAGTGGGAAACCTGACCCACCATCAACCCGCCAGGAGGGGTGGGGGATGGGGGGGAGGGGGGCGCAATCCCGGCCTGGGTTTCCTGACATCGGGAAACGGATATTTTGCTCCCCACCATGTATTCTGCCCTGCCCGCTACAAACCCTGCTGATGGCAGGAGGGGTCCGTTTCCGCCCTGTGTTTGAACTTCCCAATTCCTGTTCCCTCCTGTCAATTGCTCTGCTCATCCTAAATCCACAACCTCTGGTGGTCTTAATCCCCCTGCACACAACCTTCAATGTTCTCACTCTGGCCTCCTGTGAATCTCCCTCTCCCTGACTCCAGAGAGAAGTTGGTACAAGACTCCCTGGAGTGGACAATATCAAGGGGATTGAAAATGGCCTTTTCAGACTACAGGTGATATGTAACAAGGCACTTTAACCTATCTTTAATGAATTTACACATTCACAGCATCAACATTCCTGCCAATAATTCCTAATAATCAAAATTTTTACTGCTATGTACGTGTATATTAAAAGGGTGCTGCTCACCTGAAACCTAGTCAGATCAGTAGCTACAATCCAAATGCATCATTATAATTTTTTGGGAATGAAACAGGTTGTTAATCTTGTGTCCATTGTGCCACTGAGATGTTCTTTCTAACCAGCCAAAGTACAGCTTCGAATGAAGCAGTTCATCAACTTTTTTCTCAAACCTTTTGCAAGGGGAATGAAACCGAACATTCAGTGATTGGTGAGGATATAAACGCTAATAGCCGTGTAGCTACTTAATAAAAAGGGTTTAGTAATATCAAGAATACCATGTGGTGTCAGGAGATACAACTTTGTCTTTCCACTTCTAGTATCTGGATTTCAATTAAGACTCGTGGGATGGAAGTCTCTGGTCTCTGATAACTGTTAGGTTTCTATGTTAAATGAAGCTGGAAAAGTCTCAGTGCCCTTCGAATAACCTTAAAATCTCTAAGAAAAAAAAGGCCTATTATTCAGAACAAAACTATTGAGTCGGCACAGAAATGCAATTTTTTTCTTCACTCTTTCATGGGACACGGACATCACTGGCAAGGCCAGCATTTCTTGCTCATCCCTAATTGCCCTTGAACTGAGGGGCTTGCATTTCAGAGGGCAGTTAAAAGTCAACCACGTTACTGTGGGCCTGGAGTCACATATAAATCAGGCTAGGTAAGTAAGGACGGCAGATTTCCTTCCCTAAAGGGGACAGGGGTGGGTTTTCATGACAATCAATGATGGTTTCATGGTCACCATCACTGAGATAGCTTTCTTAAAAATTAATTCCAGATGTTTTTATTAATTGAATTTAAATTCAGCCAGCTGCTGTGGTGAGATTTGAACTCATACTCACCAGAGCAGTAGTTTGGATTACTAACCAATTGACATTACCACTACACCATTGTCTCCCTGCACAACTTGCTGTTGCAGATGTAAACATTTACATTAGTGTAGAGGGGGTTATTCTCCTACTCTTCAGATTAAGACATAGTGTTGGAGCATGGTACAGGAAACTTTAGCCGGTATCTTGCCCATACTATACCTGACCTGAAAAGCTTCATGCTGTCAGAGTATCAACAAGCAGAAAATTCCCCAGAACTGAGCGGCTTCTAGCTCAGCAAACGAAAAGTCACCAACAAAAGAGAAACGTTTGATGATGTAGTTAACAGCAGCATCAAATTTAGAAAGGTGAGTACTTCAAGGCCCCGAATACTACTGGATGAAATATTGTGGGCAGTGTAGTTTTCCAACATACACTGGCTGTGTGCGAACCTCCTTCAGGTACTAGGTTAAAATATTTCTCCTATAGCATTGCCTCAAGTCAAAGCCCCACTTAATAAATTATCAGTCGGAATGTTCTGGCTTTTTTGATATGAATGTCCTCAACTTCGCTGCAGGAGCCAAGAATGAAATTTGAAGGCAGGTGCAAAGAATTTATTTTTCGTGAGGTTACAAGGCTAATTTAACATCCTTTCACTTTTACCACTCAGTGCGCAGCACGAGGCTACCAGTGTTTGTCACAAAATCTCATAGGGATATAGCAAGAGGCGTAGGCCATTTACCGCCAGGAGCATGTTCCCCCATTCAGTGATATCATGGCTGATCTGCAACCTAACTCTGTGTGCCTGCCTTTTTCCTATATCCCTTAATACCTTTGGTTAACAAAAATTTATCAATCTCAGTTTTAAAATTAACAGTCAGTCTAGCATCAATTGCCATTTGCAGAAGAGAGTTCCCTTTATGTGTTTCCTAATTTTGCTTCTGAAAGTTCTGGCTAATGCTTAGATTATGTCTTCTAGATCGAGACTCCCCAACCCTTAGAAACAGTTTCTCTCCATCTATCCTATTTGTTCCCCTTAATATCTTGAAAATTTCAAACAATGAATCCCTTAATCTTCTAACTCCCACGGAATTTGTGTAATCTTGACTCGTAATTTAACCCTTGGAGTAGAAGGTATCATTCTGGTCAATCTACGTTGCAGTCCCTCCAAACCCAATCTAACCTTCCTAAGGTGTGATGCTCAGGATTGCTCACAGTACTCCTGGTGTGGTCTAACCAGGGCTTTAGGTAGCTGATGCATAACTTCTCACCCACAGGTAGCAGTGGAGGCTGGGTCATTGAATATATTCAAGGCTGAGTCAGACAGAGTTTTGATCAACAAAGGAGTCAAGGGTTATAGGGGACAAGCATGATCTCAGTGAATGGGGGAGCAGGCTTGTTGGGCCGAATGGCCTAATCCGTCTCCTATTTCTTATGACATCATCCATTTATATTCTAGTCTACTAGATATAAAGACCAGGATCCCATTAACTTTTTGATTACTTTCTGTGTCTGTTCATGACATTTTAATGATCCAACTACCTGGATCCCCAAGTCACTTTGGACGTCTACTGTTTCTAACTTTCCACCATTTAGAAAGTACGGCCAGAGTTTTACATCCTGTGGGCGGGCACGCACCTGACCCGAACGGGCGTAAGATCCCGTGAGGTGACGTGGGGCGTAAAATTGGGTGGTATTTTGCTCAGCGGGCGCATGCAGAAGTCGGAAGAGCGGCTGCCAACAATTTAAGAGGGCAATTAAGCTCATTACGGCCCAATTGTCAGCGATTTTTCGTGGCCCGTCCAACCTTAAGGCCAATCGGCCAGGCAGGCTTTACAGGCAGGTTTTGATGAAACCTCATCCAAGGGCGGGATGAGATCTCCGTTAGGATTTAAAAATAAAAAGGAGTATCTGGGAACTCTTCGGGTGCCTTCGGGTGCTTGATTGTGCTGCATGGACATTTTTTCGCATCATTTTTTGAGCTTTCTTTTGTTATTTGGAGGCCTGCAGCTCCCTGAGGGCAGCTGTCTGCCTTCAGGGAGCTCAGTGGAAAGCACCGGCGGTGATGTCGGCGCCCACCCTCCTCCCGCCCCCACAGAGCTGGGCCTTCCTCCGGGCGTGCTTCACGCTGCCTGGCTGTTAATTGGCGGTCGGGGGCTGATCGCAGGCGGAAGCACATTTTGCGTCCGCTTCCGGGCCCGCTGATCGCCCGCGCCTGACGAACGTAAGATTCAGGCGTGCATCACATCTTTCAAACTGCTTCTCAGTCTCTCCTTGTCAAACGTAACTAACAGATCACACCATATTGTCAGAACACTATGCACAAAACCAGGGCCTGACGTTTGGACTTAGCTCTTGGCGTCGGTGCACTTGTCAGGTTTTGTGACGTGGAAGTCAGTGTCTAAATGCAACCCTAGATAGCAGAATGAATTCAAAGGAGAATGTTGGGAGGGCAGTTTTCCCTCCAGTGGAGTTACATTTAAGGAGTGGTTCATGAACGTACTGTTTTTAAAAGTTGTTCAGACACTGGAAGTGGGACGGGTCAGTAAAAAAGCCATCTGGTTAGAGGGAAAAGCACATCCTGTTACATGTTTCCTCCAGCCTTGCTTGTTGCTATTGCTCTCATTCACCCTCTATCCACTATGGCTGTCTTTTCCACAGATGTGAGCACTTACAAGGTCCCTCCTCGTGTGTGAGTCTTCTCCCTGGCATTGTGTGAAAGCTTTTCCTACATTAGTGAGTAGTGTGTTGAGAGTTGTTCACATCTCTGTGTGAGGGGAGAATACTTTAGTTGGTGCTGTAGAGTAGAATCAGGAGTGTGTAACAGAGGTCATTAATAGTGAGAGCTGTGCCAGAGTATGGAAGTGGCTGCAGGGTGAGGGGCACTGAAATTTGTTGCTGTGATTGGTTGAGAGGAATGTGATGCAAGGGAGGTCAATTGTCCTGTAACAGTAAAGTGATGCAGGGCTGTACTGACAATGACAAAAAAATTATGAATGGAAGTCTTACCTTATCAGCCGGACCAGGTTATTAAACTTCTTCCTGCATCACTTCCCAGTTATCGGTCCACTTTGGACCATCCCTGCCTGGCAGTGGTGAAGCAATATTTTCATACTTGGATGTTGCTCTGCCTTGTGACCTCCTGGCCAGAAGCCTCCTGGGCACTCTGTAAAGTCGGGCACTCTTGCATTGAATATTTTAACGTTAAAACAGCATCTTCATTTGAGCGCCACTGTGCACACTGCACCTTCCCTTTAAAGAGGCACAGGCTGGCTGCAAGTGATACTGATCCTGCTCAAAACCCACTCTCTCCCATTGGATGAGCTGGCCAATTACCTGTGCAATTCAGGCCCTGGCAGCTCACCTGCCCTATTTCCAACTTAAGATTTTTCATGTATTTGTTTATGGGAATCACTGGCTAGGCTGGCATTTATTGCCCATCCCTGATTGTCCCTGTTCAGAGGACAGTTAAGAGTCAACCACATTCCTGTGACACATGTAGGCCAGACCAGGTAAGGACAACAAATTTCCTTCCTTGAAGGACATTAGTGAACCAGATGGGTGTTTTTTTTACAACAATCAGTAAGGGTTTTGTGGTCATCATCAGACTTTTAATTCCAGATTTTTATTGAATTCAAGTTTCACCATCTGCCATGGTGGGATTTGAAACCTAGGTCTACAGAACATTACCCTGGGTCTCTGGAATACTAGCCCAGTGACAATACCACTATGTCACCACCTCGCCGATTGACGTACAACTTGTCCAGTTTAGCACCCATTTTTTGGGCAGAGTTTGCAGATCAGCCGCCTCCCTACCCCTGTATCTGCTAACCTAAGAAATGCAGTCCCTTTCAATCCCTCTGACAACCATTATTCTCACTCAAATGTCTGTGTGTACACGTAGACATTAGGACATGCTTTGCGATGAAACCTTACCTACACTTTGGCCAGAAATGCAGGGGATCATCTCAAAAAGAACGTTGCGACCTCGCAAGTGAATTATTCTTGGGGGGCAAAGGGAATTGAATATTGGTTACTGCGAGGAAAGATTGCAATTGTTTTCACCTCTAGTGAGTAAAAGGTGCTGAAAGGCACAAACTTGCCATTAGCAACGTTGATTTCCATAGCAATGTCGCTCCTGCCATTCAACACCAAATGAAAGAACGCAGTAAACCTAAGACAACAGTAGAAAAACAAAACTGTAGTAAGTTACTTTTATTTTAAATGTGCCTCAAAGAAGTCAATGTTAGTCCCTGCAAGAATTAATAAATTCCTAGCTGCCTCTGTTTCAAGCCTGCATTGGAAGCAAGGATCACATTAGTCCTGTGATAAATTTATGCGGCTGGTACAAATTTCCCACAAAGTCCTGTCACTTGTACTAACGACCACACCAGCGCTAATGCATCTTCTGAGCCTTATAACAAAGATGGGTACACGTCAAAACGTGGTTTGTTGGACGTGGCTTTGCAAGAACCCGAGGATGTGGCAGGGATAGATCTCGACTTGGTCCAACAGAGGGAAATGGGTGACAATAAAGTCAGCGGCATACATTTTTCCCTCTTTCTTGAGTTCCATTTCCATTGGTGTCAGAGGAAAGATTCCAGCAGCAAAGTAAATTTTTGGGAGGTCAGGTGACCTGAGAACTTCATGGTTGGGAAAGTGGGGGGAGGGGATGGCGAGAGGAACCTACAGCAAATGTTGTCCAGACTTCCCACGTGCAGTCTGGAGAACTCCCATTCTTCCCAGCCTCCCACCTTAATGGGTCTCACTGACTTTCCGGTTGCCCAGGAGCAGGTAAGGTTTCATCAAGCCCCCTCAATTTGCATTTATTAGTCGTCGACTCCGAAAGAGTTGTTGCTGCGGTGTGGAATAAAGGAAGTTATGCTTTCCATGGTCAAGTGACCTCGAATTATTCATGACTGTTTTTATGATACAAAATGTTGGCTGGGATTTTCTGACCCCGACACCAATGGGCATCGTCGTGGACTGGACGGGAAAATAGCTCTCCAAATTTTCCTGTCCCGCCTAATGATGCCCACCACTGTGAGGGCTGGAAAACCTTGCGCATTGTGTGTGACTGAAGAGTATTTTAAATTTTTTTTTAACGCAGTTATGATCTGGAATCTGGAGAGATAATGGAAGCACATTCAAAACTAACTTCTGAAAGGAAATCGGATCATACTTGAAAAGGAAAAAAAAAAACCTGTAGGGCCAATTGAGCAGTTCTTTCAAAGAGCCAGCACAGGCATGATGGCCTGAATGGCCTCCTTTTGTGCTATAAGATTCTATGATTGCGCAAAGGTAGTTCTCAAAATATGACTTGTATCATCTTAAGATACATTTATCATGAGGAATGCAGGGTGGGCCATTGTAGTTAAAAATAAAAAAAGGTTCCAATAACAATGAGGTTTGAATAACTTCAAGCGGGCAGTTGTTCAAATGCGGAGTCACATCATCCCAATGCAGGTGCACACAAGGAATTGGCTCTAGTACTGGAGACTCTACCATCTCTATTACAAACTGACTGTGATTCCCCATTACACCTGCCCCTTTCTCTTCAAAGGCTGATGAACCACAGAAGGGTGCTGGGGATCTATCAAGTTATGAGGTCAAAAGTCTAAATGGCTCCTGGTGTAAACCAGAACTTGTAAAGCTCCATGATGTCTCTGAAATCTATTTCGGTTTTAATGGCTCCGATGTGCTTAATTACGTAGAATGTCAGTCATCCTGTAGCCGGTATGTGGTGGAAAATGCGGGCAAGTGCTCAAAGAACAATCTGTCAGTGTAAATTTTAATCCAACTGTCTCTGCTCTGCATCGCCTGTTTTGAAATATGGATTGCTGCCATCTAATTAATAATGGATGTGCAGGTGCGTATTCTTATCTATGCAATTAAACTCTTATTAAAACATACAACACAGGCAGCAGCAGAGTTGCCATAGCACATAATAAATTACAGAAGAAGTGATAACATCATGTGCTGGACAGATTCCTTGGTGCAGTTAGACTTGCTGAGAGTGTCTTAATTTTAAAAAACGCTGCGCTTCTTTTTTTAAATGAATCCACCGAGGGCTGGATGAAAGTATTAGGATGTTATCAGGTATCAGAAATCGCAGCAACTTTCTACCTTATGCATCTCTATTTTCAATGCATGGAAAGAGATTTTTTTTTCCCTCAATTGATTTTTGTGCTATTGTGGCTGAGTTGGTAGTTATCTGCTGTCGTTTGCTAAAACCTAGTGACTGCCGAATACTTGGCAGCTTATCAAGAGGAGGTGGCGGGTGGTGTTGTCCCTGGGCTAGTATTCCAGAGACCCAGCGTAATGCTCTGGGGACCTGGGTACGAATCCCACCACAGCAGATGGTGAGAAATTTGAATTCAGTAAACATCTGGAATTAAAAGTCTGTTGATGACCATGAAGCCGATTGTTGTAAATGCCCATCTGGTTCACCAATGCCCCTTAGGGAAGGCAGTCCTCACCTGGTCTGGCCTCCATGTGACTCCAGACTCTTAAATGCCCTCTGAGCAAGGGCAATTAGAGATCCTATAAATGCTGGCCTAGCCAGTGATGCCCCCATCCCATGAATGAATTAAAAAAAAAAGGATTGTAACATGATTCAGGGTCTTGGGGGGGGGGGGAAGGACAATTGTGTAGACAAATCTAAAACAAGGTGTTAATCTGAAAAAAAAGAGGAATTTGATGGGGGTTTTTTTTGGAGGGAGGATTGAAACCTGGCTTCAGAGTCCTTAAAATGTTGGTGTATACAAAGCCAGAGCTGAAAATCAATCCTGATATCATAGGTCAGCTTGTGAAATCCCGCAGGACTATCAGTGAATACAGACACATCCCCACTGGAGTGCCAGGAAAAATGGAGGAACACTCAATCATGCCAGCAGGGATTCAACTTACGACAGCCACTGTAGCACTGGGGATTTGGATGTATATCCCCTCAACTCATTAATCTGCCAAACCTGCCATATAGAATAGGCACATATATATACATCACTACATCGCCAGGGAAAACAGACTGAGCAACGGACCACCGGGGATAAATCTTAAATTATTTTTCCTTGGGAAAGAAAGAGCCAGATACATACTCTGCAGCTGCCGCCTGGAATCAGCTGCTTTCTCTCTCTCTCTCTCTCCCTCTCCAAACCACGAGTTACAAAGCATGGGATATAAATCATTTATTTAAGAATGAAGAAGTGCACATCGATGACAAAGATCATGCCTCAGTTTGCATTATTTTACTGTTGCTATCTGGTTTTTTTTCCACCTTTCATTTTTCACAGGCTTGGTCAAGGTTTTGATATTATGTCAACATGTTTAACTGGATTAATGCTTGTTAAAGGTGTCAGCCTTGGTCTATTCATAGCACTGTCGCCTCTGCTGCAGAAGGCTGGAAGCTCAAGCCACACTCCCGAGGCTTCGGTGTCTAATCTATCTTAAAACCCCAGTGCAGGGCTGAGAGTGCCGCATTGTCAGAGGGGCTTTCAATGGACGAGGTGTAAAGCCAAAGGCCAGACTCTCGTGTACCGAATTGGGTTAGCAGGGAGGTGACGACATAAAAAAGGCACTGGCGTGCCAGTCTGCCCATGCGGGCAGGGAAAGGGAGGAAAAGTCAAGTTGCCCGCACCCTTCACTAGGTAGATTGTTGTAATTAAGGAGCTCATTATGAGCTCGTCTCCTAATGTCCGAGATTTTTGCGGGGGCTGGGCGGCCTTTGTGAGCTGTGCAAAGCTGAATAGCTCCCCTCTGTTGGGAACATGTTCGGCAGCGTTGAGAAAGGTTCATGTGATTTTAAAAAACAGTGGAAGATTTGACAAAAATCTATCGCACAGCAATTCGATTTTAACAGCACTAACATTTCCCACCTCCCCTGTCTGTGTACTCAGTGGACATAAAAGATTCCATGCCACTATTTGATGAAGAGCAGGGGAATTCTCCTAGTGTTCTGACCAACCTTTATCCCTTAACCAGTATCACTAAAAACAGATTATCTGCTCATTTATTTCGTTGCTGTTTTTGGGACCTTGCTGTGTGCAAATTGGCTGCTACATTTGTTTACATTGCAACAGGGCTACAGTCCAAACACAAGTCATTGCTTTGAAATGGCCTGGGAGGTTTTGTAGACATGAAGAGCGCTCCTTAAATGTAAGTGTTGAAGCATTCAAAAAGCCAATTCAGTAACAGTAGCAGCAGTCTGTACCATCTACGAGATGTACTGCAGAAATTCATCAAGGCTCCTTAGACAGCACTTTCCAAACCCACGACCACTACAAGTTAGAAGGGCAAGGGCAGCAAATAGATGGGAACGCCACCACCTGGAAGTTCCCCTCCAAGTCACTCACCAAACTGACTTGGAAATATATTGCCATTCCTTCACTCTCGCTGCGTCAAAATCCTGGAACTCCCTTCCTAACAACGTGGGTGTACCTACACCACATGGACTGCAGCGGTTCAAGAAGGGAGCTCACCACCATCTTCTCAAGGGCAATTAGGGATAGGCAATAAATGTTGGCCCAGCCAGCGAAGCCCACATCCCCTGAATGAATAAAAAAAATTAAGATGATTAATGGGTAAAACCTTTTCTTGAAAGGAAACTAGTGAGAGAAGTCCTTTTAACAGTAAGTAAGGTACATAGTAGAATAGGAAAGGTTCATTCATGCCAGCAGAAGGAAGGGGTAGAGATGCAGACTGACAAAAGGCAACTTCAGGGCTGAAGTCAAGAACACAAGAGACAGAAGAAGCAGGAGTGGAATGATCTTCAGTGGAGTGGAAACAAGAACTCATTTAAGAGACAGATAGGTAACTATAATCTTGAGGGTTTGCCTGCCTTTCCATCATAACATAAATGGCAGTTTATGCCATTTTCCTGGGCTTTCTGCCAAACTTACAACTGGAAATTGGGAGTCCCACTGGGGAAATTCCAGGCATAGGTCCTGGTGGAAGGATACGCTAGATGGACCAAATAGCCTCCCTCAACCTCTACTTAGTCCTGACTGCACTTCTGCATTGAAGAGGCAAATGTCCAGCTGGTGATAGAATCTGGGAGAGAATTCCACAGATCTGTGATCCAGCACCACTCCTCTTTTTACCTGTAGATTTTTTTTTTGGATTGCCACAGTATGTTGTCGTGCCGAAGTACTCATGGTAGGAGCATGAGCACACAACCTCAGTTTGATAATTCCTGGATTA
The DNA here is from genome assembly GCF_964194155.1 of Cetorhinus maximus. Classification (NCBI taxonomy): domain Eukaryota; kingdom Metazoa; phylum Chordata; class Chondrichthyes; order Lamniformes; family Cetorhinidae; genus Cetorhinus; species Cetorhinus maximus. Next base: position 13,638,772 of record NC_135900.1, read on the forward strand.
TTGCTGAAAAGAGAGACATGTTGCTGAAGTTTTCTGTCTTGTACTTATCAGGACAAAGGCAAGAACGCCAAATTTCAAAGAATCACAACAATTCTTATTGCAGCAAAAAAAAATGGTCGCTGATTGGTAGGCCAGTTGATTCTGATTGGCTGAAGTGTTGCCATGGAGAAAGCAACAGAGAGCTATTGGCTCCCCATGCTTCTGGGTAATTCAAAAAAAGGCGCAAGGCTTCAACATATTCTTTTGTTTGTAAGACATAAAGCTGCCTCAACATGTCCCTCTGTTCAGCTACCAAGTGACAGTTCTGTATAGTTGCTGTGAAGCTGGGGATGGTTAGAATGTGGACCAAACTGTCTTGACGACACCTGATTTTGGCAGTCCCCTTTCTCAGCTCCCTATCACTCTGTAGCTTGCGAGTGATAAGCAGGTTGCGAAGCTGCGGGCTTTTAATGGAAAAGGTTCAGCTGGACAACCTGGCAAACTGCAATTTCTTCAGCAGCGTTATCGATTCACTCTTTTTCAGTACTGAATATCCTCTAACAATTACCTGCGCAGTGCCCAGCTCAGTTCAACTTTCCTGCATTCAATCCCAGTTCTTCTTTCAGGTGGGGTAGTTAAATCCCTACCCTGTGAGAGGGTGGCACTGCCAACACAACCACATCTGCCCTCCGCCCAGGCACAGTTGAAGTCTCCCTTCGTAGAATAATTAAGAACACCAACTGGTGGTCAAAAGAATCTGTGTCATTGCTTCCATGTATTTATGCCGTTTAGTCACAGCACTATAGATTGGCACTCAGTCATTGTGGAGGAGGGACAAGCCCAATTAAACAACCTGCCATGCAACATATCAAAGACTCAGCACAAATCCACAGGATTCAGCCCAGTCCCAGTGGCAATAATACAATCACCTAGGTGGTTGGTATTATGTAATTGGAGGCATATAAGGACTTGGGGTCCTGGTGGGATATGAGTCCAGAACACTGTTTGTGCATTCACTTCCACTGTAACCCAGGGATGGGAGAACTAAAAGAACAGTTTCAAACATATTCATGCTATAGGTGGTCAATTCCCCACAGACAACAACAATGATCTGTATTTATGTAGCGCCTTTAATAAATGTCCCCATGTGCTACATAGGAGCGTTAGCAGACAAAATTTGACGCCTATAATTGATATTAGGAGAAGTGATCAAAGGTTTACTTGAAGGGGGAAGTCTGAAGAAGGCAGAGGGTTAGAGAATGTGAGTAGCTTATAGGGAGCGAATTCCAAAGTTTAGGGGCCAGGCAACTGAAGGCCTGTCACCAACAGCAGAGTAACAGAAATCAGGGAGGCGCAAAATGCCAGAATTGGAGGAGCACAGGGACCTCGGAGGGTTGTAGAGTGGAAGAAGGTGGGGCAAGGCCAAAGAGGGATTTGAACACAAGGATGAGAATTTTAAAACCTCAGAAAGGACTTCATGACCTTAGCATTTATATCTTTGTCTCTTCAAAATCTTGAATGCTGTGATGTACACAATTACTATGAGCACAGTGAATGCTTTTATGTGTTGTTAATGTTTTAACTAATAGCTCTATATCAATGTCATCCATGAACCCCATGTCAAAAGCCATAAATGAAGCGGTATCGGCCGTGGCTCAGTGGTAGAATTCTTGCCTTGGAGCACATAACCTGGGCTGGCCTTTCAGTCCGAAACTGAGGGAGTGCTGCACTGCCAGAGGTCCCATCTTTCAGACGAGACACCAAGGGCCTTGTTAGCACTCTTAGGCGGACATAAAAGATCCCATGGTACTGTCTGAAGAACAGCGTCCTGACCAATATTTTCCCCTCAATCAACACCTGAAACAGATGATCTGGTCATTTACTTTCTTACTGTTTATGGGTCCTCGCTGTGAATAAATCGGCTGTCATATTTGCTACAATACAACAGTGCCGGTGCTTCAAGAGTTCATAATTGGCTGTAAAGAGCTTTGGGATGTCCTTACATTATTTCGTAAATGCAAGCCTTTTGTACTTACAGTGGCTTGCTTGAAAGCCAATCTCGCAATTGCTTCAGTAACCCACAGTGGTGGGATATAGGCTTGTGTCTGTAATCTCCCCATGGTGAGCAGTCCAGGAGTACCCGACCCAATCATCACTCTTCACAGCATGTTGATATTGGAGGTGCTTTTAACTAACACTGAATTTTTTTGAGGATTCCCAATTTTGTTTCCACCATCCCACAGATTGGAATCACTGAATTGACAGCAGATAAAACCCCTCTAGGTCTCGTGGGAAAAATTATAAATCTAGACCGCCAGTGTCATTACATCAATGGCACCTACAGTTTTACAGGCTTATTAGAAATAATGGAACAGTCACATCTCCTAATGATGTTTCCCTGGGTTAACTTTAGCCGGAGAGCCAGAGAAGAGGAGGGTAGAACGGAGGAGGAAACCTGCTTAAGTGTGTGGGTGATTGAAGGTGACAGATTGTATGATGCATACCTGCACTCTATGTAACAAGCAATTAAAGCCAATAGTGTCACGGTTTGGACCCTGAGCTCTGCAATTCCCCTACTTTGCCTCTCCAACCAACTTGTCTTTTACGGTACTCCAAACATACATCTTTGACCAAATTTTTGGTCGCTTGTCCTCTATGTGGCTTGCTGTCAAATTTTGCTTGATAACTCATCCGACGAAGCACCTTGGAATGTTTGACTATGTTGAAGGTGCTAAATAAATGCAAGTTGTTGTTTTGTCAAATACTTCACAGGTAAACAGCAAAGAAATGGCCATATGTCTGCAATATTGCTGGGGAAAAGAGAGCAACACAGGATAAGATAGTAAGTAGAATGTTAGAAACTGATACCTCGCATCCCCCGTGAAGTAACCTACTAACTGCTTAGTTAATCTTTTCTCAGAAGAAGAAAGCTTCAGGCTTCGAGGGACAAACCATTCACCCTTTAACTGCACCTCAGCCCGTCTCATGTGCAGTTTCTCGGTCCCCTTGGCTGGGTTTGGATGGTGTAAAGAGCCTCGGAAACGGTGGAAGCATTCCATAACATATACGGAGATACAAGATCCTTTAATGATCTATCCCTGCAGACTACAGAGTTCAGATCAATGGCAGCTGCCACTTGATTAATTAGACATGCAATCCTGCAGGTCATGGGAATTTTCATCCTTTTCCCTTAGTATTTTCACATGCTACTCATAATTAATCATAGTCACACTGGGACTTTCTATGATGATGTCAGCAAATAGGATCTCAATAAGAGGCTAAATGAAGCATTAGATGATGCAAGTCAGTCACACGATTTTCCGTTTCTTTTTTCAACCGCCTCGAGATTTTTCTTTTAATTTTCGAAATCTTTTTTCCTTGCTGACTTGCTATATGTTCTGGGCCGGCGGAATGGGCAGGGATAATCTGAAGGCGATAATTGTTCTTGGCATGCGAGAGTGGATCCTCCGGTGTTACCACAATGTTGCAGCTCATTATCTCGCAAGGTGGGGCAAAGGGACGGAGGCGATGTCACCTCGGCGTTCGCCAACTGAGAATAACTCCGACCTATCAGGATGTCCCGCAGTCAGGGTATCTGAAATAATGATGTCCCTAACGGAGAAAACATTCCTCCAGTAGCTCTGAGAATGCAGATCGGGATGATAAAGCAGCAAGGCGAGTTATAGCCTTCATGATACGCGCAGGAATCAGGAGTAATTATTGTGGGGCGCATGGGTAACAGTTTCGTGTTAGGCTGCAATCTGTACACACAAATCGTTTAAGACAATTTATTGTTGCAATTTCTACAAAATACATTTCTACCAGTGCCAAAAGACGCCAAGGCCTGATTTTTCTCGGACGCGCAAGATTGCCAGGCCCGGGAGTGGAAGGGAAATGGGCCAACGGTCACCCAATTAACGGCCAGCCAGCGTGAAATTGCCCTGAAATGCTCAGCGCTGCTTGGGGGAAGGGGGTTGAAAGAGGATGGGCGCCGGCTTAACCGAGGGTGTGGGTGAGCGCTTCGACAGAGCACGTTGAAGGCAGACGGCTACCCCAGGGAGATGCAGACCTCCGCAGACGAAAGGACATGACAAAAATGCTGCAAAACATGTCCATGCGGCACAATCAAGCACCCGAAAGCATACCTCATAATAAAAACCAGTCTCCAGGTATCTCTTTATTTTACTTCCCCATGGAGATTTCACCCCTCCCCGGATCGAGGTTTGAGCAAAAATGTGAAAGCTGCCTGGGAGAGTGGCCTGTCCGCCCAGCGTAAAAGTGGACGGGCCACGTAAAATCTCTGTTGATTGCATCGTTAGTGGGCTTAATTGCCCACACAATTGTTGGCGGGTCCACTTCTGACTGCTGTGCGCGCCCGCCGAGCGAAATATTGCGTGAGCGCACGGTGACATCAGGGCGCCCCCCTGATAACATCCCGCGCTATTTCACGTCCATTTGGGTCAGGCACGCGCCCGCTCATCCTGGCCCATGTAAAACTTTTAACCGTGTACCACAGGATTTCTTTATTTAAATGGTGGTGGCAGTGGAAGTGGCACAATGCTACACAGGGCTCATCTGGGCAGTATTTATAGAGAGGCTTGTGTTTACAGAGCTTTATTCATACCCTCAGGATTCCCTAAACTGCTTTACGGGCAATTAGTTTAGTCACTGAAAAAAAGTGACTTATTTTTTTGTAGAAGCTTTTAATCTTGCACTCATCAGGACAATTTGCAAGGAAATACCGACGTCAGGGGAAACAACATTTTTCTCATACAGCATAAAAATCTCCTTGCGAATTGTCCTGATGAGTGCAAGATTAGAAGCTTTGACAAAAAAAAGTCTCTTTTTTTCAAGTTCTGTGCTAACCAAACGACTATTAGTTTTGTCACTGTTGGGGAATGTAGGAAATACTGCAGCCAATCTGACCAAAGCAAGATACAAGTAGCAGCCATGAGGTAAATGACCAGGTAGTCTGTTTTTTTAATAATATTGGTTGAAGGAAAAATATTGGCTGGGAGAAAAGGGACAACTCTCAATTCTTTCCATGCTTTGGTCTGACCGTAAGCATGACCCAGACCTCCCTGTCGCTTGCCATTTCAACACACCACCCTGCTGTCATGCCCACATGTCCATCCTTGGCCTGCTGCAATGTTCCAGTGAAGCTCAACGCAAACTGGAGGAACAGCACCTCATCTTCCGACTAGGCACCTTACAGCCTTCCAGGCTTAACATTGAGTTCAACAACTTCAGACCATGAACTCTCTCCTCTATCTTCACCCCTTTTGGAATTCCTTTTTTAAAATTTATTTTTATTTATTTATTTTTATTCATTTATTCATTGTTTTCCCCTCCCTTTTATCCCTTTTTCTATCCTTTCCCCGAACCCATCCCTCTCCCCATGCCCCCTCCAAAAGGGCCATCTGTCACTTGTTCTATGTTGTTCTTTCACAGAGCGCTGACCCTTGTTCTGCTATTCACACATTCTGCTTTCTTACCTTTATGCCACTATCAGCACCTTCTTTATCCCTTACCACTACCATTAACACTCCCTTCATCTTATGTCCATGATATCTTTGTCAATCTCTCCTTGGCCCCCACCTATCGCTGATCTTCTTCCTGCTATACCTGCTCCACATACCTTAAACAGTATAAATTCCATCACATTTCTACTTCCCTTTAGCTCTGAAGAAGAGTCACATTAACTCTGTTTCTCTCTCCACAGACCCGCTGAGCTTTTCCAGCATTTTCTGTTTCTATTTCAGATTTCCAGCATCCGCAGTATTTTGCTTTTAAACCCCACTTCTTCTTCAAAATAATTCTGTGGGTGTTTTATTACAACTACCTGAGAGGACAGATGGTGTCTTGATTTAAGGTCTCATCTGAAAAATGGCACCCCTGTCAGTGCAGCACTCAGAACTGTACTGGTGTGTTTGACTAAATTTTGGGCTTAGCTCACTGGAGTGGGACTTAAATCACAACCTTCTGACTGGGAGGTGAGAGCTATACCATTGAGCCACAACTGATACTAGACCAAAATTTTGAACGGTGCAGTGAAGTCAGCAAGCTGGGTATCAGTGTAGAATTCTTAAATGGGGCCATTGTCAGGATTATTTTTATCTCCGTACATTTGTAATGTAGTATAGTACAATAGGGTAGTGGAGCATGGGTGTGGGAGGAATACTCACTCCACGTTAAGCGTGAAGATATCAGCCTTCTTTATGTCCCCATCAGTTCACTACAGAATGAATGGTAATGATGCATCAGTGTAGCAGAAGCCAATTTAATTTGGAAAAAACATTGATGACTGCAGGGTATTACTGTAAAACAGTTCTTTTATGCTTGAGCACAATTGACCTCTATTAAAGTCGCTAGCATTGTCAGTAACAGTGATAAGATACACTGCTCCTTCATTCGTTTGTTCTTGAACAGACCCATTTACACCCCCTGTCCTATCATGTTTAGATATCAAATTTCATGTAAAGTGACTGCATTCTCAGTCAGATTTTAATGCAGAAATGGAGGAAGAAGGGAAGATTTACTACCTCTGTCACTGTATTGGGGTGGTTGGTCTTTGTCCTGTGCCTCTGCTGTACAGGACAACAACTGCTCCCCAATGTTGCCATTGGAAAAGTTTTTCTCCCCCACCGCCTCAATGATCTGATCGATTTACTGGAAAGGTAAACTTATATGACGCTTGTACCCCACTCAAACCTCAACTCTTGGTGCCAGAATTCACAGGTTACAACTTGTCGCCAGGAATGTGGGGCTGCGAGGTGGATGTTACCATTGTCCTTATGCGGAAATTTCCCAGAACCCAGGGGCCTAGTCACATTTCCATGCATCATTCCCTTAAGGAGGTAACTGAAGTCCCATTTCACCATGTGACACTTCTCTATTTGTTCATGGGATGTGGGTGTCACTGGCATTTATTGTCCATCCCTAATTGGCCTTGAGAAAGTGGTGGTGATCTGCTGTAGTCTATGTGGTGTAGGCCTTATTTAAATTTCCTGCAGTGATTTAATGCAACTGAGTGACTTACTAGGCCATTTCAGAGGGCAGTTAAGAGTCAACCACATTGCTTTGGTTCTGGAGTTGCATGTAGGCCAGACCAGGTAAGGATGGCAGATTTCCTTAATTAGTGAACCAGATGGGTTTTTATGACAATTTGGTAGATTCATGGTCACCATTCCTGAGACTAGCTTTTTATTCCAGATTCATTTTAATTAAATTTAAATTTGCCCAGCTGTTGTGGTGAAATTTGATCGCATGTCTCCATCAAAATTACCACTGTTCATATGTTCATCCATAAGCGTGCAGGCTGTGGCTCAGATGGTTTCCCCTTTGTGTCCAAATGTTTTGTGTTCAAGTTTCGCCCCAGAGACCTGAGCACAAATACTAGGCTGACACTCCATGGCACTATCAGTGAAGAGCAGAGGAGTTCTCCTTGGTATCCTGGCCAACACTTATCACTCAATCAACACCTAAAACATTTACCTTATCGTTGTTTGTGGGACCTTGATGTGCACAAATTGGCAGCCACGTTTTCTCAATCACAACAGTGACTGTGCTTTTTGAAGGTGTTTCATTTGTTGCAAAGCACTTTGGGACATCCTGAGGCTGTGAAAGGTGCTATATAAATGCAAGTCTTACTTTCTTTCTTTACTTCAGCTCCAATAGCAGAGATAGTTTCAGTTTAGCTATAATAATGTCTTCGCAAACTACAGGGTGTTATTGAACTAATTGTGTACCTGCCAACAATACAATGACATGTTTAAATAGGGAAGGCTATTATTTCTGGTACCCTGTATTTCAGGGCCCCTGTACAGCCAACCTCCACCACTGGGACCTCAGTCGGCTATGTGGAAAATTGCCCAGGTATGTACTGTACACAAAACGCAGGACAAATCCATTCTGGCCAATTACCGCCCCATCAGTCTTCTCTCGATCACCAGTAAAGTAATGGAAGAGGTCACCAACAGTGCTATCAAGCGGCACTTGCTTAGCTGATGCATAACCTGCTCCAGTTTGGAGTTCCGTCAGGGCCACTCAGCTCCTGACCTCATTATAGCCTTGGTTCAAACATAGACAAAAGAGCTGAACTCCCGAGGTGAGGTGAGAGTGACTGCCCTTGACATCAAGGCCACATTTGATCGAATGTGACATCAAGGAGCCCTGGCAAAACTAGAGTCAATGGGAATTGGGGGAAAACTCTCCACTGGTTGGAGTCATACCTAGCACAAAGGAAGATGGTTGTGGTTGTTGCAGGTCAGTCATCTCAGCTCCAGGCACTGTTGGTGACCTCTTCCATTCCTCATGGTAGAGTTCTCTGCCCAACTATCTTCAGCTGCTTCATCAATGACCTTCCTTCCATCATAAGGTCAGAAGTGGGGATGTTCACTGGTGATTGCACAATGTTCAGCACCATTCACAACTCCTCAGATACTGAAGCAGTCCATGTTTAAATGCAGCAAGACCTGGACAATATCCAGACTTGGGCTGACAAGTGATAAGTAACATTCACGCCACACAAGTGCCAGGCAATGATCATCTTCAACAAGAGAGAATCTAACCATCGCCCCTTAACGTTCAATGGCATTACCATCACTGAATCTCCCTCTATCGACATCCTGGGGGTTACCATTGACCAGAAACTGAACTGGATTAGCCATATAAATACTGTGTCTACAAAAGCAGGTCAGAGGCTAGCAATCCTGCGATGAGTAATTCACCTCCAGTCTCCCCAAAGCCATCCACATCTACAAGACGCAAGTCAGGAGTGGAATGGAATAATCACCACTTGCCTGGATGAGTGCATCTCCCACAACACTCAAGAAGCTTGACACAATCCAGGACAAAGCAGTCCACTTGATTGGCACCCCATCCACAAATATTCACTCCCTCCACCACCGACGCACAGTAGCAGCAGTGTGTACCATCTACAAGATGCACTGCAGGAATTCACCAAGGCTCCTTAGACAGCACCTCCCAAATCCACGACCACTACCATCTAGAAGGACAAGGGCAGCAGTTAGATGGGAAAACCACCACCTGTAAGCTCTCCCACAAGTCACTCACCATCCTGACTTGGAAATATGTCGCTGTTCCTTCACTGTCGCTGGGTCAAAATCCTGGAGCACCCTTCCTAACAGCACTGTGGGTGTACCTACACCACAGGGACTGCAGCGGTTCAAGAAGGCAGCTCACCACCACCTCCTCAAGGGCAACTAGGGATGGGCAATAAATGCTGGCCCAGCCAGCGAAGTCTACATCCCGTGAATGAATAATTTTTCGGTGGGTGGGGGTGGGGAGAGCGTGAAAGTTAAGGGTCGGGATTCGCTCCGGGTTCCTGCCTGTCCCGACCACACAGCATTTTCGGGGTGGGGAAGGCCTCGGACGGGTGGCCTGCCCTTGCCCCAATTGAGCTGCTAATAATCGGCCATTTAAGAGCCCTTTCCCATCCACCCTCAATTTTTAGGCTGGTGGGAGGGTTGAACATTTTGTGGGGGGAGTTCGAAAAAGAACAGAGTTGCATCTCGTATGAAAAGATGGGAGAACGCCTCCGTCAGAAGCCCCCATCTGAAGGCGGGTGCCCCTCCCTAAGGTCTGGTGGCTTCTGGATCTCCCTCTCCCCTACCCACCCCCGGCCTCTCCCCTGAGACCCTGATCACCACTTTCACACACCACCTCACCCCTCCACCCCAGGCCTTCGCTACCCTCCCCGCCCTGAGACCCCTTGAAGTTACCTGAGCTTCGCTCCCCGGAGTTAGGTTCCAACGTCATCCTGAACTTCCTGTTATGGCCACTGCAGTGCTGTCGCTGCAGGGACTGGAGAACTGCTGGCCAATCAGATTGGCTGGCAACTTTCTAAGGCGGGTCTTCCTCCCCAGTGAGGGGCGGAAGTCCTACCTGCAGCTCATTCGAGCGTGAAACTGTTGCCGGGCATCCGGAGTCGGCGAGGAGCTCTTCAGATGGCGGGGAGCAAGACCCTCCAATCCTAAAAATTCAAGCCTTAGTGGCCAACTAATCACCTTAAACTCAATAAGCGAGGGGGCTATCTCTTGGCTTCAACCATTTGCATTCGCTGAATAATAATAAATGTTAATTGGAAGGCAAACAGGTTCTTCATTACCTGAGTGGATAAGGCTATTGATCAGTCTTTTTTTCAATCACATCTTCAATATTTTTCAAACTAATAAATGTTCAAAGAAAACAAAAAAAATTAAATCACATACTACTTTCTTTAAAGTCCCTGTGATTTCTCTCTCGGGTTGTACATAGCCGTATTCTAGAAGTTAATCTTCAATCCCTGGAGACAAAAAGCAAAAAGTCCACAAAAAGCAGGACAGATCCAACCCGGCTAATAATGGCCCCATTAGTCTACTCTTGATCACCAGCAAAGTGATGGAAGGGGATGTCGACAATGCTATCAAGCGGCACTTACTCAGCAATAACCTGCTCACTGACGCTCAGTTTGTGTTCCGCCAGGGTTGCTCAGCTCCTGACCTCATTACAAACTTGACCCAAACATGGACAAATGAGCTGAATTTCAGAGGTGAGGTGAGAGTGACTGCTCCTGATATCAAGGCAACATTAGACTGTGGCATCAAGGAGCCCGAGCAAAATTGGAGTCAATGGGAATTGGGGTTGGAGTCATACCTCGCACAAAGAAAGATGGCTGTGGTTGCTGGAGGCCAGTTAACTCAGTCCAGGGACATCGCTGCAGGAGTTACTCAGGGTAGTGTCCTAGGATCTTCAGCTGCTTCATCAGTGACCTTCCTCCCATCATAAGGCCAGAAGTGGGGATGTTCGCTGATGATTGCACAATGTTCAGCACCATTCGCGACGCCTCAGATCAACATCCAGGCTTGGGCTGATAAATGGTAAGTAAAAGTGCCAGGCAATGATCATCTCCAACAAGAGAGAATTCAACCATCTCCCCTGACCATTCAATGGCATTACCATCACTGAGTCCCCTCTGTCAACATCCTGGGGGTTACCATTGACCAGAAACTGAACTGGACCAGCCATATAAATACTGAGGCTACAAGAGCAGGTGAGTAACTCACCTCCTGACTCCCCCCCAAAAAAATCAACACTAATCTAATAATTGAGCCAATCAGTTTCTCAGCAGCATTGTTTCTCCAATTTATACAAGTTTACATCCTTGCCGAAATTAATATTAAGTAGAAATGTGATTTTCCAATTGATGACATTATTAAAGAAACAGCGAAGTGAAGGGTTAATATTTTGAATTAGGTTTAACATAATGTCGGCAAATCAAGTAGCTATGACTTGATCCAACAGTGTAATCAACTAATTATGTGCTAATCGTTGCCATTAAGGAAATTGGTCAGCTTTAAAATCAGGTGCAATTTTCTTGGAAGAGTTGAAGCAAAATTAGAAGCATGAGAGTGAATTACTTGAAAAAGATGAGAAATATATATAATGTTGAAAACATCATTTCTCCTACTGAAATATAAGCAGAGTGCATCCCGTCATTTCAGACGCCTTAATGGACCCAACACAGATCTGCAAACGCCATGTGGCCAATTTTAACTCAACTGTCCGACTTGTCTTCACCATGAAATAGATGTGAGCCTATGATTCCTTCAAAAGATAGATATCACGGGTGTTCCCTGGAAACCATGCATCCATGGGGGCAAGAAGTTGGTGATAGTCATTAGTCACAGGTCTTTTTGATATTCAGCGATAGACATCATGAGATGTTGCCCACACTTTCAATGGCTCCGTAGGTATGACCCTGGACCCAGGGAAATGCCACAGGGCTAATTCTCATCCTCCCCTCTGTCAGGCAACGTTAACAGGGCAACAGCATGATGACCGTCGCAGTGTGAACTCTCTAATCCCATCGACGCCTGGCCTACGCAATTTTCCACCCCCGCCCCCCCCCATCGCTTTAACCTTTCCCCAGACAGAAAGATGATGGCTTGACATATATGAAATATGAAAGAAGTACTGAAAATAAAACTGCAAACAGTGCTGGCTACATTAACACTGGTCATATCAAACTGAAAGCAAAATTTCAGGAACAGAGATGTATGTAAGGTACTGCCTCCCATGTCAGATAGATGGAAGGGAAATCATCTTTGGGATAAAATTAGACATTAACATTCAACTGAAGCAAGAAATAGAAACCTCAGGACGAAGACCATCTGTTATTTAATTTTTCACAATTGTACCAAGCTTGGTAGATTGCGAATGTGAAAGTGCATCCGCAGCATTTTTTTTTGCTAGACCTCAAATTGAACACCAACAGAACTTATTGTTCTTATTTATTTATAACATTAGAAGTCTGTTGAAATACTTTCAGCCTCTAGATGAAATATGAGTATGCAACAATAGCCATTTCACTTTTAAACCTGTTAAAGTAAAGGAAGCATTGGGAACAAAAAATGTCTTATTCTCAGGTCTAGTCACTGAGGAAGAAAAAAAACTTTCACTTATAGGGCAGAATTTTCTACCTGCCGGGTGGGCGGGCCCGACCCAATCTCCGGCGGGCAGGGAGCTGATATCTGCCGGAGAAGTGGGCCCCGCCGCCATTTTACATGGGTAGGCCAGTTAAGGCCCGCCCAGCGTGATGCCCGGCGGGAAGCGCTATGCGCTTCCTGTGCGGGCGGGGGGGATTCCCCAAAAGCAAGAGTGCGCTCTTTCGCGCATTCGCACTTCTCCCTGAGGCTAAGTGCTGCCTCAGGGAGATGGCTGACACTTTTAAAAACATTAAAAGTAGAAAAAAAAAATCCTTAACATGTCCCACTCATGTAACAATGTCACATGAGATTGGACATGTTCATAAATTACACTAAAACTTTATTAAACTGTTTAAAACCTTGCATGAAATCTCATCCCGCCAGTGGATGAGGTTTCATGTTTTTTCTATTTGCCATCGGGGCTCCTGGCCTGCCCGCCAACCTTAAGGTTGGACAGGCAGGTCCTTTATAATTGGTTAAATGATCCTGTCAATGGCCTCAATTGGCCATTGACAGGTCGGCGGGCCTGCAGCTGATTTTGCTGCGCCCCCGCCTTCCTGAAAATTTAAATGGGGTGGGATGATGTCGGGGGTTCTGCCTGATGTCATCCCGCGTCATTTTATGCGTCGGCGAGCGGGCCCCGCCCCCTGCTCGCCACCGGCAAAATTCAGCCCATAAAGTGCCTTTCATGAGCACAGGACATTCTAAAGGGCTTCCCAGATTATGGTTATTATTTTTGAAGTATGGTTACTGTTTTGAAGGTAATTGCGGTAGCCATTCTTTACACAGCAAGGTCCCCACAAACAGCGCCAATTAATGTGTTTGAAGTCAGCCGAAGGATTGATGTAGGTGAGATTGCTGAGAGAAATCTATGTTCTTCACAAAAGTGACATGCGTGTCCTTTTAAATTTCTATCACCAGTGCATTTCATCAAGGTTCACTGCACAACTTTGTTACCTAACCCCAAGGCCGGAATTTTACGCTTTCCCCCCCGGAAGCAGGCTGGCAGGCGGGAAGTTGGTGCAAAATGGTGGGAGTTCCTTGCCCGTTGTTTACCCACCTCTGCTGGAGTTTTACTAGTGGCGAGGTGGGTGTCGGTTGGCTCACCCGCCCATGTGCCATTTGAGGTCCTTAAGTGGCTACCACTCTCGGTGGCCCGGCTGAGGCTGAAGAGCTCCCGACCATCTAATTGGCTGGCAGCTCTCTGAGGCGGGGCATCTTCCACATCAGGATGGAAGCCATATCCATAGCCAATGATGGCTGTAAAATCAGGTCATGGCTTCCTAGCTCTACCTCCATCGCTCACTTTCTCCTCCCGATGAGAGTTTAAATTGAGGTCCCGTCTGCCCTTTCAGGTGGACATAAAGATTTCCTGGCACAATTTTGAAGAAGGGCAGCAAAATTCTCCCGGTATTCTAGACCACTTTTATTCCTCAGGCACACCACCAAACAGATTCATACGCCATTTATCATATTTGCTTTATATAGGAACTGGTATTGTGCACATTGTCTGCCATGAATATCCTTGTAATAACAGTGACTACATGTCAAAGGTAACCCATTGGTTGTGAAACATATTGGGATGCCCCAGTGACAAATGAGAGACACTGAATAAATGCTAGCTCTTTTCTCAGGCTCTTAAAGCCCCAGTGTCTCATAACCTAATCAGTACTTTCCGATTTCCTTTCACATTTTTCCTTTACATTCTCCAAATTTGTAAATCCTACATTATTGATAAAAAAAAATCATCTGAAAGAGAACCATTTTCATTATTAAAAATGGCAAAGATTTTTGCAAGGTTTTAGTTCTGCTACAATTGTACAAGGGGCCACTTGGGGAGAACATTTTTTTTTATTCATTTGCACTTTATGCATTGCCATCTTAGGTTAGAAAATTATTTATTAGAACTAATCTGGACATAAAATGAAGTGTTGAAGCATACTCCAAAGTGAAAGCAGCAAACAGAAAATGCCTTTCTTAAATTCCTTGGGAAGATTCAGAGCGCTTTAAACAGAACTTGGAAACCATCCAGAATGTGAGAAGATTTGGAGAGGGAGAAAAATATAGAATTTTATGGTACGGTGATTGGTGAACAGAGATTAAATCAGCAGCTGTGGATCATTTATTTTTAATATTAGAAACTTTATACCCTAGTGTATAGGCTCAACCCATACCTAAATCAACTCGTTGCTATGAAGAACATGTTTCAGAATCAATAATTCTAACTGAGCATTCAACAAAGCTGTCAATTTTATAATCATTACAGCTTTATTTTTAAAGTTACATTGAGCATATACACTTTTTTTATTCATTCGCGGGATGTGGGCTTCGCTGGCTGGGCCAGCATTTATTGCCCATCCCTAGTTGCCCTTGAGAAGGTGGTGGTGAGCTGCCTTCTTGAAACACTGCAGTCCATGTGGTGTAGGTACAACCACAGCGCTGTTAGGGAGGGAATTCCAGGATCTTGACCCAGTGACAGTGAAGGAACGGCAATATATTTCCAAGTCAGGATGGTGTGGCATTCCCATACATTTGCTGCACTTGTCCTCCTAGGTCGGGGATGGGGAACCTTTTTCTTATCAAGGGCCACTCACACATAGACAAGTTATCTGCCACACACACTTAAAAACCAACTTAACTTCTATTTTTAGAGAGAACGCAGAAATGTTCAACTCCGCCATTACCTCAATGCGATGGCTGAGTTTGCTTTTCCTTAAAGAGTCTTGCTATGTCTGCTGGCACTGATGATGTTGCTACTCACAACTGGCTTTTCCCTCTCTCTGTCTCTCTCTCTCCTTTTCCACTCTGTCTGTCTCTCTCTCTCCGATTCTCACTGTGGGCTGGATGAAAAAGCACAATGGGCTGGATTTGGCTCCCAGGCCTAGGGTTCCCTACCCCTGTTCTAGGCAGTAGAGGTCACTGGTTTGGAAGGTGCTGTCGAAGGAACCTTGGTGACTTGCTGCAGTTCATCTTGTAGGTGGTGCACACTGCTGCCACTGTGTGTCAGTGGTGGAGGGAGTGTATGTTTAAAGTGGTGGATGGGGTGGCAATCAAGCGGGTAGCTTTATCGTGGATGGTGTTGAGCTTCTTGAGTGTTGATGGAACTGCACTCATCTAGACAAATGGATAGTATCCCATTACACTCCTGCCTTGTGCCTTGTAGATGGTGGACAGACACCTTGCCTGTCTGGTCTTTGCATCTTGTAGATGGCACAGTCCTGCCATTGTGCGTCGATGGTGGAGGGAGTGAATATAATGCCATTATTTTTTAGTTAAAACTCCACTTTAGTATTTTGTACTACATGGATACAATATTAAAATATGTTTTGACAGCCCAAGCTTTCTCAAGGGTGACCCCATTGATAATTGTGTTGGAGAAATTAAGAGGATGCATATGAATCCTCCTTTACAGATAGTTGGGGATTTGTAGAACTAACAAAATTCTGGGGTAGATAAAATTAGAAGAAAGTAAAGTCTAAGAAACCTGTAATAAGTAACCCATTGAACTTACCACTTGAACAAACCCTAACATACTAGAACCAACCTTACACACGAGAAACGACCCTGGAACTGTACTAGTGTTTATGGCAAGTGTTGCAAGCCTTTATGCAGGGTACATATTTAGCCACTTGGACATTTCTTGCAGGGGAGGAGGGCAGACTAGTCGACAACCCGCAGAGGAAGAGATCCCGTCAGTCTGCAACACTCACACAAATGGAAGAGGCCATCAGTAACACACTGGGGAAGACACAGCGTATCCAGTGTCAGAGTTAGTGTAAAGGAAAGCCTTGGTGGGGCGGGTCACATCCATGAGATTGGGTGATGAAGCATGTTAGCCTTCAGCTCCATTGTGCCTCTGGGAGGACTGATCCATTTTGAGGGTTGGATCTTATTAAGACAGGACTGGCAGACTGTGAGTGGGAACCAAGCATCCTGGGGCCTGGAATGAAGTGTGCTGGTGAGGACTCTGGTCTTGCCCTGCCTGACTGTGGTTTAAAATGGCACAGTCAGATTGACATGGCAGAACCCATATTTAAATACCAAAATTAGCTAAGCAGTTGCTTCAGGCCACTTCCTGGGTTGACTATCCTGAGGAGTCCTTGCAAGACCTCTCAAGCTCTGGAGATTTAGAGAAAGTCTAGACTTTTGAGAAAATTCTTGAACCCTACCTCCCATTGCCGCTACTTGCCACAGCCATACAAAAGTACAAGTGTGATGGAATCAAGGAGAAAAGGTGCCATTCTGCAAATAAGAGAAAGAATGAATAGACTATGAGGTAGCCCTATCCCCTACTTTATAAAACTCATGAATAGTATGTAATTGATCGAATATGTAAATAATCGAGAATTTAATTTAATGAACTCAACCTGACAGCATATGACCTATGTACTTTAATACAAAATGCAGAGTGCAGTAGACCTTTCATTTTTATTCTGTAAATTAAGGAGACATGCATTATTCAGTGTTTTGTAATGGTTTGTATATTGAAATGTTCATAACTGTGCAACCCCTTTATTATTTTATACTTTGTATTTTATTTTAATGATTGTCTATAACTATATTATGAATTATGGCTTCTTGTTTTGCTTGTATCACCATCACAATTCAGCTCCTGCCACTATGATGATTTTCTAATAAACCGACGATCTGTCTGTCTAAGACGGCGACAGTCACAGCGATGACTGGAGCACAATTTGTGGGGAATTCCCAGTCTCTTCCCCATGGGTAAAAGGCTTCAGAATCTCCCTTCTCTTGCCAAAGACAGATTTGTGGCTGTCCTTTCTATCCCTGCTCTTTCTGATTAATTCTTTTAGTCAGGAACTGAAAGTGACAACCTGGGGTGGCATACTGCTGACAATGGCCTGACAAGTGCTTGCATTCAATATTACAGCCGTACCCTTGATCCCTTTTAGAGGTCCACCAGGACATTGAGTGCCTGTTCCACATAGAACAAGTCCCACATGCAGCCGAGATTGATAGATTTGTATTAGGTAAGTGTATGAAGCGTTACAGAACCAAGGTGGGTAAATGGAGTTGAGATAGAGATCAGCCAGGCGGTAACTAAATGGAACTATTTTCACTGGAGTTTAGGAGAATTAGGGATGATTTCACTGAAACATATAAAATCCTTCCGAGGACTGGACAGGATAAACCCTGAGGGGGCCTTTCCCTTGTCTGGAGAATAGACATAGGGATCATAGTTTCAGGGTAAGGGGTCAGCCATTTAGGACTCAAATAAAGAGAGATTCTTTTTATGCAGAATTACAGTAATTGCTCATTTAATATTATAGTTGCGTTCGTCAAAAGTGCAACTTTAACTGAAGCAACGTTAAGTGAATCAGATTTTCCCATTACAACCAATGTAAAATCTTGAGTTCAGTTCAGTATAGGATCTTTCCTCTCAGACAAAAAAACATTAAAATATTATACCTGTAATGTACAATGCTAAGCTACTATATTCATAAAATAATATTTAAAATAAAATAAATTTTGAAATATGAAAGAAATATGTTAACTCTTTCTACTTACCTCTCGCTCTCTGCCTCTCCCATTGGCTGACCCTCCGGCTTACCATTTCCTTCTCCTGAATCCTTGCTGTGAGCAAGGGCTTGAGCGATAAGTGGAGAGAGGCGGGAAGTACTCTATGGTGCGATTTTTAAAAAATTCATTCACGGGACGTGGGCTTCGCTGGCTGGGCCAGCATTTATCACCCATTCCTAGTTGCCCTTGAGGTGGTTGGTGGTGGTGAGCTGCTTTCTTGAACTGCTGCAGTCCATGTGGTGTAGGTACACCCACAGTGCTGTTAGGGAAGGAGTTCCAGGATTTTGACCCAGCGACAGTGAAGGAACGGCGATATATTTCCAAGTCAGGTTGGTGAGTGACTTGGAGGGGAACTTCCAGGTGGTGGTGTTTCCATTAATCTGCTGCCCCTGTCCTTCTAGGTGGTCGTGGTCATGGGTTTGGAAGGTGCTGTCTAAGGAGTCTTGGTGAATTCCTGCAGTGCATCTTGTAGATGGTACACACTGCTGCCACTGTGCGTCAGTAGTGGAGGGAGTGAATGTTTGTGGATGTGGTGCTAATCAAGCGGGCTGCTTTGTCCTGGACGGTTTCAAGCTTCTTGAGTGTTGTGGGAGATACATTCATCCAGGCAAGTGGGGAGTATTCCATCACACGCCTGACTTGTGCCTTGTAGATGGTGGATGGTCTTTGGGGAGTCAGGAGGTGGGTTACTCATCGCAGGATTGCTAGCCTCTGACCTCCTTTTGTAGCTACAGTATTTATATGGCTAGTCCAGTTCAATTTCTGGTCAATGGTAACCCTCAGGGTGTCGATAGAGGGGGGATTCAGTGATGGCAATGCCATTGAATGTCAAGGGGGCGATGGTTAGATTCTCTCTTGTTGGAGATGGTCATGGCCTGGCACTTGTGTGGCGTGAATGTTACTTGCCACTTGTCAGCCCAATTCTGGATATTGTCCAGGTCTTGCTGCATTTGAACATGGACTGCTTCAGTAGCTGAGGAGTTGTGAATGGTGCTGAACATTGTGCAATCATCAGCAAACATCCCCACTTCTGACCTTATGATGAAGGGGAGGACATTGATGAAGCAGCTGAAGATGGCTGGGCCAAGGACACTACCCTGAGGAACTCCTGCAGTGATGTCCTGGAGCTGAGATGACTGACTTCCAACAACCACAACCATCTTCCTTTGTGCTAGGTATGATTCCAATCAGTGGAGAGTTTTCCCTCTGATTCCCATTGACTCCAGTTTTGCTAGGGCTCCTTGATGCCACACTCGGTCAAATGCTGCCTTGATGTCAAGGGCAGTCACTCTCATCTTACCTCAGGAGTTCAGCGCTTTTGTCCATGTTTGAACCAAGGCCCAGCTTAACGCGCGGCCGGCAGCGCTCAGCACTACCTGTGCGGGCGGGGGGGAGGAGGGAGAGTCGGGGCCTGCGCTCTGTCGCGCATGCATGCGAAAGAGCGCAGGGATCTCCGTGAGCCACGGAGCTGCCTCAGGGAGATTAAGCACATAATAGGAGTTTTTATATAATAAAAAGTTAAAAATTATTTAAACATGTCCCCTCCTGTGACAGTGTCACATGTGCTGGGTCATGTTTGTGAATTGTGCAAAAATTAATTTAAAATTTTACAAAACTTTCAGGAAACCTGATCCCGCCCGTGGATGAGGTTTCCTGAAAACTGCGAAGGCCACTTGGGCTCTTCGCCTGCCCGTCAACCTTCAGGTTGGACAGGCAGCGTTGATAACTACTTGAATTGGTTTTTTAATGGCCTTAATAGGCCGTTGAAAGTTCGGCACGTGAGCAGCCAGCTCCGGCGCACGCCCGCCAAATGTAATATCTAAATGACGCGCGATGATGTCAGGGCGCACGCATTGGTGTGTCTGGCCCAGCCCCACACATCAATGTCAAAGTTCTGGCCATGAGTACCGGTATAGACCTATTTGGCCTGTTTCTGTGCTGTATTTCTGATATACTGTAAGTCCTACCTTTAAGTTGGCCCCCATTTTAAGTTGTTTTGATTTAATGTTGATCAGTTAATGGATGGGTATTTGCATTTAGCGCCTGGAGTTTTGTTATACTGTCTTTTCACACTGGGTGTGACAAAGGATCATGTGATCTGATCAGCGCCATTTTGGAGTGGCCATTCCTGCTGCCGACCCTCCCGGTCCCCGCCTCTCCAGCTTGCGGCTTACCTCCGCGACCCTGCAACTCAAAATTGGTCTCACTGGTATGTCCTCTGCACAAAATGCAAGACAAATCCAACCCGGCCAATTACTGCCCCATCCATCTACTCTCGATCATCAGTAAAGTAATGGAAGGGGTTATCATCTAGTGGAAGATTGAATTGGAATTGCTTTGCACTGAAATTTACCGAAGAAACATTTAAAAACTAGGCAATTCAAAGAAACTTACCTAACGTCATTCATGAGCTTAGATTGCCCCAAAGCGCCTTACCACTGAACTACTTTTGTAAAAGTAGTGAACTACTTTTGAAATGTACTCGCTGTTTCAATGTAGTGTAAAAAAAAATCGTGCTCAGCAATGAGATAAACGACCAGCTAATTTGTTTTAGTGATGTGGGTTGAAGAGTAATGTAGCCAGGAAAGATGCTTTTCTCTAAACTGTGCCATGAAATCTCTCCCGTCCACTTGACAAGGCAGGTTGGACCTTAGGTTAACGAGTCATCCAGATAGGCAACTCTAACAGAGAAGCACCCCCTGAGCTCAACTGACGTCACTAAAGCAGATTATACCTGGTTATTATCACTTTGCAGTTTGTAGGAGCTTGCTGTGTGCAAATTGGCTGCCATGTTTCCTACTTGACAAAGGTGACTACACTTCAAAAGTACTTCATTGGGCTGTGTAGCACTATGGGGCATTTTGAAGTTGTGAAAGGTGCTACATAAACTGTAACCTTTCCTTCTTTTCTTTTTTTTAAATAGCATGAAGTGGAAGCTTGGTTTGTGTGCTCAAGATCCCAGAGTAGGCCTGGAATCCATGACGTCCTGTGTTAGAGGCTCAAGCCAAGTCTGACATTAATGCTGCGTCAGACACAGATACCAACAAAATAGATTAAATATGAAAAAATTGAGAAGATTTTGATGTTATCAGTATTCCAACATATTCTGAGGCAGCTCATGTATGATGTGTGATAGATTGTTGAAATTAAGATTTGACAATTTTACTGGTTTTTATTATTGGCTTCAGCATTGGGAATTGCTTTCTGATTTTTTTTTTGCTTCCAATCTATCCAATTTCCTGCATTACAACAGTGAATAGACTTCAAAAATACTTTATTGGCTGTGAGGCACTTTAAAAAGTCCAGTGACTTCATGGAAAGCTGCTATTGTTAGGAAATAGAGACAGCTTAAGTAAGTTATATGTGCATTTGGGGTGTTAGGAATAAGGTGTATCTTTAAGTTTACGTTTAGTTTGTATTTCTGTATTTTGTGGGTTTAAAAGGATGAAACCTGAGTTTTAGTTTGCCTTTAAAAGATGCCCACATTTTTAATGAGTTTTTTGACCCTTGAAGTGGAGAGCTGTGTTATCAAGAGGGTCGTGGTTTAGGGAAGTTAAAACAAATTAGAAAAACTGTGCTGTTGCCTAGCAACAGGGGTCCAGTGAGGTAGACACCACCCCCCACCCCCCCCCCACCCCCCGCCACACACACATACACACATGCACACACGGAGAATCTGAAAGCCGTTTGAGTTCAGTTGGTCAGTGTGCTCTAAAGTTGAAAGGAGTTGCCAGCAGAAGCAGTATAGGAAAGGGACAGATAGCAAGTCCCAAACTAAAGTTGAAACCAGCTGCCAGGAGAAGCTGGATGGGAAGGGGCTGCAGGAAGCAGGTTTCCCCAAAGAACAGAAGAAGAGGAGTCCCAAGAAGACCTTCTGGTCAAAAGGAACTAACAGGAATCTGGAAAAGGTCCTGTTAAGTGAAGTTCAGAATGCGGAACAGAGAAAACTTAAAGAGAAAAGCTGCAGGATGCAGATTTAAAGCAATATTGGCTTGCGAGAAGCCAGAAGATCCAAGGAGACAGCTGAAGGTCTGTAGCTCTTTACTATGGGCATATGAAGCAGTGGTTTTCTTTTGGCACAACTGGGTCAGTGAGGGACAGTGTGGAATAAGGATTGAATGTACGTGGTGATCCAGGAGAGCTCAAAACCCTGAAGGTGGACCCTTGTGGAAGGCATCCGAAAGAAAGTGTCTGTTTGGGAGAAGATTCCAAAGCAATTTCTTAGAGAGTGGAGATTGGAAACCCTTGTGTGAAAGACAGAGTTCAGTGAGACTGGTTGGCTCATGGTGTGACAAAACACCTAGGGGGGAGTTGATGAGGGATCCATAGCATCTCTTTGGGGTGGCATCTGTCACTTGGTTTCAGAATGTGGTGTGCCTGACTACAGGTCACTTATTGGTTTACACGGACTGTGTACTTACTGGGAGCATTAGGGTAAAAGATAGCTTTTGTAACTTGGTGTTATCCTTACGAATCTGTAAAGGTATAGCTGTGGATAAAGGAGTATTGTAATATAGTTCATCTTTTCCTGTTTAATAAATGTTATTCTTTTGTTAAAAGTTCATTAGCTGATTCCTGTGACTCTGTTCAATAGCCGCCCTCCACGTTTCTAAACAAAAAATAAAAGTTAGGATCTATCAACCCGGGTTCCACTCTGGGATCTGACTTATCCAGTAGTAACATCAGCTGGGATCATAACACTATTTAAATGCAAGTCTTTCTCTTTTTCAATCTTACAAATATTTTTTACCATTTGGTTTTTAACATTTTCCTCTTCAGCAATTATAATTCCTAAATTCTGTAAGATGTTCGAATCTTGGGTCACATTGTCCACAGCCACTATGTTGCTACCGAGGCTGCAATGAAATGTCTCCTTTCAGTTGCATGCTGGGAAGGACCAGTGAATGTCCCTGTGTTACTGGGCTGAATTTTCCTGGAACATTGGTGACAGTCTGGAAGGCGGGTGTGCTGGCAAAATGATGAAGGAGGGCAGTCCGCCCGCCATCTTCCCGCTACCACGCCTTATTGCCAGTGGTTGGAAAGCTGGCCAGTTGAGCCCTTTGGTGGCATCTGGCAGCCTTCTAGTGGGTTCAGGGGAAGACCTCTGGTAATGGTAATGGCCACCCTCAAGGCAACAACATCACTGGTGCTCAACCTCTCCCCCGCGATTGTTGGACCCTGCCAGCCTGACCCCGGCTAGCCCTAACTAAGCTTAAACCTCTACCAGGGCACCCTGCCATCGAGGTGCCCTTTCCTTGGTGTTGCAGCCTCAGCGAGGGTCACTGCTAGCATCGGCGCTGTTGAGTTGATGGCCCTCTGATGCCTGCGAGCCGCTATGCTTTATTAGATGGCAGCCCCAGCGGCAGCCTCCTAATTGGCCGTCACAGGCAATATGCCACCATGGCTCCCACCACCAAGACAGAAGTGAGGGTGACTCCAGCTTTCGGTCTTGGTGGTGGGACTTTCCCATCACCGACAAAATTCAGCCCACTGACTTTCTCCTGTTCCGCACAGCTGTGAATGACATGGGAGCAAAGGAGGTGCCAATCTTTAACACCCCTGTCCCCCAAAAATCACCCCACTTTTACTATATCTTTTGGTCAAGATCCTGGACAAGAGCAAATGCAATGAATTTACAGATCGTGACGAACCCACGAAGCAATTTGATCATCATACAGAGTTCCCTTTCACCTTCTGACAACGCTCAATAGGATATTTATTGTTGGATATCGGAGCATGTGGTGGAATTATACACGGGCGGGGGGCGGGGGGTGGATTTTACAGTCTCACTGAAGTCAATGGGCTTTTGAATGGCTCGCCGCATTTTATGACCCGGCCTCTGCTGCGAGGGTGTCGTAAAACCCTAGGTTGCTGCGGGAACAGGAGAAGGCGCGTTGTTGTGGTGTGATTGGGAGAGCTGGTGATGCCAAACCGCCTGGGATCTTGTGAGTGAGACAAGATGATAGTGCAGCGTGGACGCAAAGCTTTAACTTTGCTCTGAGCCAGGAAATAAATGAAGAGCGGCAACGTGGTAACGCTGCCGAGAGTGAAATAACCCAGAATGCATTTACATTGGCGTTTTGTGATAGTTCGAAGTCAATCCAAGGAGACCCGTCAGTGTGGTTGTGAGCTTAAGTCTCCCGTTAATTAATGCATTGTATAATTTAAGCTTGACATGTGAGTGCCTCTGAAACTTTGATAACTAGCTCTCATCCGGGGAGACCCGATGCTCCTGACAGAGGAAACGTAAGTACCGCTGTCTAATTTTGGAGGATTGGATCAGGGAATTCCAGATAACCAGACAGTTCAGCTCCCATATTCAAGAGTTATCTTTGGTGTATAATATCAAAATTTCAGGTTACAATGCGTAAGGACACTTTTGGCAGTATGTGATTAAAATTCAAGGTATTCCAACCCACTAAGGAGCAGTGTTCAGAGCCCAATCCATCACACTTTAGGGCCAGAATTTTTAGCTCGGCAGGTGGGTGCGCGCCTGACCCGACCGAGTGTGAAAAACCGCGTGGTGACGTCGGCCGAATGTGCTGACGTCAACGCACAGTCGCGTGGTAGTTCGGTTGGCGGGGGTGCACTGGAACCAGCAGTGCGCCCGCTGACAGTTAAAAGGCCTGTTAAGGCCATTAAGTTATCAATTGACGTTAATTTTTCACTGCCCGTTTAACCTTACGGTTGGGCGGGGCAGGCGAATAGGCCAAGCGGCCTTTGCATTTTTTTGGAAACCTCATCCACGGGCGGGACGAGGCTTCCAAAAGCAAACACAAATAAAATAAAAACTTTTATTTTTTAATTGAAAGCCTGTCCCTGCTCATGTCGCCTGAGGGGACACGTTTCGTTGCATTTTTACTGCTCTTCGTTATTTTTTTTAAATGTCTCTTCATCTTCCCGAGTCAGCCCCGTGCCTCAGGGAGATTATTCCGTGCTCTCTCTCGCGCGCAAGCGTGAAGTTGGCACTCAGCCCGCTCGCCCTCCTCTCCTCCCCCCCCCCACCCCGCCCGCACAGGCAGCGCTCAGTGTTGCCACTCGCGTATCAGGCTGGGCAGGCCTCAGCTGGCCCGCCAGCATTGAAAACGTGGTTGGCTTTCCAACTGCGCCCACCCGTCCCCACCGCAAGCAGAGGGCAAAATTCTGCGCGAGGTGTCGGCTGACAGTCAGTGGTAGAATTCTAGCCCCAAAGTCAGCTCAGGGGTTCAAACGTTCCACGCCAGAGACCCGGGCACAAGATCTTGGTTTACGCGTCCAGTCCAGTACTGAAGGAGCGCTAGAAACTAAGTCGGGAAATAAACGCCAGCCTTACCGGTTGTGTACGCATCCTGAAGAAAGAATTTGAAAAAAATTAAGTCACGAGAAAGGCTGCTCCCAGTAGCTGATGGTACAAGGGCTAAGGGACACAGGATTAAGGTTTAGGCCACGAGATGTGAGGGGATATATGAGAGAGAATTTTTTTACGCAGCGAATGGTAATGACCCTGGCACTCACTGCCCAAGAGGGTGGCAGAGCAGTGGCGATCTATGGTTTCAAAGCTTGGGGGAAATAAGCTTACAGGGTTACGGGGACAGAGTGGGGGAATGGGACTGATACAGAGAGGTGGCATGCAATCGATGGGCCAAATGGTCTCCTTCTGTGCTGTAATGACTATGGGCGGGATTCTACAGCCCCGCCCACCGCTGGGATCATCCGGTCCCGCTGACAGTCTTGGCAGTGGCCCCCGAATTTCCCGGGGCGGGTCCCACCTGAATGGGGCCGGAAAACCCCGGGTAAGACCCTTGGCTGTTTTTAAACTGGGATGTTACGATTGGCTCCGAGTGGCTTAGTGCTGAGGAGAGAGCTCAAGAAGTGTTTCTGCTCCTGATGACTATATTTTTTTTACCCCACCCCCCCACCCCCCCCACCCCCCTCGAGTTCATGGACAGACCATTAGCTGGAGTCACAAGCAGTCTGTCCCTGAGGCAGGGAATCAGGCTGGCTATGACGCTGAAATTGATAATGGTGCGGAGGCAGTGGGCAGCACGGACCCTCACCTCTCCCGGGTCGAAGTTTAAAAAGTCAGAACCTAAAGCTGGGAAAATATTTGCAAATAGTAAATGGAACATCTATTAATCTCTTAATGGGAAACCCAGCTTGCGTTCCGCAGATTACTGTTCTGACCTGTGAGTGACATGCCAGCATTTCACTCAGCGTGCAGGAACTAGTGGGATTAGATGGCTTCCCTCCACGTCCCTTCATGTCTATTAAAATTTTACAAGCCAAAAGCAAATGTAATTGCACAATTGCCCAGCCACTATGTAAAACTTAGGATCAGTATCCAACATGCCAAAAATCATTCAGCGACGGCTATAGAGCGGCTGGTGCGTTCATCATGATGTCTGACACAAATGATTATCCGGCGCGGTGATATCAAATAACGATCATTAAGTTACTTTAGCGGAACCTTAGCAGACTTTTCAGCCCACCGATCCTGCATTCCAATCTTTTCTGCCGCACGTTTGACGGCTGTGTCTTCAGGGTGTTTGGAAGATGAAAAATGGGAAACGGAACCTTGTAAGATGTAAAAGCAAAAAAAACTGCGGATGCCGGAAATCCAAAACAAAAACCAAAAATACCTGGAAAAACTCAGCAGGTCTGGCAGCAGTGGCGGAGAGGAGCACAGTTAACATTTCGAGTCCGCATGACTCTTCAACAGAACTGAGGAAAAATATAACTGAGAGGTGAAATATAAGCTGGTTTAAGGGGGGGTGGGAGACAGTAGAGCTGGATAGAGGGCCAGTGATAGATGGAGATAACCAAAAGATGTCACAGACAAAAGGACAAAGAGGTGTTGAAGGTGGTGATATTATCTAAGGAATGTGCTAATAGGTGACATTAAGGGTAGAAAGCAGGACGTGCAAGGTACAGATAGCCCTAGTGGGGGTGGGGTGGGGGGAAGGGATCGAAATAGGCTAAAAGGTAGAGATAAAACAATGGATGGAAATACATTTAACAATAATGGAAATAGGTGGGAAAAGAAAAATCTATATAAATTATTGGAAAAAGGGGGATCGGAAAGGGGGTGAGGATGGAGGAGAGAGTTCATGATCTAAAATTGTTGAACTCAATATTCAGTCGGGAAGGCTGTAAAGTGCCTAGTCGGAAGATGAGGCGCTGTTCCTCCAGTTTGCATTGAGCTTCACTGGAACAGTGCAGCAAGCCAAGGACAGACATGTGGGCATGAGAGCAGGGTGGAGTGTTGAAATGGCAAGCGACAGGGAGGTCTGGGTCATGCTTGCGGACAGACCAAAGGTGTTCTGCAAAGTGGTCACCCAGTCTGCGTTTGGTCTCTCCAATGAAGAGGAAACCGCGTTGGGAGCAGCGAATGCAGTAGACTAAATTGAGGGAAGTGCAAGTGAAATGCTGCTTCACTTAAAAGAAGTGTTTGGGCCCTTGGACGGTGACATCTTTTGGCAATCTCCACCTATCACTGGCTTTCTATCCTGCTCTACCTGTCCCACCCACCCCCGCCCCCTTAAAGCAGCTTATATTTCACCTCTTTTCTATTTTTCCTTAGTTCTGTTGAAGAGTCACGCGGACTCGAAACGTTAACTGTGCCCCTCTCCACGGATGCTGCCAGACCTTGTAAGATGTAGTGTGCTGCCAGCATTATCATACCGCCACTGCATTGCCACCTTTCCAGGCCGCAAGACTCATTAACCGGCAGTGTCAAAAGGCAGTTTGTTCCTTCAGATTTCAACACAAAACCATTCATTATATTCACATAGCCAAAGGAAAGAGTTGTACCCACTTGGCCCTGGCATTGTGTACGGAGGGCCTGCTGTTTCCATCTCAGCTTTGTTCCCAGTGAAGACTTTACATTGACTGCCTTTTTGGGAGCTCCTTGATTAAAAACCCATATCGCAGTGTCACTCCACTAACAGGCAATCTCTCGCTATCTTTCTCTCTGTGGAGTCCCTGAAGAATTCCTATTTGCATTTGCAAAGAAGGAAAATATTAAAGAGGATTAGGCTGAAGGTAAGCTTCAAAAGCTAATTACTAAATTAATTACAATTACAAAAAGATCCTTCACTAAACCTTGTCTTTAATTTCTGTGCAAATCTCCGATTGTTATTCCATTAATGTGGAAATTTCTATTGCTGATCATACCAAGTAAATCTCCAAACACAGCAAAATATTAAAACAAGATTTACTTGGTTTCAAATTGTATGGTTACGGTTTGGAGATAAGGAAGCTTCTTCATTGGAGTTTATTTGACTTTTAAACGAAGGGATGTGGAATTTGTGAGGACAGACATCCAAAATGGCAGCACAATGTGGTTCCGCTGATATTTTTTTAACAATAGAGCTGTTATTCAAGAATTTTATGGATGTAATCTGTAACTTATCGATTCTTTCAATGCATGGCTTGAATCTTGTTAGATAAGGTTCCCAGTGCATAAGTTGATGTGCTCATTCAAGGTTAGAAAAGTCAATGTTGAGATTTCGTCACGTGTGGCAAAACAAAATACTATGTGGATGCTAAACAAAAACAGAAATACCTGGAAAAACTCAGCAGGTCTGGCAGCATCGGCAGAGAAGAGCAAAGTTGACGTTTCGAGTCCTCATGACCCTTCAACAGAACTATGTGGATGCTGTTGGCTCCTGTCATGTTACCACATGATGTACAGGCTGAGTAGTTACCTGTAACTTAATGTATATGGCGTTCAACACATTGAGCCTTTGGTACTCAATGGGACAGTAAAGGTCATTTCTTGCTGTTTGGAAACACACCCTCTGATTTCTCCCTCAGGAGATAAGGGACCATTAGCAATAAAGCATGACATTAACTGATAGTTTAAAATGGGACTGTAATCATACATCAGCAATCAAACTATCTCCTGGGCCTGAATTTTCAGCTCGGTGGGTGGGTGCGATCGGCAGAGCCGGGAGCGGTTGGGAAAAGGACCCCATCGACCGCGATCGCCCCCCCCGACCGCGACACGATCGGCGCTGCCTGGGTTGGGGGGCGGCGGGAGGGCGGTGCGTGCCTAAGTCAGCGCGGGAGCTGGAGGGTGGTGGGGGAGCGTGGAATGAGGTTTCCAAAAAAATGCAAAGGCCGCTTGGCCTTTCAAAGAGCTGCCTCAGGGAGCTGAAGAATTAAAACACACAAGATAAAGGGCAGAAGTTTTCGCTCAGTGGGCGCGGGCGCGCCCGACCCGCTCGAGCGTGAAATGACGCGCATTGACATCTGCTGACATCAACGTGCAGTGGCGCGATAGCTTGATTGGCGGGCGCGTGCCGGAGACAGCAGTGCGCCCGCTGACAATTGAAAGGCCTGCTGAGGCCATTAAGTTATTAATTAAATTAAAATTTTCGCTGCCCGTCCAACCGGCGGGCAAAAAGGCCTAACGGCCTTTGCATTTTTTTGGAAACCTCATCCACGGGCGGGATGAGGTTTCCAAAAAGCAAATAAAAATAAATTAAAAATGTAATTTTTCATTGATAATGTGTCCCTGCTCATGATAGAGTCACGTGAGGGGGACTTTTTTTATTACATTTTTATTTAAATTAAAAAAAAAATCTCTTCATCTCC
The DNA here is from genome assembly GCF_964194155.1 of Cetorhinus maximus. Taxonomy (NCBI): domain Eukaryota; kingdom Metazoa; phylum Chordata; class Chondrichthyes; order Lamniformes; family Cetorhinidae; genus Cetorhinus; species Cetorhinus maximus. Next base: position 13,668,357 of record NC_135900.1, read on the forward strand.
CTGCGGCAGCTCGGTGCCTCAGAGAGATTAGGCAGTGCCCAATCGCGTGTGTGCCTGAAGTTTGTGCTCGGCCGGCTTGCTCTCCCCACCCCCACACTCAAGCGCTGCCGCTCACGTTTCATGTTGGGTGGGCCTGAACTGAAATCGCGGCGCGGAGCCAATCACGGGCGGCCGTTGGCTTTCCGATCGTCCCTGCCCGCCCCCGCTGAGCACCCCGCACCCAAGGGCAAAACCCTGCCCCAAAAGATTTTAAAAACCAGGAAAAAAAATACCCACGCGTCGGAAATAGTCACCTGAACATATACAACATGAAAATTCTGCTGAAATGCCTTGGGATGAGGTTTCCTGCCAAATGAGGCAAAGCCGCCTGCCTGTTTCGCCTTCCCGCCAACTGTAAGGTTGGATGGGCAGCGAAAAATCCCAGCTAAGTGCACCGTTAATGGGGCTTAATAGCCCCTCTTAATCGTCGGCCAGCGGAAAATTCCACCCTCCGAGTTTATCGCGCGCCCGCTGACCGAAATATCGGGCGATTGTGCGCGCGACGACAGCGGGGCGCTCGCCCGATGTTATCGGGCGCTATTTTAACCTCGCGCGTGTTGGGCGCCCGCCTGCATGACGAGCAAAAGGCTCTGCCGCGGCCGGGTTCCAATTTTTTTATTACCAAATCAGTTCGTCGCTGGTAAAACAATATTAAAAAATACAAAGTAGATACCGATCTGTTTTTTTGATTATATCGGCAGAGTAGAATGGAATATAATTAGATCAGACTCAAGGCCTTAAAGTTATTGATCGATAGTTGAGCACTTGGTAGAAGAATCATCATTTAAACGTAATCTTTTTTTTTTGCTGCATTTCCTGTCTGTCTGGTTACATCTTGATAAGCGAGTTGCACACGTTCACGCGCTATCATTTCTGATTTGGGTACAAATTGCTTAGTTCGAATGAGAAGGAGTCAGCTACAACCCATCAGCCACAGGTACAACAGCACAAGCCTTTTCCATAAGTGAGGAACAATGCATGAAGCGAATAACCAATTAACAAAAGGAGTTAAGTCAAATATTTGAATACCACGTCCTACTGTTCATGAAAACTCAATCAGATTTGGTTTACATGCTCCTTTTCCTTCTCCCAAGCCGCTAAACGCTTTCTTTGTCAGACTTTCAGCTGTTTGGTTTCCATTATAATGTGTTGCTATAGCTACGAGAAGCTGAAATCTAAAAGCAGCTCCAGTCTTTTGGCATGGCCGCAATGATTAACGAACTCTGCCTCCATTTGAACATAGTGGCCCCAAGACTTTTTTAGCCCTTCGCGAGTTTAACCGTGAAGTCTCTTATTCTGCAACCTACTGTAAGAATTCGGTAATGCCCAACAACAATAACCTGCATTTATATAGCGCTTTTTGATGCAGCACGGCGCTGCACGGGAGCGTTGTCAAACAAAAATTGACTCCGAGCCATACAAGGAGATATTAGGCAGATGGCCAAAAGCTCCTCATAGAGGTAGTTTCTAAGGAGGGTGTCAAAGGAAGAGGGAGAAGTATCCCCCCCAAACCTATATACTAACTGGCTGATTCCCAAGTGAAGTCTTCCCTCCCTCCAAACCCGCAATAAATACATTAAATACGTCCCAAAGTGCTTCACAGCCGATGAATTAATTTTGAATTGTGGTCGCTGTTACTTTGAAGGTAAATTGTGACAGCTGGTTTGTGCATAGCAAGATCCCACAAAGTGCCACTTGAAATAAAAAAAACTTCTAGAATTTGATGGAAATATTAATTTAACGCAGGCGTTATATGAGTGTGTGGGTTGAAGATTGATCAAAGTGGGAAAGTTGAATCATTTCTTTTTTTAGCCCACAATTATAACTGCCAGGAAGTAGAAAACCTGCTATGATTATGACATTATGACATGCAATATAGATAAATCTATTGAACAGGAATTTTAAGCTGGAAATTCAAAAGAATGTTTAGGGTACAGATTAAACAATTGGCTGCATTCATATACATTACATTGTGCCCTTTATGGCTTTGAAAGTGTATCGAACATGTTAGGGTTCAAACTATTTGTGAGGCTGACCTGTCTCCATCGACCTTTGCACTGAACTTATGATTGGCTTGACCTGGAGTCGAATGGACAATGTCAGCAACATAAATATACAAACCACCTTCCGGAATTTGACCTTCTTTGGGAATGCTTCATTCATGTCATAACAGCCCAAGACGGTACTTTTAAAAAAAAACAACAGGCAGGCAGATTGTTTAAAGCTCCTAACTATACATCAGGAAAATATTCCTGCAATAACCTGTGAGCTTGGCAGATTTGCAATGAACAGCAAGCCGGCTTTGATTTTATTAATCTTCCCTTAGAGCTTGAAAATGACCTCCACTCAAAGTGAATATCAAAGAGATACAGGTGGCAATAGGGTGGCGCTGCCCTCCATACGTGTAGACCCTCCGCAATTCTAAGAGAAATCACTGTGTACTCCCAAAAGGCTTGGAAGAATATCAACAACCTGTACGTCTTCAACACTCACAAATATTCACTTTGTCAGTTCAAAACAAGATGTCCAGCGACTGCCTGAGGGTTTCTCTAATCATAAGTGGTGTTACCCTTGGGCTGACATTGCTGGTGGAGGTGTTGCCGACTGCCACTGCTGACCCCACTAGACTCTCTGGACGCTGGGTGCGGTCAGTTGATGTACAGGATGTGTTTTCGGTGGGTAACTAAAAATGTGTTCACGGACTGACTGCAATATGATCGCATCTTGTGGTAAGAGGTGTGGCACTGGAGGGCATCTTGAAGTGGGCTGCTCCTTTCAAAGTGTTGGCGTCCAAGAGAATCAGACCCATTTATAGGAGGATAAGCTGACCAGGCTAATTTTAAATGTCCTGAGTTGTTCCAGACCATGGCTTCAGAAGGTTCCACTCCTGCCTTTTCCCTGACTTAGATGCTGTTCATCAGAGCGGCATCGGGTACAAAGGTAACAAAATTATACCAAACTTTTATCAAACACTGGTTAGCTGGAGTATTGTGTCCAACTATCAGCAGCACAGTCAGGAAGAAAGTCAAGGCCTTGAAAAGGGTGTAGAGGAGATTTATGCGAACAGTATCGGGGGAATGAAATACTTCAGGGGCGGAATATTCTGGATGGCGGGGGGGTGGTGGGGGGGGGGGGGGGGGGTGCGGGGGCAGGGGGGGGCGGAGTGGGAATGGGTGCGGACCTGATTGCTGCTTGTGAACTACGCTGGGTGGGTTTAACAGGCCAGAGGGTAGGCGATCGGGGCAGGCCAGTCCGGAGGGTAGAGCGGAGGGCCACTGTGCCCCTTGTTTTTCCGATGACTGCCTCGCTGCCCTCCTCGGGGAGGTGGCAGCACGGTGGGAGGCGCTGGTTCCCCAAGTGAGGAGGCCTCCCCACATGACAAAACGTGCCTGGGAGGAGGTGGCGGAGGTGGTGAGCTCCCGTGATGTGGTGCAGCGCACGTGGATCCAGTGTCACAAGCGCTTCAACGACTTGTTGTGCCCTGGCAGGGTGAGGACCATGTTGGCATTGGTCACTTAACCCAGCAGGTCGGCTTTCTCCCCTCCTGCCAGCCCCCCACCACCCCCCACCCCTCCAAGTCTGAGTGTAGTGATCGCATTGAATCATTGACGGATTTGTCCTTTGCTGGGTGGGCCAGCGGATATTGCCCATGCTGAGGTCAGCCTGAGAGGGTGATGAGGAGATGTGGTTTGCCCCCGCAGCATGTGGTACACTCAGACCCACATGACTGGTGTGAGAGCAACCTGGAGGAGCTGCACCTAGACGCTGTGTTAGAACTGCAGGACATGTCCAGTTCAAGGTGATGAGATGTTAGGAGGGGAGCTTCAAGGTCGCGTGGCAATGAACCATCTGCTTCCCTCTGTGCTCCACGTGCTTGCGCCTCCTTGCTATGGAAGGATATACCGTGTGGTGCCTATGTGATGTAGGCAGCATATGGCCGGCGGGGGGGTGGATGGGGAACAGGCCTAGCACCTCTGTGTGAGTGTTCAGCAGCTGCGGGGTGAGGAGGCTCTGGAGCCCTGATATGTCCCACTCTGGTTGGGGTGGGCCGTGTGCGAAGAGAGTCCATGTACAATTTACACAAATTAATGCTCTTCTCTCATTTTCAGGAGGAGAATGCTCATAAAGCTGCAGAGCGTGTGAGGACTGGCGGCGGCCAGGTGCAGTTACCCATTCTCAGCCAGTTTGAGCAGGAGGCCCTCGATCTGGAGAGGTGCCATGCGCCCAGATCCACTGGTGTCGGTGAGGCTGGGGTGCCATGGGCAAGTATTTATGTCCAGCAGTGAGGTCAGCATTGTCCTCCCAACAGCCATGGCAATGCTGAATGTTCAGTGATTTAATTTTGCAACATGGCTGGACCATTGTTTATGGAAGGATGAGCGCATAATGATCCGGGGGTCAGGGATACACATTGACATTGTCTCCACGTTAACTGATCCAATGTCCTTGTTCTTCCTTTCAGCATCAGCGGAGCAGGGCCGGGAGGAGGAGCAGCAGAGGTCCCCTCTCACACCTGAGGACCCTGAAGTCTCACCAGTGTCACACCATCTCTGCCAGGCAGGCACCAGCGCAGATACTAGCAACTCGGTGGGAATTAGAACATCGGCTAGTGTCCCAGGGCACAGCGGTGAGGGCACTTCACAGTCACTGGAGGAGCTGGCAGAGACAGGGAGTGCCCATGGCGCCAGCAGTCGGAGGACTGCAGGGGACCAGGCACATGCTCAGTCGGTGCCTGATGATGTGCCTCTGGAGTCGTCTGCAACGCAGCAGGGGCATGAAATGCGGCCGGGTGTGCGTGAACATCTGGGGGAGATACATGAGGCTATGCTTGGCTTGGTCTCGGTGATGGAGGAGTCTACGTGGATGCTCACTGAAGCAATGAACCTCATGGCCGAGCGCCATGCGTCCTCCATGGAGAGAGTGGCGACTCTCGTGGAGAGCCTCCTCCAGGAGACACATCAAGGCTTTCTGGGGATGCGCTCTGACCAGCAAGCCCTCACATCGGCATTGACCTCAGCTGGTCAGTGCCAGTGTGGGAGATAGTGCGGGCAACAAGTTTCCCAGCTCGGTGCCCATCCATCCACAGTGAGCAGGGAGGTCCGAAGCGACCTCACGTCGGCGCAGCAGCTGCCTGTCGTCTCTGTGGGCATCTCTCAAGGCGATCCAGGTGAGGGTGACAGCTCCTCCACCCCTCTCCCAGTGACCGTATCATCCGGTGAGGCTGCGATGACTGGGGTGATGCCGGCTGTGGAACTGGCCACTCCTTCCCAGGTGGGGCCAGCACAGGCTCAATGGGGCAGAGGACGACTGTCAAGGTCATCGAGACCAACGGGACAGCAGAGTCAGCAGGATGGCTCAGATGCCACTCCCAGCGATGGGACAGCACCAAGACGTAGCACCTGGAAACAAAAACATAGGCACCTTGGGCACACCACGGGTTTATTACTGGTGATTTTGTGTTGGCCCGAAATGAGGTCTTCATGATTTGCTTTGAATTGGAACAACCTTGTCATTTTGTTTCATTAAGTTTCTTTGCCTGTGATATTAAATTCAGACGTGTGACCATGGCTGAGGCTGCCTCTTCTGCATGTGTGTGGTTTCCAAAAATGTTAGGAGTGCTTTGTGGGACATTCAGCTCTATTAACAAGGCCCTTAGGTACTGTTCCTAACCTGGAAGATTTGGCACTTAGATATTGAGTTTGGAGCCTACAGCCCAGGCTTGTCCTGGAGGTCCACCTGTGGTGTGCTAGCTGAAGGTTCATTGGATCAAAGCCTCCAGGGTGTTCCTGCCTCCCTGCAGTATGCCCGGGTCAGTGTCTACCCCCTCAGCATTTCCCTGTGCGTGCTCATCCTCGGACTCACTGTTGGACTCATCGTGTGCAGCTGCAGCCACTGTGTCTATGTATTCATCGTCCACAGTGTCTCCCCTTTCCAGCGCAAGATTGTGGAGAGTGCAGCATGCAACCACTACTGGAGTGCTCCCCCGACCGGTCCAGGCATCAGAAGCGCATCTTGAGAAGACCGGTGATTCTATCCACCACAGCCCTTGTGGTGCCGTGGCTCCTATTGTAGCGCTCGTCAGCTTCTGTTCTTGGATGGCGGAGAGGCATCATGAGCCACCTTCTGAGGGGATAGCCCTTGTCACCCAGCAGCCATCCATCCAGCCGGGCTGGAGCACTGAAGAGCCCCGGCACCTGGTAGTGTCTGAGGGTGTAGGCGTCGTGGGAGCTGCCTGGGTACCTTGCACAGACTTGTAGAATCTGCATCCTGTGATCACACACTATCTGCACGTTCATGGAGTGGAAACCCTTCCTGTTGACGAAGGCATCGGGCTCACCTGCTGGCGCCTTGATGGCCACATGTGTACAGTCTATAGCACCCTGGACACGGGGGAAGTCAGCAATGGCCGTGAAGCCTCTGGCTCACTGTGTCTGGCTGGCCTCGTCCCAATGGAAGTGGATGAAGGTCAATGCCCATCTGAACAGAGCATCTGTAATCTGCTTGACACAAGTGTGGACAGCTGATTGGGAGACACCGCAAAGATCACCCACCGAGCCCTGGAAGGAGCCAGAGGCATAGAAGTTGAGGGCAGCTGTAACCTTTAGAGCTACTGGCATGGGATGTCCACCCACACAGTTAGGGGAGATCTCAGGCCCAATCATCTGACAGATATAGTTGACTGTCTCCCTTGAGAGACGGAGCCTCCTTCGGCACTGTGCCTCAGACATATTGAGGTAGCTGCTTCGCCGCCTGTAAACCCTGGCAGCAGGATAGTGGCATCTTCTGCGGCCCCTTTCGCCTTGGACTACCTCTTGGCCCTGCGCCCCTTGTGCCTGTGCCTGTCCTCCTGAAGGTGGCTCCCCTGGAGGCTGAATGTGCACTCCTGGCCTCCTCCCCCTTCTAGCCCTCCCCTCCTCAGAGCAACTCTCCTCTAGTGGAGGGTTCAGCTCCCATTCCCAGGCTAAGGGAAGGCTTCCAGAAACCTGCAGGCCCAGAAAAGATTCCTCGCTGCAGAGTGCTGCCCTGAGGGTTAAGAGTCCAGACAAAGCAGGTGATATGCGTTTTGAAGTATTGCAGATCACACAGGCAAGTATCAGTAACTTTGAAAAATCAATACTTGAGAGAGCGCACTCACGACCCCAGTGAGCCCTCTTATCCCGCCTGTGGATGAGATTTATACAAATGTCTCCTACCCGCCTGCCCGTTGCACCCGTGCACTGACCCAAAGATTGCACGGGTGCCAAAAAATTGGCGTCGATTGGTGAGTCAAGGGCCTTAGGTGGCCCGTTAATTAATGGCGGGCGCGCATCGGAGATCATCATGCCCTCGCCAACGAAATATCGCGATGGCACGCGGTGACGTCGGGACGCTCGCCCAACGTCATTTTACATGCGGAAGTGCGGGCCCCGCCCCCCCGCACGCCAAGGGGATAATTCTGCCCCAGGTGTGTATCGACTCTAGAAACTGGGGTTGTTTCCTTCCAGCAGCTGGTTAAGAGGAGTGAAAATACAAAATGCTGGAAATACTCAGCATATCGGGCAGCGTCTGTGGAGAGTGAAGCAGAGTTGACAGCTGGAATTTTCTGCTTCGGGACTAAGTCCAGCGGGTGGAGGCAGCGAGTCGGAGTGAATTCCACTGTAGAGTGGGAGTGGGAGAGCGTGCTGAGTCCCGCGTGCTACTCTCCTCTTTAATTACGTAGCCGCGAGGTTCACGTTGAAGTCCCGTAGGGTGGGCAGGAAGTCGCACGCCCCCGCGTCATGTCTGGGCGCCATATTTAAGAGGCACCCGGACAGCCTTTCGTTCATCGCACCAGGGCTTAAGGAGACAGAAAATGTCTATTAGTATCAGGGCCCAGCAGAGGGGGTTGCAGACAGAGCCCAAACACTGGGGGCCCGGGGCTGGCGGGTGGGGGTGGAGGGGTGGGGGGCGGGGGGGGGCCCGGGTTCAGTGTTTTAAATAGAGTTTCTCGTCGTTCAGCCTGAGTGGCCAAGCCAAAGACTGGCTTAAAAAAAAAATCAGAGCCGGATAGTTCCAATCTTTTTACAGCTGGTCCGTCAGTGGCAGTGTCAACCTCACACTGAGCTCCTGCCAATCTCCGGGCCGTTTTGTGGGTCCCCGTTTTTTTGAAGCCGGCCAGAAAACCGAAGCTGTCCGAAGGTTAACAGACGCGCAGCGACTGTCAGGAGAGTGTTCTTGCTTGAAGAACGCTAAGTGAAATGCAATTTTAGGACCAATCGGAGTGTGCTGGAGGGGTGTTGGGGGGCAGGTCTGTGGGGGACGTTTAGCTACGGAGTTGAATTATTCTGTAAAGGTAGTGATTTCTTCGGAGCCAATTTCCTAACGTCAGTTGCTTGCTCTGTCGTTAATTATCCTGAGAGAATCAGCACTGGGCCCCAGTTTCATCATTGTTACAGTCAAGACTGCCTACTGAAGCAGGTGTAATGAATGAAAGACAGAACCTACATTTATGCAGCAGCTTTCATAATTCCCCAAATTGCTTTAAGAGCCAATTAAATACTTTCGAGCCAATTAAGTACTTTTGAGTTGCAGTCACTGGCACAATGTAGGCAATGTCATCAAATGGCAGAGCAGGCTCGAGGGGGCGAATGGCCTGCTCCTGCTCATAATACGCATGTTCACATGCCATTGTGAGATGGGTGAGGTGAAGTGGGCTGGGTGGACCTTTGTTATCCATAATTGTCTTGCCAACAGAGGGTGGAATCATGGCTGGAGATTTGTTTATTTTGTTTCTCATGAAAATTTACTGTGAGTGGGCTTTGCTGGGGTGGGATTGCCAAGGCAGGAGTGCGTAATGGGCTCATAGTGAATCAATAACCTGTTTTACACTGCACAATGATTCTCAAGACTCTTTTCCATTGACTTCAATCTTGTCCTTTTGTATACTTACCTATTATCCCACTCTATCTTTATGAGTTTTTTGAGGTACTGAAATATTGTGATAAAGTTGTATTGTATAGTAGGTATTGAAAATATATTGTAGTGAGAAGCAGCAATCAGCACAGATACAATTGTGAACCATTTAGTCTTTGTCCTCTGGTCTCTTAAAAGTTGTGTCACACAGAGACACCTGAGGGCTTCAATGCTTCTCACTGGCTGTGAAGACCTATGTTGCTCAATCATTTCATTTTGTTGCTCAGGAGGAATTTGATCTTTCTACCCCGTGAGATTACTGATAAAATAGAATCCAATTATACCCCTTGTGTGAAATAATTTTATTGAATAATATCATGCATCCATGCAGAGGAAAGTCATCTTCTACTTCTACAGAATGGAAAAGATCTTGTGCAGTTTATCTGGTTGCAAGTATTGAATCTTTCCCCTAAATATGAGTTTACTGTCACCATGTCCATAGGGTATAATGTGCAGAACATGTTAATGAGGGCTGAGGCAGTGACCAAAATCAATGTTATCGTCTGTTATCATCTGCACAGTGTTATAAATATCTAATGGCATATTTTCCTGTTAAATTAGCAATATTGCACAATGCTGTTAAAGTAAAATTTGTACTTTCTGCTTTGTTTAATAGTCACAATGGGATCACCTATACGGCACACACAAATTAATACTGCATTATATTATTGCTGCTCTTAATACTAATGACCCATGCTGCATATATTTTCAATGATATTTGTAACCAGATGCCAACAATGGGCATTATCATTTTACTAGGACCTTTCTATGATTACAAAAACAGAATTACCTGGAAAAACTCAGCAGGTCTGGCAGCATCGACGGAGAAGAAAAGAGTTGACGTTTCGAGTCCTCATGACCCTTCAGCAGAACTGAGTGAAGTTAGGAGAGGGGTGAAATATAAGCTGGTTTAAGGTGGGGGGGGTGGGGGGTAGGGGGAGAGAAGTTGGGGGGGGTGTGGTTGTAGGGACAAGCAAGCAGTGATAGGAGCAGATAATCAAAAGATGTCACAGACAAAAGGAACAAAGAGGTGTTGAAGGTGGTGATATTATCTAAGAGAATGTGCTAATTAAGAATGGATGGCAGGACACTCAAGGTATAGCTCTAGTGGGGATGGGGTGGAAAGACTGGCAGGGTATTACAGTTATAGATTTAAAAATAATGGAAGTAGGTGGGAAAAGAAAAATCTATATAAATTATTGAAAAAAAAAGGGAGGGGGAGGAAACGGGGTGGGGATGGGGGGAGGGGGAGTTTAAGATCTAAAGTTGTTGAATTCAATATTCAGCCTGGAAGGCTGTAAAGTGCCTAGTTGGAAGATGAGGTGCTGTTCCTCCAGTTTGCATTGGGCTTCACTGGAACAATGCAGCAAGCCAAGCTCAGACATGTGGGCAAGAGAGCAGGGTGGAGTGTTAAAATGGCAAGCGACAGGGAGGTTTGGGTCTTTCTTGTGGACAGACCGCAGGTGTTCTGCAAAGCGGTCGCCCAGTTTTCGTTTGGTCTCTCCAATGTGGAGGAGACCGCATTGGGAGCAACGAATGCAGTAGACTAAGTTAGGGGAAATGCAAGTGAAATGCTGCTTCACTTGAAAGGAGTGTTTGGGCCCTTGGACGGTGAGGAGAGAGGAAGTGAAGGGGCAGTGTTGCATCTTCTGCATGGGCATGGGGAGGTGCCATAGGTGGGGGTTGAGGAGTAGGGGGTGATGGAGGAGTGGACCAGGGTGTCCCGAAGGGAACGATCCCTACGGAATGCCGCCAGGGGTGGTGAAGGGAAGATGTGTTTGGTGGTGGCATCATGCTGGAGTTGGCGGAAATGACGGAGGATGATCCTTTGAATGCGGAGGCTGTTGGGGTGATAAGTGAGGACAAGGGGGACCCTATCATGTTTCTTGGAGGGAGGAGAAGGCGTGAGGGAGGATGCGCGGGAGATGGGCTGGACACGGTTGAGGGCCCTGTCAACCACCGTGGGTGGAAAACCTCGGTTAAGGAAGAAGGAGGACATGTCAGAGGAACTGTTTTTGAAGGTAGCATCATCAGAACAGATGCGACGGAGGCGAAGGAACTGAGAGAATGGGATGGAGTCCTTACAGGAAGCGGGGTGTGAGGAGCTGTAGTTCTATGATTGTTTGACGAATTGGTCTGTGAGTCTTGAAAGAGCAAAAATGATCATGCATGATTGAGGGGGAGGGTCAAAGGGGTCCGGTAAAAGGAGAAGCACCGGGGCCCAGGATTTTTCTCCCTGGCCCCACGCTTCAGCGATTCCTCCATGGAGAACCTCCTCCAGGCTGTCAACGAAGCCGGGGAGTCCTCTTTCCCGGGGGTGGCAGCAGGTCTGATCATGGCAGCCTCGGGGGAGGTTGCCAGGATGGTCAGCACCGGTGGGGTCCACAAGAGGACAGCCCCGCAGTGCAGGAACCAGATGAATGAGCTCATCCCTTCCGCTAGGGTAAGCGAACGTTCTACTCACTCCAAACTCACATCACCACCCATTTTGTGATTCTATCATGGGACGTGGGCTTCACTGGCAAGGTCAGCGCTTTTGTTGCCCATCCCTAACTGCCCTTGAAAAACTGATGGGGTGCTGCCTTATTGAACTGCTGCGGTCTGTGTGGGATGCTGTTAGGGAGGCAACTGCAGGATTTTGACCCAGCCAAAGTGAAGGCACAGCCATGGGTTGTGGAGTAGAGGGCAGTTTGCAGGTGGTGCTGTTCCCATGCGTCTGCTGCCCTTGTCCTTCTAGCTGGTAGATGTTGCGGGTTTGGAAGATGCTGTCTAAAGAGCCTTAGCGACTTGCTGCAATGCAATCTTGTAGATGGTACACACTGCTGCCACTGTGTGTCGGTGGTGGAGGAATGGTACACACTGCTGCCACTGTGTGTCGGTGGTGGAGGGATGGTACACACTGCTGCCACTGTGTGTCGATGGTGGAGGGATGGTACACACTGCTGCCACTGTGTGTCGGTGGTGGAGGGAGTAAATATTGAAGGTGGTGGATGGGGGCTGCTTTGCCCTGGATGGTGTCGGGCTTCTGGAATTTTTATGGAGCTGCACATCCAGGCAAGTGGAGGGTATTCCATTTCATTCCTGACGTGCTTTGTAAACGTTGGCCTTGCTTTGGGGAGTCAAGAGGTCAGTTATTAGCCACAGAATTAGCAGCCCACGACCTGCTCTTTCGTCAGATGTGCTCACAGTCCATCTATATGTCTTTATACAGGAGAGAGTGAGAGAGAGAGAGAAGGCAGGAGGTGGGATGCCTGAGCTCAGATACCTCAATCAATCATCCTCAAGGAAGGCAAATGCAATGTTGGCATTTATTTTGAGAGGATTAGAATATAAAAGCAGGGATGTGCTGCTGAGGCTTTATAAGGCTCTGGTCAGACCACATTTAGAATATTGTGAGCAATTTTGGGCCCTGTATCTCAGGAAGAATATTCTGGCCCTGGAGAGGGTCCAGAGGAGGTTCACGAGAACGATCCCAGGAATGAAAGGCTTAACATAGGAGGAACGTTTGAGGACTCTGGGTCTATACTCGATGGAGTTTAGAAGGATGAAGGGGGATCTGATTGAAACTTACAGAATACTGAAAGGCCTGGATAGAGTGGACGTGGGGAAGATGTTTCCATTAGTAGGAGAGACTAGGACCCGAGGGCACAGCCTCAGAGTAAAGGGAAGACCTTTTAGAACAGAGATGAGGAGAAACTTCTTTAGCCAGAGAGTGGTGAATCTATGGAATTCATTGCCACAGAAGGCTGTGGAGGCCAGGTCATTGAGTGTATTTAAGACCGAGATAGATAGGTTCTTGATTGGTAAGGGGATCAAAGGTTACGGGGAGAAGGCGGGAGAATGGGGTTGAGAAACTTATCAGCCATGATTGAATGGCGGAGCAGACTCAATGGGCCGAATGGCCTAATTTCTGCTCCTATGTCTTATGGTCTAATTTGAGCAGCAGGCCGCCAATCTTGCAGGTGAGGATCAATACCGTGCCTGTGCCAAGGGTGAGGTTGGCCTGTCCCACGAGTCTAGCGAGGAAGCATGCATTAACCTGAGGCCTTTGGAAATCAAGGCGATTGATGTGAATGTTTGAGCCAGCCTCGGCAGTCACTCACTCTCTCCACTCTCCATTCTAGGTGCCAGCAGGAAGAGGGGGAGGCCAGACCCCGTGCCCAGGAAAGAAGCCCCAGGAAACCTCGGAGGAAGATGACAAATACTTCACACCTGTGGAGCTATCATAGCATTCACCTGCACTCTCCACCCTCCACCAGCCCACAGACATACACCTCGGTGGATCATATGTCAAGTTTAGGCTCGGACTCGCGCTCTGGTTGTCACCGCACAGGCACATGACCCCAGCAGGAGGAGGCAGTGACAGCCAAAGTCTCCGGCACTCAGAGGACTGCTGGAGAAGACGCCCCTGCTAAGTCAGTGTCAGGCGACACACCTCTGGAAGTGGCCCTAGAAAAGGTGCTGGAGTGTCAAAGAAACGCACGGGAAGTTCAGTCAGAGCTGTCAGAAACCAGGGTGACACGAGAGAAGGAGGAGTGCATCCATGTGCTCTCTGATGCTCCAGTATGTGAATGCACGGAAGCCTACATGGGGAGGATGTTGGATGCCATGGAGACCAGGGCCAGCGGGTTCTGCCAGATATGCGCTCGGACCTACACTCTGTCGCTACAACCATGGGTGCGTTTCTGCAGTGGCTAGGCGCGAGGGGGATGGGGCACCTCGACCTCCGCCTAGGTCTGCCTTCTGCTTAAGGAGTTGGGCCCCCAAAGGGAGGAGGAGCCTCAGGCAGACACCCTGGGAACATCCAACCAGATCACTCAAAGGGTGCCCACCAATCCCCTCTGCCTGTGACCCCATCAACCCATCAACTCTAGCTGCTCAGGCCATGGACGGTGCACCTGCCCCTCAGCAAGAGATCCAAAGAAGGCCGGAGACATCTAGGCCTTGGACCTCCAAGGACGCCCACCAAAGTCATCACAGACAAGGGGGCATAGTAGTCAGCAGGTTGCTTCCACCTCTGCTGTGGATGTCGGGAAGGTACCCAAGTGAAGTGGTCATGTTAGGAAAATTAAGGCTGGAATCTTCCAGCCCGTGGTGGGGCTGGCGAGTCATTGAAACCTCCGTTAACACTGGTGGGACCGGAAGATCCCGCTGGTGTGAGGGGCAGGAAAATTCCGGCCTCCTCAAAAGGTGGTGGAAGCAGAATCTTGGATATATTTTTAAGGCAGAGCTAGATAGGTTCTTGATTAACAAGGGGGTGAAAGGTTATCGGGGGTTGGCAGGAACGTAGGGTTAATGTTGCATTCAGATCAACCATGATCTCATTGAAGGGCGGAGAAGGCGCGAGAGGCCTACTCCTGCTCCTAACCCATACGTTTGTAAGTTCGTATGAATGAGCACCGGTGGCCAGGTGCACAATCATTGTGTGTAGCTTTAGCACTTTTAAATATATGCTAGCTTGCACTGATCGGAATTCTCCTGGATGCATTCTTGCTGCTGGTTATTGTAATAGTCACGCGCACTCCAATCCTTTCAGGTGAAGGACATCCAGGGGGACCATGGAGGATCTCCCTCTCTCTAATGTATGCCCACCAAGGGTGATGAGAGCCATGTTTGAGAGAAGCCTCCCACTCAAATTAGTCCGCTTCCCCCCACTGCCCTTGAGACTCTCTGAAGAGGCCTTTTGCCTTGTCATAATAGAATGACTAACCTTTGTCAAGCAGGTCCATTCCCTGGGAGGACGGGGGTTTACTGTTGCGAGTTGGCTGCTATTCACCTGCTTGTCCTTTGTGGGCATCCATGTCCCTCCATCCCGTCTTTCTTAACTCTGAATGGAGCTGAAGGCAAATGGTTCAGAGTGAAGGGCGGCTCTACACCTTGCTGGGATGTTGTAATGAGAACCCTTTCTGGGCCAGACCTGCTGCCATGTGGTCTTCACCAGGCAGTGAAGATTTGCAAAGCAGAAAGCTCTCATACAGTTTCCACATGATTTTTAGGGTTCCCCTTTAGCTGCCCGGTTGTGCTGACCTTCAGTTCCACCTACCCAAGAAAACCTTTCTCCCACCTTGATGTTTTGCAGTTGAACATCAAAGGCGTTGCCTGTGTCTCAGGGTGGGGCGTGTAACATTTGAGACTGTTTCTTCTACCAGCTATGTCACCCACCAACTTGCCCCCATCACCATCCACCCCAAATGTGACCTTCATTTTCCCCTTGGTTATCCTTGAACTTCCCCCCATCATCCTGGACCCTATCACTGCCAACCTGGACATGCATCCCCTCCCCACTGAGCCCACCCCAGTCACTGTGCCCATGCCCACTCCGATCCTGCCCACTCCTGTAATCCATGCCACCATTCATGTCCATCTCAATAACCCCTCAGCTGAGAACCACATCCGCTACACACAAACTCTGACCCCACCAACCCACCGCATCCCACTTCCCTCTCTCACAGTGACCATGCCTTCCTACCATTAGCACCCTCAGTTCTCCCCGCCAGGGCACTGACTCAACTGACCCCTCCCTCTGAAACATTCTACCCCCGCTCATTCCCCCTTTCTCCTTCATGCTGTCCTCTCCCCCCTCGCTCCACTGACCCCTCTCCCATCCCCTTGTGTCTTTCACTCACCCCCCCACTTCATGTCTTCCGGGCACACCATCTATTGTGGTCCTCGCCAGTAGTGGAGGCAGCACTGACTGGCTGGTAAGTCTTGAAATTCCCTTGCTGGGTGCCTGCCACGTTTATGAATCTGGGTAACTGAATGGCATCAATTCCTGCTGGCGGGGCAGAAGATTTGACAGGGGCACAAAATGTTGGTTTGTTGGGGTTTGAATGAACGTGCATGAGATGCAAAATGGGTTCCCAATGATCTTCAGGGTGAAAGTTGACCTTCCATGAAAGTCGAGAGAGGAAGATCCCGACCTCGTTTTCCGACGCTGGGAAACCGATTTTTTACACCTCACCATATCTTCTGCCCCCGCCCGCAACGAATCCCGCTGCTGGCGGGAGGGGGCAATTCCACCCAGTGTTTCAATTTGATGACCCATCGACCTGAAACGCTAATTCCGTTCCCCTCCTCAGATGCTGCCTGACCTGCCGAGCATTTCCAGCACTTTCTGTTTTTATTTCGGATTTCCAGCATCTGCAGTGTTTTATTTTTGTATTAAGGTTAAGAGGAAGTTTGATAGAGGTCTTCAAAATTACCAACCACTTTGGTAGAGTAAATAAGGAGAAACTGTTTCCAGTGGCAGAAGGGTTGGCAACCAGAGGGCACAGATTTAAGGTAATTGATAAAAGAACACAAGGGAGAAAAAATATCGGAAATATAGTGCGGCGGGGTTGGTGGGGGAAAGTGAGATACTTCATCTGGAACTTACTGCCTGGAAGCAGATCCAATAATAACTTTCAAAAGAAAATTGGATAAATACTTGAAGGGAAAAAATTGGCAGAGCCAAGGGGAAAGGGCAGGAAAGTGGAACCAACGGGATAGTCTTCAGACAGATACCATGGACTGAATGGCCTCCTTCTATGCTGTATCATTTTAAGATTTCATGGCCTCCAGTTCACTGGATGGAAGATGAGGGGCAATGGGGAAAGTGAGGGGGGGGCTGAGGAAATTTCTGATGCCATAGGCCGTGTTTGGGATGGATGTAAGTTCCACCAACCTCAGAGCCCGTTGGGAAGTCACTACAGAGAGGATTTTGGCAGTCATCACCATTCAACCTCTGCTGGGAAGTTGCCACTGGGGCCCAAGATTATTCAGGACCGAAATTTTCCACTTAAAAATATTACCAGGAGCATCTCCATATTTCAATGTGCAGCCCAATGATAAATGCAATTATTTGGAACATTAATTACGTGGTAGATGCAGACTCTTAATTTACAAAACAGAAATGAAGAGTGTAGGTAGTTAAGTGTAAGTAGCGGAAGGTTGTCATACAATTAGCCTTTTACCTTTGGATTATTACATCTGATAAAATCGAATTAGAGTGATGGGAGGATAGTAATGTGATCAAGTGTCATTAGTTAGGGCCGGCCTCCCAGAATAATATGTATAGTATTTCCTACCATCCTTTCTGCAGGATGTTTATTAATGGGTTGTAACAGAAAAAAAAAAGGCTACATATTTCCTTTACAAATTGCAGTATGTTTCTCATGACATATTCTTTGGGATTGTATCAATACACCGGGAGTTCAGGTTTCCCAGCTAATTTCATGTGCTCCAAAAAAAAAACAATACCCTTGTTATTTGCTAGACATGAAACTAAAATTGAATCAAAATTCCTCATAAAAGGACAAACTTTTAGGTGTCAATCTAATTGAGGTTGACTTCCACTTCCTAAAATTCCATTTTATGCTTAGCAGAACACAATGATTAAATTACGGTAAACAAAAAAGTGTGGTATTGATAATGTGCAACTAAATACCATCTTTCTGCATGAATGTTCAAGATAATTGTTGACATTGTTCACTGTCAAAAAAAACTGCTGAAATGGAGATATGGATTTTTTTTTTAACAAAAGTTTATTAATACTTCCTTCTCTTTGAAAACTCCAATAAGGCGCTAAAGCTGATAGCCCTGTATAAACTACAGTGTTACCTACAAAATTTGTGGCCTAGTTGATGGCACACACTTGCCTCACATATAGAAGGTTGGTGCATTCCTAACTCAAGAGACTTGAGCACAGAGTCTAGGCTGGCATACGGCACTGAGGAAGTGCTGCACTGTCGGAGGTCCTATTTTTTCAGAGGAAAGAGGGGTCCCATCTGCTCTTTCCGGTAGACATAAAGGCTCCTGTGACAATATTTTGAAGAAGAGCTGTAGCCCTGGCCAATATCTATCTCTCAACCAATATCACTAAAGAGCAGATGATCATCACCTTACTGTTTGTGGAACCTTACTGTGCACAAACTGGCTGCCGTTTCTCCTACATTACAACATTCGAAAAGTATTTTATTGGTTGTGAAGCTCTTTGGGATGACCTGAAGTTGCAAACTGAGCTACACAAATGCAAATTTTTCCTTCTTTTTTCTTTTGACAATGGCACATTCCAAATTACAGCAGAACCTCAAGTATCCACTGTAATGGAGGAATGGATAATATAAATTAGCAGCTAATTGGGAGTCCCTAAATTTGGACTGGAAAGCTATTTTGGACGACCCAAACATATTGATTAATTGGACATGTTTAAACCACTCCAGGCATTTACATCATCTGTGGAGAGAAAGACAGAGTTAACATTTCGAGTCCGAATGACTCTTCTTCAGAGCTAAAGGGAAGTAGAAATATGGTGAAATATATACTGTTTAAGGGGAGGTGGAACAGGTGAAGCTGGATAGAGGGCCAGTGATAGGTGGAGGCAAAGGAAAGATTGCAAAAGATGTCATAAACAAAAGGTCAAAGGGTCTCTTTTTTCCCACCACCAATCCCCTCCCCCCACCCCACCCCCACTAGGGCCATCTGTCACTTTCCAGAGTGCTTACCTTGGTCCGGCCATTATCACTTTCTGCTTTCCACTCTTAATGTCACCATTAGCACCTCCTTTAGCCAGAACCACCACTATTAACAACCCTTTAATGTTTATGACATTTTTGCAATCTCCCCTTTGCCTCCACCTATCGCTGTCCTTCTACCCAGCTTCACCTGTTCCACCCTGCTTAAGCAGTTTATATTTCACCACATTTCTACTTCCCTTTAGCTCTGAAGAAGAGTCATACGGATTCAAAACATTAACTCTGTCTTTCTCTCCACAGATGCTGTCGGACCTGCTGAGTTTTTCCAGCGCTTTTTGTTTGTGTTTCCGATTTCCAGCATCCGCGGTATTTTGCCTTTATCCAGGCATTTACATCCTGCATCTTCCATTGCTTTGATCTTTCAGCCCATGAGTAACTTCTGACTGCTAGTGTATCAGCTCGGTCACGATAAAGTGGCTTGGTGAAATTCGAATGCAATCCGCTCTGGGAGACTAATGTTGATGTGCAATATATATATTTTTTTAAATTAGGAGAAATTGCTGAATAGTGTGAATTTGAAAAGGGTTTGGAAGAGTAGGTGTTGTGGCCTGGGTCGCCTTTTTTGACCAACGTGCATCGGAACCCAATGGAAGTTGGTCCTCTGGCCTCACTGACACCCTCGTCATGAGCTGCCAGTGCTGCTCATGTCACCACAGCCAGTACCCCCAAGGCCGCCTGCCTTACCGGCTGTGCTCTCTAGTAAATCCTGGGCTGCGGGGGATGGTTGGAGTCGGAGACAATTCCGTCTCATCCTGGATCCACAGAGGGTATTTTTTAATCATGAAAGCACCTATTTTTAAAAAAGAAGACAGCTTACCTCCCAGTGACAACTGGTGAACAATCCTAAGCCGGGCAGGCCAGATGCCTGCTTGGCCCTCTCATCACCAAGGCATCTCTTGATGGGGGGTCTCCCAGCATGGGTTACTCTCCAAATTTATATAATAACGGGCCATATGCCTGTTTTTAAAGTCCTCTAGAAATTATGCGGTGGGACCAACGCCAACATCTGGTTAGGCAGTCCCGCTGTGAAACGCGTTTGATTTGAAATCTGTTTTATTCCCTAATATTGGGTGCAATGCATACCAATGTCTAACCTGCATTTCAGGCTTTTGGTTTTAACCCAGCAGCTTTAGTTATTCATTTTCAAAGATTTCTATTTAAAAAAAAATGCCCCAGGCCCACGCGTTCCTCCTTCATATTATCAGCCGAGCGTTCTAGGCACCACACACCTCATCATCAGCTTGACAAATGGAATGACCCCTGCAGGACTCCTGCCGTGAGATCCCAAGTCCCACTGGTCACCTGAATCCCATGAACATTCCTGCACAGATAACTGAGAATGTAGATAATGGGAGGGTAAGTAATTAGGTTTTCAACGCGCTGTGACTTTGCTGCTGCTTTCCCCTTAAATGGTTAAACCGACAAATACAAAAGGGCACAGAGCAATTTACTGCTTTGGTGGGGCAGAGTCTGTCCTCTCGATGTGGGAGTTGACCTTCACCGAAAAGGCAGGAGACCCAGTCGGACTGATATAAACACCTGTTGTAAATCCCCAGGCATTTTCTACAGTGATGGAAAACCTGGCGTAGCCACTGAGCCAGTAATTTAATCCAACCTGAACTAAATTGGTCAACCGTGATTCTGTGATTATAAACCTTGGTAGGTTGGATTCATGTGATCCTGTGGGGCTGAAGTATAAAATCAGCCTTCACATTGTGGAGCAGCCCCTGTCAACCTGTTTAAAAGGGACACACATTCACCTGATACCACACATGCTTAATGCTAATTAATGAGAACATGGACACCGATTGATTGTGAATGTATTTCACTCCGTACTGGTGAGGTTTGATCAATGGAACAGGCTAATGAACGGGACAATTCCATTTGCATGTGTGGAATTTCAATTAATCAGCTTCAACTTGCTTGTTCGATCATTTGGCTCCAAGACTGGAATGCTCTCCCTTCTCCTCCTCCCCTGTCGCCCCCACCCTCACTTCTGCTTTTCCACTCACCACCCCTTTTTTGCTGTGGACTGATGAATGTCAATCACAGATATGCTGAGAGCATGGGCAACTGACTCTGAAATGTTGGATCTGAGCTTCTGACGATAATGAGAGGCCCATGACTTTCGGATAAATGAGGCGCAAGAAAGTTACGGAGCCATTTAGACCTAGAAATTCAATTGCACTGAGTCTATTTTCTCATCCACAAAATGGTGTGCATGTGGTAAGTCACACTGGAGATGTATTGCATGCTATATTGGTTAGGGCTGCCTGGTGCCTGCTTGAAAATAGTATTAGACCCATTGCTTAAGGAAATTGGAAGCCTAATGACTGTTTCAGGCTGCTTTCTAAAGCTTAATGACAGCTGGCTGTAGCATTGGCCCTGACACACCTTAGTACGTCCCAATGACATGGAGGACGCTATATAATTGAAGGTTTATTTTTTTCTCTATCAAGCTTTTAAATGACTAATATTTTGTCACTTACTTTATACTTTCTGGTCTACCACCATTAAATGAATAGCAAGGAAATTCGCCCCTGACCAATATTTATCCCTTAATCAAAATCACTGAATACGCATTATTTGGTCATTTCCGATCGCTGTTAAAGGGACCCTTGAGCAAATTGATTACCGCAGTTACTTACTTTACAAGTGACTACATTTCAATAGCACCTCATTGGGATGGCCTAAGGTTGTGAAAGGTGCTGTAGGAATGTCACTTCCTTCCTTCGTAAGGGTTTCACATTTTGAATTTTTTTCTCTGATTATGATTCTTTGAGTGAAAATTCAGAGATTACGCACTACAAAGCGTTCACTTACCTAAATACAAGGCACAGCGTGATGTTGAATTCATGAACCAGAAAGGAGAACAAATACTGCAATCAATTCAAGCAATAGTTAATTTTTTGTAATCCGTTTCTTCCAACCAAAGCAGTCAATTAGGGACTGAAACACATCTAAACTGCCAGAGAATACCCAAATTCAATCGGTAAATGAAGCGCTTAACAATTCAATCCAAAACTACTGAAACACACAGGGAAACCATTTTATGCTGAAGTTTCTTTTCGAAATATTGTTTTTGAGGTGGAATATGACATTAAATTTCCCACACTTACATGACAGAACCTGTGTCACTGGAGAGGTTTTATCATGCTTGGGAGAAACTAATTAGAAGCAGCAGTTTAAAGAAAGATCACACTTCACAAATCAGATCAAGTTCCTTGAGAATTTTGCTAGTGTGGTGGTTGGGGAAAATGTAGTGAATGTGGAATACAAAAAAACTCCACGAAATCTTTAACTGGATACGCCACAGGAGAAGATTAAGGAGTGTGGATTTAGTGTAGTGGGTAGCGAATTGGATTAAAAACTCTTCAGAAGGGAGGAATTCGACTGCAGGAGTTAAACGCAGACTTTCAGATTGGCTGCAAGTGGGGTAGTGGACAGGTTGCTGCTCTGCGACCCCTTCTATTTACTGTATAAATGATTTGGATATTGGGTGAGAGAGAGTGGTACCCAAGTTTGCAGATATTACTGAAATAGCAGGTACGGTAAATAATTCCAAACAGAATTGTAAAGGGATATTGATAATGTAGTGAATCGACAAAAAAGAGGCTGATGCAACTCAAGAGTCAGTAAATCTACTCTCACGCATTTTGTTTGGCAGGCCGCTTCCCTCAACTGGTATCTTTGTGATTACACCTCCAGCCAGATTTTATCATTGATCGACTGGCTATTGCTTTATAATTTCAGTTATGAAAGCTAAAGCTATTGCTCAGGTGGTAGCGCTCTCATCCCTGAGTCAGCAGGTTGTCAGTCCAGTTTCACCCCAGAGACTTGAGCACACACATGGAGCCTGACATTCCATTGCAGCACTGGGGGCTGTGCTGCACTGCCGACAGTGCCGTCTTTCAGACAAGACGTTAAACCAATGCTCTTTCAGGTGGAGGTAAAGGATCCGGTGGCACTGTTTTTTGACGAAGAGCATGAAAATTATCTGCGGCGTCCTGGCCAATATTTATCCCTCAACTAACATCACTGAAAATATAACAGATAATCTGGCCATTAAAGCTGTTTGTGGGGCCTCACTCTGTGCAAATTGTCTGCTGGATTTCCTACATTACAACAGCGACTACACTTCAAAGTTACTTAATTGGCTGGAACGCACTTTGTCACGTTCTGGAGGTTTTTAAAGTGAGGTTGTGACAGGTCTTTCTTTCCTTGACAGAGCCTGGCATATAAAATGAGTCCTTAACCATTAAAAGCATGTTGCTTCATCATGCAGTGATGTAAGTGATATTTTCCGATATTATTGTGTGGTCCAATCTGATAAATAGGCCTTTCAGTGTTACATCAGATAACCCGATTATATTCAACGCATTATATATTGCCAAGTATTTAAGGCCTAGAACCAGACCATTCAGCCTAACAGGACCACACGGTTAATACCTTTGGGAAAAGTTTTAAAAACATTGTTGATGATGCTAAGAAGTGCATCATGGTCATAACACAGGAGATGCATGGATATATGAAATAAAAATAAACCTCAGGATAAAAGTGCCCAGCATGACAGAATTTTAGAAATTGTATGACTTTCATGAAGAGAAGCGAACAGGAAACAGGTCTTTAAAAATAGAAATGGAGAAAACTTATGGAGAAAAAGTAGACAGAGAGGAAAATACAATTGACAGCCTTCTGGACTCTACGAGTTCAACATTTTCAGACCATGAACTCTGTCCGCCATTTTGATTCTTTTTTTTTTGCCATGTTATGGCTGAAATTGGTTTTTCACGTTTTTGCTTTCGGACAGAGCTGTTCATTATTCTGCCATTCACACTCACTCTGGGCAAATGCTTTGTTTCTTTACTGCAACCAGTACCACTCCCTTTGGCTTTTGTCTCGTGACACCTTTGTCATTTAATCTCTCCTGCCCTCCCCCCTTCGCCTTACAATGGCATCAAACCCATCACATTTCTACCTTCCTTCAGTTTGGAAGGAAGTCATGTTCAACTCAAAATGTTAATGCTGTTTCTCTCACCACAGATGCTGCCAGACCTGCTGAGTATTTCCAGTGCCTTTCGTTTTTCATGTCAGATTTCCAGCATCTGCACTGTTTTGCTTTTATTTTAGTGAAAGCGTCAGCTATTTTAAAAAAAAATCCTCTCCATAAAAACATAAAATAAGTGCAAAACATTGCTTGGTTTGGTTAAAAATAAAATGGATTGGGATTTTCTCTCAGCCGCAATGGAGTGGCTTTCACTGTCAGCCTCACGCACAGATGTCCAGAGATTTTTCATGGGCCTGTCAGAATGGATTTCCGCTAATCTGGTGCTTTTTTCAGTCCAGCACCCTCTACAGGGGACCTGCAGCATCTGTGAACAGGACACACATCATCGAGGGCTCCTCTATCAATCAGACTAAAGTATCCTCACTGAGACACACTGACTGCAAACCAGGAAGTATAAACCACGAAGCATGAAGCAGGAATGGAAATTACATTAAAGTTATTTACTGGAAGTCAAATAAATTTTGAGAGGCGCAAATGGGAAATGGGGTTTGTTCTAGGCTTGATTTTGCAGACAGGTAGCTCATAAGAAACAGTGAACTTTATTTACAGGGCTTCAGCAGCAGTTACACATGTTCCATCAAAAACCACAACCAGGCATGAACTCCACCCCTAAGGTTCCCCTGCCCTTAGGGCTGATTCATTCACACTGTCATGTGATACTACGCAGTACAAAAAAGTCTTAAAGCCACAGTCACCACAGGGTTAAATGAGATAGACAAAAGTAGCAGACAGAAAATGTGAAAAAAACTTTTAAAAATTTGCAAGATTGAGCCTGATTTTGAATCTATGTAAGTGAATGCGTTTTGAATGAGTTAATATAGGAACATACGAATTAAGAGCAGGAATAGGTCAATTGACCCTTTGACTCTACTCTGCCAGTCAATAAAAGCATGGTTGATCTGATTGTGCTCTTAGCTCCATATTCCTGCCTATCACAGTAACCTTTGACTCCCTTGTTAGTCAAGAATCTATCTATCCCTGCCTTAAGAATATTCAACGACCCTGCCTCCACCTCTCTCTGTGGAAGAGAGCTCCAAAAAGTCACGACCCTTTGAGAGAAAAAAATTCTCCCCATCTCCTTAAATGGGAGATTCCTTATTTTTAAACTGTGTCCCCTAGTTCTAACCTCTTCCACAAGAGGAAACATCCTTTCGGTATCCACCCTGTCAAGTCCCCTCAGAATCTTATCTGTTTCAATAAGATCATCTCACTCTTCTGAACTCCAATGGATACAGGCCCAGCCTGTCGAACCTTTCCTCATAAGACACCCAGGTATCAGTCGAGTGAATCTTCTCTGAATTGCTTCTAATGCAATTATAGACTTCCTTAAATAAGGAGACCAAAACTATACATAGTACTCTAACTTTACACAGTTAAAATCTCACCCATTCATTTGCTACTGAGGGAATGAGGGTCCGCATTTGTAAAAATAACTTATCATAGCCAGAGAGCTTGTTCCATAATAATTTACATACATTACATAACTAAAAACTCATTTAGTCCTAAATGCATTGGGCCTATTTTTTCAAGTGTCTTTAGTGCAGAGCTAGAGAGTAAGTACTCTAAATTCACACCATTACCGTGATTTCAGTG
Organism: Cetorhinus maximus; assembly: GCF_964194155.1. Classification (NCBI taxonomy): domain Eukaryota; kingdom Metazoa; phylum Chordata; class Chondrichthyes; order Lamniformes; family Cetorhinidae; genus Cetorhinus; species Cetorhinus maximus. The sequence continues at coordinate 13,693,500 of NC_135900.1, forward strand.
CCGAGTCTATTGGTGAGGATTGCAACAATGCACCCTGTGGAGGAGCAGGATATCTCTGACAATACCTTCTGGATTTCCACAATTAACAACATATCTGTGGATGCCAGAAGTTGCTGACGGATTTACCATGTTATAATGGTGAATGCTGATGGCCTCACTGTTATTACAGCAAAATCCAGGCCAATGTGTCTATTTCTCAGTTTGAATCAGGGATGCAAACTTTCCTAAGTAACTCAAGGATTCCCGCTTTGCCAAATATTTTTTTTTGGAGAATGTAGCCAGGAATAATTGGGCTCACTAAACAGAACCAGGAACTTTACTTATAATCCTCCCCTAACTGCTGTTAAGCCAGTTACCAGACAACTGTCTTTCCAGTCTTCAGGATCTGGGCTTCAGACAGCCAATAGACAGTTACGTATCCAGTTGCAATTGAAGGAATATGTATTGAGTGATTGAAGCCATACCTGACGCCCGGTCCCAATGGGAAATTTTGAGTTCTGCTACTGGCTGTGCATGCCTTCACTTCATCATTCGCACAAAATCCATTCCTTTTATCACCAAATAATTAAATTGCTTCACTTTGAACGTCACCTCAAGTATAAATGCAAATCCTGCACACCGACTGCACATTAGGCTGCTGCTGGCACAATAAAAAAAAAATGTAGAAAACGCTTGACTATCTCTGTTTGCTTGAAAATAGATGCTGAGACTGAAAGGCAACAGCCTGGTTTGGAGAACAGATCTATTGGGGCTGGATTTTTCCGGGAAGGATCGGGTGGGAACCGAAGCGGGAGTCCGAAAGAAAATGGCGCCAACGGCCTGTGGTGCTGGTCTGCTGCCTCCATTCCGAACATTGGTGGCACTCATGAGGGAGGGCAGGAGCAGAGTGGGCCAGTGGAAATTTCCCACGCCCACCATGAGGCCGATTTCAGTTGCTGAAGAGCTCACTAGGGGCTCTTCTTCACTGTTGTGGGGGCGCGCAGGCTTGGCTGAGAGCTAACGTCAGGCGATGCAGTTCGAGGCGGCACTGAAGAGGCTGAACAAGGCGGAGGGGTCCTTTCCCCTTTGAGGAAAAATTCACTTCATTTAAAGAACACGTCACCAGCCTACCCTGTCCCAGGTTCCCTCTGCCCTCAAAGCTGTGGAAAATTTTAAACTTCGCCAACTTTTGCAACGTTAATGTGTAAACGGCAGCCACAGCAATAGCTGCTGAAGCGAGTCACAACGTGGTCCGCATTTCCACTGACCTGCCTCCCTTTCCAGCGCTCCCCCCCGCCCCCCCGGCTACTAATTGGTCGGCAGGCCCAATCCCAGCCCAATTGGCAGGTTGCCTCTACAAGAATTGTGAAAAGCTTCAGCTACCCCCCCGCCACCCCCGTCAGGGTGGGTTCGTGACCTGGAAATGGACCCACCTCCCGAGTCCCACCTCTTGAGTCTAAAAGGCTGATTTTTAAATTGCAGTCGCCATGTAAAGCAGACCTGTCTCTCGGTCTTCTATTTGCCACAAGGCCTCCCAGTTAATGTATGTGTTATAGTGTGGCTTTGTCACTTATTTACAATAGAGTTGATCTGCAGACAACTTTCTAAGTGGAAGCATTAGGTTTATTTACAACACAGCCAGCTGCAACTACACGTGTGCTTTCAACTCCATCTCTATCTCTACGCTGACTGTAGAGGTAGCCCGCGCTACCTGCGCTAAACATTGGTTTATACAGATCATGTGATCTTACAGCACAGGACTATTCTTAAAGGTACAGTCCAACATTTAACAAAACCATAATTACTACATTCCTCCCCCTTTAACTTTGCTGTACATATTGTATTTACAAGTATATTTATCTCATGACATTATAATATTTACACAGGTCATGAAATTTACAAGTTCAGTCTTTCAGGTGGTTTCCTGATTCATGTGGAATGTCGCAGCTCCACAACTTCAGATTCTTTTTCAGGAACCACATTTTCTGGAACTGCACGATCATCAGGCACCTCGATGGGCACTTGCAGTTCAGTGTCTTCCACTCTGATAGAGACATCAGACATGTCAGTCCTTGGTTGAGCATCTTCAACAGGAAACACTGGTTCAGTAATGGTTACAGGTGGAACCATATCCTTTTGTGGTATCTCTCTTTTTCTTAAATGGTCCACATGCTTATGGGTGATCCGGCCTTCCACTTCCACTTGGTATGATAATGGTCTGGCCACTGAACTTTACCCGGTAACCACTTCGGTCCTCCATCGAAATTCTTTACACATACTGCTTCCCCAACAGTAAATTGTCTCTCATGACTATGCAAGTTATGTGTAGCTTTTTGGTTTCCTTGACTCCTCTCCACCTTCCCCTCCAAATTTAGAAACATTAGGCTCAGTCTTGTCCTAAGACGGCGCCTCATCAACAATTATGCAGGTGTTGCTCCTGTCGTCGTGTGTGGGGGGGTTGTTGTGTCGTGAAAAAGAAAGATTGCAAGCTTGGTCTTCACGAATCACCTCTTAACTTCTTCATGTTTGTTTACAGCACTTGGAATTCTTCCCAGATAAAGCCTTGGAAATAATTTATACCTTTTTGATTTCATCTTCAGCATCACCATCCAGCAAACCATTGTGAGGGACTGGAATAATGTCAAAGTAGGCATAGTTCGGTAATTTGTTTATTGCTTCCTTTGAGTGTTTATAGGTGCTGCCAGCCACCATTTTATGATCTTTTCAGAAACTTCTTCCTTTTTGTTCTCTTCCTTCTACCGCAGAGTTTAGTCTCTGTCGGTCAGACTTCTCTCAGGTGAAATCTCAACTTGTCTTAGTTCAGTAGCTGAGCCTCCCAAGGCTTCAGTATCTGCCCGCCTCTTGGAAAGCTCTCCGATTTTTGTTGTCAAAGCCTCTTTGACTTTATTTAGCTGATTCTTCAGCTCTTCTGTCTCTTTATTGTATTTGTTGGCTGCCTCCTGGAAACTTGAACATTGATGTGTCTTCTCTGCCAACTGGTTCTTCAGTTTGTTCGGAGAGGTGCTGAATTCTTTCTGTTTCTCTTTGTACTGTTCCAGAGGCACAAACCTTGACCTGAGGGAATCTTGTTCTGTGTGGAGGTTTCTCAACAGGTTTTCCTTTTCCTTGCGAAGGTTACTCACTTCCTCTTGAACTCTGTCACTCAGCAGGGTCTCCTTGAGTTTCTTCTGCTGTTCTTCCATGTTTTTGTTTGAGATAGACTGCATTTCTTCAGGTTATTGAGCCCTTACACACTCCTTTTTCATCCTGTCGCAGTCCTTGGACACTCCAGGCTCTTTCTGCCATACTTTTCCTTGCTCTTTTATCAAAACATGAACTCTTCCAGCTTCCTTTTGAAATCTCACGGGCCAATCAAGGTTGATTTCCCTTAACCAGTTTCGCCCTAGAAGGCTTGGCCTTTCAGTACTATCACTGGTAGCTGTGCTGATTGGTTTCTATAATGGACAGTTACTCTGCTTATACCTTTCACTTGGATTTCTTTGCCTCTGTATGTTTTCAACTTGGCAGACGTTTGTTCCAAATTTAATTGATGTTCACCATTATTTAAATATCTGAAAGTGTGTTCTCCAATTACAGTAGTGGAATCTCCCATGTCTACTTCCATTTTTACTGGTTTACCATTCACTTGTACTGTAACAAATATTGGCTCTGTCTTCCCAACTTTCATGTTAAACAATGAATAAATGTCAGAATTTGTTGTTTCAGGCTCTTCTACACTGTAGATTTCATTGGGCTTCTTCTGTTGTTTGCAAGCCCGTTTAAATATCTCTTTACACTGCCTCATTTTATGTCTACGTCAGTGACAAAAGTAACATTCTACTTTTTAAACTGCCAATCGCTAAAAGAGTGATCGTTTCCACATTGATTAAAGTTGTTCTTCGATTTAGCTGCTAAATTATTTCTTCTTATTTTTCAGTTACCGATCTGTTTCCCGCTTTTTGGCAGGGTCTCACTTTTTCGTGCCACTTTTGGCTGACTGTTCCCACCTGATTTGGAGTACGACGCCATTTTGCACCCCTTGCATTGCTTGTGAATCTCTTACAGCGCTTCCCATGGCCAGCGCTATTTCTAACGCCTTCTTAAAATCCAGATTCACTTCAGCCAGCAATCCTCTCTGAATAGTGTCCTCTTTCACACCACACACTAAACGATCTCTGAGCATGTCATTCAGAGTCTCACTTGCAATGTTCCATTAGTTGCTTCAAATTCACCATGTAACTAGAAATTGTCTCACCCGGGGCTCTATTTTGCGAATTAAACCTAAACCTCTGCATCATGACTGACGGCTTGGGTTGAAAATATCCATTCATGAGGTCCACCAATTCACCAAAATTCTTCGAATCTGGGGCATTGGGTGCCATCAAACTTTGAATCAAACTGTAGGTTTTGCTCCCACAAGTACTTCTCAAACCCTTGTGATTTGGTTTGCTTGAAAGAAGAACACGAGGCATTCTATATACTGAGACCAATCATCTGTGGCTATCTCAAAGGGATCAATTCTACCAAATCGTGGCATTTTGGGTGGATATATCTTCTGTTATTTTAAACGGACATCGATACTCGTAATCGCTGTGTGAGGTACCGTTCCGATTCCGATTTATCTTGATTTATCGTCATCGCCAGTTTGTTATAGTGTGGCCTTGTCGCCTGTTTGCAATAGAGTTGATCTGCAGACAACTTTCTAATTGGGAACATTAAGGGCAGAATTTTTCGGTCGGCGTGGGGGGGCCGGGCCCGACACGTAAAATGATGCGTGATGACGTTGGGCATGCATCCCGAATTCATCGCGCTGAGTTGCGATGTTTCGTTCGGCGGGCGTGCGCCGGAGTCGGCTGCTCACCCACCAATATGTAAATGGCCTATTGAGGCCATAAAGGATCTAATTAAGGTTATTGTGAACACTGCTCTGTGCCTCAGGGAGATTGAAGTTCTCTTTCGCGTGCATATGTGAAAGAGCGCTGGCCCCGACTCTCCCTCCTCCCCTCGCCGCACAGATAGCGCTGAGCACTACTGGCCGCGTCTTACGCTGTGCGGGCCTTAATTGGCCCGCCCATGTAAAATGACGGCGTGGAGCCAATCACAGGCAGTGATCAGCTCCATGACTACCCCCGCCCGTTCCCGACTGGCCCACCCGCCAACTGAAGAATTCTGCCCTAGGTTTATTCGCAATACAGCCAGCAGCAACTACACATGTGCTTTCAACTCCATCTCTATCTCTACACTGACTGTGGAGGCAGCCCGCGCTGCTAACACATTGGTTTGCACAGATCATGTGATCTTACATCACAGGACTATTCTTAAAGGTACAGTCCAACATTTAACAAAACCATTATTACTACAGTATGTCAAGGTGCAATGGATGGCAGGACAGAAGGAGGTGGGCCATGACTTGATCAATCTTATAATCAAAGCACTAAACTTGGTGAAATTGTCACTTACATGCAAATTTGCAGCAGCAAAATTACAGCGGAGAATTAGGAGCGTAACATGGGAAATTCTGGAGAAATAACACATAAACACAACATGTAAAATTGCACAACGCTAATGAAGATCAAATATCAGGTCTAACACTCACAAGAATAGGTTGTGAACACTGAAGTCGCAGACAAACTTGTAGTTTACCAACAAACATTTACTGAGTGGAAGGATATTGAAAACAGCGACCTTCTCATCACCTTGACCTAACAGCAGCCCATTGTTTTTCTGGAACTAACAGTTCTATATAATTAAATACCATCTGTGCTTGGATTAAGCGATAACCTACCAACGCAGCCACAGCTAGTGATAAATTTCACAGTTTAGTGAGACAAGTAAATGGAACCATTACCCGGATTAAACATATCAACAAGGAGCAGGAGTAGGCCATTCAGCCCCTTGAGCCTGCTCCGCCATTCAAAAAGATCATGGCTGATCTGATAGTAGCCTCAAATCTGGATCCCACCTACTGCCTATAACCTATCACCCCCTTGCTTACCAAGAATCTACACACCTCTACCTTAAAAATATTCAAAGACTCTGCTTCCACCACCTTTTCAGGGAGAGAGTTCCAAAGACTCAAGACCCTCTGAGTGAAAAAATTTCGTCTCATCTCTGTTTTAAATGAGCGACCCCTTATTTTTAAACAGTGGTCATTAATTCATTAAGTCATTAGCTAGAATTATTTGGTTTTAAGAATTGGTAATTTGGTTACAATGTTTTTTTCAAATTAGCAGAGTTTAGTTTCTCCACTTGACAAAAACAATATCTGGAAATTTGCCTCCTCTGGTTGATGTAAGAAAGGTAAGCAAAGAAAAAAAGCTCATCTTAGTTCAGACTTGGAGAAAGGAAAGGACGTTCTTCTATTCCATCCAATTCCTTTCCAATTGTCTCTGAAAGATTCAAGGCAAGAACCTGCCTTTAGAAAGCACCTTTCATCACCTCAAAAAGTCCCAAACAATCTTACCACCATTGAAGTATTTTTGCAGTGTAGGCCCTGTTGTAATTTAGGAAATTATGGCAAACAATTTGTACACAACTAGCTCCCATAAACAGCAACGCGAGAATAGATGGAAAATGGATGGAAAATTCATTATGGCCCAATTCTGGGCATAGCGTTGTGGCGTGCAACATGCACATGCCTATTGCTGTTGAGGCAGGTACCATGAAAACTTGATGCAAACTTCATTTACCTGATTGTAGTGTTCGTCTGAGTGGGGTCTGTGCTGCTGGTTACCCGAATGCTCAGGGAAAAAGCGGAGAAGTGTGCACATGGTGCAGCCAGCCTACTCCTCTTCAAGGCCACCTGCCTCTCTTAAAGGGGAGTTACACACAGTGGAAGGGAGTTGCTGCTGACTGCTTAGTGCTGACATAGGCGCTGCAGAAATGGAGCACCAGGGAAGAGAAAGGGCTCCTAGGTACACTGATGTAGTTCTATGGTCCTTCCTCACAGAGATTGACAAGAGGAAAAGAGGTCATGTGTCCTCAGGGTGGGGGGGGGAGTGGGGAGGGGTGCGGGCGGCGGGGTGGTGGGGAGGGTATGGAGCCCTCAAAGACCATCTTCGGAAGGAAATGGGGGCAGGTGGCCAGGAGCTCAAGACAAGGAGCCTGGCCCCGAGGGTCTGGCAGCACTGCCACAGTAACTTTAATGACCTCAAGCAGGTGGTCAAGGTCAGCGAATGAATTTTCAAAGGACATCTCATAACCACCACACTACCAACTCCCTTGGGTTGGTCTGAAAGGTGGCTGTATATAAACACAGGTTTCATTGGATGCGTCCATGCCAAGGAAGCTGCTAAGAGTACAATCACCTAACTCCTGACTAATGTGAAATCAAATCCCTGGTCTCCTTCTCAATGATATTTTGCTGAATTGATTAATTAATGCTGATATCATTATTTGTTAATCTCTGGAATTAATCTGTGTTTCTGCCCAAGATGGCTTACAAGAGGAGAAAAGTTGAATACATATAAAACATAGGTTGGAGCCGCACGGGAACAAAAAGCAACCAGAATACTTGAATAAGATATCTTAGATAATTTTTGAAGTTGTTATTATGAATGTGATGTTTGATGAGATGATTCTGTTTTGGGACTGTCTCTTTAATTCCAGATAAAATGGAGGCATGAAGGGGTCATGTGACCTGCTCCAAATTCTGCTTGACAATAAGCGAGGGTAGCTTGGTTACCATGGGGACAGGGCGGCCAAGGGTGACTTACTGGGAAGAAGGTGCAAGATGACCTGAAAACAAAGGCAAGAGCAGCTGTACTGACTGGATAGACTTTCAGTCTCCAAGCTTCTGAACAGAAACGAAAGAGAGAGAGAGAGAGAGAGAGAGTGAGACAAAAGGCTGCAGCTGGTGTGTAGTCAGCAGAGTGAAGAAGATTGTGAGCTCTGTGAGTTCCCAAACAAATTGTGGGAGAAAGGACGGTCTCTGGAAGGACAGCTTGCAGAGAAACTCTGAAAGATTTGCCTTGGCAAGGCCGGGAGGAGAAATCACCGGTGTGGATCTGACAGCTAGTAGTCAGTTTGGAAGACCTACAAGAACTGTGGGAAACCCCTTTCGATGGTCATTCAATGTTATGGCTCAGCAAAATACGGGAAACATGAACCTATTGAAAGCTCGGAGTGACTGTGGACTGTTTCCCATAAAGACTGTCATCCTCTGGAGAATGTGATGTACTGTGTGTATATCTTTCTGTAGTTTAGAGTATTAGTTGCTTACCAGTTAATGTTTAGTCAATGTTGCTTTTAGTTGCTTATTACAGCAAAGGTCTTACAATTTGAAATCTTGTCTTGAAATTCCTTTAAGTTGGTCACTTGGAATTCAAATCTTTTGTTTGAAGTTATTGGTCTCAGTGGGGATCATAACATAGTTTAATTTAGCTTTTCTCACTTGATAAAGTCTGGCATCTTGACTAAAACAAATGATTCCATGTCCTCTGGATCCATGGGTGAAGAGATACCCTGGTGCTATAATCATTTCAAACCACCAGAAGAAAAAATGTAAGTGCCTTGCATGAGATGTCCGTTCACAGCCAAGGAACATGGCTGCCTAGAGTGTATAGAGGCTGCAGGAATGCAAGGGAATTAGTTGTTCTATGCTGATAGAAATCCATGTCTTGTGTTATCCCTGATCTTTCACTTATCATTATTTTTGCCACAGGAAGAAAGAACATAAGAACATAAGAAATAGGAGTAGGAGAAGGTCACTCAGCCCCTCAACCCCGTCCCGCCATTCAATAAGATCATGGCTCATCTACTCCAGGCCTCAACTCCTCTTTCATGTCAGCTCCTCATAGCCCTCAACTTCCTGATTATTTTAAAAATCTATCCATCTATCTCCTCTTTAAGTACTTTCAATGATCTAGCCTTCCTAACTCTGAGGTAAAGAATTTCAGATATTCACTACCCTCTGAGAGAAGAAATTCCTTTGCATCCCAGTTTTAAATGAGTGTCCCCTTATTCTGTAACTATGTCCCCTAGTTTGAGATTCCCCCACTAGTGGAAACATCTTCTCAACACCTACCCTGTCAAGCCTCCTCAGGACCTTATACGTTTCAATAAGATCACCCCTCATTCTTCTAAACTCTAATGAATAAAGGCATAACCTGTGTAGCTGTTCTTGATAAATCAATCCCTTCATCCCAGGAATTAGCCTAGTGAATCTTTTTTGAACTGCCTCCAATGCCAGTATATCCTTTCTTAAATACAGAGACCAAAACGGTACACAGTACTCCAGGTGCGGCCTCACCAACACCCTGTACAGTTGTAACAAGACTTCCCTATTTTTAAACTCCAACCCCCTAGCAATACAGGCCAAAATTCCATTTGCCTTCTTAATTACTTGCTGCACCTGCAGGCTAACTTTTTGTGTTTCATGCACAAGAACACCCAGATCCCTCTGTGCGGCACTTTTTTGCTGTCTGTCTCCATTTAAATAATAGTCTGTCTTTTGATTGTTCCTACCAAAGTGCATGGCCTCACACTTTCCTACATCAAACTTCATCTGCCAAGTTTTTGTCCACTCACTCAACCTATCTATATCCCTTTGCAGATTCCTTATGTCCTCATCACAACATGCCCTCTCACCTATTTTTGTATTATCAGCAAATTTGGATACATTACCCTCTGCCCCCTCCTCCAAGTCATTAATGTAAATAGTAAATAATTGAGGCCCTAGGACTGATCCTTGTGGCACTCCACTAGTTATGTCTTTCCAACCTGAAAAAGACCCATTAATCCCGACTCGCTGTCTTCTGTGTGTTAACCAATCCTCAATCCATGCTAATACATTACCCCCAATACCATGAGCTTGTATCTGGTGCAATAACCTTTTATGTGGCACCTTGTTGAATACCTTCTGGAAATCCAAATACACTATATCTACCAGTTCCCCTTTATCAACTCTGCTTGTTATGTCCTCAAAGAGCCCTAGCAAATTTGTTAAACATGATTTCTCTGTCACAAAATCATGTTGACTCTGTTTGATTGCGTTAAGCTTTTCTAAATACTCTGCTATTTCTTCCTTAATAATGGACTGTAGTATTTTCCCAACAATAGATGTTAGCTGACTGACCGATAGTTTCCTGCTTTTTGTCTCCCTCCCTTCTTGAACAGGGGCATCACATTAACGGTTTTCCAATCCGCTGGGACCCTCCCTGAACCCAGTGAGTTCTGGAATATTTTGACCAATGCCTCTACTATCTCCGCAGCCGCTTCCTTTAAATCCCTTGGATGCAGCCTAATGGCCCTGGCAACTTGTCTGCCTTTGGTCCCATTAGTTTGTCAAATACTTTGTCCCTCGTGATAGATACTGTTGCAAGATCTTTCCTCCCATTAGTTCTTTGCTTATCTGATATCTTTAGGATGTTAATAGTGTCCTCCACCATGAAGACTGATGTAAATTTTGGTTTAAATTATCTGCCATTTCCCTGTTCCCCGTTATCAATACTCCAGTCGCATCCTCTAAGGGTCCCACACTCACTTTAGCCACTCTCTTTCTTTTTATATACCCGGAGAAGCTCTTGCTGTTTACTTTTATATTTCTTGCCAATTTACTTTCATAATCAATTTTCTCCCTCTTTATTACTTTTTTAGTCATCCACTGCTGGTTCCTAAAAAATTTCCAATCCTCTGGCCTACCGCTAGTTTTCACCACTTTGTATGCCTTAGTTTTTGATTGGTTACTCAACTTGTCTGCCTTTATTATCCACGGGTGGTTCATCCTTCTCATCAAGTCCTTTTTGACCGGGGTAAATTTTTGCTGAGCGTTATGAAATATCTGCTCAAATGTGTGTCACCGCTCATCCACTGACCTTCCCCTTAGTCTATTTTCCCAGCACGCTTTAGACAACTCTTTCTTCATACCTCTGTAATTGCCCTTATTTAAGTTGAGGACACAGGTTTGAGACCCGAGTTGCTCGCCCTCAAACTGAATTTGAAATTCTACCATGTTGTGATCGCTACCCCCTGGAGGATCCTTAATGATGATATCTCCTATTAACCCTACCTCATTACACATTATTAGATCTAAAATAGTTTTGCTCTGTTGTTTTTTTTTGGAAAAAATAATTATTTTCTTCAAGATTTGGTAAAGCTAATTTTAAGTGACAGGAGAAGAGGGGGCATGTGGAGGAGAGGAATTTGTCACAGAGTCATGGAGTCATTACAGCACAGAAGGAGGCCATTTGGCCCATTGGGCCCATGCCAGCTCTCAGTAGATCAACCTAGTCAGTCCCATTCCCTTATACCTGCAGTCCTGCAAATTTATTTCCCTCAAGTTCCCATCTAGTTTTCTTTTGAAATTATTGATCATCTCCACTTCCCCATAGGCAGCGAGTTCAAGGTCATTAGCCCTCGCTGTGTGAAACAGTTCATCCTCACATCGCCCCTCTATCTCTTGCGCAAAACTTTGTGGTACTGTATGGGTCCATGCAACCCAAGTTGAAAACTCAGACATATACTTCACCATTAACGATTGTGTGGTGACTTGTGAGTCCCAGTTGTACACTTGTTGCGGGGTGACTGAGTTGGTACTTTAGATAGAGTAGTTCTGCAGATACTTCTTTGGTGGTACACATTCTGTTTATTTGCAAGTTACTCAGCAGCTACACATCTGTGTTTCTACACCAAACTCTATCTCCATACTTCTGCTGCTCACTTGCAGATACTGACTTCCAACTAACTACAGAGTTAGCCCACGCTACTCCACTATAGGCTACACAAGATCATGTGATCTTCCTTTATAGCATTCTTCTTAAAGGTATACGACACATGAAATAAAGCGAAAGTTACCACAGGTTGGAACACTTCAAATTTCAGACTTGTACAGCCAGCAAGCAGTCATCAGCAAAGACACTTTCCCCCCATCTGCCACACACATCAGTGTCAAGTGCATATTTAGTAAGTGCATTCTCTCTTTATTTGTCAAACAATATTGAATTGTTAGATTCATAATTCAGTTTTGAACAAGACATGAGGCAATTCCACAAATGAAATCTTTAGATGAAAGTCGAGAACTTTTAGTATAAGATACTAGACCAGTCAAACAAAAGTTTGTCAAACTCTCCTCGAGCAAATCGTTTTTTTTAGCTTTAATCCGACTGGTTGCTTGTCCCTTCTTTCCTGGGGTAGGGCTTTGGCTGAAGCTTGTGATGCCCTTTGCTCAGAAAGGCATTAGATTGCATAGGAATTGCAGAACGAGAAAAGCCAAGATCACATTGCGATATATAGATCACAGTTGGACAGGCTACATGTTCAATCTGATGGAGGAGCAGCTGTTTCCTGCTCCAGATAGTTAACATAGGAATTGCTAGATGAGAAAAGGTAAAGGTCCATATACTTTGCCTTCTGCTGTTCTTTTGTCGATAAAATAGTAATATGGTTGTTGGCTAACTGTAGGAATTAATCAGGAGTGTGACGGAATACTCTCCTATTGCCTGGGTGAATGCAGCTTCAACAACACTCAAGAAGCTGGATATCATCCAGGACAAAGCAGCCCCGCTTGATTGGCACCCCATCCACAAACATTCGCTCCCTCCATTACTGACACATAGTTGCAGCAGTGTGTGCCATCTACAAAATGCACTGCAGGAACTCACCAAGGACCCTTAGACAGCACCTTCCAAACCCACGACCGCCACCATCTAGACGGATGAGGGCAGCAGGTAGATGGTAACACCACCACCTGGAAGTTCCCCTCCAAGCCACTCACTATTCTGACTTGGAAATATATCACTGTTCCTTCACTGTTGCTGGGTAAAAACCCTGGAACTCCCTTCCTATCAGCACTGTGGGTGTACCCATACCACATGGACTGCAGTGGTTCAAGGAGGCAACTCACTACCACCTTCTCAAGGGCAATTAGGGCTGGGCAATAAATCTTTACCAATTAGTTCACAACAAATGGCGACAGGAGGCAGAATCTCCTGCTCTGAAGCCTAAATTCAGTGGCAGGCATGGAAGTGAGAGTGATTTCCGTTGGGGTGCGGGATGGAGGATGGCTGACCATGTGCAATCTTGCACTGGTCAGCTCATTAAATATGCATCTGTGAGGAGCTCGCCGATTCTCGGGGTGGGGACAGGCAGGAAGTCGCCATCCCTTCCGTTACCTCATGGGCTATGTTTAAAGGGCACGTGACAGCCTGCACTATCCCGTCCATCTTTCCCTGTGTGGCCACTGCTCCACCCTTCCCCATTAACCCTTCCTCTCTTCCTTGGTCATCCTCCATGCAACTTGCACTGCTGCTACCCGGTCTCAAGCATATAGGTTGGTATATACAGACGGTCCCCAAAGAGGACAATGCAGCGACAATTCACTGTTAATCATGGGACAATTCAGCTTCGTCAGGTGCATTCCACTTATGTACGGTCATAAAAGTGAACGTTCTGATTTTTCCATTGGCGGGGTCCTTAATTTGGTGGGGGAATTAATTCTTTTGAGCTGGCCTTTTAATGAGCATGCATGACATGCCAACGCATGCAAAAGGGCTTCCCAACATTGCTTGTTGGGGGGACTCGACCGCCTTTAACCCGCCTCTAAGTCCTGAGAACAGAATTCGAAAAGTTAATTCCGACGTCAGAAAAGTGATCTTTGGCCTCATGCCAAATTAAATTCCCCCACTCGCCATGGTTCCCACTGCTGGTGGGACTGGAAGTTTCCCCCCATGATTAGAGGAACCCCCCCAGCCTCGCAGTAGTTAAGAGCTTTGGGAACCATTGACCCAAAATTACCTGTTCCTCCCAACAATACTAAACTTATAACGTCATGTCTAAAATTATTCATATATACATAGCCCAAAATGGTATCTTCTGAAGGAAATCTTTCTGACTTAAATGAATGAATACTAACTGCTTCCACCATCTCCTCAGGGAATCTGTTCCGTAGATTTTCTACTTGCTCAATGAAATATTGTTTCCACAGGTCAATTTTAAATTTACCCTCCTTTAAGCACAGGTCATGTCCCCTGGTTCTACATATCTGGACAAGGTGAAATCACAGTCTTTTATCATCTAGCTCCTTCTCTTTTCCATTGACAATATGCCTCAGGAGTTCCAGAGATAAATCTTTTAGTCTCCACTGGAGTCCTCTTGGAATTCCATAGGAGACCAGACTGTTGATGAAGTGCTAAACCCTTTATCAACATGCAAGTTTCAACTTGATTATCATAAAGAAACACCCATCAATTTATGAAGGTGTTCCAGGGGTTACAGCAAAAGGCGAAGGGAAGGAATTCTTTAACAAAAGTACATAAACAGACTCAAAACCATTTGTGGAAATGGTAATTAGCTGAGCGACTTAGGTGTGGATGGCAAAAAAAACAAGGTGCTTTACAGACAGGAATGAAGAAAACGAGTGCTGAGGCTGGAAGGTGAGATTAAAAGGGATGACCGAAGGCTTAAATGAAGAGATGGATTTTGAGGAGATTTTAATGGAGGACAGAGGTGGGCTATAAAGGCTTGGGAGACAGGCAAGCAATGTAGTCAGCATAAACTGAAGTATTGGGCAAGCAATACAGGATATATACAATAGAACTTTGGATAAGAAGTTATGGAGAATGGGAGGCCATTGAGGAAACCACTGGAGTGGTCAAATCTGGAGATGATGAAGCCACGTATATAAGTTTGAGTGGGAAAGGGGCTGAAGTAGGGGTGGTGGATGCAAACTGTCTTTGTGATGGAGACCAAATGGTACCTGATGTTCAGTTCAGGTAAAACATGATGACAATATTATGAACAATCTGCTTGACTTCGAGACAGTGGTTTGAGAACAATGTAAACAATGGAAAGAAAGTACAATTTGTGTCCAAAACCAAAGAAGTTGAGTTAGAGGAGATTATAACTCAAGAATGGATGTCACAGGAACCCTCTGATGCACAGAAACATTGGAGGGGCAAAGATAGGTTGATGGAGAGAATGAGACAGGTGTCATTAACATGCAATTTGTAGTTGACTCAATTCCTGCAGATGTCATTACTGATGGGCAACATGTAGATGAGTAACACTGGGGGATAGATTCCTGAGGGACTGCAGAGTGGGCAATGTAGAGGAAGGAAGAGAATCAATCACTAGAGATGTACTGGGTACATTCAGTTAGGTAAGAATGGAATCAGGTGAGGGGACAATCCCACAGAGTTGAATGACATGGGGGAGACATTGAAAGAGAAGGACATGGCGAATTATGTTTAATGAAGGTGAGAATGCATTACAGTGACAGCATGTTATTTTTTACATGGGCAAGACTCATCAGCTACCATAAGTTAAAAACATAAGAACATAAGAAATAGCAGCAGGACTAGGCCTTCAGCCCTTTGAGCCTGCTTGACCATTCATTACAATCATGACTGACCTTCTTTCAACTCCATATTCCTGCACTATCCCCATATCCCTGTTGACCAGTCTTGCATATTGTGTCCTCAGAGAACCAAGCATAAGCACATTTGATTTCCTATAGGGGCTGTTCTGTTGCTCTGTAGAAAATGACATATGTGGCTGTCAGATGGGGAACAAATGCGTGTTTGATTGAGCTGTTACAAAAGAATTCACCACAAGGCCTTCAGAGCACTGAACGTGATCTCCATCATCAGCCCGACACTGTGTATGTGATGATTTAACTTCTCCTCCTTGGGGACAGAGTATTTTTCAAGCAAAAGCAGCAAATAGCATGCTCTGTTTCCAAGAGTGTATGTGTAACCGGACTGTGCAGAACAAACACGCAAACGAAACGTATAAAAAAATTGCAAGATTGCAACAGAAACGTACACTGTGATGTTAAACTTCCAAAGACATTATGCACCAATGTGAATGATATTTTACATAGGGTGTCAAAATGGAATTATTACCACAAGGGTCTTCAACATGAGGGATCCGGATAGAGAAGAAAGGGAAAAACTGTTCCCACTGGTGGAAGGATCGAGAATGAGAGGGCTCAGATTTAGGTCAATTGGCAAAAGAAGCCGTGGAGGCATGAGGAGAAACTTTTTCACACAGTGAGTAGTTGAGATCTTGAATGCGGTGCCTGAGAGTTTGGCGGAGGCAGGTTCAATTGAGGCATTCAAGAGGGAATTGGATTATAATCGGAAAAAGGAAGAATGTGCAGACTAGTGGCAAGTGGCATGAGGCGCATTGCTCATTTGGAGAACCAGTGCAGAAACAAAGGCAGAATGGCTTCCTCCTGTGCTGAAACGGTTCAGTGATTCTACGATTCTGTGATCCATGGGAATTCTAACTAAAGGGATTGCCGGTACAGGGGTTAGTGGGGGAGCTGACATGAGCCAGAAACTCGGTTGAATGTGTTGGTATTTAATACCTAATCTTTTTTTAACTTTTCGAATTGGACCCCTACTTGAAGCTGGTGAGAATGACAAGAAGGCTGAGAAGCAGGAAATCATGGGTCAGCTGTTCACTGGCAAGGATCCAAGGGAAAAAGCCCCTGGAAAAATGAATGACCTGGAGAGTTGGGGTGGGGGAAGTGTCCGAAACAAGTGGGGTCCCGCAAAGCTAAAAAGAAGCCTAAATGCGGGAGGGTGAGGGGAGGAAGATTAGATGTGGGACCTGGAGGAACATTCATGCACCTCTTGTTCCACAAGAAAACTTTTGTTAAAGTTTAAAACATCGCTTGCCTGCACACATTGTGGCTGTGGGCCAATTTCATTGTACATTTCCCTGACAGAGAGGCCATTTTCTGGGATAATTTGTGAGTAAGCCTGAGAGTCAATACATGGTACTGCACAAAGCATACTGAATATCAACACACCTTCAAAAAGAACACACTGGGAACCAGTGCAGACAGTTGATATTATGATACAAATGCGTATACTAGGCTTTCTATTGTAATTTACAATGTTTCCACTTGTAAGGGAATCTAAAATAGGGGCCATAAATATAAGATAGTCACATAAACTCAATAGGGCATTCAAGAGAAACTTCTTTATCCAGGAAGTGGTTGGAACTGGAAAATCATCACGACAAGGAGCAGTTGAGGCTAATGGTATAGATGCACTGAATACAGATAAACACATGAAGGAGGGAGAAAGTTATGCCAATAGATGAAGTAGGATGAGTAGAACATGTTCCAGTTGGGCTGAATGGCTTCATTTTGTGCTATGAATTTTATGTAATTCTATTGGACGGGACTAATCACAGAAAGGTCATGTGTCACCTGCTTTTACTACTTTTGGATGGCTCTCCTTACCTGTAGTAATAGAGAAGCAGTAAATTGACTGATTCCTAACAAAGATAACCATGATCAATCAAGTTAAAGTACAGTTTTTTTCTAAAACAGAATATTGTGATTGGTTTCAATAGACATAATAACATACCAACTGAAAAAGCAGTTAAGATTTAATACAATGTCTACAGATCTTAGATAAAGACACGTTAATAATTTTAGAAGTTTTACATTGAAAGGTTAATAAATACATAAGTATTGAAATATATAAATGCAATTCAATAGCAATTATTAATGTATGAAACGATGAGATAACAAGTACAGTTCAGGTAGGGAAGGTTTGAACAATTAACGTTAATAACTATAAATAGGACTTGGGCTTAAACAATTGCTTTTAGTTTGAAAGTCATCTCTTTATTCACAATATATATTTTTAACCTGCCAAAATCATGAGCTTTTTAAAATTCATTCACGGGATGTGGGCTTCGCTGGCTAGGTCAGCATTTATTGCCCATCCCTAGTTGCCCTTGAGAAGGAGGTGGTGAGCTGCCTTCTTGGTCAATCCCATTCTTACGCTAACACAAATACTGCATATTTTCCCCTGTTTCCCATTGACTTGTAATCAAAGCAACCATATATGCACTATGGCTCAGTTCAAGTAAGCCATCGCCAATTACACCAGTGCCCAATTCCAATCCACACTCATTATTCATCTTTATTTATAATCTTTATAATACCTTTTTTGCCAATATTCTGTGAACATGTCACTTTACAAATCACTGGGCAGTGTGGTGTGTATGTGTTCATGGTAGGTTAATTAAATTGTAAAGAAACACAGGTAAAGGGCATTGTTTAATTAAGTACTTTGAGCACATATAAATAGGGGATAGCTGGGACACTGGGAGTGTGAGGGGAGAGCTGTGAGACTGAGCAAAGGCAATGAACTCTCTCACTAAAGAAAGTCTCTGTGTCTTGGTTTTGGCTTCACCAATCGGCTTGCATTCTATTAACATAATGCTGGACATCATAAATCATGAAAGATAACAAGGCCTTTGAGAGGGGAATTACTAGAATGGTACCAGGATTGAGGGACTTCAGTTATGTGAAGACACCAGAGAACCTTGTATTACTCCCCCATCAAATGAGAATTTAATAGGGGTATTCAAAATTAAGAAAAGTTTTGATACTGAAAATAGAGGGAAACTGTTTTTAATGGCAGCAAGGTCAATAACCAAAGGGCACGGATTTAAGGGGCTGAATATTTGTCACCGAGGCAGATAACTCAGGTTTGGAAATTTCCCAATGCGGTAGACCCCCTCAATATAAGGGACCATGTCACATGTAATTTTCTCACAGGGGAGTTGGGGGTAGGAGTGAATCCGCCCCCTCCCACCCGACCCTGGAGGCAGAACAGAGGTAGCTACGGGGGAGATTAGAAGGCCCAGCTGTGGGACTTAGTCCCAGTTGTTTTAAAAGTTGTCAGGCCCTCTAGACTTCACTCCCACACCCCCTCAACCCCCACCCACTCATCCTTCCACCCCCCACCCCCCTCCCCCCCCCCCCCAACCCCAGCCCAGTGCCCCTCATACACCCATGCACCCTACATGCTCCCCGGAGTCCTTCCATGCCCCCAAGCCATTAATTGGCCACTTAAAGGCCTCACCAGGCCCAAGGTCAGGCAGGTTGCCAAGCGCCTCTTCCTCCCCCTCTGCCCCCCTCCACCATAAAAGTTTAAACAGGTCAGGAGGCTGGCGAAAAGAAGGCAACATGCTGGATTTTATGTGCCTTTAAATCCACCGGTGGTGGTGGGTAAAATTCGGCCCTATGGTTCACGACTCATCTGTGAACCGGGAGTCATCCGGGAGCAGGCCCTGACTCCACAACAATTGCGGGGATGTATGAGATGCCTACCCCGCACCCCCCCCACCCCCCCCATTCCCCACGATGGAGCCAGCCAGGTCGGGAATGCAAGGTGCGGGTTCGCCACCTGCACTCTTATCCTGTGCTGGCGAATGTTGCCGGGAATGTGGACAGGGATCCCAGAACTGGATCCCATCCACCATTTTTAAATGACCCCCTCAGCAACCTGCCACAGACAGCAGCACGAAAATCCGAGCCAAGGAAACTGGTAAAAGGAGCTGGCGGAGATGGGAAGACATCTTTTATGCAACAAGTTGTATGGTCTGGAACATACTATCTGAACGGGTGGTGGAAGGAGACTCAATGGTGACTTTTAACTTCAAAAGATAAAAATAGGCCTGCGGGGAACAGGATGAGGAAAATGAGATTAATTGTGCAGCTCTTTCAAAGACCCAACAGTGTCATGATGGGCTGCATGGCCTCGTTTTGTGCTGTGAGATTCTATGATGCCTTTTTCTTATTCATTCCTGGGATGGACATCGCTGGAAAGTCAAGCATCCATTGTCCAGCCATAATCACCCTCAAGAAGATGGTGGTGAGCCACCTTTTTGAACTCCCGCTGTCCATGTGGTGAAAGTACTCCCACGGTGAATTTTTTTTGTGGTCGTTTCATACAAGTGAGTGGGACTGCAATTTCAGAGGGCAGTTAAGTGTCAACCACATTGTTGTGGACCTGGAGTCACGTGCAGGCCAGGACAGGTAAGGACATGAATAAACCAATTGGGTTTTATGAGAAGCTGATAGTTTCATGGTTATTGTTACTTAGCTAGCATTTTATTCCATATTTATTTCATTAACTGAATTTAAATTCACAAACTGTCATGGTGAGATTTGAATTCAACATGTCTGGATTACTAGTCCAGTAATGCAACCACTATGTCACCATCTCTCTGGAAAGGAAGGTAAATGGACACATAGCTGCCTCTCTCTTTTTGAAGAATATATGTGAATGTTACACTTTCAGTCAAAATGTCACCTTGTTTTCAAATGTCTGTTGATTTCTTGTGTTCCATAAGTTTGACATTCGGGAATTATCCATTGTTTTCCCTTTCCACAAGCCTGTGGCTTGTTTCCCATGTCCTGCCAATATTACATGAAGGCACAGAAGATTGTGGAAAGCTATACAATACTAGAGATTGGTTAGATAGACTATAAGGATTGACAGATGAACAATACAGATGCACAGTAATTGCACTGAGAAATCAAGGACTGGAACTGATTACAAACAGAACTCAGACCCTGGAGCTGACCAAACTGGGTCTTGAGCTTGGCATCAGGGCTCACATGGGAGCCTTTGACTAAAAATAAAGAGAGGAGATGAACTTGGTCATTAAACACAGGCCCCGGGAGTAGAATGAAGATGGGATTTAATGTTGGTGGCATCTGCAGTGTACATTACCTCTTTCAATATGTTTTCAGACAAGGTGCAGACTAAAGCTTTTTGCACACTGTCCTGACGATGCACTGTAAACTTGAAAGCAGTGGTTCGGACTTGGTGAAAATCTTCTATTTCCTACACAAGCTGCTGTTTTGAATAGGTTTACCAGCATGTAATGAATTGTAGGTAATTTTGTCCCCAAGCAGGACTACGCAAACTCAAAAACTGTTACGGCTTGCACGGACCCTGCTGTTTTTCATCCCATTGGTCAGGGCAGATCCCTCAATATCCACGAGAAGGGTATAAAATCTGGCATATCCCAAATGGAATTCATGAATTTGATTCCATCGATGTGATTCTTCCTAAACCCTCTTGAAAATGAAGACTCTGCTGCTTGATGCAAATCAAAAACCCTCTCGACACCATTGCTGCTTAGGTTTTGAGGGATGCTCAGACTGGTGACAATGCCAACGGTATCAAGGGAAATGAGTTCTACTGCTATCCCATTATGAATCAGCTATTCCTAATATCCTGTTCCTTTTTTACTGAAGTTGCAATGTACTGGCTAAGAAAACAGGCCTGAACATACTGGATTATTTTAAGTATTATGTAACTTTCCCTGTCTCCTTAAGGTTATTGTATCTTTCCATCAACTCTCCTTTTCAGCCATTGCACATATTTTAACTTTTTGATGGCGTTGTTCTTCTTCGGGCAGAGAAGGTTGTAGGGAGATTTAATAGAGCCATTCCAAATCATGATGGCTTTTTAAGGAGAAACTGTTTCTCATGGCAGAAGGGTCAGCAACAAAAGGACACAGGCCTCACCCCTCCCTATCTCTTCAACCTCCTCCGACCCTACAACCCTCCAAGATCAGGACAGTTCTCCAATGCTGGACTGTTGTACCTTCCCTTTCAAAGAGCAACAAGCCTCTCTCCTTCTGTCGTATAAGTTTCTATGATTTCCAGTTTTAAATGCTCATTGGTGGCCTTGTCTTTAGCTGTCTACGCCCAAAACTTTGGAACTCCCTCCATAAACCTCTCCGCTTCTCTACCTCTCTCTCCTCCTTTAAGCTTTTGACCATCTTCGATTTAGCTCAGTCAAATTTAGTTTAATAAAGCCCCTGTGAAAGGACCTTGCTATTGTTTTCTTATAGTAAGAGTGCTATCTAGCCCATCAAACACTTTCATAATCTCAAAGGCTTCTATCCGGTCACCTTTCCATCTTCTCTTTCTTTCTTTTGTTATTGTTGTGGTCAGAAAATGACACGAGGAGAAATGTTTTCATAAAGTGAGTCCTTATGATACACTGCCTGGAAAGGTAGTGGAAGCAGAGCCAGTAATAACTTTTAAAAGAGAATTATTAAATACTTGAAGGGGAACAATTTACAGTGCTATGGGGAAATGGGACGAATTGGTTAGCTAAAAAGCTAGCCCAGGCACGATGGGCTGAATGGCCTCTTCTGTGTTGTATCATTCTATTATTCTAATGCCATCTGCAACACTTGGATTGCAAAAAGACTTCTGTATTGGCCTCATGTTGAGCCGGTGTGGTGTGCCTTTTCAGGAAAACATTCGCATTGTCAGCGAAAGTTGCTAAGGTCATCCATTTCAGGCGATGTAATTTTTATGAGACACTTGCCCACGGTAACTCTCAATAGGACCATACAACAACAACAGTTTGCTTTTATATAGTGCTCATAATGTGGAAAACATCCCAAGGTGCTTCACAGTAGTGTGATTGGATACAAACATCACGCATCAGTGCTAGAAACGTGGAGAAACATTTCGGCAAATTGGTTGTCTCAGTTGAAAATGTTATCCATTATATGTAGGCAGAGATGTGCACTCATCAAAAGCTGTCCAGTATCATTTTCTCTCTTATTTAAAACAGTAGGACACTGGACCAATAATGTAACATCACAAGAATTCCTATTGATGAGATTGAAATTTTGACATTTATATTCCACTGGGGGCTCATTATTACATAAACATCCAAGCTGTTTGAAAACCCTGGCTTTTAAAGGTAAAGCGAAACAGAAATGTCCAACATTGACGCGAAAAAAAAAAAATCAGCCCCGGATTTAAATTGCAAATTGTTAAAGTTATCGGGTGATTGTAATGCTTATTATTTAAAGCCAGTGGTCTGAAATGATTGCCTCTTTCTCTTGGGCCTTATAAAGCAAATTGGCTTCTTAATTGGTCTTGTTAAGGTTGGAGACTAACATCTTTCTTCGAATGTTGCTTTTAAACACAAAAGCGGAACTACTTGCTGAGTCATCAGCGAGGAATCAGAGGTTAATCTCCTTGCTACTAAATGGAGCAGATAATCAGCCATCAGAGTCTGGTTTCTCCACAATAAATAAGTTCTGACAAGCTGAGGGGCAGCACCACGCTTCAGTCAGCCCTGCTCACACCATCTGTCCAGAAGAGTGTGGATTAATTTGTTCAATTTAAAAAAAAAACACACCCACAATGCCATGTGGATGTTTTGAGAATGTGTTTGGGAGACATGGCTCATTTTGGAGCAATGCTTCAGTAAAGGTGATTTCTAGCCTTTCTGCAGCAGTTTAGAATGCATGCCACATTTCTGCTACTGGCAGTCTAGCCACAGAGAGCTTAAGTGCTCACTTCATGCAACAGTGGGCAATGACTGGCATATAAATGGTGGCTAATGTTCAGATCTGTCGACTCTACATTTCTGACAAGGGTTGCTTGCTCTCAGTTCTAAGCTAACATTACTCTTGCATGAGGGGAGCACAGCTTAGTGTGGCTGAATCGATGGACACCATTGGAATGTCCCGGCACTGAGACGGCTATTCACAACTCAGCAGAAAGAAATATGCTTATAACTGGGGGAGGGATCATAATTGAAATGTTACAGAAAGAATTGGTAATGGACCATACAGAGCTAAAAATGTTGCTCATCACTAATTAATGGATCAGCACATATGAATGTAGCAATGAGAGATAGCAACTTGGGCAAATTAGTTTACTTTGATTAGCTTAATTTTCAGCCACAGCTCATTTTCATCTTTCTCCTAAAACTTGCATTTTTAACATGGCTTAATCTCTCAAAACACTTCACAGGAGCGTTATATTTGACGCTGAACCACATAAGGAGGTATCAGACAGGTGACCAAGAGCTTTGTCAAGGATATATAGTTTTAAGGAGTGTCTTTAAAAAGGAGAGAGAGAGAGGTAGAGAGGGTTTAGGGAGGGAATTCCAGAAGTCAGGCCTGACCAAAAATGGATGGGTAAAGGAAATTGGGGATGAGCGAGAGGCCATAATTGGGAGAATGAGAAGTTCTCAGAGTTGCAGGGCTGGAAGAGGTCACATAAATAGGGAGGGGCAAGTCTACGGCATAATTTGAATATAATGATGAAAATATTAAAATCGAGGCCTTGCTCAACCTATCTTCCTAACAAACCTATATCTCTTCACAATTTGCTGAAACGAAAATCTGCCTTCATTTGCTGAATCTCCTGGACAAGATTTCATACGTTCCTCGGATGATAGCCTATTCTGCAGCTGAACTCTCATAAATGAAATATAGCTTCTCTTTTAAGTTATAATCTCGTGTCCTATTCTCTTATGGTTCCTCAGAGCTACTTCACGAAATATTGATCATCATTATGATAATAAACACATTTTTATATTCTTCCATGGAGTGTTAAGACAGCATTTATTGCCCATCCCTACTTGCCCTTGAGAAGGTGGTGGTAATATCGGAGGGATGGGCTACTTTTGACCAGAAGCCAAGCTGGGCCAGCCATATAAATGCTGCCTTCTTGAAGCGCTGCAGTCCATGTGGTGTAGGTACACCCACAGTGCTGTTAGGGAGGCAGTTCCAGGATTTTGACCCAGCGAAGTGAAGGGACGGCGATATATTTCCAAGTCAGGATGGTGAGTGACTTGGGCCGGTACTTGCAGGTGGTGGTGTCCCCATGCATCTGCTTGCTATCCCTTCTAGGTGGTAGAGCTTGTGGGTTTGGAAGGAGCCTTGGTGAGTTGCTGAAGTGCATCTCATAGATGACACATACTGCTGCCACTGTGTGTCGGTGGTAGAGGGGGGTGAATGTTTAAGATGGTGGAGAGGGTGCCAATCAAGCGGGCTGCTTTGTCCAGATTGGTGTCAAGCTTCTTGAGTGTTGTTGGAACTGTACTCAGCCAGGCAAGTGGAGAGTATCTCATCACACTCCTGACTTGTGCCCTGTGGATGGTGGACAGGCTTTGGGGAGTCAGGAGGGGAGTTACACACCACAGAATTCCCAGCCTCTGACCTGCTCTTGTAGACACAGCATTTATATGGCTAGTCCAGTTCAGTTTCTGGTCAATGGTAACCACTCCCTACCCCCCACCTGATATTGATATTGATGAATTCAGTGATGGTAATGCCATTGAATGTCAAGGGGAGATGGTTAGATTCTCTCTTGTTGGAGATGGTCATTGCCTGGCACATGTGTGGTGCAAATGTTACTTGCCAGTTATCACCCCAAGCCTGAATGTTGTCTAGGTTTTGCTGTGTATGGGCATGGACTGCTTCAGTATCTGAGAGATTGAGAATGGTGTTGAACATTATCATGGAGGGAAGGTCATTGATGAAGCAGCTGAAGATGGTTGGGCCGAGGTCACTGCCCTGAAGAACTCTCAAGGTAGTTTCCTAGGCCCAATATCTCCTCTTAATTCTTTTTCCTGTACGAATGGTTCACCCATTATCCTCTCTTATAACTTCTTGGTTTAGGACCCAGCAGCACTAACTCTGTTTGGAATCTGTGCACATGAGGACATGAGGGGTCGACAGGCTTGGATTTTGCTACATTGTTAAAAACCCTGTCAAAGTATTGTTCAAGTGTAGAATGGACAGCTGGATATTATAGTTGAACTGTGGCTAAAGAAGACCTTTAGCAGGGATGAGAGGGTAAAAAAAAACTTGCATTTATATAGCACCGTTCATGACCTGAGTATGTCCCAAAGTGCTTTAGTATCAATGAAGTACATTTTTTGAGATATAGGCACTGTTTTGTTTTATAACATTCCTATGATGTGCCTTGGGTGCTTATGTTAATATATTTGAAATATATATGTATATATAAAATATTTATATATAGGTGTATGTATGTTATTATGTTATATATATATATACGTTGTTGTAATGTAGGGAAACATTTAACAAAGAGGTTGAGAAATGGGAGTAAAATAATCAGTTTGACATAGCATTTAGTCTCCAGTTTCACTAATATTTTATGGAGTATCAGTATCACTTCAATAACAATTTAAAAAACTGCACATCATAAATCAGACCTTAAAATTATAAAATGCAGGAAACACATAAAGCGTCTGTCAGCATTTGCGAAGGGAAATGGTAAATGTTTCTGGTGCCAACCCTGGTCAGAACTGACAGATAGCAGAGCAAGAAACCTGCGTGCAGGATGGATCAAAATAAAGAGCAGAGTGGGGAGCAACTGGTAAATGCCAAGAGTCAGTGCACGAAAGTGCAACTGATGGGCTTAAGAGTCTGAGAGTAGATTTTTTTTCATTAAAAAAAGCTGCAAGGAGGCGTAAAGTCTTGAGCGATGCACAAAGTTCATCTTAGTCAGGCTGTGAAAGAAGCTTGAGAAAGACAAAAAAAAAAACAATGCGTAAACAGCTGCAAATGGAAGATATCTGGCAAGAACGTAGGTGAAGTGGCCAAGGTCTAAAGTTGCTTAAATCAATATTCAGCCCAAAATGGTGGGAGGTGGCCAAAGACTTATGGGATAAATTCCCTTGCCTTTTCCAGTGTTTCAGTGGTGTTGGATTGACGTTACCAGCAACTTTTCACCATGCACCCGTTCAGCAGCTTCACCCCGTTTCCTGAAGATCCCGGAGCTGTGTGGTAATCTCCTGGCAAATTGCCCCTGGCCTTGTTGGCATAAGAGTGAGAGCCAGTGGTGACGACCCCTGGGTTTCCGGACTTTACACAGCTGCTACTCTGTGGCGACAGCTACACTCAGTTCAACAGGATACTCTGGCTTTCAGGCCCTTAGAGTCGGAAGTCAGGAGTTCCTGACAGACAAAAGGGTGAACATACCTGATGGTTGCAGTTGGGAAATATTCTTTCTTTTAATAATTCTGCCTGCCTACACTTGCTTGTGACTGCTTCCTACAGGATGGGACACTTGTAGATTTTGCAGCCTTCTACAACCCCTCCCACCACCCCCACCGCCCCCCAACCAATGTGAACGAGAGCAGGTATAACATTACCTCTTGGTACCTATTCTTCCAACATGTCCCCTAAGGGCCAGAATTGAGTGAAGTGGTTGGATCCTCATGCTACGGTGCGGGGATATGGGACTAAAGTGGCTCTCATTCCATTGCAACCTACTCTGAGTGTGGCTGCGGCTCTGAGGGACAGCCTGGTCTCGCCTCCCATGTTGTGTTGTTATGGCATTCACAGAGGCACAACCAAAGGCCTGGAAAATGCTGTTGTCCTGTGAATGGCTGTATCATGCAGCTGCAACTCCTGGGCGGTGTGTCCTCCTCATCCTCTTCATCAACATCTGCCTTGTCCTGTCCTTTTTTTTATTCATTCACAGGATGTGGGTTTCGCTGGTTGGACCAGTATTTATTTCCCATCCCTAGTTGCCCTTGAGAAGGTGGTGGTGAGCTGCCTTCTTGAAACGCTGCAGTCCATGTGGTGTAGGTACACACACAGTGCTGTTAGGGAGGGAGTTCCAGGATTTTGACCCAGCGACAGTGAAGGAACGGCGATATATTTCCAAGTCAGGATGGTGAGTGACTTGGAGGGGAACTTCAAGGTGGTGGTATTCCCATCTATCTGCTACGCTTGTCCTTCTAGATGGTAGTGGTCATGGGTTTGGAAGGTGCTGTCTAAGGAGCCTGTAATAGATTTGCTTGGAGTAAGAGCAGCAATAAAAGGTGAGTGAGTTTCACTCCCTTGGGATTAAAGAGACAGGAAAGCGGGTGGAAGGTTATGGGTGTGTTGTGCTCTATGGGGATGCCAGGGTAAATGTTCATTCAGTATCCTGGCCCTGATAAGATGCCAGCGATCTCACCATCTCTCATGGCAAGAACTCAGTACATCCCCATGAGCTGCATGGCTTGCTCTTAAAGGTAATGAGGGGTTTAAAGGTGAGAACATGCCCTGTAAAATCTTTTGGTGGGCATTGCACGACAATTTCCCTTGAAAAGAGGGGTAAGTTAAAGGCCGGCATTTAAAGAGTGCGTGGCAAATAGCATGGGAGAGGTGAAATAATAAATGTGGGGGTGTGAGGTTGTTAAAGTGGAGAAGTGAATGCAATGAAAATCAGGCATCTTCTGTAACAGGGCAGGCAATCCATTCTCCAGAAGAACAAGCCAAACGGTCCTCATCTGTGCTGTACACCTTAATGGTGCTCTGAACCTAATTCACTTGCAAACTTCAGTATTCCATGCACAAGTCTTGAATTAACATTATAGTCACCAGTACCCAATTAGAACTACAATCATTAATATTTGATCTCTGCTTCCTATTAATTATCCAAGTAATACCTTTTGCAGCTTCGCTTTGGATGCTGGAAGCTTTAAATTTAGCCTTGCTTCTGTGAAGGATTTTATTAAATACCTTCTCAAAGTCCAGATTATCATCATTCAGTAACTCTTGTTACATCTTCATAGAATCCCACTACATTTTTAGGCTTCATTTGCCCTTCATAAACTTATAGCTTTGATTTATTGCCTTGCTCTCGCTACATGCTGAATTGCTTCCTCTATAATAAACTCCAACATTTTTCCTATCACAGATGTCAACCCAGCAGTGTAATAATTCTTAGGACTACTTTCATTTTTTTAAAAAAGGAAAACTAAAATTTGAATCACATTAGCTTTCACTGAATACTACCGTACCTGTTCTACTCCCATCCACCATTTTAACGTTCCCTTACCTTTATATCCATTTCACTGGGGTTTGTACTTGATGAACCTTCAATGGCTCCAGTTCCTTAAAAACCATTTCATTATTGACTATTTTCTTCTTAAAGAGAGAAGAATGAAATTTCCTTTATGTAGCACCTTTCACATCCTCAGGCCCTCCCGAAATGCCCCATTGCCAACGAGCGACCTTTTTAAGCCTAATCACTGTTGTTTTGCAGGCAAATCCAGCAGTCAACTCATACACGGCTGGGTCCCACAAACAGCAATGAGATAAATAGCCGGTTAACAGGGCAGATTTTAAATGCCATTGCTAGGCACAAGTAGGGCAGTAGCGACCCAGTAAGTGGTGTTCTGCCACCTACTGCCCTATCTACGCTGGCACTTCAGTCACTGCTATTATGTATGGCGTCCAGAGATAGGTGGCCAGTGTGCCCACCTTGGAGAACTTGCCTACTCTTGGAATAATGGCATGGAAGCTTTTATACTTACTAAATAGCCAGACTAAATAGCCTCAATTTAACTTCTCACCTGAAAGATGGCAGCTTCAACAATGTACTCCCTCAGTACTGTCAGCCTGAATCATGTTGAATCTATGCCCTTCTTGGATGCATCCCTTATGGCTGAATAACTTACTTGCTGGCCAATACTAGAATATTCCATAAAGAAGAGCTTTGCCAAAATATTACCATCCTCTCCATCTCACCACTCATCCCTGGAGAGACCCACTCATTATTTTAACGCCCCGTTATTAACAAGCTGAAAGAATTCCAATACAACCACTGGTATTTTATTACAACACCAACACAGCAACAACTTATATTTTTATAACGTCTTTAATGAATTACGACGCACTTCGCAGCAGCGTTATCAAACAAAATTTGACACCGAGGGACATAAGGAGCTATTAGGGCAGATGGTCAAAAGCTCGGCCAAAGAGATAGCTTTGTAAGGAGTGAACTAAAGGAGGATAGTGAGGTAGAGAGGATTAGGGATAAATTCCAGAGCTTAAGGCCTTGGCAGCTGGAGCCATGGTCAATTACGATGAAGTGATTAAAATCAAGGATGCCCAAGAGGCCAGAATTGAAAGAGCACAGATATTGAGGAGAGAGTTATGGGCTGGAGGAGATTACAGAGATAAGGAGAGCTGCGGCCACAGAGAGATTTGGAAACACGGGTGAGAATGTTAAAGTCGAGACATTGCTTGACCAGGAACCAGTGTCAGTCAGCGAGGACAGGGGCGATGGGGTGAACATGACCTGGCGCCAGTTAGGACATGGCGGCAGAATTTGGATCTCTCAAGTTTACGGATGGTAGAATGTGGGAGGCCTGCCAAGATCGTGTCGGAATAGTCAATCTAGAGGTAACAAAGTGATGGATGAGGGCCTCAGCAGCATTGATTACCACAAAAACCCATCTGTTCACTAATGCCCTTTTAGGATGGAAATCTGCCATCCTTACCTGGTCTGGCCCATGTGGCTCCTCAATATGCTTGACTGTAAACTGCTCTCAAGGACAATTAGAGATGGGCAACAAACACTGGCCTTGCCAGCGATGAATTAAAAAAAGGAACAAATAAAAAATAGATGGCGTGGGCAGTTGGCTGGATTGGTGGACTGTTTAAAAAAAACGTTTTAAAAGGGCGGGAAAGAAGGGGGGGTACTATCTTTGGCAAAGGGGGTGCCCCCTAAGATAATAACCCCCCCCCCCTTTCTTCCTATCTGCATGCGTGTCAAAACTGAAATGGGTAATTTTTGCTGAATAAGGATAATATGGAGATAAGGTGAGTTGTTGCGATCTGGAATTCGCTGCCTGAAAGAGTGGGTGGAATCTGATTCCCCTTCAAAAGAGAATTGGATAAATACCAAGGAGGAGAAAAGCAAATTCCAGGGGCTATGGGAAAAGACCAGGGGAGTGAGATTAATTGGATAGCGCTACCAAAGAACCAGCACAGGCACAATGGACCGAATGGTCTCCTGTCTGTGCTGCATCATTTTGTGATTCGAAGAGGATTGATGCACAGCTGAAGAGTAGAAATATGATGCTTGTTAGCAGTAAAACTAGACAGCAGAAGGAGATACATGTGTCTCATAAGATGCCTAATTGCCCGTGGTCAAAGGTTAGAATCAACTTGTTTGCTTTTGGTGGTAATGACTATCTTCCCTCTGATTGCTATTCAAATCACTGGGAAATTGATAATGTAGGAAAGCCTATAATAGAATAACTCAAATGCCAATTTGCAAGGCATGAAATACTTGATATCAGCTTTTGAGATAACGATCCACATTTTTACATAGGAACAGGAGTAGGTCATTCAACCCCCTGGGCCTGTTTTGCACCTTTCAATTAGATTGTGGTTGATCTGTACCTCATTCCAATTTACCTGCCTTTGTTCCACATTCCTTGATAACCCTTACCTAATAAAATGTTACCCATCTTGCTCTTGAAAACTTCAAATGGCCTAATCCCCTCAGTCTTCTGAGGGAAGCAAATTCCAGATTTTCGCTACCTTTTGTATAAAAAGTGCCTCCTGATTTCACTCCTAAATGACCTTTGTATAATTTTAAGAATGCACCCTTTTGGTTTAGATCCTCCCACCATAGAAAATAGTTTCTCTGTAATTATCGTATTTTCATGAGCTCTTTATTTGATTTCATTTTAACCTAAAAGGGCCTGAGTTATTTCATTTGCAATCTGTAATTCATGCCAGGCAAAGGGGGCCCATTTAGTGAAACTGAACCTTTGAGGGACAATGGTTAAAAAAAGGCAAAATAAAGTAGAAGACATATGGGTTTTCAACATGAAGTTGAATTGATATTCCGAAACAACTAATAACTCACTTTGATATAAATTCCTAGATAAACTATTGAAAAATTACTTGTCTATGCACATGGTGGTAGTGTGCTCCAGGTCACTCACAAAGTCCAATACTGTGGCAACGTGCACATTTACATGCATGTTGTAGCCTGGAGCCATGGATAGTGATGGTAGAGGCTCCACCCTTGTTTCCATCACACGGCTAACCAGAAATCTCTCCCACTCTTACCGCCTGCCATTGACGTGTGTTGGAAGGATTTGCAGGTTGATGCTCAATCTGTTTGACCGTGTTCTGAATGCACCTTCCAAGTCCTGGGTTGGGACTCAAACTTCTCGCTCAGAGGCAGGGACGCTATCCACTGCACCATAGGACCTCCATCTATAGCAGTCATCATTTTGAGAGCTGTAGCAAGCATCCTTGTTGCCCAATACTGCCTCTACCTTTGCTTTGTTAATATAAAAGAGGTGAAACAAAGGGGAAGCAAGATTTTCCAGCTGGCACTTAACTTATCATGAAAACGTGACAAGTAGCTTATCAATCACGAAATTTGCAATTTGGTCTCCCTCATAATTGTATTTTTCCACTTTTTTGTGGGATACCTGGAAAAGGGAAGGAGGGTTGAGATGTTCAATGGCCATCTGCCCATTTCCTCACCAGAGGAACAGGTGACCAGAAGGGAAAATATGGTGGGGACCTTGGACATCAATTGCCAGCCTGATTCAATTTTCAAGTGGGCCTTTGATTGGATGCTTAACTGGCACCCAAAACAGGCAGAAGGTTGTTTAATTATGCCAACGTGGGTCTTCTCTCTGTTGTAGGACTCCGACTGCAGTTTTTAATGGAGAAATAGGCCAAGTATGTGCGTGCTAGTTCTAGATTATCCTATCGATGTCCCAAAAAGGACCACAGGAGGCTATTAAGGTTATTTTCCTCCTCCTAACCTCACAAAAAATCTTCTGTCCCACCTGTTCTTGACACCCCCACTCATCCTCCCCGCCCCACCCCACAATACAGCAAGCCTGAGTGCAGAGGTCAGACCCATTTGGCAATTGCAGCTTCTTGGCAACATTTTATATATAAGGCCCAAATTAGAAAATGTAGGGCAGCCAGAAGTTCTTTCTAGCCCCTTTTAACATTCGGTAAACTACCTTGTAATAGTATTCAGGGGCAGGATTTTCCCGTCGGCGAGCGGACCCCGCCCCCCCTGCTTGCCGATGCATAAAATTACGCGTGGTGATGCCGGGCTGAACTCCCGACGTCACCGCGCCCCGTTTAAATTTTCAGGTAGGCGGGGGTGCAGCGAAATCAGTTTGAGGCCATTGACAGAGTCAATTAAGTAATTAAAGGACCTGCACGTCCAACCTTAAGGGAGGTCCAGCGGGAACTAGAAAAAACATGAAACCTCACCCATGAGCGGGATGAGGTTTCATGTAGGTTTTAAAAAATTTTAACAAAGTTTTGGTAAAAATTATGGACATGTCCCAACTCATGTGACAGTGTCACATGAGGGGACATGTTAGTAAAATTTTATTTTTCTATTTTGAGCTTTTTTTTAATTTACAGCCTATCTCTCTGAGGCTGCACTTAGCCTCAGGAAGATGAGTGCGCTCTTTCGTGCACATGCACAAAAGAGCGCACTCTTGCTTTTGGGATTCCTCCCCTCCCTCCCCACCCGCACAGGGAGCACATAGCACTTCTGTGTGGACGACACGCTGGGCAGGCCTTAATTGGCTCGCCCACGTAAAATGGCGGCGCACCTCCGATCGGGGGCACCGATCGGAAGCGCGCCTGTGCGCACCCGCCCTTCAACTTCACCCCTGACGGGGGCAAAATTCAGCCCCAGCACTTTGCAATGGTGTTGACCCTTCAAAATAAACAGCCCTTGGGTAGTACAGAACTTGTGGAAACTTTTAACTTTGGCAACTTTAAAAAAAATGTTTAAGAGCAACTGGCAGCACAAGTCATAACGTGGCCCACATTTCAACAGGCCCGCCTCCTCACCCAGCCCCGCAGTCACTAATTGGACAGCATGCCCGTCCGCAGACCAGTGGACAGGTCGCCTCCATGAAAACTACAAAGAGCTTCAAATCCCCATTGGGTGTAGGCCCGCGATCCAGGACTGAACCTTTGAGTGTCGCTTTGCAATCTGGAAACGATCCCACCTCCCGATTCCAACCTCCTCTGGGAAAATCGAACCCTGGGAGTTCAGGGGAGGGGGTGATGTAGTGGTATTGTCGCTGGATGAGTAATCCAGAAACCCAGTGTAATCCCCCTGGGGATCTGGGTTCGAATCCTGCCATGGCAGATTGTGGAATTTAAATTCAATAAAAATCTGGAATTAAAAGTCTGATGATGACCATGAAACCATTGTTGATTGTTGTAAAAACCCACCTGGTTCACTAATGTCCTTTAGGGAAGGAAATCTGTTGTCCTTACTCCAGACCCACAGTAAAGTGGTTGACTCTGAAATGGCCCAGCAAGCCACTCATTTGTATTAAACCACGACAAAGTCTCAAAAAATGAATGAAACTGATTGGACCAACCAGCATCGACTTAGGCATTGGAAATGGCAAACTCGGCTCTGTTGACCCTGCACAGTCCTCCTTACTAACATCTGGGGGCCAGTGCCAAAATTGGGAGAGCTGTTTCACAGACTACAGCCTGACATAGTCATCCTCACGGAATCATATCCTACAGATAATGTCCCAGACACCATCATCACCATCCCTGGGTATGTCCTGTCCCACTGGCAGGACAGACCCAGTCGAGGTGGTGTCACATTGGTAGGATTTGCAGGTTGATACTCAACCTGTTTGGCCGTGTTATGAATGCACCTTCCAAGTCCTGGGTTGGGACTCAAACCCGAAGCTTCTCACCCAGAGGCAGAGACCTATCCACTGCACAATAGGACCTCCCATCTATAGAAGTCATCATTTTGAGAGCTGTAACAAGCATCCTTGTTTCCTAATACTCCATTCTTCAACATCAACTCTGGACCCCATGAAGTCTCATGGCATCAGGTCAAACATGGGCAAGGAAACCTCCTGCTGATTACCACGTACTGCCCTCCCTCAGCTGATGAATCAGTGCCCCTCCATATTGAACACCACTTGGAGGAAGAACTGAGGGTGGCAAGGGCACAGAATGTTCTCTGGGTGGGGGATTTCAATATACATCACCGAGAGTGGCTCAGTAGCACCACTACTGACCGAGCTGGCCGATTCCTAAGGGACATAGCTGCTAACCTGGGTCTGTGGCAGGTGGTGGGGGAATGAACAAGAGGGAAAAACATACTTGACCTCATCCCCACCAACCTGCCTGCAGCAGATGCATCTGTCCATGGCAGTATCGGGTGGAGTGACCACCATACAGTTATTATGGAGACGAATCCCACCTTCACATTGAGGATACCCTCCATCGTGTTGTGTGGCACTACCACTGTGCTAAATGGGATAGATTTTGAACAGGTCTAGCAACTCCAGGCTGGGCACCCATGAGGTGCTGTGGGCCATTAGCAGCAGCAGAATTGTACGTGAACACAGTCTGTAACCTCATGGCCCGGCATATCCCCCACTCTACCATTACCATCAAGCGAGGGGATCAACCCTGGTCCAATGAAGAGTGTAGGAGGGCATGCCAGGAGCAGCACCAGTCATACCGAAAAATGAGGCGTCAACCTAGTGAAGCTATAACACAGGACTACTTGCATGCCAAACAGCATAAGTAGCAAGTGATAGACAGAGCTAAGCGATCTCATAACCAACGGACCAAATCTAAGCTCTGCAGCCCTGCCACAACCAGTCATGAATGGTGGTGGACAATTAAGCAACTCACTGGAGGAAGTGGCTGCACAAATATCCCCATCCTCAACGATGGAGGAGACCAGCACAGGAGTTCAAAAGATAAGGCAACAATCTTCGGCCATAAGTACCGAGTGGATGATCCATCTCGGCCTCCTCTGGAGGTCCCCAGCATCACAGATGCCAGTTTTCAGCCAATTTGATTCGCTCCACGTGACATCAAGAAACGGTTGAAGGCACTGGATACCGCAAAGGCTATGGGCCCTGACAATATTCCGGCAATAGTACCGAAGACTTGTGCTCCAGAACTTGCTGTGCCCCTAGCCAAGATGTTCCAGTACAGTGACAATGCTGGCATCTACCCGGCTATGTGGAAAATTGCCCAGGTATGAAAAAGCAGGACAAATCCAACCCGGTCAGTTACCACCCCATCAGTCTACTCTCAATCATCAGTAAAGTAATGGAAGGGATCATCAACAGTGCTATCAAGCGGCACTTGCTTAGCAATAACCTGTTCACTAATGCGCAGTGTGGGTTCCGCCAGGGCTGCTCAGCTCCTGACCTCATTACATGTTTGGTTCAAACATGGACAAAAGAGCTGAGCTCCCGAGGTGAGGTGAGAGTGACTACCCTTGACATCAAGGCAGCAGTTGATCGAGTGTGGCATCAAGGAGCCCTAGCAAAACTGGAGTCAATGGGAATCAGGGGGAAAACTCTTCCCTGGTTGGCGTCATACCTAGCACAAAGGAAGATGGTTGTGGTTGTTGGAGGTCAGTCATCTCAGCTCCAGGACATCACTGCAGGAGTCCCTCAGGGTAGTGTCCTAGGCCCAACCATCTTCAGCTGTTTCATCAATGACCTTCCTTCCATCATTAGGTCAGAAGTGGGGATGTTGGCTGATGGTTGCACATTCGCGACTCCTCAGATACTGAAGCAGTCCATGTCCAAATGCAGCAAGACCTGGACAATATCCAGGCTTGGGCTGACAAGTGGCAAGTAACATTTGTGCCACACAAGTGTCAGGCAATGACCATCTCCAACAAGAGAGGATCCAACCATCGCCCCTTGATGTTCAATGGCATTACCATCACTGAATCCCCCACTATCAATATCCTGGGGGTTACCATTGACCAGAATATGAACTGGACTAGCCATATAAGTACTGTGGCTACAAGAGCAGGTCAGGGGCTCGGAATCGTGCAACGAGTAACTCGCCTCCTGACTCCCCAAAGCCTGTCCACCATCTACAAGGCATAAGTCAGGAGTGTGATGAAATAATCCCCACTTGTCTGGATGATTGCAGCTCCTACAACACTGAAGAAGCTGGACAACATCCAGGGCAAAACAGCCCGCTTGATTGGCACCACATCCACAAATATTCACTCCCTCCACCACTGACGCACAGTGGCAACAGTGTGTACCATCTACAAGGTGCACTGCAGGAATTCATCAAGGCTCCTTAGACAGCACCTTCCAAACTCACGACCACTACCACCTAGAAGGACAAGGGCAGCAGATAGATGGGAACATCATCACCTGGAAGTTCCCCTCCAAGTCACTCACCATCCTGACTTGGAAATATTTCGCTGTTCCTTCACTGTCGCTGGGTCAAAATCCTGGAATTCCCTTCCTAACAGCTCTGTGGGTGTACCTACACCACACCAACTGCAGTGGTTCAAGAAGGCAGCTCACCACCACCTTCTCAAGTACAACTAAGGATGGACAATAAATACTGGCCCAGCCAGCGAAGCCCATGTCCCTGAATGAATGAAAAAAGAGACACGGCTGACTGGATTGCAATGCTGCCTCTATGATTGCTGTTAACAGAATTTAACGTGGGAAGATAATTTATTGAATTAATGATTTTCCAATGGTCCCAAGTCAAAGATGGCGAGCTGGTAAAATGCAGGAAATGCAGAAAAACAGGATATCTACCGTTACTAATAACTGAGCCATGAGTTCAGGACTGCTGATTTTTAAGAATGAGAGAGATTGTGGTCTTGTAACGTTCTTGGGCAAGATACTAATTTTTGGTTTAAGACAATCTTTATTGAGTTCAATCGATTCTTGCCATTCTCAATATCTTAAGCAAGTCATACAACAAAACAAATGATATTACCCATTTTCACTCTTTGGTTTTTTTGATTGACAATGGAGTCAGGGGTTACGCCGGTCAGGTAGGAACATGGAGTTGAGGCCACACCAGATCAGCCATGATCTAATTGAATGGTGGACCAAGCTCGAGGGGCCGAATGGCCTTCTCATGCTCCTACTTCTTACAACCTTATGATCTGGATAGAGAATGTAAGCTTTGTTGATTCTTTCAATCCTGTCTTGAAGTGTGAAGGAAAGCTTAAAACCGTGATGGGGCTCTAGTCACACACAGCCATCCCTTAAAAGGACCTTATTTTTTCAGTTTCCTAACTGCTGTGTTGATCATTGCCTTGTTAGTTTGATAG
The DNA here is from genome assembly GCF_964194155.1 of Cetorhinus maximus. Lineage (NCBI taxonomy): Eukaryota > Metazoa > Chordata > Chondrichthyes > Lamniformes > Cetorhinidae > Cetorhinus > Cetorhinus maximus. The sequence goes on from NC_135900.1 coordinate 13,730,929, forward strand.
GGGCACTTGCGTAGAGACCATTGACCCCTTATTCAGATTTGCTTGCTAAAAAGGACATCTCCTCAATCATGAATCCTTTTCTTAATACTTGTCAGCCAAGCCCTGGAGAACTCTGGGAATTAACAAATAAACCATTTTATTATTTCTAGTGACAGGCAAGTCACTAGAACGATTTATAAATGAAAAGAAAACAAAAAGATTAATCATATGAGACTAAACCAAATCCTAATCCTATGTATATGAGAATAGGCTATTTGAAAAGTTCAAAACAGACACAGAATGATCCACAGGGATATTTAAATGTGGAAATGTTAAAATGGTGTGAATAACTGATTGAACCACCCAAAATAGCCAGTGCATTTCACATGTCTTTGTAAAATGGTACTGGGAAGTGATTAGCTGCATTTGCCCAATACAGGCATGATGGTGTTAGTGGTGGGAAGTGTATTAGGTCTCTTGATAAGAATACAATGATGAAGAAATACTGGTGGATTAGGTTCTCATCTATCATAGTCAATGAGTATAAAATCTAGACCAAGTACTGTGTCTGAGTTGTGTCAGCTGCAGCTTAGTTGGTAGAATTCCTGCCTCTGAGATAGAAGGTTCTGGATTCAAGACCTGCTCCAGGACTTGAGCACAGAAATCAAGACTGACACTCCAGTGCAGTACAGAGGGCATGCTACGTTATTTGAGGTACTGCCTTTTAGATGTGATGTTAAACTGAGGCTCATCTGTCTTCTCCGCTGGGTATAAAGGATCCCATGGCACTATTTCATTGAACAGGGGAGTTATCCCTAGTGTTTTGCCAACATTTGTCCCTCAATTAGCATCAGGAAAATAGATTATCCGGCCATTATCACATTGCTGTTTGTAGGAGCTTTCTGTATGCAAATTGGCTGCAACATTGTCTATATTACAACAAGAATAACACTTCAAAAGTGCTTCATTGACTGTAAAGCACTTTAAAACACCCAGTGCTTGTGAAAGGCATTATACAAATGCAAGTGTTTCTTTTCTTTCTTTACTACCTGAAATAGTTGAGAAGAAAATTTAAAGGAAAAGATTAGAATGGTTGATATCAAGTGTGGAGGGTGGAATAGAGATGGAGAATCATCATAACAGAGAACAAAACATTACGTGAGAGGTTATCAAGGGAGATCAATAAAAGCGGAAAAACTTTCCTTGGTTGTTTGTGTGGAAGGATTAAAGTTAATAAATTGATTTTGGTTAATGACTCATGTAAAGGAACAAAGAAAGACTTGCATTTATATAGTGCCTTTCATGAACACCACATGTTCCTAAGCACATTACAGCCAATTAAGTTACAGACTGAAACCCCGGGCAGGGTAGTCTGATGATGCATTCTTTATGTTGTGAATTTTTCTGTTATGTCGTAGGACCTCAGGTCTTGAATCCAGAACCTTCTATCTGCCCTGCTCAGTCTCTTCAGTGCCACCTCAAACTGTATCTCCTTACATTAGTGTAATGACTCGATGGAGTGGACAGGTTTCAACAAGAAACAGCTAATCTTTATTACAGAGAGCTGTTCAGGCGCTACATGCTTGATCAGGACTCTCGGTCAAGAAGCTCCACCCCACCAACCCCCCCACCCGCCCCGAGATTGCCTGTGCTTAGGGCTCACTGGTCAGAGCCTTAACAGAACATCATGTGACCCCTGATAGACAGCAGGAGGGTCTATACCCTCAGATACCACATTTCCTCCCCCTTTAGTTTTTTTACAATTTCTATTAACAGGGAAACATTTGAATATCCAACAACATATACACATATACAATTTCAGGTGATTAAAGGTCAAGTCTCTGAGGTGCTCTCCTTATACAGCTAGAGCAGCGTAGCTCTACCACCTAAGGTTCCTCAACAGCGTCGACAGGATCTGGAACTGCAGAATGAGACACATCATTGGAACGTGGCTGTTCAGGGTTTGACAACTCTGCAGAAACATTGGGAATGTCTATTCTAAGTTGATTAGTCACCGCAGGAATTGACGGTTCGATGTTAATCACAGGTGGAACAGTTGGTTGTTGGAGTGTCTCCTGGGCACGAATATGATCTAGGTGCTTACGGCTGACTCTATGTCCCGCTTGTACTTGGAAAGATAATGGACCAGTCTCTGAGACAATGGTTCCAGGAACCCAACAGAGTCCACTGCTGAAGTTTCGCATGAGTACCGTGTCACCTACAGTGAATGTGAGAGCTTTGAGGTGTATGCCGTGGTTAAGTTTTTGATTACTCCGATTATGCTCTACCTTCCCCTCTATATTTGGAAATACTCGGTGTATTGGGGGCGTAGGCGGCGTTTCATCAATAATTCAGATGGTTTTGAACCCGTAGTGGAATGTTGTGTTGTACAATAACTGAAAAGAAAGCGGGAAAGTCGAGATTCCGGAGTGCCTTCCAATAACTTTTTCATATCAGACTTAAAAGTTTGTACTGCCCTTTTGGCTAGGCCATTCGATGAGGGATGGTAAGGGGCTGTTTTAATATGTCTGATTCCATTCAGATCCATAAATTTCTGAAACTGCACTGGTAAAAATAGTGCCATTATCTGAAACGACAATTTTAGGTCGGCCATGTACGCTGAAACTATGATGTAGCTTCTCTATAGTTGTGTTTGACGTTGGTGACTTGACTTCATGTAGATCCATCCATTTGGGATGTGCATCTACAATCAACAAGAACATGGTACCCAAGAATGGTCCTACATAATCGATATGTAATCGAGCCCAGGGTTGACCAGGCCACTCCCACTCCCAACTTTTCAATATCTCCATCAATGCCAGGCCACCATAAATAGCTTCGGGCAAGCATTTTCAGTTTTGATATGCCCGGATGGGCACTATGGAGTTCTGTCAAGAGCAGGTCTCTGCCTTGTGGTGGGACCACCACTCTTGACCCCACAACAAAATTCCACCTTGGCAGCTCAATTCTGTCTGTCTGACATGGAATGGTCTCAATTCCTCAGACACAGGCAAGTTTGAACCTCCTTTTAAGACAAAGTCTTTAACTTTCGATAATGTTGGATTGCTGTTTGTCCAATTTCTAATTTGTTTGGCACACACAGGCGAAGATTCTAAGAAGTTCAATAATAGGACTAGTTCCTGCGGAATGGCAACGAGAGACGACTAAGTGCATCTGCATTTGCAACGTGTAGGCCAGGATGGTACATAAGAGTATACTCACACGCAGATAGTGTCTGAGTCCATCGTTGTGTCCGTGTTGATGCTATTGGCGGGATGACCTTTCCCTTGCTAAATAAACCCATTAATGGTTTATGGTCCGACACAATGGTGAAATGGTGACCATGCAGGTACTGGTGGAATTTCTTCACCCTGAGCACCACCGATAAACCCTCCTTTTCTAGCTGGGAATAACCCTTCTCGGCCGTGGAGAGGGTTCTTAATAGCCAATGGGCCTTTCAGAGCCACTTTCCATTTCATGGGATAACACAGCTCCCACTTTGTAGGGTGAGGCATCACATGTTAATACCAGCTCTTTCGATGGGTCGTAGTGTACCAATAGACACAATGAATGCAACAATACCTTTGCTTTCACGAAGGCTTCTTCCTGTTGTGTTCCCCAATGCCAATGGTCGTTCTTGTTTAGTATGAATGCAACAGTGCCAACACAGTTGATAGATTTGGTAAGAAGCAGCTATAGTAGTTGAACAGTCCCAGGAAGGACTTGAGTTCTGTTACATTGGATGGTGGTGGCGCATCTTATATTGCCTGAACTTTGTCTTCCGCCGGGTGCAGTCCCATGGCATCTGCCCTGTGGCTTAGACAAGTCACTTCTGGTGCCTGAAATGTGCACTTTTCCTTCTTTAACTGTATGCCGGCTTCCATGAGCCTCATTAGCACCTCCTCCAGGTTGGTCAAGTCTTCTGTCTCGGTTAACCCCGTGATGAGGATATCATCTAGCTATACAATTACTTGTGGAGGTCTTTGCAAAAGGCTTTCCATTATTCTCTGGAAGATAGCACATGCCGATTAGACCCCGAAGGGTAGATGGGTGTGCTGATAGAGACCCTTGTGCGTATTAATGGTTACGTACTCCCTCGATGTGCTATCAAGCTCCAGTTGCTGGTAAGCGTGGCTCATATCCAATTTTGTATAGGACTTGCCTCCAACCAGTTTGGCATTTAAGGCATCTATCCTTGGGATGGGGTGCTTGTCTAGTTTGGCTGCCTTATTTACGGTCAATTTATAGTCTCCACAGATACCTATGATGTGGTTGGGCCTAACCACTGGAACTATGGACGCAGCCCATTCGGAGAATTGAACAGATTGGATAATGCCCGGCTTTTCTAACCAGCACAGCTCCTCGTCAACCTTTTGTTTCAATGTATAAGGTGCAGGTCTTGCCTGAAAGAAGTGAGGTGTCACCTGTGGTTCCACATGTATCTTGGCCTGCATGCCTTTTAACCTCCCTAGTTCACCCGGAAAACCAAATTGTATTTTCTTAGAAGTTCTGGGACTCCATCAGATTTGAAGTGAAATATTTCAGACCAGTCGAGCTTGATTGTCTGTATCCAGTCTTGGTCTAAAAGACTCATCCTTTCACAATGATTACAGACAACTGGGCTGTCTGTTGCTTGTAAGAAACCGGTACTTTGGGGATGCCCTCTACCTGAATGGATTCTCCTGTGCATGTCCTTAACTTAGCGGTTGTTGCTCCAGGTTTATTGGCTGTCCACCTTCATTAAGGTACCTGAACGTGTGCTCTCCCACCGCCGTACTTGACGCATCTGCATCCACCTCCATTATCAGTGGCTTCTCAGTAACTTGGATTGTCACGGTGATAGGTTCGGTTCTCACAGCAGTTACGTTATACAGGGAATAAACGGTGGCGTCGGCAGCTTCAGCCTCTGCTGTACATGTTTTGCAGCTGCTTCAGCTCTGCCCGGCATTGACTTACCACGTGACCTTTCTTATGGCAGTAATGACATTCTGCCTCCATGAATTTACAGGTGCCCACTCTAGATGTGGTCACCTCCACATCTATAACAACTTAATCTCAAAGTCGCTGCTGAAGCATTTCTACTAGGCCTTTTTTTTTCATGTTTCTCACAGCGGACATTGCCTCTCGTTTTGATGCTGTGGATGAGGTTTTTGCATCACGCTCAGTGGTAGGTTCCCGCCCCACATGAAGAATGGCGCCATGTTGTATGTGTTGCAAAGCCTGTGTGTCTCTTGCAGCACTTTTCACGGTGAGAGAGGTTTCTCGGATGTGCTTAAAGTCGACGTCAACCTCGGTGAGTAAACAGCGCTGTACGGGATCGTCCTGAGCCCTACAAACTAAACGGTCCCGCGGCATATCATTTAACGTGTCCCCAAAGTCACAGTGTTCTGTCAACAGCTTGAGGATCGCTACATAGGTTGGGATGGATTCTCTGGGGCCCTAACTCTGGAATTAAATTTAAAATGCTGCATTATTACTAACGGCTTTGGCTGGAAGTGTGTTTTCACCAGGTCCACTAATTCATTATGGGACTTAGAATTGAACATGCTCGGGGCTGTCAGGTTGCAAATGAGGTTGTATGTTTTACTGCCACATACACTCAAGAAGATGGCTTTCTGCTTTTCCTCCGTGGTCCTAGATGCAATAGAACTGTACGGTGGTTGAGGAACTAGTGAAATTTGGAATGTATGGAGGCAAGAAATGAAAGACACCTAGACATCTTCAAAGATTGTCCTTATCTTGAGGAGTTGGCATGGCTTTAATATCCTCTATTTTACTTGGATGGGGTGATATGCCAGCATTGGAATAAATAGAACTGAAGAAATTTATCTGCTGCGTATTTCAGACTGTTGAGCACCAATCCTTCATTATGTTCAATAAGTGCAGATTATGGTCATGTTCTTGCTTTGTTCTTCCCGTGACCACTATATCATCTGTGGCACAGGTGCATCCTGGTACAATGCATGTAATGCTGTCCATGTGAGCTTGAAAGAGATCCTAGCTAACAGATAGCCCAAAAGAAAGTCATTGAAAATAATATCATCCGAATGGGGTACAAAATGTAGCTAGCTCTTGGGATTTCTCCTTGCGATGTACTGACCAGTAACCATGCCTGGCATCAAGTTTCGAGAATTTTTCACCTGCAAACCTTGGATTTAACTGTTATAATTAGATATTTTGTAAGGACAATGTTTCAAAGCTGCTTTTAAATGTCGTGCATCGATGCATACTCACAATGATCACCCTTCTTTATGACACATGATTGAGCTGCAGCAATCAGTGTGCTCTTGGACTCTTCTAATGAGTAGTCTTTCTTCATTTTTTCTAGTCCAATGTTCAAATTTCTCTTGTGAGTGGATTGCACTCATCTGGTGGATCAATGGATGGACTTGCATTTTCCTGCAAGTGTAGCCATGCAGCTCCCTTGAAACTGTCAATTTTGTCAAAACATTCTGGATATTTTGATGTTAGGTCGTGAACTGAGATGATAGAAGTAGATTCTGAGGTTAATCTTCCTTGTGGTGCCTGACTGATTCCATGGATTGTTACTTGTGTGAGGTCATGGCGTGCCGATTGACCTGCAATCACTGGGCTTTTAGTTTCCTTGACATTGAACCTCTGTGATACCCAGGAGGATTGATTGCACTTGCGCTCCAGGACTTTGGATCCTGCACATGGAATTAGTGAACCGTTGTACGCTGAAAGCTTCACAGCTGTAGGTTTCACATGGCCTTCCACATCTGTGATTAAATGTTTTTTTTTGAATTTGCAGAGGTAGTATGTTGGCATTTGCCCCTGCGTCAATTGTGGTCAATAACAAATAGTTACCAATTTTCTCAGGACAGATCATTTGAATTGTGGCAAATACCTCAGATGGTGAGATGGCATCTATGTTTTCCATGAGATTGATGGTGTGAAACATGTGTTCACTACTCTTCGTCTCGTCGTGCGCATCATTGTCAGTTTCTGGTTTGTCAATCCCCCCATGTATATGTTTGTGACAGGATACCGGATGGTCGTTCTTATTGCTTGAAGGTACCCGTTGTGTATGGTCTGTTTGGATCAGTGCACGGCTCTTTGTAGCTGCATCATCCTTTGCTCTAGTGCACTGCCACTGCCATTGGCCCTTTCTGCCACATGCCTTGCAGAATTTCTGGAATGCTGGGCATGCCTTGGTGCATGTAGAAGGCCACACCTTCCACATGTCTTGCTAGGTTCAGGTGTTCCAGTGGATGCGTCAACAAATGGGGCTGTACTTAGAACCTCTAAGCGTTGTCCACCTGCAAGGATTAATTTGTACTTACATCCATCCTTAAGTAGCTCTTTGTTGCGATATGTTTTGAGCTTGCCTAGCAGATTTTCCGGAAATGTTTCCATGGGAGTGGATGTGATCACCAACTCAACAATTCCGTCTGCTAGTTCTGCATTTGAAAAATCACAGTACGTACCCTTTTCTCTGCATCCGCTGACAATGTGGCCTATGGATTCTGTAACTGTTATTGAAATAACATGAACTCTAGTCGATGAATACAGAAGTTTAAACTGATTCTGAACTGGTCTTCCAATGTGGTCCATATCTTTTGGGGATTCTTTCACTCTTCTTCTGTCAATCCTGACATGTTCAGCCTGTGTAGACCTTCATTCCCATATTGCTAGGTAAATTGTTATGTCTCACTTGTCTGGTTCACACCTGAATCAAGAAACCATAGCTCTGTACGCTGTTCAATCATTTTGAATTTGGATAGTAGCTCAGCTGCATCCCAATTCAAACTGGGGAATTCAGTGGACATTTTGCCAATACCCCTTTGACCTTCCTTTTTCTGTAGTACCTGGGATGAGTGTCGCTTTCGCATGCTTTTCTGAAGTTCTGCCCACGAAGACGAGTTCTGTTGGGAATGCACCATGGAGTAATGGTGACCTTGCTTTTCATTCAATTTATTTCCAGCAATTCCCAAAGCCGCCCGTTATAATCGTAACATTCTCTGGCCCGATTTTCATGACTTTTTTTTTTGTTTGACTCTCCCTTATTCATTATCCATCTGGCCCACAACCTGGTCACTCTCCTTTCCCGATCCAATCCCTTATGAATGATTGGTGCCTTGTGCCTTGCCCAGTAAATAAAACCAAGGTATTATATCATTATAATAACACAACATGGTGGCAGCTGTGGGATGACAGGTGGCAGCGAGATTAAGTACAGATACAACATGGGTGGACAGTTTCAAGTTGTGCTACATGGCATGAGAAGACCCTCAATATTTTGGTCAGACCACAATGAAGTTGCAGCATTGGAGAATGTTGAAAATGCAGCATCATGCCTGCGAAGAAAAGCTTTGGAGACACAGCACTGAGTTAGTGCTCAAATAAAGGGCTGGTGAACAGATGGGTCCCTCATGGTGATTTTGCAGCACATAACCTGTCAGTTCCATTCGTGGGACAGTGCACCAAGGAGACCAGTGCCAGGTTAGTTCAGTCTTTATTTGAGCACAAGTTCAGTGCTGTGTCTCCAAAGCTTTTCTTCGCAGGTATGAGGCTGTTTTCAACATTCTCTGATTCTGCAACTTGGTTGTGGACTGACCAAAAGGTTTAGGGTCTTCTCATGCCATGTAGCACAAGTTAAAGCTGTTCACCAAGTCATATCTGTAGTTAGTCTTGCTGTCACCTGTCATCCCACAGCTGTTACCATGTTGTGTTATTATAATACCTTGGGTTTATTTACTGAATAAAACACAAGGCACCAATTACTCATAAAGATTGAGTAAACATGCTGTGGGCTCATTTATTAGGACTAGGCACATGAGAACAGTTATACATAGATGTAAAGCTTGAAGACATCAGAGCTGTGCGTGTGTGCTCTGCGCAAAGCAAAAATGAAACTAAGACTGGATCACATGATGCCTTCTAGTGATATCATGCTGATATCCCTTCAAGGCATATGACACCAGACTGCAATAGCCAGCTGCTGAAGGCCTCTATGAAAATAGCAGATGTGAAGAAGTCGAGCTCCTAATGAGTTCCTTAACAATCAGAATTGGCCTGTTTATTGATGTGAGTTAGTTCACTGGCTCGGCCTCCCCACGCACCCCCATCGTTCTCATGAATATTGCCAGTGTCAGGAATGGAGGTGGCAGGTGGGTACGCAGGCATTTGGCGCCATTTTGCTTTGGTTGCCTGCCTCCATTCCGATCCGATCGAGCCAGCGAAAATCCAGTTCTGAGCGTCTCTAACGGGTGATGCACTGTCCAATGCTTCAAGCAGGATTATGGTAACCTCAACTCACCCCATATAAACAGTGGAAACTCTATACTCCTATATTCCTCATCTTGCTTGGTATAATAATCTGTGAATCTCCTTTTGTCAATAACACAGCACAGATAACCACTGATCTACCAACGAGCTGTTCCTTTTGCTTCATTTCCCTGGTATAATTGTGAGTTCCTTTGTGTCAGTTCCTTCTTTGATTGAACACCTTTGTTCATCTCCCTCTGCTCATCATCCTTCTTAATTCCCTTTTCTACCGAAACCCTCTGCTGAACTCCCATCATCTCCAGCTCCTATTCTTTGGCTCCGCTCCGTAATCCTCTCTTTCTTACTTGCTTTGTACATAAATGAGAAATAAAGTACAGGCAGCAATACGATCTACACAAATGTATTTGTTTTTCTTTACCTGCCTGTTCGGCTGAAACAAATGAAAAGCAAACAAATCTGAACTGAAAAATATATTTGAAGTCTGCCGAGTTGGAAATCAGAGAATTGTAATGCTACAATTCATCTTAGATAACTAAATGTTAAATAACTTTCCGCGTTTTCCTCTTTTGTTTACCTGCCCATTCATTTGGGGTAAATTTTGCAAGCACCATTTGCTCCTGGGTGTGCACTTAATATACTCGTGCTAAATGTCTTTGTGTGCCTTCTTTCCATGCTGCTAATGACCTGGGGTTAAATAAAATGCAGGAGGGATTTAGTATGAGTGTGTTACGCATTATAGGAGAACAGCACTGGTTGGAAAAGTGTCATGCGTCTAAGAGAGGTCCAGCCTTTCAAAAATTATCGCACTTAAACGTGTCACATTTCAGAGCATCGTGGATTAAAATGAGCAAATAACTGATTGGCCAAATGGGCATGCAACAAGAGCAAATCCAATCAGTCAGTGAGTAATACAGAGGAAAAAAGAAGCAGCAGGAATGTTGGCCATCACTAATATGTTTAAAAGATGCTAATCCCAAATTGGCAAGTCATAGTCATTGACTAAATTAATTGCTGAAAAGATTGAGTGAATTTGGTGTGAACCACGTGAAACCAAAATAATAGAAGTTGCAACCCATTGGTTCTGATTTTATGTTATCTTGCTCCCTTAGTTTAATTGAGTTTTAGTACGTCACACACACAACGGAGTCCTTTTTATTATTTGTTTTTGGGTTGTGTCACTGGCAAGGAGCTGTCCGTCTCTAATTGCCCTTGAGAAGGCGGTGATGAGCCACCACCTTGAGCTGTTGCAGTCCATGTGGTGAAAGTGCCCCCCACAGGTGCTGTTAGGGAGGGAGTTCAGGATTTCGACCCAGCGACAGTGAAGGAACAGCGATATAGATCCAAGTCAGCATGGTGCGTGACTTAAGGACACCCTTAAAAGTTAACACACTGGCTTGACAGACAAGGCACCCACAGAAATTCTGCTGTAGAGAGAAAGTATTTTTCAGAGGCAAGCCATTGGATTATATTGTCATTCGACTTGGTTTAGCTGCTAGTGCCCTCACCTCTGAGGAAGTCACGAGGACCTGCTAAGGTGGATGGGAACAAGCACATTGCATATTTTAAAAGAGAATAGAGAGTTCTCACAGAGCTAAAGGGCCAACATACCTCCCTTAACCAATACCATAAAAACAGATTGCCTGGCCATTCGCTCAGTTTGATCTTTGTGGGATCTTGCTGATAGGCCAATGACTACACTTGAAAAAAATGAGTTAATTGCCAGTGAAGCACTTTTGGATATTCTGAGATGGATTAAATAAATGAAACTTCTTTATTTCTCTTCAGGCTAAATGTACAACTAGCAACAATTGTTTAATCCAACCACTAAGGCTGCTGTTTTTAATGGAAATGTCTTCAGTTTACATCAATGGCATGAATAATTACTTTTTGCATCAAACACAGCGCATTGACAGTGGCTATCTTCAAAGTGCTGTGAGTATAAAGTTCCTGTACAATTCATATAATGATCATGTTTATCTAACCCTGAGGCAGCAGCGCAGATGTGACTCTGGGTATACGCCAAAGTATATTCTGCAAAGATTTATTGAGTTCACTGCAAAATAAAAATGAAGCAACTATATCTCTTGGAACAATGTTTGTTTTTCCCAAGTTTTATAAGAAAGTTTTCAAAGGGTTTGACTGGTTTTTGTGAGCAAGCTCAGGATTTCTATGGGCAGGATTTTACCGTCGGCGAGTGGGGGCGGGGCCTGCTCGCCGATGTATAAAATGACGCGGGATGGCGTTGGGCGGAACTCCCATTTAAATTTTCAGGAAGGCGGGGACGCAGCAAAATCAGCTGCGCACCAGCCGACCTGTCAATGGCCAATTGAGGCCATTGACAGATCAATTAAAGTAATTAGTGGACCTGCCCGTCCAACCTTAGGGTTGGCGGGCAGGCCAGGAGCCCCAGCGGGAAGTAGAAAAAACATGAAACCTCATCCACAGGTGGGATGAGGTTTCATGTAGGGTTTTAAAAATTTTAATAAAGTTTTGTTGGAAATTATGAACATGTCCCAACTCATGTGACATTGTCACATGAGGGGACATGTTAGAGAAATGTTACATTTCTATTTTTAGGGTTTTAACATTTTGAGCCGATCTCCCTGAGGCTGCACTTAGCCTCAGGGAGATGAGTGCACTCTTTCGTGCATATGCGCGAAAGAGCGCACTCTCGATTTTGGGATTTCCCCCCCTGCCTGCACAGGGAGCGCACAGCGCTTCTGTGCGGATGTCACGCTGGGCGGGCCTTAATTGGCTCGCCCACGTAAAATGGCGCTGTGCCTCCGATTGGGGGCGCCGATAGGAAGCGTGCCCGTACGCGCCCGTCCATCAACATCCCCCCAATGGCGGTGGTCAGCTTCCCGGCTGCTCCCGCTCACCCCATGCTGAGCCCGCCCGACAAGGGCAAAATCCTGGCTAATGTTTCCACCTAAGAAGTGTCTGTAGATCAACTCTACCATTAATAGTACAACTCGGCCACCCTTAAAACGATCAAGTTAAACTTCACCCATGGATTCTACGGCACAGAAAAAGACCCTTCCACCCATTTGGTCCATGCCAGCATTCATGTTCCACGCAAGACCCCTCCCACTTCTCTTTATCCAACCCTATGGGCATAACCGCCTAGTCCTCTCTCCCTCATGCACATGCCTAGCTTCCCCTTAAATGAGGCTCATTTTCCATCTCTCCCGATTTTTAGTACCATTGAAGCCAACGAAAATAAAGTAGTCTCTCAGCACAGCATTGGAGTGTCACCTGCTCAGGTTTCTGGAGTGGGACTTGAACCCACAACCTTCCAGCCTAGAAATGAGGGAAAGCTACCCATTGAGTGACAGCTTTCCTTAATGCTTGGTTCTTTCCTATCTGTTCTTAATTTCTCTACACTTAAGTGGCATATTTCCTGGTGGGGAGAGAGGAGGCACTCTATATCACGTAAAGGGAAACTCTACCTTATGTGTTGTCCTCAGTGGATCAGTTTAAAGACTTTTAAGACTAGAATTCCACATTTAAATGTCAATGTGACTCAAACAAAATCTTAAAAATAAAGCGGTATCTTTGCTGTTTCTCAACTTCTCTTCAACTCCAGGTAGAAATATTTAAAGTTCCATTTTTTTTCAAACAACAGTATTACCTGATAATGAATTGAGTGGACTTTGGACTGACAGTGGGAGGAGTTCTCCCACCAACCTCCCGACAACCCTCAATGGAGCCCTGAGCCATTTTGAGGGTGGGGCTTAGTTTCAGTGATCAAGTGCTCTTTGGTCTGGAGGGAGTTCTGGCAGCAACATCACCGATTCTTTTTTTACCCTCAGGTTGGTGGGGTTAGGGAGAGAGGGAAAGCACAGGTGGACTGGCTTCCACTTCTGGCCTGGTATCATTCTGTTCCCACCTGGCGGAGGTGGTTAAAATCACCCCCTTATGGAACAGATGTGCAAAATAAAAAACAAAAACCCACTTAGAGAGAGAATAAAATCCTTTCCATTGAGATCGTGAACCGGGGAAGTGACACACGATCTGGTGATTCCATTTATATCACTAGCTCATCATGAGAATAAAGAGGAGAAGATTTATGCAAGTTTTTATGCAAGCTCCTGGTTAATCTCTATAAAGGTTGTATCTCCTTTTATTCCATTTAGTTTTATCACTAATTTGGTGCTCTCACTTACCTTTAGATGTGCACTTAACTTTAAGTGCAGGTCGTTTTCTTTCAACAGAAAGATCCTTGAGAAACACCAGTTAAGAAAAAGTTTCCCATTCTCCTGTAACTCCTTCCCTATCACTGTAGTATCAGGGTATGGCGGCATAGAAACTGCTATTAGTTGGGATGTATAGGGTAACTAATCCTTACTCAGTGTAGAACTAACTGAGGGGGCTTAGGGGTCATTTTGAATTTGGTCCATAGCGCAGAACACGCGATATCTGATCATGTTTCTCAACAAATCTTCAGATGTCATTCCAGATTATTGTTTATAGTGGAATCAATGTATAACATGCAGCAGACCCAATATTGCTTATTTTACACAAACAAAATTTCCCTTCTTAAGTTTTAAGATGGATCTTTGGAAGGAGTAATTTGACAAGGAAGTATTCAATGAACGGAATGACACTAGGAAGTAACTAGGAACAAAGGGACCTTGGCGTGTGTGTTCATAGATCTCTGAAGGCGAAGGGGCATGTTAGTGGGGTGGTGAAAAAGGCATATGGGATACTTGCCTTTATCAATCGAGGCACAGATTACAAAAGTAGGGAGGTCATGTTGGAGTTGTATAGAACCTTGGTGAGGCTACAGCTGGAGAACTGTGTGCAGTTCTGGTCGCCACATTATAGGAAGGATGTGATTGCACTGGATGGGGTGCAGAGGAGATTCACCAGGATGTTGCCTGAGATGAAACATTTAAGTTATGAAGAGAGGTTGGATAGACTTGGGTTGTTTTCGTTGGAGCAGAGAAGACTGAGGGGCGACCTGATCGAGGTGTACAAGATTATGAGGGTCATGGACAGGGTGGATAGTGAGCATCTGCTCCCCTTAGTTGAAGGGTGAGTCACGAGGGGACATAAGTTCAAGGTGAGGGGCAGGAGGTTTAGGGGGAATGTGAGGAAAAACTTTCTAATCAAGAGGGTGGTGACGGTTTGGAATGCGCTGCCTAGGAGGGTGGTGGAGGCAGGTTGCTTCACATCCTTTAAAAAGTACCTGGATGAGCACTTGGCATGTCATAACATTCAAGGCTATGGGCCAAGTGCTGGTAAATGGGATTAGGTAGGTAGGTCAGGTGTTTCTTCCGTGTCGGTGCAGACTCGATGGGCCGAAGGGCCTCTTCTGCACTGTGTGATTCTGTGATTCTGTGATCTTGCCTCCAGCATCACTTTGATTTGATGTTTATTTCTCGATAATGTACCCCTGTCACATAATTTGCCAATTTAGGTCATACAATGTGCTCATGTTGACTGACCCTTGGAAGTTGTGTGTTCAAATCCCCCCCTGTGGCAAGTTATGAAATTGAATTCAATGAATCTTGTAATTTGTGGCAGTGACCAATGTTCCCTATGATTTAGTTGGCACTTAATGCCCTCTAAAGCGGCTGAATTGTTCAGAGGCACCCGGGTATGGGTGACACTTGCTTTGCGTTGCCCACATGACAAGGACAAAAAAAAAACCAGACTTGCTTCTGTGGAGCAGTCAACCTCTGATTGCTAGCTCTATCATGCTTGCCCAAACCTCACTTAATCTTTCTGTTGTTTCCATGTCTCCTGCCTGCTTTCTCCTTCTGTAAATTGACTGTTTAATCAACATCAGCAGCCAAACTAGACACCGTTTTGGCACGAAAATGCAAGGACATGCCTTAATGAAATGAAAGAAGCAGAATGTACACATAATAACAGCTGCTCTAATCTGTTTCTACAGAACACTGGTTCCACACTGCTCACCTGTTGTGAGTTTCAGGCATTTCTTACTCAAATAAAGCCTGCAAAAAACAATTCATGCCCCCAGCAGTTGTGAACCATTGTTGCCTTACAACCATCAGGGAATTAAACGTGGCAGGGAATTATGGCGGGGTATGCTTTTTCAGACTATTTACGGGAAAGTGCAGTGGAGCAAATAGTTCCACTTTATTGCACTATTTTAGCCAGTTACAAATTGGTTTTAAAGGTTAAGGAGCCAGGGGAGCCAAGTGGTAAGTGTGCATAATTCATAATAAACTAGGTGACAAGTGTCAAATAAGGTGACAAATTATGCGGCTAGGAATGAACATCAATTTGTGTGCTGGAGTTATGCTCCATCAATCCAATACTGCAGGACTCTTACACTGTTCTATGCTGCACATACCCTGTACAGCTGAAATGATGCTTGCTTCTACCAAGAACAATTACAAGAATAAAGAACTGCTTGCATTTATGTGGCATCTTTCATGACCACTGGACTCTTTCGACACATTTAAGAACTTCTTTGTGAAATGTAGCCACTGCGTAGGAAACAAAACAGCCAATTTCTGCAGAAAAAGTTGCCACAAACAGCAATTCGATAATGGCCAGATCATCCGTTTATAATGCATGTTGGTTTGAGGCATAAATCCTGGCCAGGATACTGGGGAGAATCTCACTGCTCTGCTTCAAATAGTGCCACGGGATCTTGTACATCCACTTGAGAGAACAGATGAGGCCTGGGGTTAACATCTTACCTGAAAGATGGCACCTCCGCAGAACAGCAATCACTCAGCACTGCATCAGGGAGCAATGGATAGCTGTAGAATAGACTACAATGGTTTGTTCCTTAGTCTCTCTGAGATTGTCCAGGTTTGGCCTAATAGCCAAGCTCACTTTGAGGCCTGCCTCTCTACAGTGCTGCTGCCTGGTGACCACACATAGTGAACAAGAGTGTCTTCTACTGCTTTCTATTAACCCCTGTAATGCCTCAAAATGATGAAGTCTACTTTTATGGTAATTTCAGCAGAGGCCAGTTAGCCATGAAAATGACTCGATACGTTTACAGCAACTTGCAATTATACAGTGCCTTTACTGTAGTGAAACGTCCCAAGGCACATCAAAGGAGCATTATCAGACAAACATTGACACGGAACCAAATAAGGAGACAAAGGAGATATTAAGACATAGGCTTGGTCAAAGATGTAGGTTTTAAATAGAGTCTCAAAGAAAGAGGGGGAAGCAGGGCAAGGTGAAGGGGGGTGGGGTTCCAGGACTTAGGGCTTAGATGGCTACCAATGATGGAGGAAAGGAAGTGAGGGAAATCCATTAATAGGAAATTCATAAGAGAAAGGATTGTCGGCAGATTTTGTTGACGTGTTGATGTTAGAGATAGGAGGTATGTCATTTTGTGCCCAAATCACAATCATGCCATTAAGCCAAGGCCAAAGCCTGACCTACACAATTAAGGAAAATCATCACTGTCTCCTCTTGTGTGCCTCCTAGTGACCAGATTGAGAGCATAACTAAGGGAATATGTTGCCTGTTTGTTCTACCTCTTGTCTCCAGTTGACATGTGGCATTAAGAAGCCCAGAAACTGTGAGAAGATATGCACCATAGCAAAATCTGTATTAAAAAAAACCTACTCACCCTCAAGGTCTCTCTCAGTTGTCAGAATGACCCATGTCCTGATTGAACAATGGGGTTAACTCACCGTCTTCATCAGTTCCTTTAGTTTCTATTTATATCCTTACTCAGATGATCTTAACTCCCATTAATGTTTTTTTATATTAATACCCAACCACATCCAGACGTCCGTAGGAATCGAGATTTGTAAATTATTCACATTGAATACTAACGCCTTTTTGTTTGAAAGTTCATGGTTGTGGAGGCCTGATGTGACACAAATCAAGAGTGGTCAGCTTGAATGAGTTCAAGGAAATCATGGGAATTTGCTAAGAATGGTGGAGAGAAACTGAAATATGCCCTCAGTGAGTGGTGAGATCCGGGTCCATCGGAAAAGGGTAAGAGGGCAGATAGATTACCATAAAATCATAGAATGATATACAACAGAATGAAAGCTGTTTGACACTTTGAACCTGTGCCAGATCTCTGCAGAAAGTAATTCAATTAGTTCCATTCCCCTGCCCTTTCCCAATAGATTTGCAATATTTTCCCCTTTAACCATTGATCCAAAGTCTTTTTGAAATATGTTATTGAATTTGTATCCACTATGCTTTCAGGCGGTGCATTACAGAGCATAACAACTCATTGGTCAGTAAGAGGCGCATGGTCACAGAGGGGAGACTTTGGCCTGAGTGAGACAGAGACCGAGTGAGTATATTTGGGAATTTGGTTCAACATGGGAATTTGGTGCATAGGGGGAAATAGGTGCTTTAGATAAAGTTTACTGCAAGATGTAAAGTGTGCTGAGTGGGGAGCTCGGTGAAGGGCAGGGAGGAGGTGCTATTTTTTCTTCTACTCTTTTTCAGCCTCCAGTATTTGATTTCCACTTTGGTGCAGCATAAGGAGCAGGTAAACCAGTAACTGGTATTATTTTATCATTACTATAAGTACTGTATTGTTTTATCAGTATTGTAAAGTTTACTGGTAGTGCCAAAACCAATCGAGAAGTGTAAGTTCTATTAATTATAATTAATTAGTTAGCAATCAATTAATTAATACACTTTGGACATGGCAGGACAGGTGATGGTGCTACGAATGTTAGATGTGGGAGCTTTTGGATACTGGTGTGAACCAGGGCAAACAAATCTGCAGTAAGTGTTTGCGGGTACAGGAACTTCAGCTCCGAGTTATTGAACTGGAGGCCGATCTGCAGACACTACAGCATATCAGGGAGGGGGAAAGTTACCTGGGCACTTCATTCTGGGAGGCAGTTACACGCCATAGGATGGAGTCTTCTCATTTGGTCATTGGTCAAGGACAGGAGGGTGTGACTGCTAATGAGGCAGGTAAGGGGACGCAGAGGGCAGGAGTGCAGGAGCCTTGGCCCTTGCAATTGCCTAACAGGTTTGAGGATCTTTCAGCTTGTTTGGATGAGAGTGGTGGCTTCAGGTTGGATGAACTAACAGTTTGACAGGTGGATACGAGCATTAGGAGTTGAAACTAACTGTGAAGTTCTCAGAGAGACCATTCTCCTGGGAGAATTTAAAAACTCCCTACCTTCTGTAATAAGAACACATGTTGAAAACCAAAGAGTTGCAATGGCTGGACAGGCAGCGGTAATGGTTGTTGAGCTGATCCATAAATCTAAACCTTTCTTCCATCTCCCCCATAAATTTGAAAAGGATAGAAAGTGGGAGAGTGAAAGGAAGGCAAGTAGGCAGGGTAAATAATGAATAAAAGAAAAATACTGCGGATGCTAGAAACCTGAAACAAAAACAGAAAATAATGGATAGCTGGGAATATCTTGAGATCTCCTCCCCAGATCAGGAAGGAAGGTATCCAAGCATCAATAAACAGGCATTTTACCTGTCCAAGACTTCATAAGGGTGTAATGAAACTTTGTAAAATGTGCCATACATGTCATGTAGTAGGTAAACCTCAACATGTAATGAAACAGGCGCCTTTAATACCCATACAAGTTTTTGAAGAACCATTCAGTCAGGTATTAGTAGATTGTGTAGGACCATTACCCAAAATGAAAGCAGAACATCAGTATATCCTTACAATCATGGATATGACAACCCGATTTCCAGAAGCTATTCCTTTAGGGACAATTACAACTAAGGTGGTAGTGGAAAAGTTGACATTGTTTTTCACCTGTTATGGCTACCAATTGAAATACAATCTGACCAAGGTTCTGACTTCAAGGGCAGAAATTTCCCATTGGCGTGTGGGGGTTTGCCCAGCATGTCGACGCGTAAAATGACACACGGTGATGTCGGGCGAGCGTCCCGACGCCACAGCGCACCATCGCGATATTTTGGTAGGTGGTTGCGCGACAATCTCCGATGCCCACCCACCGTTAACTAACGGGTCACTTAGTGTACTTGAGATGCCAATTGATGGTGATTTTTCGGGGCCCGTGTGATCTTTAAGTCATTGCATGGGCACAACGGGCAGGCGGGTAGGACACATTTGTATAAACCCTCATTCACGGGAGGGATAAGAGGGCTCACTGGGGTCGTGAATGTGCTCAATCAGATATTTAATTTGGAAAGTTACTGGTACTTGCCTGTGTGGGCAGAAAAACTTCAAAACTCATACCAGCTGCTTGGACAGGACTCACAACCTTCAATTCAGCACTGCACAGTGAAGATCTTTTTTGGGGCCTGCAGGTTTCATGAAGCCTTCCCTTAGCCTGAGAATGGGAGTTGTTCTCTCCACTGGAGGCACCTCCTGCTCTGAGGAGGGGAGGGCCAAAAGTGGGAGGAGGCCAGGAGTGCACATTCAGCCTCCAGGTGAGCCACCTTCGGGAGGAGAGGCGCAGGCACAAGGGGCACAGGGCCAACAGGAAGTCCAAGGTGGAAGGGACTGCAGAAGATGCCAATATCCTGCTGCCAGGGTCAGGCGGTGAAGCAGCTACCTCAATAAGACTGAGGTGCAGTGCTGAAGGAGACTCTGTCTCTCAAGGGAGACAGTCAACTATGTCTGTCAGATGATTGGGCCTGAGATCTACGCTAACTGTGTGGGTGGACAGCCCATGCCAGTGGCTCTAAAGTTCACAGCTGCCCTCAAATTCTATGCCTTTGGCTCCTTCCAGGGGTCGGTGGGTGATCTTTTCGGTGTCTCCCAATCAGCTGTCCACACTTGTGTCAAGCAGGTTACAGACGCTTTGTTCAGGTGTGCATTGACCTTCATCCACTTCCGTTGGGACCAGGCAAGTCAGGCACAGTGAGCCAGAGGCTTCGCGGCCATTGCTGGCTTCCCCCGTGTCCAGGGTGCAATAGACTGTACACATGTGGCCATCAAGGCGCCAGCAGGTGAGCCCGGTGCCTTCATCAACAGGAAGGGCTTCCACTCCATGAACGTGCAGATAGTGCGTGATCACAGGACGCTGATTCTACAAGTCTGTGCAAGGTACCCAGGCAGCTCCCACGACACCTACATCCTCAGACACTCCCAGGTGCCGGGGCTCTTCAGTGCTCCAGCCTGGCTGGATGGATGGCTGCTGGGTGACAAGGGCTATCCCCTCACAAGGTTGCTCATGACGCCTCTCTGCCATCCAAGAACAGATGCTGAGCAGTGGTACAATAGGAGCCACGGCACCACAAGGGCTGTGGTGGAGAGAACCATCGGTCTTCTCAAGATGTGCTTCCGATGCCTGGACCGTTCAGGGGGCGCACTCCAGTGCCCCCCAGATCATGTCTCGGTGATAGTGGTTGCATGCTGCGCTCTCCACAACCTTGCGCTGGAAAGAGGGGACGCAGTGGATGAAGAAGGTGTAGATGTAGTGTCTGCGGCTACACACGATGAGTCCAGCAGTGAGTCTGAGGATGAGCTATGCAGGGAAACGCTGATGGGGCAGACGCTGACCCCGGCATACTCCAGGGAGGCAGGGACACCCGGGAGGCTTTAATCCCAGGAACCTTCAGCTAGAACACCACAGGTGGACCTCCAGGTCAAGCCTGTGCTGCAGGCTCCATACTCAATACCTGAGAGCAAAATCTGCCTGGATAGGAACATTAACTAAGGGCCTGGTCAATAAAGCTCAATGTGACACAACTCACTCACAACATCATGAGTAACCATCCACCTGCAGAGGAAAAGAGTCACCTTCAGCCATGGTCACATGTCTAAATTTAATTATATAACAAAATGAACTTAAGGAAACAAAATGACACCATTTAAACACCACGCCAACTAATCATGACCTCATTGCGGGGCAACACTAAAGCACCAGAGAGAAACCTGTGGTGTGCCTAAGGAGCCTTAAATTTACGCTTTCGGGTGCTACATCTTGGTGCTTCCCCCTCGCTGGCACTGGTATCTGAGCTAGCCTGCTCACTCTGCTGTCCTGTTGGCCTCAATGGCCTTGGCGGCCTGTGTCCTCTGGCCCGTGGAGCCTGTGCTGGCCCCGCCTGGGAGGGAGCGGCCAGTTCCACAGCTGGCACCTCCCCAGTCATCGCAGCTTCATTGGATGCAACGGTCACTGGCAGAGGGGCGGAGGAGCTACTGCCCTCATCTGGAGCGCCCCGAGCGGAGCCCACAGAGACGACAGGCAGCTGCTGTGCTGACGTGAGGTCGCTTCGGACCTCCATGCTCAATGTAGATGGATGAGCGCCAGGCTGGGAAACTTGGTGCCCAGACCATCTCCCACCCTGGCACTGACCAGCTGAGGTCAATGCCGATGTGAGGGCTTGCTGGTCCGAGTGCATCCCCAGGAAGCCCTGAGTGGTCTCCTGGAGGATCCTCTCCACGAGAGTCGCCACTCTCTCCATGGAGGACACATGGCGCTCGGACATGTGGCTCATTGCATTGACGATGGTCAGCGTAGACTCTTCCACCATGGAGACCAAGCCAAGCACAGCCTCATGTATCTCCGCCAGATCCTTCCTCACATCCTGCTGGACTTCCAGCGTTTGCTGCCTCATGGATGACTCCAGAGGCATGTCATCACCAGGCACCGACTGAGCATGTGCCTGGTCCCCTGCAGTCCTCCGACTGCTGGTGCCATGGGCACTTTCCGTCTCCGCCAGCTCCTCAAGTGAGTGTGAAGTGCCCTCACCGCTATGCCCCGGGACACTAGTCGATGATTTAATTCCCACCGAGGTGCTAATATCTGCGCTGGTGCCTGCCTGGCAGAGATGGTGTAACGCTGGTGGGTCAGAAACTTCAGGGCCCTGAGGTGTGAGAGGGGGCCCCTGTGTCTCCTTTTCCCGGCCCTGCTCCACTGATGCTGAAAGGAAGAATAAGGACATTTGATTAGTTAACATGGAGACAATGTTAATGTGCATCCCTGTCCCCCGGATCATTATGCGCTTATCCTTCCAAAAGCAATGGTGAAGCCATGTTGCAAACTTCAATCACTGAACATTCAGCACTGCCATGGCTGCTGGGACACTCATGGTGACCTCAGTGCTGGGCACCCTAGCCTCACCGACACCAGTGGACCTGGGTGCATGGTGCCTCTCCAGATCGAGGACCTCCTGCTTGAACTTGCTAATGATCGTCAACTGTGCCGGCCCTCTGCCAGTCCTCACCCGCTCGCTGGCATTATGAGCATTCTTCTCCCGAAAAGGAGACAAGAGCATTGATTAGTGTAACTTGCGCCTGGAATCTCTTCGCTGCCATCCCACCCCAGCCAGAGTGGGACATTGCAGGGCTCCAGTGCCTCCTCACCCCTCTGCTGCCGCGCACTCACACAAAGATGCCAGGTCTGTACCCCCCACTTGACCAAATGCTGCCTGCATCACATTTGGCACCACATGGTCTAACCTTGCAAAGCAAGGAGGCGCAAGCACGTGTAACGCAAAGGCCAGCAGATAGATCGGTGACCCTCCACCTGGAAGCTCCCCTCCCAGCATGTCAGCACCCTGACTTTGACATGTTTTGCAGTTCCAGCATTGCACCTGGGTGCAGATCCTCTAGGTTGCCCCCAAAACAGTAATGTGGGTGTCACTAAACCACATGCTGCGGGTGCAGAGCCCATCTCATCACCACCCTCTCAGGGTGACCTCGGCATGGGCAATACCTGCTGGCCCACCCAGCGAAGGACACATGCCATCAATGATTCAATGCAGTAACTACACTCAGAGTTGGAGGGGGGGCATCCAGGGGGGAAACCTACCTGCTGGGTTAAGTGACCAATGCAAACATGGTACTCGCCCTTCCCAAGCACAAGAGGCCATTGAAACGCTTGCGGCACTGGACCCAGGTGAGCCACACCACATCGCGGGAGCTCACCACCTCCGCCACCTCCTCCCAGGCACGTTCGGGCGTGTGGGGGGGCCTCCTCCTCTTGTCCCTGGGAACGAGGACCTCCCGCCATGCCGCCACCTCCTCGAGGAGGGCAGCAAGGCAATCGCCTGAAAAATGAGGGGCACAGTGGCCCCCTGCCCTACCCTCCTGCCTGGCCTGCTCACCAGCAGCGCCCTGGGGAGCCCTTCCGCTGGCCGTGTTTGACAGCCTTTGCAAGGCTGCGGGAGCTCTTTTAAACAGGCTGCCAGGTCGCCATTGGACCCGACGGTCATAGCAGTCCCGTCGCCACCCGCCCACTCCCGCTGTCCTTGGGAGCTGTGTTACACGCTGGGAGGGCCTTAAGTGGCCCGCCCATGTAAAATGGCAATGTGGACCCGATCGTGGGCGGCGATCAGGTCCATGCCCGCCTGCTCCCGCCCGACAGGCAGAAAATTCTGCCCCACGCCTAAAATTTTCCAGGATATAATCAGCAATTTGGGTATCAAACAACTAAAGTCTACCGCCTAACACCCACAGACACAGGGAGCTTTAGAGAGATACCATCAGACTCTCAAAACCATGATTAACACCAATTGGCATGAATACCCAAAGGATTGGGACAAAGGATTAGATTTCTTGCTATTTGTTACCAAAGATTCCCAGAATGAATCTACTGGATTCGGTCCATTCGAATTGATCTATGGTCATGAAATAAGAGGTCCTTTAAAAGTGATAAAGGAAAAGTTCCTAAAGCAGAGAGACAAATCCTCTATGTTGGATGACATGTCCATGTTTCTAGAAAGACTCACAGGAGTATGTAAAGCAGCACAAGAGCACTTCAAAATTTCCCATAAGATCCTGACGGGTCTTGACAGGGTGGATGTGGAGAGGGTGTTTCCTTTTGTGGGAGAATCTAAAATTGGGGGGTCACTGTTTAGAAATAAGGGGTCGCCCATTTAAAATGGAGATGAGGTGAAGTTTTTTCTCTCAGAGAGTCGTGAGTCTTTGGAACTCTCTTTCTGAAAAGGCGGTGGAAGCAGAGTCTTTTTAAGGCAGAGGGGGATAGATTCTTGGTAAGCAAGGGGGCAATAGGTTATCGGGGGTAGGCGGGATGAAGGTTTGAGGTTACTATCAGATCAGCCATGATTTTAATAAAAGGCAGAGCAGGCTCGAGGGGCTGAATGGCCTACTCCTGCTCCTTGTTTGTATGTTCATATTGCAAATGAGTGCAGTTTGGAACTGAGTGTAAACCTTGGAGTTTGGTGAGTGGGGGAGTTCAGTGAGGAGGGAAAGAAGATATTCCTTTCCTTTTGTTTTTGCTTCTTCTAACCTTTTCACCCCGTAGGAATTGGCTCTTACACTATTACAGCGAAAGAAGCTCGCTGTTTGGTGAGTATCTGGTAAGTGGTTACTATTCCTAAGGTTTAAAATAGTACGGAATTGGTGGTAAAATTAATAATAAACATATAAAAAGAAGGAAAATAAATAATTGAATAAAATAATTAAGTAATTATTTAATACACATTAAGGATGGCACGACTGGTAATGTGTCAAGGCTGCAGCATGTGGGAGCTCCAGGATGCCAGTGTGATCCAGGGCACACACGTCTACAGTAAGTGTTTGCGGCTCAAGGAGCTTTGGCTCAGTCATTGAGTTGGAGGCTGAGCTGCAGACACTGCAACACATCAGGGAGGGGGAAAGTTACCTGGATGCTTTGTATCAGGAGGCAGTCAAACCCTTGAGGATAAGGTTTTTTGACTTGGTCAGTGGTCAGGGACAGGAGGGTATGACTGTGAATGAAGCAGATAAAGTGACCCAGAGAGCAGGAGTTCAGGAGCCTCAGCCTTTGCAATTGTCAGATAGGTTTGAGGTTCTCTCAGCTTGTTTGGATCAGGGTGGGGGTCTGCAGAGTGGATGAGCAAACTGGCCAATGGCACAGGGAGGGCAGAGGATGGAGGGGGAGCTAAACCGAATGTAGTAGTGGTAGGGGATAGTATAGTGAAGGGGCTTGACACTATTCTCTGCAAAGAATAAGAATCCAGATGTCTGTATTGCCTGCCCGGTGCCAGGGTTCGGGACATCTGCTCAGGGCTGGAGAGGAACTTGCAATAGGAGGGGGAGGATCCAGTCTTTGTGGTCCATGTAGCTACCAATGACATAGGTAGAATAAGAAAGATGTTCTTCATAGCCAGTATGAGGAGCTAGGCACTATATTAAAATCAGAACCTCAAAGATAATAATCTCTGGATTATTACCTGAGTCATGTGCAGACTAGCATTGGGCACAAAATTGGAGAGATGAATGCGTATTACCTGAGCTATGTGTAAATTGGCATAGGACAAATCAGATTAGGGAGAAGAATGTGTGGCTCAAAGCCTGGTGTGGGAGAAGTGGGTTCCACTTTGTGGGGCACTGGCACCAATACTGGGGAAAGTGGGAGCTGTACCGTTGGGACAGTCTACACCTGAACTATACTGGGATTGGTGTTCTAGTGAGCCACATAACTAGGGAAGTAGAAAGGGCTTCAAACTAAATAGTGAGGTCAAGTGATCAAATTTGGGAAGTTGTGTTAAATCAAAGAGCAGAGATAAGGCAAGATAGAAAGGTATTAATGTGGGAAATGATAAACAGACCATGACAGAAAGAACAATGAGTACAAATCTAAGAGTAAATCAGCAGATAATGCTAGAGGTTAAAAAATAATAAGACAAAACTAAAGGCTCTGTGTCTGAATGCACGCAGCATTCAAAACAAAACAGATGAACTGATAGCGCTAATAGAAATAAGTAAGTATGATCTGATAGCTATTACAGAGACATGGCTGCAGGATGACATAAATTGGGACCTGAATGTTGAAGGGTACATGACATTTAGGAAGGACAGGAAGTTAGGAAAGGGTGGAGGATGGCTTACTTAATTAAGGATGGTGTAAGCATAACAGAGAGGGATGACCTAAGTTCAGGAAACTAGGATATAGAAGTGGTTTGGGTAGAGATGAAAAGCAATAAAGGCAAGAGGTTGCTTGTGGGAGCGGCGTACAGGCCACGTAACAGTAACATATGGTAGTACAAGGTATAAAAGAGGAAATAATGGGAGCTTCTTAGAAAGGTACGGCGATAATCATGGGGGATTTTAATCTATGCTCAGACTGGAAAAATCAGCTGGGCAAAGGTAGCCTAGATGAGGAATTCATAAAACTTTTTCAGGGTAGTTTCTTAGAACAGCACGTTCTGGCAACAACCAGGCTATACTAGACCTGTTATTGTGTAACAGGATAGGCTTAATTAATGATCTCATAGTGAATGTGCCACTAAGCAGAAGCGATCATAATATGATTGAATTTTACATTCAGTTTAAGGGAGAAAAGAGTGTGTCTAAGACTAGTGTTTTAAACTTAAATGAGGGCAATTAAGAAGGCATGAAAACAGAGCTAGCTAAAGTGAACTGGCAAATTAGGCTAAGGGATAAGTCCATAGAGATGCAGTGGCACACATTTAAAGGGATATTTCAGAATGCACAAAATAGATACATTCCAACAAGAAAGGAAAATTCCAAGGGGAGGACCCATCATTCGTGGTTAACTAAAAAAGTTAAAGACAGTATCAAACTTAAAGAAAAGGCAAACGATTGCGCAAAGATGGGTGGCAGGTCAGAAGATTGGACAGAATATAAGAAAAACAGCAAAGAATGACTAAAAGATTGATAAGGAAGGAAAAATTAGAATATGAAAGAAAGCTAGCTAGAAATATAAAAACAGGTAGTAAGAGTTTCTACAACTATTTAAAAAAGAAAAGTTAACAAAGTGAGCATTGGCCCGATACAAAGTGAGCCTGGGGAATCAGAAATGGAAAATAAGGAGATTATAGATGAGTTGAACTGGTATTTTGCATCAGTCTTCACTATAGAGGATACAAACAACATCACAGAAATGGCTGTAATCAGGAATTGGAAGGAAGGGAGGAAATCAAGAAAGTTACAATCATCAGGGAAGTGGTACTGAGAAAATTGTTGGAGCTGATGGCTGACAAGTCCCTGGGTCCTGATGGGCTTCATCCTAAAGTCTTAAAAGAAGTGGCTAGGCAATAGGCTGATGCATTGGTTTTAATTTTCCAAAATTCCCTAGATTCAGGGAAGGTTCAGTAGATTGAAAAATAATGAATGTAACTCCTTTATTCAAAAAGGGAGGGAGACAGAAGAAAGGAAACTACAGGCCAGTTAGCTTAACATCTGTCATTGGGGAAATGTTAGAAGCTATTATTAATGGCGTTATAGCAGGGCACTTGGAAAAAATCAAGGTAATCAGGCAGAATAAACATGGCTTTGTGAAAGGGAAATCAAGTTTAGTCAATTAATTGGAGTGCTTTGAAGTAGTAACATAAGCTGTGGATAAAGGGGAACCAGTGGATGTACTGTACTTAGATTTCCAGAAGACATTTGACAAGGTGCCACATCAAAGGTTATTGTGAAAAGTAAAAGCTCATAGTGTAGGGGGTAACATGTTGGCATGGATAGAATATTGGCCAGCTAACAGGAAGCAGAGAATAGGCATAAATGGGCCATTTTCTGGTTGGTGAGGTGTAACGAATGGTGTGCCACAGGTATTAGTGCTGGGGCCTCAACTTTTTACAACTTGTATAATGACTTGGATGAAGGGGCTGATGGTATAATTGTTAAACTTGCAGATGACACAAAGATAGGTCGGAAAGTAAGATGTGAAGAGGACATAAGGAGGCTGCAAAGGGATAAAGATAGGTTAAGTAAGTGAGCAAAGATCTGGCAAATGGGGTATAACCCGGGAAATTGTGAAATTGCCCATTTTGGCAGGAAAAATTTTAAAAAAGCATATTATCTAAATGGTGAGAGATTGCAAAGCTCTGAGACGCAGAGGGATCGAGGTGTCCTAGTGCATGAAGTGCAAAAGATTAATATGCAGGTACAGCAAGTCATTAGGAAAGCTAATAGAATGTTACCATTTATTGCGAGGGGGAATTGAATACAACAGTTGAGAGGTTGTGCTTCAGTTTGATATGACATTAGTGAGACAACATCTTGAGTGCTGTGTACAGTAGTGGTCTCCTTGCTCAGACAAGGGCCAGGATTTTACATTGGCCGGGGGGGGGGCTCGGTGGGAGCGGGTGGGGGGTGGTTGGGGAGCCGCCCGCAATCAGCTCCGCACCGTGATTTCACGCGGGGGGGGGGCAATGAAGGCCCGCCCAGCGTGGATCACGAGAATGGTAACGCTGAGCACTGCCTGTGCGGGCGGGGGGGAGGAGGGAGGGCTGGGCCGAGGACGCAGTCTGCGCATGCGTGAGAAAGAGCGCTTCAATCTCCATGAGGCACGGAGAGCTGCTTCAGGGAGATTGAAGCGCTTTATGAAAAAATGAATAAAGAGCAGAAACATTCAATGAAACATGGTCCCCTCATGTGACTGTTTCACACGAGATGGGACATGTTTTTAAGTTCAAATACAACGTTATATTTAACTTGTAATAGCTTCAGGAAACCTCATCCCGCTCAAAGACTTGGCTTCCACCGTCTTTTGAGGAAGAGAGTTCCAAAGACTAACGGCCTTCTGAGAGAAAACATTCTCCTCATATCTGTCTTAAACGGGCAACCATATATTTTTAAACAGTGACCCCTAGTTCTCAATTCTTCCACCTCCGTTCCATAGCCGGACCACGAGTGATTCTGGAGGGAGGAGTGTTTGCGTGGCAGGGTCTATCAGAGTCTCATGCAAGCACTCTCCCACACGCGCAGAGTATTTCTCCATCACACTCATCTCACTGTCCTGAACATTTTCAATAGTGCCTGCTGGTGTTCTCTTTCAGATGTACACCTGAGCTGACCTGCATCTCCGCCCACCCACTCATTGCACTCTTCTGCAGCACCTGTGCCTGTCCAACATGAGGCTCCGCTCACTTTCGATTTAAAAATCACGGTCATAGTCAAGTTTCTGATCAGCTCCCCCGCACTTTCTCCTCCCCCAGTCACCTACGTCATTTCCCCCATTGCAGTCCACCCTCTGGCATCAGCTTCCACCTCTGCACTGTTACCCTAAAGCCAGGAACTTTGTCATTCCAGAATGCCCAGGTGAACGTGCGCATTCCCTACCTTCCTGAAAATACTACCCCCATCAACACTTACCTCCCAGACCCATTACTTCCCACCTCAAGGGTCCGTTTTGCCTCCGTATCCCCACCAACCACCCTCGCCATGCCTCTGATGTTACTGATGCGCCAACACTTCCCAGCCTATTGGCTCCCTCTGCCGCCTCTCACACTCACCATTCCCTCCTACCATGTCCACCCTGAATTTGCTCCCCAGGAGGCAGTCATTGACTCCAAAGAACCCTCCCTTGCACTTTCATCTAGACATTCCACCCTCTCCTTATTCCTTCCTCCACCTCTTTCTCCACACTTATTCCTTCCTGCACCCTTAGTCCCTGCTCCTTCTGGACACGTCTCTGAATTTCCTCTTCCCCTCCGGACACCTACCCCACCTCCAAACTCCTTCCTTCTGCTGGACACCTTCTCCCTTCCGAACTACCTCCCTTACACATTCCTTCCCCCTTACACCTACCTCCCCACTTGAAGCATTCTCCCCATAACACCCACCTCTCCCATATCCCCGCCTCCCCCCCAGATTCCCTCCTCCCCCCGGACACCCTCTTTCCCCATCCAAATCTCAACCCCGACACCTTCACCGCCCCCAATCTCATTCCCCTGACACCTTTGGTGTTCAAAACATTAAATGTTCAGGAGTAGTTGTTACTCAATATGACCAGCAATGATTTTGTGCAGGACACCAATAAGATTTTACAGCAGCCAGGAAGTTTATAAAACATCTGGAACAACTTCACATAAGTTATAGAGCCATTTTTCCTCCTGCCCTCCCGCAAAACCTCACCCCAGACACCTTCGTCCCCCTTCCCAACCTCACCCCGCCTTACGCTTTTTTTCAGCCCCTTCCAACCTCAGTCTCCTCCCCCACCCTCCCCCCCGACCCCCAGGTACTTCTTCCTCTCCCACTCACACTTAAACCTTCTGAACCCCTTTGCCAATCATCCAAACCAACCCATGGCGAAGTCCATTAAGTTCCGAAGCAGGCCAGAAGCATGAACGGAGACCATGGAAGATGGTGCGAGCCCATGGTGAAATACTTGAAGGCCTGAAGCCTCGGCGAAGTAGAAGCTGCTGTGTGGAGACCTCCCACCTTCCGAGAGCTGCTTTGTGGTGGAGCCATGCCCATGAGAATCCACCCAGCGTGCGATGCATGTGCTCCTCCAGGGTCCAGTAGCTGTGGGGCCCCAGCATCTTCTACTCCTCAGGTGTCCACAATCTGCGAAATGCCCTAACGTTAGGCCCTGACTGCTGCACGTCATTCTTGCCCAGGTTTTCTCTGGGCTGGCGTGTTTTCCTACCAACGTATTGGTAAATCAGGCGGTGGTGTGGGGGGGGTGGGGGGGACAATTCCAGTTGGGCCTTACTTTCCATTCCATGAGCCAGATGCAAATCGGGTTCACACTGGACCCCAGCCGGATGCGTGATCCATCATGGCGGACGCCATCGGATGATCCCGCTGTGATTTCATGCCGGCATGAAACCGATTTTTGACCTTCTCACCACATTTTCCGCTCACGCCTGCCGCCAATGGGACTGAACAATTCCGGCCAGGGTCTCTGTTTAACTTCTCATGCGAAAGGTGACGCCTCCAATAGTGCAGCACTCCCTCAGGTCTGCACTTGGAGTGCAGGCCTAAATATTGTGTTCAAGTCTCTTGAGTGGGGCTTGAACCCACAAATGACCTGTAGTATAAAGATGGGGTATGCTAACATATGAGGTAGATGATGAAGTACCACTGACACTAGTCAGTCATGTGTTAGACTCTCAAGAGAGAGGTTGGAATCATGCCTAAGAGCTACGTGCCTACTCTGTAACCTGTATTACTAATAAACAAGTGTTAAGCAGATACCAGAGTATATCCAAGAACTAAATCCCATGTCTAGAGTCCAGGGTAAAAGGACCCAATCTCAGAACAATACCAGCTGAAACACAGCTGACGACATTGTAACTAGACCTGAAAGACTGATAAAGAGAAGAGTGGATTCACTAAAGTGACACACTAGAAATGCTATGGGAAGAAAGAGAGATCCGAGATGAATATTGCTACTTCAGTGAAATGAAGGTGGGCCATGGTCAAGGTTTCAAAGGCATTGTGAGTTCACTTGTATTGTCGCAGTGCTAGGCTCATGGTGGGCAACGAGAAAACACTTCATGGAGAAAAGAAATAAGCATATCTCCAACCACATCTGTGATAGAAAGTGAAATCACTAAAATTGCTACAGAATATATATTTTATCCTACAGTAAAATGTTGGAAGACATTACAACCTGCCTTTTTTCTGTAATACCTAAAGATGACAAAATGGTTTTAATTAGATTGAGTTGACTGTAGGTTAAATCATTCTCTTTCATATTGCTATTTCACTGGTGATGCTGCCTGAATCTAACATGCTTTTATGTGAGCTATTTACATGTTTCTTCTTCAACCCCCACCCACATCAACACCCCACCCCCCAACCCCCAACCACCCTGCTGCCCCCATAGGACTTCAAAAGGAAGGTTAATAATATGCGGCCAGGGTGAATTATTAATCGGCAGGAAGAGTTTGCAGCTGTCTCACGCCACTGACATACCTGATCAAAGATGATCAGAGGAATTTGACACAGATTAAAATTTCAAAATGAGTTTCTTGGAATAAGTTAAAAGGAGATCATTAACACTGGGGAACATCAATGCAGTGTTCTGTAAGTAATTTGTGTGTTCTGACCTTTAGGAATTGGTGTTAGATTCCTTTGTGTATCCATTGTGTCACCTTGCATTAGGAAAAGAACACTGCATGTGATGGTGGAATCCAAATTTCTGGCTGGGAGTCTGGCGAAAGTGTAGCTTCTTTTCAGTTGTACAAATTCGGTAGGCTCATGTGCTGTGAAATTCAGGTTAAACTGTTGTCTCTGTTTTAATAATTTAATTATCTCATAGATAATTCCATTACAATCCAACGTCCCCTTCTAAACCTGTACTTTTAAAAATGGAATTTTTTTTTTAAATGCACAGCTGGGATGCTTTATCTCTACTCTCACTGGAGGACTCTTCAACTACGAGATCAGGAGGAGTTGATAATAGTGATTTAGCAACTACCTGCACTTAACCATTGCCGCTAATCCTGACAGAATCAACACGACTTAAGACAGAAAATAGTCCATAGGCTGATTATGGCGTTTCTTCTCGGTTCACATAGCAACGAGCTGCTGCAGTCTCTGGAGAGGTTCCACTGGGGAATTGGAGGAAACTCGAGAGTCAGTTGGCAATCAGTCAGTCAGTAGCAGCAGGCAAGCAAGGGAAGTACAAGCCCCATCTGCACTGCTTGTGTGTTTTCCATTGATGTTCCGCATCAATTCTGTGTTTTCTTTCTGCTGTCCGTTAACTCATGAGAATTTGTGTCAAGGCAGCATTAATTTACAGATAAAAGCGAAAGAGACAACTCAATGTTATTTCTCTGTGTTTTTGCTCTGTGCGTTATGTTTATTCCTCTAGGATCCCCTTCAAACTCAAAGGAAAGATTGTCATCCAGTCCATTTGATATCAACATACCACATCAAATCTTTGCAATAAACATTAGGTTGTCTGCTTAAACATGCAATCAGCCATGTGTAATTGGTTTTACCAGTTAGCTTCCATGAACCATTACTAAATAGTCTCAATGAAAGTTTTACTAACACAGTTTCATAGCTATACTCATAATTCTGGCCTCTTGAGGATTCCCGATTTTCATTGTTCCACTATTGGTGGCCATACATTCAGAGGCCTCAGTCCTAAGCTCTGGAAATCCCTCCCTAAACCTCTCTGCCATTCTACTGTAAGAGATAACCTTCTACACCTGACAGGTTACTCTACTGTCTGGATGTGAGAATTACGAGAAATAATGACACAACACTCAAAGTTCAAATTAAACATTAATGTCTTCACCAGGTTTCAAAAATACAATACACCTGTTAACAATACGCCCATTACAATACACCCATTATGAAATACTCATTACGATATACTTATTACAATACAATCATTAACCAAACACCCATTAACAATACATCTGTTAGTTATAAATATGTTACAAGAAATCATACATATGATCACCCAATGAGTGGCAACCACCCTGCTGATCAAGCCCTCTAGCAGCTGACCAAGGTGGGAAATATGTTTCATTGACAAGGTCGTACTGTCCTATCAAAATCCACCTTAAGTTACAATTGTCCAGTGAGGCATTAAGCTATGATATTGGACAGTCCTTGACAATATCCATATGTTTAAACCCCCTTATGTAATTTTGCATTCATTATGGGTGTTGTATATGCCTTCAAGATCTTTATCAGCAACAACAGCTTCCCTTCCTGGTCACACACACATTTTTAAACCACAGGACAATTAACTGACTCTTTGAAAACTTTGCTTGGAGACCTAAAGACAGAGTTTATATGAAAAAGCATATAAAAATGTGACTTCCTCTTTCTCTACGTTTCAAAAGAAGCAAACTCTGACATCACTTTTCAGTGGCAATGTGTGTCACTCCCTTGCAGTTTTCAAAACAATTAAATTAGCTAAACATTTTTGGCTGCCTGCTCTTTGTGCATGTGAAGCTTAACCACTTCTGACTTGGCATTAAAGCAAAACATCCCTTTGAAGTAAGCCTGTTTATTTGTTCCAATCCAATTTTATTACCTTTACCTTTCTCGCTAAACATTCCAAAGCCTTAAAGTTTCACCAGTGACTCTGTTTATCTGTCAAAGATCCCCCCCACCCCCGGTTTGAATAGCTTCTGCAAATCTCAACCACAAATTTTGATTAAAGATATGATTAAGTCAGTCAAAAATACGGATATATGTTTATATGTATGTTTGTATATTAAAGCTCCTTATACTACTACTCTCTCCATCCTTAGGATGCTCATTTAAACCTAACCCTTTGACTAAGCTTCAGTTCACCTGCCTTAATATTTCCGTATGCGCCTCTGTGTCAAATACTGTTTAATAACACTACTGTGATGTGAGATGTTTTACTATGTTAAAGGTGTGATATAAATATAAACTTGTTGTTGCTGAAAGGGATATATAGTTGAGAGTATAGAACTTTATACAGCATGGCATATGAATGTAACATGTACATGTGAGAAAAGTAAAGAGATAAAGGGAAGAGTTATCAAACCACATGTGTTTCTTTCATTACTTCCTTTTGGGTTTGCAATTCTCACCTTTGAGAGCCTCACACCGTTGAACACTGGTTTGGCAGGGTTGCATTTGTTGCCTGTCACTGAATGCTCTGAAAAGGCAGTGATGTACATTGTCCTTCGACATCTCTTGTCCTTGGGGTAGTGATGCTCCCACAATGGTAATGGGTAGGGAATTCAAAGACTTTGATGAACGATAGGCAGAAATTTTTCTTGGCTTGACGGCAGCGCCCTGTTAGTGGAGAATTATTACTCATGTTGCCACTGCTTAGTAGTAGCTCAAATGTTTGAGACCCCTCACCCTTCCAGGGTGCTCTGAGGTAGACTAGGCACTTTTCAGGACTGAAAGTGGCAGCCTTAGGCCCATTCATGAGATTGAGAGACATACAGCGAGCAATAACATGAGTGGTATTCCCCACTAACAGGATGCTGCTGTCAAGCCAAAGGACGCTCTGCCTATCCCACAAATGAGCAATGTAGTATGTGAATTTCCATGCTGATGCACTGCCAAGGATATAGGCCATATGTCCCAACGATCGGTGGATCATATCAAACAGCACGTCCCTTCGGCTATTCGCCATAGGCAAAGTACTGACCATACCCAAACTCAAAACATAGTGCCCGACAATAGATGTGATTCCACGATCGGGCAACACCTGCTGAACAACGCTGAGTGTGCTAAGAATTACACTGAAAACCAATTTAACATTATCAGTTGGGCTTGCAGTGTGGCTCACTTACACCTGCCAGAAGCCACATATATTCACATACAGGGCCCTGCCCTTTGCAGACAGAAGGAGCATGTCCAGACTTTGCACCTTCTTCAACTAAACAAAATCTTAGGGAACAGTCATTCCTCGGTTTATTCCCCAGAGCGATGCCTTGACCAATCAGAGTCAACTTGCTCGGTTTGAATTTGAACAAAGCTGGGCAGTTAACTGTTCCATGCTGCATTCTCTGTGGCAACGCCTCCACCAATCAGCGTCCACTTGCCAACCCGCCAGCACTCTCTTCTCCTGCAGTAGAAATTGCTGTTCCCCCATTACTGTTGGTAATTTCTTGCGAGCTATCCAAATGGTGCAAGACAAAAAGTTTTATTAGCATGTCTCATTTTTCAGCAATACTCAAGTTCTGTACTACCAAGCTCAAACAATATTCAAGCATAGGCTCTCTTCTTGCAATTTTTTGTATTTATTAATTCACTGGATGTGTGCATTGCTGGCAAGGCCAGCACTTATTGCCCACCCCTAATTGTCCTCAATAAGGTAGTGGTGGAGACCGCTGGAGTCCCTGTGGTGAAGGTACTTCCACAGTGCAGTTAGGGAATTTCCAGAGAAGATAAAGGAATGGGTATTATACATCCAAATCTGGATGGTGTGCGACCTGGATGAGAACTGGGAAACGATGGTGTTCCCATCCTGCCCTTGTCCTTCTGGATATAGGGGTAGTGGGTTTGGGATAACAATTCAATCTGTTCAGTCGGATTTTCTGCCTGCTTCTTTTAGCTAGTAGTGACCATACTTCTAGCTTGAAAAAGAAGCTGTCAGGAAATCATCAGGCAGTCTTCCAATAACCTGATAATTGGCAGTAGTTACGAAGATTGGACCCAGTGGTAGGTAGATGGATTTAGCTTCATTACCACCCAACCTGAGACACATCCAGGCACTCAGACTTGTTCTTTTTTAACCTTCTGTTTCCCAGAGAATTACAGTTAGGATGAAATCAAATGGCTCAACAAGGCATTGTTGCAAATTTGCATTCTATTAGCTGAGTAAATTTGCCGCTGGTGTAATTGTCACTGTAACAGGAAGATATCTGAGGTAATTGTCAAACTCACTGACTGGGTGATAACCTGGTGGAGCCAATCATTGTATAATCCACCTGATTTGTCACTAATTTTGATTGGAATGCAACATAAGAGGGTGGGTGATCTGCTGTGTCAAACTATGATGGTAAATATTGCCCACCATTGGACTTACATCTTGCCAGTAAGTAGGTAAAACTCCACTTTACAATCCATAAACGTTTGTGGTCATTCAGAAGCACTTGACGCTCCTACAATGATATTTTCCAATTATTCTGCAAGGGTATATGATTGAATTATGGGCAAACAGGAAACATTCCCTTTTCTGTGAAGCAAAAAGCTATTAAATAGGGTGCGTTATTAAAATAACCAATTTGGTTTGCTGATTCGTTGAATTGGTCATAAAGGAGGCTTGCATCTTCATGCTGTACTTCCACTGAAAACAATGAGAGCATCAGATGACATCTGCAACTCATTCTGCCTAGTGCAAGATGTCATATCCCTGCCCTCTCCTGCCCCCATTGCCTTCAGGGACTCTTCTCGTGGACGTGTCACATTGGCAGATGGTGCCGACACCTGGAATGTGATGATCTCCTGTCACAGCACCGGCATCTCTCATCGCATGAAACATGTAGGACAGATGAAAAAGAAGATTTGAATATGACCCCAAGAAACTATTTAAAAACCACTGCAATAACTCTAGGGTCAGAAAAGCAGCACGAGTCGAAATGTTGCCACTAATAATAGGTGACTGCCTTACGATGCGAGTTTGGGACAAAGGTCAGATCCGCTTCACCATCATAGTTTGACACAGCAGATCATCTACCCTCTTATGTTGTGTTCCAATCAAAATCATCGGTAAACAAGTTGTGAGTTCATATATATCATGAAGCTTTACCACGACTGAAGGTTTGAATGAAACCTATAAATCATTAAAAGGAAAAAGTCTGAGGGGAGCAATTTTAACCTAGCTTGCCCATCAGGGGAGTGATGAGGCTGGGTACAGCGATGGTTTTCCACCCTGCCATTGGAGAGTATTATTAGGTGGGGTGTAAAACTGGCATTACAACTGATTCCATTAGTTTCACAACGTGCAAGTTAGGTTAAACAATGGTTCTTAAACTGGTGCTCATGGACCCTTGGAGGCCAGAGTCAGGCTTGGTGGGAGTGCAGAGTGGACTAGCTGTCAAACCTAGGAGGGGAACACACTTGGAGGAACACTGAGAGCAACATGAAGATGGCCAAGTAGATCTGCAGGCACCATGGTTGGTGGTGGGTGCAAGGTGAGTTCAGCCTTGTTCAAGGGCAGGTTTTAAAAAAATATATTGAAGTACTACATATGGTGCATTGAGAAACAGGCACACGCATCTCACTGCTATCCTTAAGTAAACATTTTACATGGAGCACTTTCCTATTATGAGCATTGTATAGCATTATGACTTAGATAGGGGTGTCCATGATTAGTAACCTATTGGGAAAGGGATCGTTCACCTAAAAGTGTTTGAGAATAGCAGGGTGAAAATTACCCTCTGAGTGTTAGTCAAATTATTTTATATAATTAGAACCATGAACAAATTTGCACAAACATCAAAGCCTGTTCACTAGGCACAGGTCAGGACTGTGGTGGAATATTGTCCACTTGTCTGAACATCAGTTCCTCCTGTTGTGTGCAGGACAGCGACTTGTATTTTCATTATGCGGTCTATATAACTGAGCCCATCTGTTGAGGAACCTTGTCAAATAATGTCAAATATTTAAAAACATAGTCAACTGAACTTTGAAAATAACAGGAGACAGTGAAAAAATTATACTACTTCCACAACACTCAATCAGCTTGATAGCATCTAGAATAAAGCAGCCCATTTTATTGGCACCCCATTCATCATCTTGAACATTCACTCCCGCCATTATTCACCGTAGCAGGAGTGTGTACCATCTACAAGATGCACTGCAGTAACTCACCAAGGCTCCTTCAACAGCCTTCCAAATTCGAGGCGTCTACCACCTAGAAGAACAGGCACAGTGGATATATAGGAACACTACCATCTACAAGCTCCCCTGCATGTCACACATCATCATTCCAACTCAGGAATGTATTGGTGCTCCTTCACTCTCGTGGGTTAAAATCTCTTCCTACCAACACTGTGGGTGCTCCTACACCAAATGGGCTGCAGCGGTTCAAGAAGGCAGCTCACCACTTTCTCAAATTAGGGATAAATACTGGCCAGCAATGCTCACATCCCATGATTGAATAAATAAGAACCTCTGGTTACCTCTCTTAATTTTCTGTTCCAATACCTGTCAATGTTTTTTCAAGTACACTTATGTGAAACTGAGATAATATATGACTGTTATTATTAGGATCAATTCATGGTGGAGACGCAATCTGCAAAATACCATCCGTGATGGGACTTATTGAAGATGGTGGCAGATGTCAAGTCAAAATGTATCAATAATTCTTATGAAGAAGATCATCTGACAGGAAGAAACTACATGGAATAAATTGTCCGGTCACTGTGAGACACATTTTAACAAGTTCGATATTTTTAGTCCATGATTCATTACACATAATTTTCGACATCTTTACTAAGGCATTTAAATTGGAGCTTTTTATGCAAGATGAATGGGACTGGGTTTTTCTACTTTTGATGAAATAATAAAAGTGCAAGAACTCTTTGAGCACAAAGTAGCATAATTTCTCCACTGTCTCCTGTTATTTTCAAAGTGTGGTTGACTATGTTTTAAAATATTTGACATTATTTGACAAGGTGTCTCAAAGGGTGGGCTCAGTTGTAAAGACTGCATGATGAAAATACAAGCCACTGTCCTGAACACAACAGGAGGAACTAACGTTCATTTTCAGCAGTTCTACATAAACATCATTCACTGTACATCACTTCATGGGGGCCATGTTAATAGGAGGGCTGGCTTAAGAACACACAATTTGTTCAGGCACAGGTTGATTCCCAGTAGATTTTGTTTTGTTTGCTTCACATGAATGATTGGAAAAAAAGGGATGTTTATCTTGCCGTCAAGGTCCCAGAGGCTTACATTGTATCAACTGATTCCATTTCTACCACGTCAGCTAGTGAAGGCAGCGAGGATGCAGGTTCCAGGTATGTTCCCCCCTCCATTTTCTGGCCTGGTAGCCCTCGTCCAGGTGTTGGCAGACTGCAGCTCCAGGGCCACGTGTGACTCATTAAGAACTCATGCAGCTCCCGACCTCCATCATGGAGAAATGATAACAGACTCATCGATTTTCAGCAAATAGTAATCTAAATTTAAGAAGAGTATCAGGTATCCAAAAAAATCTCCTTGGGTGTTTTCACAGGTCCCAGCTCCAGCTTGTGAAATGTTTAATCACAAAAATCCAAAATTCAGTTGAAACTTTGCTTGGGTCAAAAGCCATAACAAGCCAAGCAAAATGACATCATGCACCATCACATTCATGGCTTATGTATTGTCCGCTAGCTGATTATGTGAGTCGCTAGCAGATGTGGGCCTATACGTCAGTAAAGGACTAACTGTGGTCCTTGTTTTG
Organism: Cetorhinus maximus; assembly: GCF_964194155.1. Lineage (NCBI taxonomy): Eukaryota > Metazoa > Chordata > Chondrichthyes > Lamniformes > Cetorhinidae > Cetorhinus > Cetorhinus maximus. Next base: position 13,770,567 of record NC_135900.1, read on the forward strand.
AGTCTGTTTAGCTACAAGAATTAGAAGTTTGCGACATTCATGGTGTGGAATATTAAGGTCGACAGGCATTTTTAAAAAACTGATTAGTATTAACTTGGAAAAAAAAGTTGCCATAATTCGAAGGGGAGGAATGGCTACAACAACGTTGAGGGACAGAACAGTGAAAATGGCCTCAGAAATCACCAGTCGGCAGATTAAGGATATGAACTTACCTCCAGGCTTCTCTATTGCTTGTGATGAATCACGTGCTTTTTTTTAATGATGTCGCACAGATTACTCTTCTTTGCTGGTATGTGAATGAGCGCCAGTAGAAAATGGTGTTGCATTGAAATCCATAAATGTGGCTCTGCATTGTGTTTCGTTATTATTGGCATTTGAGTGACAACATTGTGGCTCTTGAGATATTGCATTCTTGTTTAAATTAAAAAATTGCCCTTCTTGTTATTAAGGTTGCTGACCCCTGCCCTAGTCCATGGATCAACTGTGTCTGAGGTGACACTGGGTTACCTGTTCCCAGATCTCTGCCTATTTTCAAATTGGTTTGCAGATGGCTTATAAGTGATCAGTGATCAATTATCTCCTAACTTTGCGGTTTTTCATTCTTTGTTCTTGTAATGACTTGACGGACCGGACAGGTTTCAACAAGAACCAGATAAACTTTATTACAGAAAGCTTTTTGGATGCTACACGTTCGATCAGGACTCTCATCAAGAAATCCCCCTACCCCCCCCCCCCCGGATTACCTGCGCTTGGGGCTCATTGGTCGGAGCCTCCAAGAACATCATGTGACCCCTGATAGACAGGAGAGGCTAGACCTTCGGTTACTACAGCTCTTGAGATATGGGCAACACTGGTACTTACTACTTGAGATGCCTGTGGTCATTCAGAGTCAATGACATCAAATGTCCTTCGAGCTGATCCCATACCGCCATCATAACATACCTTCAAGCGCGACAGAGTTACATGTCTTGCTTGACTGCTTTTTTAGATTTGTTTCAGGAGATGGCAGACCTGGTAAATAGGGGAGCAACAGCAGAAAGCATAATACACTATCCCATATAATAGGAATTTCATATAACACTGTCCAAGCCCCTGGGGTAAATGGGAATTAACTAAAATGGACTGGCAAATGGTTGGTTGGCGAGCAACAAGTAGTAATGCATGGGCATGCATCTGGTTGGCAGCGAGCTACCAGTGGAGTGCCATAAGGTTCAGTGTTGGACTGTTGCTGTTCATAATTTTTATAAATCAGTTAGAGAAAGGGATTGTGTGCAAAGTGCACAAATTTGAAGACAACACCAAATCTGGAACAGTGGCAAATAATGAATATCAATGTGCAGAGATTCAAAAGGCACTTGACAAGCTCGGTTAGCCAGCAGAGAAATGGCAGATGCAATAAAACGCAGGGAAATGTAAGGTCCTGAGATTTGGCAGGCGAAAGATTGATATGGATTATGAACTTCACACATTGGAACAGGAAAGAGAAAGAGAAAGTAGGGTTTTAGTAGACAGAATACTAGCACAATATTCCCAGGCTTTTCAAAAAGCAAATGGAGACTCATAGCAGGGGATGTATCATATGAATTCAAGGAGGTAATTTTAAAAATGCATTTGGCCCTGGTAATTCATCAGCTGGATTACTCCATGCAGTTTTGGACTAAAGGATGTTTTGTTATTGGAGGGGTGCAGAGTAGGGCTACATGCTGATCCAAGAACTTAAGGAAATGAGGTATGAACAATGATTGTGTACCCTGTGCTCCTTCTCATTTGAAAGTCAAGACTGAGAGAGGATATGAAAGGAATATGTGCCAGGCCCTTATATTTTGTGGTGGGAAATTAACCCTTGTCCCCAGAGGCATTAGCCTGGCCTCTGGATGACTAGCCCACTGACATTATCATGACACCACCACCTCCCCCATAAGCTTCACTGTCATTGACAGAATTTAAGTTCAAGGGGTAACTTTTACAGTGCAAGGGTAACAGTAGAAAATAAGAAATGCAGGAATCACCTTTTACTGAAAGTGGGTAATTCTGTGGTACAGATTACCAGTATGGGTGGTGGAACAAGAAATCTTAAAAGTAGTTGCTTGCTAGTACAGAACTTGAGTATTGCTGAAAAAAAGCAGGTTTGTCGAAGCTTTCTGTCTTGCACTCATCAGGACAATCGCAAGAATGCCAATGTCAGGGGAAGCAACAACTTTATACTGTATGAGAAGAGAGTACTGATTGGTTGGCAAGTGGACTCTGATTGGTAGAGGCGTCGCCCCTACCACATACTCTACCAATCAGAGTCCACTTGCCAACCAATCAGTACTCTCTTCTCATACAGTATAAAGTTGTTGCTTCCCCTGACATTGGTATTCTTCCGATTGTCCTGATGAGTGCAAGACAAAAAGCGTCGACAAAATGTCTTTTTTCAGCAATGCTAAAATCGTAAAAGGTTATACAGTGTGAATAGAATGGATAAAAGAAAATAATGGTTAAGTTAAGTACTTCATTATTCATTTACTGTATTATTTTGGTATGAATTGATCTCCAACTTAAACCTGGATAGTGATAGTGCAAGATGTGAACCTTTCTGCTGGGAAATATAAACAGCTGCTGTGCTACTTGGCCTTCATGTTGTCAGAGGCTGGGAGTTCTGCGGTAACTCACCTTCTGTCTTCCCAAAGCTTGTCTGCCATCTACAAGGTGCAAGTCAGGAGTGTGATAGAATATTCTCCTCCTGCCTGGATAAAAGCAGCTCCAACAACACACAGGAAATTCATCACCACCCAGGACAAAGCAATGTGCTTGATTGGTGCCCAAGCTACCACCTTAAATATACACTCCCTCCACCACCAGCGCACCATGGCCTCAGCATGTACCATCTACAAGGTGCATTGTAATAGCTCGCTTTTGACAGCACCTTCCAAACTCAAGACCTCTACCACTTAGAGGTACAAGGGCAGCAGGTGCATGGGAGCACCTCCAAATTCCCCTCCAAGCCACACACCAACCTGACTTGGGACTATACCACTGTTCCTTCATTGTCTCCGGGTCAAAATCCTGGAACTTCCTTCCTAACAGCACTGTGGGTGTACCTACACCAGACGGACCGCGGTTCAAGAAGGCAGCTCACCACCATCTTCCCAATTGCAGCACTATGCCCTGTGGAACAGCAGTGTATCTCTGACAAGCAACGTTCAGATTTCTGCCCTTCACTGCACATGTGTAATTGCCAGAAGCTGCTATTAGTTTTACCCTGTATTAACAACATGCACTGACAACCTCACCATTATTACTACAGTTAGCTCCAGGCCATTATGTTCTAGTGATATTGTTTGAGGAATAAATATTGACCAGAGTGGTGGGGAGAACACCACTCCTCTTTTTCAAAATAATGCCGTGGGATTTTTTTATGTCAAGTTAAGAGGCCAGTTGAGGCCTTGGTTTGACCTTTCACCTATCAATTGACACCTCTACCATTGCAGTGTTCACTCAGGAGTCCCAAAAATGTTGCCATCCATAGCTGACTTTCACTGCATATTTTTTTCCCAGGAAAGGAGTAAGATCTAAATGCATCCTGAAATAAACCATACTCATAAATGAGGGGCCAGCACCAAGTGTTCCCATTTCTGGTTTATTATGTGCTTGGACACAATGGTTTCTCTTCTTATGAGGTCTCCATCCTCTGAACATGAGCAGTCAGGATTTAGGCATGGTGAATTATCCATGGACTTTTCTTTGACATGTTATATTTGCTCAATTGTAGAACTCCAACCTCAGACTCGGAACCCCACACTAAGCTGTAGAAACATAACATTAGGCTGACGTGTCCGCGTAACACCCAAATGGGTGCTGCCTTGTTGGAGGTGCTGCCTTGCTGATGAAGTGCTAACTTGCCGTCTTGTCTACCTGTTCAGGTGGGTGTGAAAGACTATTCTGCACTACTTGAAAGAGAATAGGGCAGTTCTCTTGGCGTCATTTTTCTTTTTATTCATTTATGGGGTGTGAGCATCACTGGTTAGGCCAGCATTTATTGCCTGTCCCTAATTGCCCTTGAGAAGGTGGTGATGAGCTGCCTTCTTGAGCCGCTACTGTCCGTGTGGTGTAGGTACACCCACAGTGCTGTTAGGGAGGGAGTCACAGGATTTTGACCCAGCGACAGTGAAGGTACAGCAATGTTGGCTACCACACATCCCTCCACTCACAGAACCATTACTGGTTATTGCTGCATTTACCCACAAAATGATAATGACACCAACTCTAAAGTAATCAGTAGATGTGAAGCATTCAAGGGTATCCAGAAGATATGAAAAGTGCCAACTGCTTGCAAATTCTCTTTCTTTCTGAGATATGGGGCTGAATTTCATAGCCCCCCTCCCCCCACCAGGCATATTTTTGTTGGCTGGGGGTGGGGGTGCATGTAAAATATGACAGGTAGCTAGCCCACCGTGTTTCCCCCACCCCCAACCTGGTCCCCATAACACGGTAGGCGGGCGGGCACCAAAATCGGCAGGCTGCCTGCCATTTTAAAATAATTGAGTTGTTAATAAGCCAATTGACCCAAATATTATGTTGCCCATGCCATAATATGTTTGGCATTGTTCTGGGATGGTCTTTCTATCTGTGGACTCTAGACTCTACTACCTGGTTGGTAGACAGGTTGCAGTCATATTCTGGTATCTGCTTAACATGTGTTTATTAGAATACCCTCCAAACAAGGTACAGAGTAGGCATATTGCTCCTAGGCATAGTGTCCCGACCTCTCTCGCAAGAGCCTAACACATGACTGACTGATGTCAGTGATAGACTATCATCTAGATCATACATCTGCATATACCTTCTGTTACCCCTTTATACTACAGTTACCCTCAAGTATACTATCCTACTTTTTAACAACACCAAAATGTCTTTAACTATTTACATTGCATTTTTGTAACTCCCTTTTTACACCTGCTCAACTCCAACTCCTACTCTTCCCCTCCCCAAGTCACAGTCCTGGGGGATTCAGTCTGCCACAGTATTCTCAGCTCTCGGGGAAGACGTCTTGAAGATATTTTCAGCATCTGGTACGATGTCATCATCTGCAGAATAGGACAGCAATCTAGCAGCATTGCTGGGAAGCAGAGTGTAGCGTTCAGGATGACTAAACTGCAAGGACAATGAAAACTTTTGAATGAAAGGCTGATCCAAGAGAGAAGACTGAAGAACATTGACCTTTGCATTCCCTGGAACTAGAAGAGAAGGACTCAGGACTCTCTGAGGAACTTGCTGCTCCCTCAAAGTACACTCGAAAAGACATTCAGAAGTGGAACGATCTTCAACTCCAGGGAAAAATGTCACAGTTGCTTCATTCCCTGCTGCATCGAAGACTGAAAAGGTATTGATGATCTGAGATTTCAATGAACCTAGATGGAGAAGAAAAAAACAACAAAATTCCCGTAAGCCATTCAGGGAAAGGTGAAGAGAAGATTCCCTGATGATATTTCAGAAGGACTGTCTACTTTTTGTAGGCAACAGTAAGAGAGCCACACTACTCTCTGTGTAATGTAGCTCTGCCCTAGGCAGTGGGAAGAATTGCTGAGGATTTGCAGAGAAGACAGCCTCATCTTTTGTAATAGGATGAATTTCCTGTAGACAATTAACTTGGGGACAAGATTACTGTATAGGGTTCTGCAGCTTCAGCAGTGCTAAGGATTCTACTGCAGCTTCTGCGCTTACCTCCAGCTCTGGAGGGAAGAAGGCTTTCAGTTGGGATTGATGTATGGGTGTCAATTGACTTTCAGCCTGGGAAGGTACCAGCTCTTTGGTGTTATGCTCCTCAATGGACTTAACATGGAATCAGGCAAGACATCCTCTCTGGAAGACTTTTCATGGATAATGAGAGATAGTTGAGGCAATACATTGGTAGGTTCAGTGGAACAAAGATCTGAATGTTGCTGAACCACTAGAAATGAAGCTGACTCCTCTAAAAAGACAACAGAGACTTCATATGGTACATCTATAAACTGGAAAGATGAATCATCCTCTAGGATCTCAACCTCCTCAGTGCTGCAAGGGCTTCTTCCTCATCACTTTCTTCTGGAAAGAGCCAATTCAGGTCCGGCAGATCTTTCTGGGGGTGGTCGCCGTTTGCCACAGTGCCTTTTGTATCTGCCATCTCTGGCTTTACTTCATGAGGAACTGAGAGATTCATAACTTTAATCTCCGCCTGAAGTCTAGTGGATGGAGTCTCTGCGAAAGAAAGGAACTTGCTGCTGATTGTATAAACTTCCTCAGCTTCTGAAGACTGAAGTTCCCCTGGTTCTAAATAGAAGTTTGAAGACAATGAGTGGTTCAAATGCTGGGCATCATTTGGTTTATCTAGGATTCCTAGAAGTGTGTCAACATCGCCACTCAATAAGGATGTATGTTTGTTGTCGATATCAGAGAGAGAATCAATGATCTTCCGTCCCTCATAGTGAAGAGGAGCAATAATCCTACCTTTAGTTGGAAGGTCTAAGCTGCCTGAACCTTGTAATTTGATGTCTGATGGATGAAGGGCATCGGCTGAAGCCAGTCAAGATCATCTGCTAATATGTTAACAGCAGCTCCAGTATCAGCTTTAAAGGTGGTATTGAAGTCTTGAACTTGCACTTTAACTTAACAATATCACAGAATCACACAGTGCAGAAGAGGCCCTTCGGCCCATCGAGTCTGCACCGACACGTGAGAAACACCTGACTTACCTACCTGATCCCATTTACCAACACTTGGCCCATAGCCTTGAATGTTATGACGTGCCAAGTGCTCATCCAGGTACTTTTTAAAGGATGTGAGGCAACCCGCCTCCACCACCCTCCCAGGCAGTGCATTCCAGACCATCTCCACCCTCTGGGTAAAAAGGTTTTTCCTTACATCCCTCCAAACCTCCTGCCCCTCACCTTGAACTTATGTCCCTTCGTGACTGACCCTTCAACTAAGGGGAATAGCTGCTCCCTACCCACCCTGTTCATGCCCCTCATAATCTTGGACTAAGACTATGAACTTCCCTGGAACTCTGTAATTTCATCTTTATCTTGATTTTCCATTTCTTGCATGGAGTGTGCTTCATAAATGTCTCCTTGTCTTCTATCTCACATAAAGTTGTTGGATTTTCAGAAACGCTTGAAGTGTCCAGTTTTGCTACACTGAAAGCATTACTCATCCCCTGCTGGGCGATCCTGGTGTCTATGTTGGTTTTTCACGCCACAACATAAACATCTCAAAATGGCTGCCGGCACAGAGTTTCCCAGATTTTTGCCTGCTTTTGCGGGCTTTCTTGTTGGTGGGGCCACTGCCTGCCCAGTCAATGGAGTCGTGTGAAGCCCCAGAGTAGCCACAAATTATAGCCCGATAAAATTCTCTAAGCTCAGCCTGACTCATATACTGGACCAATTGATCCAAAGTAAGATCATTTTTGGTCTGCAGAAGGCCAGAGAACTATTCATCCTGGACACCCACGATTATGCAATTATGGATTAGCTCGCCCTTCAGTGTCCGGTATCCACAGGAACTATCTAGGCAAGAAAGGCCAGTTAGAAATAATTCAATTGATTCCCCAGGCCATTGGGACCTTTGGTTAAAACGTGTTTGTTCTGTAGGTTTTGCTTTGGGCTAAAATAGGTGTCAAAAGATTTCAGAATGGTCTCAAAGTGCTTATGGACTCCTGCAAACCCTACCACAGAAGAACATCATCTGCTACAGGACCTAAAGCATGTAGAAAGGAACTGCCTTGACGCTTTTGCTCTTTTGAGTGAAGTACTGATGCTGCTCAATATGGGAGAAAATGACGTTTCCATAACTCACATGGGCTGCCCTCTCTGTCAGCCCTCAAGTCAGTCAAGCGAACAAGATGGGGGCAGGGTCTGTTCACCAGGTACAATTATCATTACCTCTCTCCAGTTTGCTTCCTCCTGCTGTCAATGTGTAAGTATGAGGCACAATCGAGTTTTCCTTCATTCTGTGGTTCCTTCGATAACACCGATGTATTTTTTACGTCGATTTCTCCAATGCTGCTGCTATGTTCTGAGATGGTCCTTCTATATGTGGACTCTAGGTGTGGTACTTGGTTAGTAGACAGACTGCAATCACACTCTGGTATCTGCTTAACACTTCTTTATTAGTACTACATTTAAACAGGTTACAGAGTTGCTCCTAGACATGGTTCTCCCACCGTTCTCTTGAGAGTCTATCACATGACTGACTGATGTCAGTGATACATCATCATCTATGTCATACATTAACATATCCCTTCTGTTAACCCTTTACAGCACAGGCTTGCATGGGCAGGCATGGGTGGACAGGCCATTTTTTTTAAACAGCCTGCTTAAAAGGTGCGAAGGAAGGAAGGGGTGCATGTCCTTTGGGGCGGTGCTCTGTGTGCATTGGGGGCACCCCTCCCAAAGTTGTTAGCCCCCTTTTTTTCCTCTCCACCTGGCCTCCAAAGCCAACCTCCCACCACACCCCACTCCCTAGGATGCCCAATCCCTCCCTGTCCAATCCGCACTCTGTTCACATACAGTATAAATTGTTGTTTTCCCCTTATATTGGTATTCTTATGAGGTGTCCTGATGACTGCAAGATAAATAGCTCAGACATGTCTCTTTTTTCAGCTACAATTAAAGGCTCATAACCGAATGCTTAACTGACACAGACAACGACACATGTTACAGTCCTGTTGATGCAGTACAAAATTTTTGTAACTTGCAGTCTTGGTCTTAACGCGTACTTACCAGATATATGCCCTTTATACCTTGAAGTACCTTGTGCAATATTTGGCTGATCTGATGCAATTCCTTTAGCGTCAGACAGCAATGCTTTCTCAGTCCAGGATGTTGATTGACAGTGGCCCGGCCTGCTGTGTTATCTGTAAAAATAAAATTAATGTCAATGGCAAAAAAATCCATTTACCTCAGTCTGTTCTTTGAAGTTCTTATGTTTTAGTATCATGGGAAAGCAAAGCAGAGTGGGATTTGTCTTCAGATCAGACGCTGTTATTAAAAAGACCCAAAAAAAATTCTTGCTCGATGTTTAACCGGTTTTACCCTGTTTCATCTTCATCATTTACCATTCTACCCTCATGTTCTCTTTGTTCAGTGAGAAGAGTGAGATGCTTGTGCTTGTGCCCTGGCCAATACCTGGTCATTATCACATTGCTGTTTGTGGGAGCTTGCTGTGCACTAATTGGCTGCTGTGCTTCCTACATTATGGCAGTGTCTACACTTCTAACGTACTTCATTGGGTGCAACAAACTTTGGGATGACCGAGGTCATGATAGGCACTATGTAATTGGAACCTATACTGCCATTCCTTCACCGTCGCTGGGTCAAAATCCTAGAACTTGCAACCTAACAGCACTGTGGGTGGACCAACGCCACAGGGGCTGCAGTGATTCAAGAAGGCAGCTCACCACCACCTTGTCAAGGGCAATTAGGGATGGGCAATAAATGCTGGCCTAGCCAGCGACACCCGGGTCCTGTGAAGGAATAAAAAAACTGCGAATAAAAATCTTTTGTCCTTTTTTCTTTAAACTTCTGTCCCTATTGGTTGACAGGTGCCATGCCTGAACAAGGCTGGGACAAACTGTTGCTGGCTTTGGCGGGCTCGTTTACAAACAATATATCTTTCCTACAGTGGGTAGCGGAGTCTGAATGAGAGCCGATGCGGTGGGCTTAAAACTGGGCCACTTGAAGGGGGTCTGTTATTCTTTGGCTGCTTTCTGTGAGGGTCACCAGAATTTTGTAATTAATTCTCCTGCAAAGAATGAATGAAGAGCCATTATTCTATTGGTCTTTTTGATGGCTGAGTAATGTGTCAATTAGTTACAGAGAAAATAATACAGAACAGACCTGTTACAAGACTTAAATCCAATTAAGGGGTGTGCAAGATGTCAAATCACAAATGTGGCATGTAAGAAATTTGCAAATTTAACTTGAACCTCGAAATTAAGTCAGCTAGTGTTTTAGGTAGTGAGAAGTAATGACTTTCATTTATATTTTATCTATTGTGACCTTAAGTTGCCTCAAGTTACAGTTAAGTTACAGCCAATGGACTACTTTTGAAGTATAGTCAATCTTATAAGGTAGGAAATGACAATTACACAGCAAGTTCCCACAAACAGCTGTAATATGATCATCCTTTTTAGGTGCTTATTGAGTGATGAATGTTGGCCAAGACACTTGGAGGACTTCCCTGCTCTTCTTTGAATAGTGTTGAAGGATCTTTTACACCCACCTGAGAGGGCAGATGGATCCTCGGTTCAATTTTTCATCCTAAACACGGCACCTCAGAGACTGCAGCACTCCCTCAATATGGTCCTGGGAGTGACAGCTGAGATTTTGTGCTCAGGTCTCCGTCATGGGGCTTGAATCCACAAACTTCTGACTCAGAGGTGAGAGTGCTACCAACTGAACCAACGCTAACATCAAATATATGATCTCTTCATATGATTGCTGAATGTAAAAATGGAAAGCAAGTTTGATATAACTTGGATGTACAAAGTGTGGGGGATAAAACACCTTTCATGCAACAAAAATATGGGCCTTTTTCAACAGGTTACAGTTTAAAACCATAAATACAATAACTGATTGGCATTGGAGTTATACAATTCTTTTAATGATCAGTAATTTCTCCCCTTCCTTCACAGCGCCTGCATATCACTCACTTCGATGTTAATTAATTATCATCGTCCATGGCCTATTTCCTGGAATTAACAAAAACAAAATGACCAGTGGTGAGTGTATAACCTAACACAGAGGGAGTGCCATCTTTCAAATCACACCTTAAACTGAGGCCAGTTTGTTCAGATGGACATAAGGGATCTCATAGCACAATTTGCAGAAAAGAAAAAGTGTGCTCCTGAAAGGGAAAAAAAAAACACTTGCATTTATACAGCGCCTTTCCTAACCTCACCACATCACAAAGCATTTTACGGCCAATGAAGTACTTTTGTAGTGTGGTGATAGGCTTCTCATTGTTCGAGAATGTCCAAACTGTAGGTGATTTCATCATCTCCTGTGGGTCCTCCAATGACTGAAGAGTCGGACGAGGGATCGACATGGATGCTCACGGGACTTGCAGCTCATGTTGTCATTGTTGGTGCTTGGGGGAATGTCTACAACATCACCAACTGTTGAAGGGTCATTCGGACTCGAAACGTTGTGTGTTCCTCTCCGCAGATGCTGCCAGACTTGCTGAGTGCAGTCACCGTTGTATTGTGGGAAACGAGGCAGTCAATTTGCTAACAGCACGCTCCCACAAACAGCAGTGTGATAAACGACCAGATGATTCGTTTCTGTGATGCGATCGAGGGATAGATATTGGCCAGGGCGCCAGGAATAACTCCGCTGCTCTTCTTTGAAATAGTGCCATGGGCCAGAACTTTCCGGCCCCACCCACCGGCGGGATCTTCTGGGCCTGCCAAAGTCAATGGACGTTTGACTGGCCCGCTGCATTTTCTGGCCCCGCCCCCGCCGTTGCGGTGGGGCCGGAAAGTTCCGTCAATGGATTCTTTTACAGGAGAGAGCAGACACAACTTTGGATCAACATCTCATCCGAAAGACTCCTAGTGGCATGACCAACATTTATTCTTCCATCAATGCCACTTAAACAGGTTGGCTGGAGAGACCAAACGCAAACTGGGCGACCGTTTTGCGGAACACCTGCGGTCTGTCCGCAAGAAAGACCCAAACCTCCCTGTCGCTTGCCATTTTAACACTCCACCCTGTTCTCTTGCCCACATGTCTGTCCTTGGCTTGCTGCATTGTTCCAGTGAAGCCCAACGCAAACTGGAGGAACAGCACCTCATCTTCCGACTAGGCACTTTACAGCCTTCTGGGCTGAATATTGAATTCAACAACTTTAGATCTTAAACTCCCCCTCCCCCCATCCCCACCCCGTTTCTTTTCCCCCCCCACCCGCCTTTTTTTTTTAATAATTTATATAGATTCTTCTTTCCCCACCTATTTCCATTATTTTTAAATCTAAAACTAAAACCTTTAGTCTTTCCACCCCACCCCCACTAGAGCTGTACTTTGAATATCCTGTTTTCCATTCTTAATTAGCACTTTTCTCAGACAAAGACCACCACCTTCAACACCTCTTTGACCCTTTTGTCTCTAACATCTTTTGATTATCTGCTCACACCACACCCTCAATGTGTCTCTTCCCCCCCACCCACCTTAAACCAATTTATATTTCTTCCTTGTTGAAACTATGCTTCAGTTCTGCTGAAGAGCCATGAGGGCTCGAAACGTTGACTGATTTCTTCTCCGCCGATGCTGCCAGACTTGCTGAGTTTTTCCAGGTAATTCTGTTTTTATTTTGTTTTGGCTGGTTAGTTATCTCATTGCTGCTGTAGGTATTTGCTCTGTGCAGATGAACCGCTGAGACTGACTACAAAACAACAATGCCTACGCCTCAATAGTAATGAATGGGCTGCGAAGGTTGTCCTGAGAATCTGAAAGTTGCTACATAAACGCATTTTTCCCCTTAATGCAAGGTGGATTATTTTCTGTATTATCTAGGTCACCTAAAGGTACAAATGTGGTCATGCGGAGGGAAAGGTATGTGAAACTATATACCGTTTGTCTAGTGATAGCAGAGGAGTTAAAAAGAATACGGAAATGCAAACATGAAGACCATCATATCAAATAATTGACTACCTTTTTATAATGTTTAAATTATAGATGCTTTAAATTGTGATGTTCAGTATTTTCAGAACAGAAACACTTAATTGTAATCTGAGATCTGCTCTAAGCTCTGGATGCCATTGCATAACATTGCACGAAAACCAGTACTCAAGAGTGAGACAGATGAGCAGCTCCCTGCTCTTTTTCTGGTGCAGACATGCAAGGTGACTTTTACACGGAGGCTGAAGATTTGTTTCCTCACTCCAGTTGCCACGTAATATAGCTCGAGGCAGTACTGCAGGTTTCATGCCAGGTCATGTTCTTTAGTCTCTGATGCCAATCACAAGGGTGCACCTGTTCCTGACAGAGGGCAGAGAACATCTAATATCTATTACACGTCCACTAAACGTTAAAACACCTTCAGAGATTGAGGTGGATACTCTTCGGCAACAATGAATTTGAAACAAGAAAAAAAAGCCTTGAGGTGTGCGGTCGGAAAGCCAAACAAGGCACTTATTATGAAATATTTATTACCTTTTGGCAATCCTGGTTATCTGTATGTGGAGCGCTGCTTTCTGTTTACATGATTTTAAGGTGTACTCAGGGCATTAACTTGCATCTATCAGGCTGGGGGATTACATCTGTTGTGCTTTCACTTTAGATGTTGTGTGAAATAAATCTGTTCCCCAAAGTCTTTAAAAGGATGTTTTAAATATGTTGTCTGGAGTATCCTATTCACCCAAATGATGATAATTTTATCATGTCAAGTGTTCCAAAATAGCATGTTGTCAGCAAGCAAAGTTACCACGAGGGTCAAATAGTTAAACCCCCAAGCCCTCAACAGTTGGTAGGAAGTTCCAGGAAGTTCCCCTCCAAGTCACTCACCATCCTGACTTGGAAATATATCGCCGTTCCTTCACTGTTGCTGGGTCAAAGTCCTGGAACTCCCTCCCTAACAGCACTGTGGGTATACCTACACCACAGTGGCTGCAGCGGTTCAACAGGGCAGCTCACCACCACCTTCTCAAGGGCAACTAGGGATGGGCAATAAGTGCTGGCCCAGCCAGCAAAGTCCACATCCCGTGAAGGAATAAAAAAAAAAGCTAAGATTGAGGGTGTAGGGTAGGGGTTTAGGGATCGGGAGGATGGGGTGGAAAAGAAGGTAAAGTTTAAATGCGAAAAAAAAAAGCTTCTATTGCCTCATCTTACGACACATCTTGGGCCAACCCAAGCTTTGGGATTTGGAGTTTCTGGAGGTTCACACTGCCATTGAAATTAGGGTTGTTGGAGCTTGTACCCCACAGTGAGCCTGGCTTTGACATCATCCCAAATTCCAGAAACAGGGCCATTTGCATAAAAGGGGCAGCCACCCCCAATTAATTTGCAGCATTGGACTGTCACCAAGAATGATGCTGCACTCTCTGGAAGGTCGAATTTTCCAGCTGAAGGTGTAAAATTTTTGAAAGAAGCGTTATTTTACAGCTTTCCTGTTTGAGCTTTGCGCCATTGGGAGGGTTGGAAGAGAATATTTTAATACTGTTGCTTCATTGGTGGATAACTCTTAAATCAGATCACAAAGCTTTATTAGTATCAGCAACTGGAGAGAGAGACACAAATTAATGGTTACAAGGGCTTAAGTTAAATGGGTGTGAAATTCTCCTCCATGATCCCACCCGAAATTGGTGCGGGGCAGGGGAGTGTGGGTGATGGGGGGGGTGCAGTGATTCAGGGTAATTGTAACAGGCGATCAGGGAATATGCAACCGGTAAGGCCCAGCACAATGTCACCACTCACCCAGGATTTTCCTACCCTCATCCCAGCCAGAGCCACTGCCAGCTGCTGCTTCCCTGCCCACCACATGGCTCTGGTCCTCAGCAGATTTCCTCCCCACCCCACCACCGCCCACAGATTCCCATACTTACTGCTGCTTCCAGAGGCCACCCTATGAAAAGTAGTATTAAGTCCTGGATATGGCAGTAAAGTCTCCCACCCTCCACCTCACTGAACTCCCCAGTGGAAAGTAACAGACTCTCTCCTTCTAAGTGGATTCCAGTGCCTATGTCCTGAAGGCTTTGCATTTCCAACCCAGTGGGACCCTGTTCCCATGTTTGGGGGCTTCAGTTTAAACCCCTCACCACCTCCTTCGCTACAATAGGACTGGGGTTTCCTGTCCTCACACTGGGGATGTGGGAATGACGCCTGGAGCCTAGTGGTTATGTTACTGAACTAGCAATTGAGAGGGAGAAGCAAAGTTAATGTTTCAAGCCCAATGTGACTCCTCTTCTGTTTCTATCTCCACAGATGTTGCCAGATCAGCTGAATTTATCCAGCACTTTCTGCCTTTATTTCAGATCTCCAACTTCTGCAGTATTTTACTTTTTATAGTAATTGAGAGGTCTGGACTAATGAGCTAGAGGCATGAAGTCAAATCCCACTATGGCAATTTAAATTCAGTCAATTAATAAAATCTGGAATTGAAAGCTTGTCTCAGTACTGGTGACCGTGAAACTATCATTTGAAACCCACTGCTTCACTTGACGTCCCCAGAAAAGGGAATCTGACATCTTTACCTGGTCTGGCCTATATGTGACTGCAGACCCACTGCAATGTGGTTGGCTCTTAACTACCCTCTGAAATCGCCCAGCAAGTCAATCAGTTGAAGGCAATTAAGAAAGGGCAATTAACGTTGGCCTTGCCAACATCACCAACACCCCATGAATGAATAAAATAAAAAATGATAAAGGCAAAATACTGTGGATGCTGGAAATCTGAAACAAAAACAAAAAATGCAGGTCTAACAGCATCTGCGGAGAGAAAGGCAAAGTTAACATTCTGAGTCCGACTGCTCTGAAGAAAATAAAAAGTGAGCCTGACTCAGAAAAACAAGTAGGTTCGGGACTGGGGCTGATGGAAGTTCTGCTGCAGGGAGCTTTGTCCTGAAAGGGAGAATTCACCTCCAATGTGTGGCTCCTGATTGTCCTTGGCATGGACCCAGGCAGTCCAATAAGACTAAAGCGCATGTGAATACTCTTTGTGCAGTTCGTACTCTAATCTGAGCGGTTTTACAATGATTGTTCCATTAACTGTGAGATTAAGGTCTTATTCTCTGCAGTGGACATAATATATTAATAAATAAGGAAACTGTATCATGGCCAGTAATGAACCATGGATGGAACCCAATCAGAATGGAACTGAAACTAGCCCAGCTTTCATATTAGCAGCAAAAGCTCTCATTTAAAACTATTAAATAAGTCATCTAGCTAAATTTCATAAGGAGTAAAGGGGAAAGGGCAGTGGAGTAAAAGAGAGAATGACCAGGAAAAGAAGATGAGCCCAGGAAGGGAAGACCACCTAAATCCTCATGTCTATCTGTTGTGACCACACAGCAGAAGCGGTTTGCCAATCTTAGTCATGGTTATAAAAACAAAAAAACTGCGGATGCTGGAAATCCAAAACAAAAACAGAAACAGAAATACCTGGAAAAACTCAGCAGGTCTGGCAGCATCGGCAGAGAAGAGCACAGTTGATGTTTCGAGTCCTCATGACCAGTTCTGTTGAAGGGTCATGAGGACTCGAAACGTCAACTGTGCTCTTCTCCGCCGATGCTGCCAGACCTGCTGAGTTTTTCCAGGTATTTCTGTTTCTGTTTTTGTTTTAGTCACGGCTATGTTCTTGACATGAGTCTGCACCCTAACTATAAATCTGTGAACCAAGAACCTTAGTCCTTATCTGGTGTTGACAGCTTTGCTTAAATAACAGCTTCCAAAACTTCAGCTGATAACCACCTCCTCACCACATTGACAATTAAGTTGCATTTAAAGTTCATTTAAATAAAGAATCAAGATACACAGATCAGCAGCTGTGTGGGGTAGCGAAGCAGCATCTGAAATGGACCAAACTGGTCAAACCCAGAGGAGAGTGAGTGCTTAAATGGGCAATGACTATCTGATGTTACATTGCAGATATTTTAATAGATTGCTCATGGAAAGTTTTATGAACATTCTGGAGTTTCTCTTTCTGATGATGGTATGGTTTTTTAAAATGTACAGACAGGGCTTATCCTCCAGTATTCAGATTTTTATTGATCATTACCTGTTTAAGAACACAGATTGCTCTCGATATTTTTTTTTGGACAAACTATATAAGCACTTGAGCAACATCCCATCTGTTTGGCCTGACAAAAGGGAGGGCAGCTGAGTGAAGGAAATCAAAAAACGTGTAGGATTTTGGTAGCTAGCAGATGTCTGGTACATTATAAGAGATAAATTAGATGAGATTTATTGAGCACAGTGGTGATGGGTCTTAGCTAGAATTCATTAACTTGCATCTCTTCTTTCATCTAATAGCGAAACTTCAAGAAATCACTTCACATCATAAACAGCAAAAGAAAGATTGCAAAAAAAAAAACAACTGGCAGTAAAGTGCCCATGATGGCCTCAGAACATCCCAAAACACTTAGCACATATTTTGAAGTGCAGTCTCTCTTGTAATGTAGGAAGTGTGCAGCCAATATGTGCACAGCAAGCTCCCACAAATTGCAATGGGAAAATAATCAGAGTTAAGTGGTGTAGGCTGAGGAACAAATTGCTAAAAGCTGAAAATTTTCAATTGTTTTCAGCTTTTAAATGGTCCTGTTTTTGCAGATTTTCTTAGCAATCCCTTCGTTTGCTTGCTTCTAGGTGTCAAATCGTTGTTCTATCTTCACAGCCTTGTAAGATATTTTAAACATTGACGGGCTGATCAGCAAGCTGACAGGCGTGTGACCCAGAACAATCTTTATACCATCCTGTACCGCAGACGAGTGTTAGGGGTTCCGTTAAGGAGGGTCTATGGCCCTTAAGGAGCCAACTTATTGGATGTTAGCTCGGAATTCCAAGTTGGAGCTTCAGGCTTGTCTCACTGGGACTGTGTGGAATGGGGTTTGAGCCTTATAACTTGCTGACGTTAAGGTGGGAATGCTGTAATTAAGCCAAAGGCTTGCTCCTAGAATCCAATTAATTTGCCATTGGTTTTTAAATCAGCACTACAGCAAGACAAAATAAATTGATTGAAAGAGTTTGAGAGAGTACTGATTGCATATGAGTCACCACTCATCTAGGATTCGGACGGGCAACAGTGAATCATGGTGTATAGATGAGGGAAAATGTGCGAGGGCAGGGCCAAGTGGAAAAGCAGTGACAAAACACAATAAGCAGACAGATGAGAAGATGCCTGGAGCAGTGGGCAAAAGAGGACAGAGCTTGGAGGAAAGTTTCAGAAGCATGCAAAAGAACCTGAGAGAGGCAGCTTTGAACAAAAACCAGATGCAGTGGTTAAGGAGATCAGGAGCAAAACTTAATGGGTGGGGAGAGCTGAAATGAGAGACAAGGAGTGAGTGGACTAAAGATATAGTACCGATGGCACAAAGCAAAGCTTAAAGCACAAAAGGTGGCCCATCAGAAATTAATCGTACTACCATCTACCCTATTATCTCCCCTCGGCACCATTTCTTCAAACATTTGTCCAATTTTCCTCTAAGGGTGCAATGGACTCTGCCTCAGTCATTCCCCATGGCAAGGCATTCCAAACTCCTTGAATGAAGACATTTTTCCTCACCTCTCTGGTGGTGAAGATTAACAGTTAATGAAGCCCACTCTGGCTGTTTGGGGATTTCCTCCTCAGTCACCTAGTCACCCGGTGAAAACCCTTCTATAATTTTGAAAATCATCATTAAATCTATGAGGGAGTTAAAAGTCTAAATTGTACAAAATTGGGTGAAGAAACAAGGATGTAAGGATCTGTCCACAAATCCCTAAGGAATTTTGAATGGCTTGGTACTCAAGTGTTGTCCAGGGTATCTCTGTAACCTCCTTTAGCCCTACAACCCACTGAGATCTCTGTGCTCCTCCGATTCTGGCCTCTTGCGCATCCTTGAATTTCTTTGATCCCCGATTGGCAGCCCTGCCTTTAGGAGTCTGGGCCCTAATCTCTGGAATTCTCTCCAAAATGTCTTCACCTCTCTACCGTTTGCTCCTTCGACGTTCCTTAAAACCTTCTTTGAACCTGTTTTAATATCTCTTCACGTGGATCAGTGGCATATTTTGTTTGATAATCACTTTTGTGAAGCTCCTTGGAATTTTTACTATGCTAAAGGTGCTACGTAAATGCACATTGTTGTTATGGTGGCTATGGTGCAGGACTAGTAACCGAGAGGTTGCGAGTTTGCCATGCCAAATTGTGAAACTGCATTTAATAAACACCGTGTCTCCTGGCAACGCAAATGCCCATCTGCGCATGTGTAATGGTCCGCACAGACCTCATTCTGTTCAGTCGGAAAGCAGTTAATGTCTTGATTACACACAGGATATAATTATGCCACAAAATGTTCCAGGCAAACAAGATGGTGGGCCAAAATACATTTAGTTTTAAGTAATTGGGAGAGGCTTGGTTCATAATCTAACTGAAACTTGGAAAGGTGAAACATGACGTAAATACTAATCTCCTATATTGCAGAAAGTGTAAATTTACTGGGATGAGTTACAGTTTAATCGCAAACAGCCTATAGGGAATAGCCGTGAATTGAACACCTAAAGGTATCAATGCCACAGCTTTAAAGGCTGTAAAACCCTGACACCCCACGCCCATTACCACCCAACTCCCCCTGCTCTGTTGCCAACTTCAGATTTGGAAATTTTGCATCCAGATCTGCGCTAAAAGAGTGAACATGGTGGAGAAACACTAGAACTGCGCATGCGCGGCATTGGCAACAAATGCAGCCTTTAATAAATCCGTAGGCTGACACCAAAAAAAATGACTATTAATAGCTGCCAAATTGTCATAGGAACCCAACCACTTCACTAGTGTCTTTCAGGGTGAGGGACCTATGCCCACTGGCCTGTCCTACATGTGAGTCCAGCCCCACAGAGGTGGTTGGCTCCTAATGCCTTCAGGGAGACCAAGGACATTTCATTCATTTTGCCAACATTACCCACATTCTGAGAATAAATATGTACCTGTATTAATAAAGCCCGTCAGTAAAGGATAATGATCTCAAAATTCCCTTCCCTTTGTACAGTCAATCCATCTCAGTTTTAGTCTTCAACATGGACAGTCACAGCAGATTAAACATTCTGGAAATTAATACAAAAGGCAATTTACATATTCAGACCTTTCAGCTCAGGTGTTGTTACCATCGCATTAGTGCCCCCGCTAATTGCAATTATAATTTTTTTTAGCTGCACTGCTGTCTGATATGGAATAAACAGGGAACGGTAGGTGTAAATGCTCTCATCCTAGTCTACTCAGCATTTGCACCAAGATCAGGGCAGACGTATTAAATTTGGTTTGAGGTGATGACAATATAAAAAAAAAAATCAGTAGCCACGCACAGTCTTAGAATTAAACATTAAAGGGCTCCCATCCACAAATTATGGAGCACTGGTTGCGCATCATTGATATTATAAACAGCAGGGAAGCCATCAAGGAATCTGCACTTGCTGAGATTTAACATGTACACGCATTGCTAGCAGCAGCGCTTTAAACGGGTTAGGTTAAGAACACAATGCCACAGTAAATCACTAGAGCTGATCCTCAAAAGTTCAAAGTTAACCATTGGAGTCTCGCCCCCATTGTCAAAGACAGCGATTGGTTGCAAAAATGCCGCTGGTGATACGAAAGGATCGCTTACGGGATCTGATTTCCTTAAAAAAAGTAAGAAAATGTTCAATAAACTACAAACAAAGCAGCTTAGAGGAATAAAAGAGCGTTTCCATAAAGGAACTTGCATTCGCATAGCATCTTTGACATAGTAAAATGTCACTTCACAGGAGCAAAATTTGAGATCAAGTCACTTATGCAGATAGTAGATGGTAAAATGCTTGGTCAAAGAAAATTTAAGAGGCATCTTAAAGAAGGAGAGAGAGGTGGAGAGGTTTATGGAGGGAGTTCCAGAGATTGTGAACAAAGGACTTGGTGTTGGTAGAATGTTTGATATGATAGTGACCCATCATCTTACTCAATATTCAAATTCTAAAGTAAAAATCCGCTCTGCTACTAAAAACCTGGTAATTTTCTTGAAAAAGAACGCTTTGTCTTGTGTTCCATTTCCAATCATTCCACAAGGACAGTGTTAAATAAACATACCAAATAATGTAACGATCATCACAAATATATGCTATCCAGACTGCCTTAGTGTATGCATAGTTATTTCAAATCTGGTGTCTCAGAGGATGGCACAGAATGTTAATTGTATGTTTCCACTGGTCTAGTAATAGTTTTGGTATTGTGCCCTGTGAGAGGCAAAGAAATATATTTTTGTCCATGTCGCATTCTTAAATGGTTGTAACTGAAACAGGAATAAGTACTAAATATATCATCAATGGGTGGCCGTGGTGTGTATGCACAGATAGCAGGAGGTTGGCTAAGTGGCAAATGCAGCCCAGGTCGAACATGTTAGGTTGAAGCTTTGCAAATCTTTGTTATTCTTTCATGCCATGCCTTCATAATTATCCTGGTGGTAAGTTAATGATGATAATTGTGAGATTACTTCATGTTGACATAGTCTATCTGCAGCTACTGTGATGTCATTAATATGTCCAAGTGTATGCAAAGTACATTTTACCAGTTGTCAGTTATGCAGCCATTATTTAGTTTAATCGTCAAACATTTAATGAACTGTCTGCAGAGCTCAGGAAAGAAAATGAGTTAAGGATGTTTCCAACAGCTCAGCTGTTTGATTTGATTAATCTGACTGGTGTAACCGTTATTGTGGAGGCTTAAGTGACTTAAAGACTCAAATTGGATGTCAGGGTATGACTGTATGGTTTCTGGGGAAGTGCAGGGCTCTAGGCAGTGCCTGTCAGCCCAGACTCTCAAAAAATGAAAAATGTCATCTGCCTCCTGGCATATTTCCTATATGAAAAGAGTATGGCAGTCCCAATGCTTTTGGGCACTGGGTAAACTTTTCATCCTTGTATGCAAGTCTCTCCATGGCCTCATCGCCTCCCATCTCTCTTCCCTCCTCATGCACTACAATCCTCCAAGATCTCTGCGCTCCTCCAATTCTGGCCTCTTGAGCATCCCCAATTTCTCCTCTCCACCAATGGCAGCCATGGCTTCAGCTGCCTGAATGGGCCCTAAGTTCTGGAATTCCCTTCCCAAACCTCTCTGCCTCTCCACCTCTCCACCTTTTAGACGCTCATTAAAACCTACCCCTTTGACCTGTACTAATGATGCCTTTTGTGACTTGGTGGCAAGTTTTGTTTGATAACCCAGCTGTAAATTGCCTTGAGATGTTTTACCAATTTAAAGATATGGTATAAATGCAAGTTCTTGCTGCTTACGGCACAGAACAATCTTAATTTAATACCAATTAACACTCTCAATCAGAGGTATGTTGGAAATGGAAAAACTATCACATTGGTGACCTTCAGGTATGGAGACTGAGGAATGTCATTAGGACAATGCAGATGGGGAATCATGTTGTGTTATACCTGACCTGTTGGTGCTTGCAGCTGATATAAGCTGCTGCAAATGAGAAAAGTACTATTCCCCTTGATGACCACAACAAATTCATGATGAACAAACATTACAAGCACTTCTGGTGATGCCAAGGTCCTGCTCAAGTGGTCTTACACGAGTTTTAGCTGCCTGTACGAAAGAGGTTTGTAACAGGAAAAGGCTGTGTACAATCATACCAGAACAACTGAAGGAGACCACCGGAACAAAAGGTGCAGTCGTCTTCATTTATTCAGGTGGATCATAGAAATGTGGGAACCTAGGAACATGAGAAGGTCAGTCAGCCCCTTGAGCCTGTTCTATCTTTCAATTACGTCACAGCTGATCTTAACTCCATCTACCCATCTTGTTTTGTAACATTTAATACACTCCACTAATAAAAATCCATCAATCCCAATTTTGAAATTTACAGTTGGCCTCGCCTCAACAGTTTTTTTGAGGGGGTGGGAGGTGGGGTGGCGATGGGAGAGGGTGGGGGGGAGAGCTCGAGATTTCCGCTACCCTTTGTGTGAAGAGGTGCTTCTTGACATAAAGGTATAGCTCTCATGTTAAGGTTATGCCCCCTGAGCTAGACTCCCCGCCAGAAAAAACAGTTTGTCTCTTATCAACTCTATCAAATCACCTTAAACACTTCAATTAGATCACCCCTTAATCTTCTGTACTCAAGGGCATTAAAAGCTAGTGTGTGAAATCTGTCCTTATAATTGAACCCTTTTAGCCCCACAAGGTGGGTTGTAATTTTTCTAAGCAAAAGATTATTATAGATCTATTCAGTGTAGCAGCTAGTGGATAAAAGGCTGAACGCTAAGAATGCAGAATGGAAGGTAACATGCTTTAAAAGTAAAAGATTTTATATTAATCTTGAGAAGTCATTGTAAAGTGCATGTCTACGACCCTTGTCTAAAATCCATTGGTAACTGGTACTTGTATGTGTTGCTTATGTTGCCATTAGTCTTCCTGCCACAAGTCTCCAGACCTGTGGCCTTTAAAGGGGCCATATGGCTGCCCTCCCAAAAGGTGAGTGTAAAATCTCTTTACTTACCTGAGTGCAGAGCCAGCAGGAGGAGGTGCGTTCCCATTAGGCACACTGTACGGTCATGGTCGCTTGCCATCCACAAGCTTGTCCACCAACTACAAGGCTCAAGTCAGGAGTGTGATGGAATACTCTCCACTTATCTGGATGAGTGCGGCTCCAACAACACTCGAGAAGCTCGACTCAATCCAAGACAAAGCAGCCCGCTTGATTGGCACCCCAACCACAAACATTCACTCCCTCTACTACCGATGCACACAGCAACAGTGTGTGCCATCCACAAGATGCATTGTAGCAACTTGCCATGGGTCCTTCAACAGAACCTCCCAAACCTGGAACCTCCACCACCTAGAAGGACAGGGGCAGTAGACACATGGGAAAACCACCACCTGCAAGTTCCCCTCCAAGTCACACACCACCCTGACTAAGAACTAAATCTCCATTTCTTTACTGTTGCCGAGTCAAAGTCCTGGAACTCCCTTCCTAACAGCACTGTGGGTGTACCTATACTCCAGATGGACTGCAATGGCTCAAGAAGGTGGTTCACCATCAACTTCTCAAGGGAAATTAAGGATGGAGAATAAATACTGGCCTAGTCAGCGATGCTCACATCCCATGAAAGAATAAAAAGCAACAAACCTTGAGGGCCCTGCTGGTGTCTCAACTGAGTGAATTGGCTTCCTCTCGCCACCTTCCCTACCACACCCACCCGGGACAAAAGAACTGCCTAGGCGGGGGGGGGGGCATGGCTGGTGCCTGCAGCTTATCGACCCCATCTTGACAAGGCTGGTTTCTCATGGTTATGTTGTGGGCCACGTTAGGCTCTGACTGGGACCACGCCCTGATTCCGACTCAATCCGATTTCTAGGTCATTTGATCTAATTTGGCTTCACCCTGTCCAAATTCTCTTACTTGCTTTTAAATAAATTTCAGTGCCGCTACCAGCCAATCCTGTGTTAAAATTTATTTTTCCAAGTATCCTATTTTAAATTGTAAACTGAAAACCTGGGTTGCCGAGAGGTTATGTTTCAGTTGTACAGGGCACTGGTGAGACCACACCTGGAGTGCTCTGTACAGTACTGGTCTCCTTATTTAAGGAAGGATGTAAATGTGTTAGAAACAGTTCAGAAAAAGGTTTACTAGGCTAATACCAGGAATGGGTGGGTTGTCTTATGAGGAAAGGTTGGACAGGTTAGGCTTGTATCCACTGGAGTTTAGAAGAGTAAGAGGCGACTTGATCGAAACCTTTAAGAACCTGAGGGGTCTTGACAGAGGGGATGCGGAGAAGATGTTCCCTCTTGTTGGAAAAATCTAGAAATAGGTGTCACTGTTTAAACATAAGGGGTTGTTCACTTAAGATAGAGATGAGGAGGAATTTTTTCCCTCAGAGGGTCATGAGTCTTTGGAACTCTCTTCCTCCAAAGGCAGTGGAAACAGGGCCTTTGAATATTTTTAAGGCAGAGCTAGATAGATTCTTGATTAACAAAGGGGTGAAAGTTACCGGGGACAGGTGGAAGGTTACAATCAGATCGGCCATGATCTTATTGAATGGTGGAGCAGGCTCGAAGGGCTGAATGGCCTACTCCTGCTCCTAATTGGTATGTTGGTATGTAACGGTTGGTAGTAGTAACACCAGCGCAGGCACAAGGGGTTCAATGCATTCCTTCTGCATTGTGATTTCAATGGGCTAAATTTTCTAGGCTCCCTGAAGGTGGGAACAGAGGCAGGGGAACCTGAAGATATTGCCTAAGATAGAAGCAAAATACCGCAGATGCTGGAAATCTGAAACAAAAACAGAAAATGCTGGAAAAACTCAGCAGGTCGAACAGCGTCTGCGGAGAGGAAAAACAGAGCTAACGTTTTGAGTCCGTGTGGCTCTTCTTCAGCTGCTCCGAGTTTTTCCAGCATTTTCTGTTTTTGTCTGTGAAAATATTGCCGCTGGCCAGCGTGTCCCTTTGAGCAGTGCAGGGGCAGGATGGGACCGTAATCCCACCCTCATCTTGATTAAGGCCAACTCTACTCGTTATAAAGCTCGTTTAGAACTGGTTGAAGGGGGAGGCTAGGATATTTAATGAGGCAGACAGATTGATGAAGCTATCGGCTCCTAAATGGCTGAAGAGAGGTGGGTACAGAGTGGGACGCCAGTCATGGCTGCCCCAGGGCATCATCCAGTCACATACGTGGGTCAGTGGGTCAAAGGGGCACTGGGCACTTGGTAAGAGGGTGCCCTTGGTGCATGTGAGAATGGGCACTCGGCTTGGGCTTTGAATGTGATCAGCACCCCACTGGTATTGTAGGGGTGCAGGGTGTGAGGCCACCAAAGGCAATTGGGCAGCCACCCGCCCAGGACGAAGGCTCCAGCAGGCAAAAGGGGACACGTATGCCAGATGTTGGGCCCTGTGGCGATGAGGAGCCCCAGGTGTCATGGGGGCATGGGACAGAAAAAAGAGGGGCAGGGAGATCAAACCCTCAACAAAGATTGACTGCTGAAGA
Organism: Cetorhinus maximus; assembly: GCF_964194155.1. Lineage (NCBI taxonomy): Eukaryota > Metazoa > Chordata > Chondrichthyes > Lamniformes > Cetorhinidae > Cetorhinus > Cetorhinus maximus. The sequence goes on from NC_135900.1 coordinate 13,796,223, forward strand.
TGGAGCTACCCGAAAACCCAGGGTCAGAGGAAACTGTATCTCTCCAGGCAGACGGGTACTGAGATCTGTGCCCTCCCCGTCAAAAACAGAGCAGTGTGGGTCATCATGCCCTGCCAGTGGCTGTCAAGATCACTATGGCTTTGAACTTCTTCGCTTCCGACTCCTTCCAAGGATCAGCTGGAAGCCTTAGTGGTATCTCCCAAGCTGCTGCACAGCACTGTATCTCGCTTGTCATTGATGTCCCCTCTGCCAGAGCTGCACAGCACATTCCTTTAACAAAAGGCAAAGTCTCTCAGGGACAAATAGCATTGGGTTTCACCTCCATCTCTGGATCCTGTTAGGTGTAGGGTACCATCGATTACAGCCATGTGGCTATTTTTAAAAATTCTTTTACAGGGCATGGGCATCACTGGCCAGGCCAGCATTTATTGCACATTCTAATTGCCTTTGTGGCTGGGTACACCCACAGTGCTGTTAGGAAGGGAGTTCCAGGGTTTTGACCCAGATACAGTGACGGAATGGCGATATATTTCCGAGCCACGATGGTAAGTGACTTGGAGTGGAAGTTCCAGGCGGTGGTTTTCCCATGTATCTGCGGCTCTGGTCCTTCAAATGGTAGCAGTAGTGGGTTTGGAAGTTGCTGCCTAAGGAGCCTTGGTGAGACACCAAGTGACCAATGTGTGAGATCCATCAACAGGAGAGAATTCTACTCTTTAATGTCCAACTCTGATCATAACAAGAGCTTCCTACACTTGCTTTCCTGGCAGCTGCCAAGACTCCTTCATCCTTTGTCAATCCAGGCTCTTTCAGGTCTTCATTCCAACTCCCAAAGTGCTTGGATAGACCCTAGGGGTCAGGGGAGATACCTTGAAGAGATGATCCTTCCACTGGAGCCCCAGAGGGGGGAACAGAGGCAATAAAACCATTGCCACCTGCTCAACAGGACAACAGCAGGGCATGCTATTGGGCTCCTGAAGATGTGATTCTGGTGCCTGGACCAGTTGGGTGGCCCCCTCTAGTACCTTCCTGCAAAGATCTTGGTCATTGTGGTGGTCTGCTTTCTCCATAACATTGCTCTCTAGGGAGGTATGGACCTTGAGGATGGTGAGTAAGAGACAAATCATCATGGGAGGGGAAGGAGGTACAAGGAGGGGAAATTTGGAGATGGGGGCGATGACATCGAACAGAGCTGCATCTCTGCTACATGATATGGTGGCCTCCTCCTGTCACCCTCTGGACGAGGACCTCCCTTCCCCCCCTCATGGCTTCTCGCATTAGATCCAGGTTGGCACTGGTGAAGTGAGGGTCAGCCCTGATCTGGTTGCCAGGCCACCAGCCGCCCCCCCATGACATCTTGCTTCCCTCTGGTGCAATGGAAGACCTTGGCACAATCAGAGATGATTTCTCGCTTAGGACAGCCAGCAGTCTCAGGGGTGGTTGCTGATGGGGTGTCTAAATGAGTCACACACTTCATCTGACCCACCTCCATTCCCAACACCATCCACTCGCTCTAAGTAGACGGGAAACCTGTCTCCATAGCAATTAAGGGCTCACGCCCTGTGGAAGCCTGAACTTCAATCAGCTCCCCGCCAGAGGCAGGGATCAGATCCAAAAACAGACTGGGCTCCTGTTTCCCGCTTCCGTGGTGAAAATTCAGCCTGATAAGCCTACCAATGAGTTTGGACAAGAGTTAATGCTAAATTAAAAGTCAACGTCACTAGTTATAAAGAAAGTCAGGCTTGTTTCCAGAGAGAAGGAACTCACACAAGTGACTTCCTAAACCGACAGAAAAACTGCAGAGGCACAAAAATAAGCACTATTCTTCCAAATGTACTGGGAATTGTCTCCTATAGGACTCACAAAGATTTATTTTTTTAATTTTTATGGTCAGGAACAGAGCTGATGGAGTCTCAGCTACTAACAGATTTTTACTGGTTGATGGAAGTGAAGGTTTCTGGATACTGGGGTTAGAACATGGTCTATAAAGGTTTTTACATAAAATTGTTGAAGGAAGTCCCAGCTAATCAAGAGAAGTGGGACTAATTGGATAGCTCTTTCAAGAGTCAACACAGGTACGATGGGCTGAGGGGCCACCTTCACATACTGTGTGATTCTATCAAGAAAATTAAAGAAACTGAACATAAGGAATGTAGGAAATAGGAGCAAGAGCCGATTATTTCGTCCCTTCAGCATGCCCCACCATTCAATAAGATCATGGCTGATCTGATTTTGGCTGGTCTTAAGTTTACTTTCCTGTGTGCATGGCGCCACCACCCCCCCCATCCCCCTCCCACGCACCCCCCACACACCCCCCACCCCCACCAAATACCCCATGAGTCCATTGTAGACCGAAGATCTGTCTATAACGAACCAAAGATGAAATTAAAGAGTTAGCTCCTGCCTTATTTGCTGAAGGAATACGAGCAATAACATCGGTTTACAGATGTCTTGTTCTTTTACTTTGCTTCTGAAGGGCTTATGTTTCCTTATCTCCGTCTCCTTGGATGAACGTACACCGTGGTAATTTAGCCTCCGTGGTGAAAGCTGGGAGGAGATCTCCGAGAGGGTTCTGTCAATCCCCTGCTGGGGCTATGGAGGGAGAGATTGATGGAATGGGTAAGGGGATGTGTCAGTCAACAAATACCGCCAACCGCAGGCGACCCTGTTCGTCAAAACTTCCAGAATTGAAGGATTCACCGGGTTTGTTACATCAAAGCAAAGTTTGATCATTCAAGAAACATTGAGGAAATACAAAGAGGTTGTCAGCTGATGTGCCCCGAGCGTTGTACCCTATCATTCATCCGCATTCACCGACCTGTCGGGTACGCCGTGTTTTGCTGCTTGTGGAATGTGTCAAGGAAAGTGTTCCCCTCTACCGGTCAAGAATACCAGAGTTCCAGATCTGCTACATGCCACCCATTTTATCAAATCCAGAAGAAATTGGCACTGTGTCATCTTTGTCACTGCAAACACATGATGGATAATATAGCTGTTGAGGGTATTGCCTTTCAGTAAGTGAAAGAACATCATCTTCTGCACTTTCATCACTTCAGTTGTCAGGTAGTAATAATTTCCTAGCTGATCATTTGAACCCACTCTTCCCATATGCCTGTTATCAATGACAGATTTAGACTTGACGGTTGGAGTTTTCATCTTGCAGTCAACATTAAAAGGGCTGCAGTCGCTACGACAGGAGGTAAATGTTCTGGTTGTCATGTCATTTCACACAGCGACGGCTTGTTAAAGAATTCCCTTCCTTAATTATTTTTCTACCCGGGCATGAAGTTAGATTTTCTATTTTGCCTGTAATGATCCTGCACCATTTTATCCGCGCAATGTGCGTAGCCTCAGAAGATGCCGGCAGTCGAAACGATTATGTCGCAGTTGTCACGGAAACCATAAGGTCATGCTCTGCCATGCTTCCCAGAATTTTCAGTCCTGCCAGTACACGCCTAGCATGTCCTTTCAAGACAAATGCAGATCAGGGAAAGATGCACAAAAATCTCCAATGGAGATAGCAGCCTTGTACCGTTTTGATCTGCTGTAATCTGTCATACTCTGGCTCATCTCTCTCTGCTGCATCTGGGAGCTATCTCATTTTAAGAGAAGATCAAATCACTTAAGTAACACGAATGTTCAACAGATTGGTACAGCGATACCAGTTTTTTTTTAGCTAGCTTGTATGGAGGCACTAGGTTTCAAAGTAGTCAGAGTAAAATTGGTTATTAAACCTCACATGAAGGTGCTTTGGGTTTCAAGAATTCTGATTCCAATGAAAAGCCATGTTTTCATTCCATCTCTATAATTTGTACATTATCTTTGCTTTTAAAAAAAGGAAAGATATTCATTTATACAGCACCTTTCAGGATCTCAGGACCTCTCAAAGTACTTTACAGCCAATGGAGTATTTTTGAAATGCAGTCACTATTGTAACATAGGAGCCAATCTGCTCACAGCAAGGTTCCACAACTGCAGTGTGATAATAACCAAATCGTCTATTTTGGTGATGTTGGTTGAGGAATAAATATTGGCCAGGACACTAGGGAAAATTCCCGTGCTCTTCTTCAAAGTAGTGCTGTGCAATCTTTGTGGCTGAGCGCCTATTTGACGAAGTCTAATCTGAAGGCAGAGACTCACGGTGCATACAAGGAGATTGTAAAATTGGGGCCACAGACATGCGTACCCAAAGTGCATTCATGCTGCAGAGAGAAAAATAAAAAGATGTTTCAGGCTCCAGGGGAATCTTCATCAGATGGTTGAAAGCTATGCAAAACATCACCTCGGTGGATTGTACACTTTCTTTGGATGGGACAAAAACAAAAAGTGCTGGAAAAACTCAGCAGGTCTGACAGCATCTGTGAAGAGAAAGACAGAGTTAACGTTTCAAGTCTGTATGACTCTTCTTCAGAACTAAAGAGAAGTAAAAATATGGTGAAATATATACTGTTTGAGTTTGGTGGGACAGGTGAAGCTGGATAGAAGGCCAGTGATAGGTGGAGGCAAAGGAGAGATTGCAAAAGATGTCATAAACAAAAGGTTGAAGGGGTGTTGATGGTGGTGATACTGGCTAAAGGAGGTGCTAATGGTGACATTAAGAGTAGAAAGGAAGATGAGCAATTGGCAGATGGCCCTAGTGGGGGTGGGGTGGGGGGAGGGAATGGTGAGGGAAAAAAGATCGAAATAGGTTACAAGGTGGGGATAAAACAATGAGTAAAAATGGAAATAAATATAAAAAAAAAATAACAATAAAAATAGGTGGGAAAAAATATATATATAAAAATTAAAAAATAAATATTTGGAGAAAGGGGATCAAAAAGGGGTGAGGATAGAGGAGAGTGCTCATGGTCCGAAGTTGTTGAACTCAATGTTAAGTCCGGAAGGCTGTAAAGTGCCTAGTCGGAAGATGAGTTGCTGTTCCTCCAGTTTGCGTTGAGCTTCACTGGAACATTGCAGCAGGCCAAGGACAGACATGTGGGCAACGAGAGCAGGGTGGAGTGTTGAAATGGCAAGCGAAAGGAAGGTCTGGGTCATGCTTGCGGACAGACCGAAGGTTTTCCACAAAGTGGTCACCCAGTCTGCGTTTGGTCTCTCCAATGTAGAGGAAACCGCATTGGGAGCAGCAAATGCAGTAGACTGAATTGAGGGAAGTGCAAGTGAAGTGCTGCTTCACTTGAAAGGAGTGTTTGGGCCCTTGGACGGTGAGGAGGGGGCAAGTAAAGGGGCAGGTGTTGCACCTTCTGCAGTTGCATGGGAAGGTGCCGTGGGAGGGGGTTGATGTGTAAGGGGTGATGGAGGAGTGGACCAGGGTATCCTGGAGGGAACGGTCCCTATGGAATGCCGTCAGGGGGGGTGAAGGGAAGTTGTGTTTGGTGGTGGCATCATGCTGGAGTTGGCGGAAATGGCAGAGGATGATCCTTTGAATGCGGAGGCTGATGGGGTGATAAGTGAGGTCAAGGGGGCCCCTATCATGGTTCTGGGAGGGAGAGGAATGTGTGAGGGCGGAGGTGCGGGAGATGGATCGGACATGGCTGAGGGCCCTGTCAACCATCGTGTGTGGGAAACCTTGGTTAAGGAAGAAGGAAGACATGTCAGAAGCACTGTTTTGGAAAGTGGCATCACCTGTCCCACCCCCCTTAAACAGTATATATTTCACCATATTTTTACTTCTTTTTAGTTCTGGAGAAGAGTCATACGGACTTGAAACGTTAACTCTGTCTTTCTCTTCACAAATGCTGTCAGACCTGCTGAGTTTTTCCAGCACTTTTTGTTTTTGTTTCAGATTTCCAGCATCCGCAGTATTTTGTCTTTCTCTTTGGATGGATGTTGTCCCCAGTACTGAGATGGCTTGTACAAAATGAGTGCATGCTTAATTCTGAAATCTTACGTGCTCTAGTAGGACCCCTTCAAGGGGTTTTCCATGACTATATTTGTTCAGTAAGTCTGTTTATTTTCCCTTTGCATGTTGCTCCGTGAATTCATTCTAATTAGTGCATCAATTGTGTATCCATCTCCTTTTGCTAGCATGGTAATATTCAATAATGCCAAGCAAATTGGTAAAGATGAAAAATTCTTTGAAGGATTCTGATAGCACTGTATGGTCATGATGAAGATAATGATTTCAAGCAGGGCAGTAAGTGTATTCTGTTCAGACCTCATGCTACACCAGAACCCGCTGGATATGTCTGTTTCAGTCACAGGAAACCTCTCTCAGCCTTTCCTGTGAAGCTGAGGTTGCAGGCTGAGAGCCATGTCCTGAGTTACAGGCCAACCTGTACCACAGGGTTAGCTCTTCCCCAGGGACATGCATCCAATTTTTATGCCCTCAGTTCTTTCCAAGCCGCCTCTTGAGGCATATGTCAATGTAGTTAATTGGCAACTGACACCTGTATAGAGCAAGGGGTAATATATTCATCACTTTGCTTTGGAAAGCAGGCTATAGTACAGAATGTCCCTGCGGTTCTAGCTTTCCCAAATGTGCAGAGCGTCGTTTTGTGTAGACTGTAGAGATTTTTTTATTCTTTCATGGCGTCGTTGGCTAGGCCAGCATTTTTATTACTCATCACTAATTGCCCTTGAGAAGGTGGTGGTGAGCTGCCTTCTTGAACTGCAGCAGTCCCTGTGGTGTAGGTACACCCCCTGTGCTGTTAGGGAGGGAGTTCCAGGATTTTGACCCAGTGACAGTGAAGGAACAGCGATATATTTCCAAGTCAGGATGGTGTGTGGTTTGGAGGGGAACTTGAAGGTGGTGGTGTTCCCATCTATCTGCTGCCCTTGCTCTTCTAGCTGGTAGAGGTTGTAGATTTGGAATGTGCCGTCTAAGGAGCCTTGGTGAATTGTAGGGGGCACTGCTGTCACTCTGGTTAGGCTTCCCTAAAGTGCCACGCAGGACATCATCCTCAAACCCACTTCATGCCGTGACACATTTACTTTACCAGCTTTGGAATCGGGGTGGAGACGAGAGGGGTTTGGGGGTGGGGTTCAGGAAGCTATGTGTCACTCAGTGGATTGGACATAGGCTTTCATACTGAATTTCCCTTAACTTCATTTCCACCTGCCAATACTTTCCCTCCCATCCTGGGCAGTGGCAAAGGCTGGTTTTGAGACTTTATAAAGACTGAAATAATACTTGTCCCCAAATGCAGCCACCTATATTTAATTGTGCACAGTTACAGATTTTTGCGCATTTTTGCCCTTTTGACTCTAAATGGTTCTCAGTTGGCTCATGTGTCTCAGCATATTCTTGCACGTTGAGCCCCCTGATGCTTTTGTCCTTACGCTGATACCTGGACAGGTTTGATGGTGGGTCCAGGATAATGAACAGCTTGTCTTTCGAAATATTGCTTTAGCTGCTGGTTTGATTTCATGCCTCCAGGGGATCCTTCCTGTATTTCGCAGAGTGACAGAACATTGGAGCTGACAGCATCTGTGGAGAGAAAAAATACAGTTAACATTTCACTCTGAAGAAGAGTCAAACGGACTCGAAACATTAACTTTTTTTCTCTCTCGACAGATGTTGTCAGACCTGCTGAGTTTTTCTAGCATTTTCTGTTTTTGTTTCAGATTTCCAGCATCGGCAGTATTTTGCTTTTAACATTAGAGCTTGTGTTTTTTAAGCTTTAATTACCAGCTAAATATATTGAACAAATACCCAACAAGCAAATGAAATGATATATTTATATAAGTAAGATGCAGCGGCAATGTTAATTCCTTGGTCACTGAAAATAATAGATGTTTTCCAAACGTCATACTGACCTATATTTCATACTTGCCTTTTAAATGGACTGTCATTATTCCCACTAGTTGTGTAAGTGCCTAGTTAGCAGATTCTTTAAGGATTCTTTTATAAAGTCTGCCTTCTTCCACAGACTCTATTCAAACTCCGGTTTTTGACCAAGTTCCTGGCCGAGGAGTAGGAACTCATCACAGGGCCTCAGGGAATTTGAGTAAGTTGAACAATCTTATTATCCTCCCAACTCACCTTGTGGGAACGAGAAGAGGTAATGGAGTTAAAATTGCACTGGAGGAGTTGTCAGCCTGTTCCTGCTCCATTTCCGCCTGCTACTATCTTAACCCCACAGTTTTCCTATGAACCTGCCTGAAGTAGGGAGAAGCTTTATTATTACGTGCAGGTCAGTCCACATGGGGTCATTAGGACCTTGGTGCAATTTTGACATACAATAATGAAAATCCCACCTAGCGCTTTACCTGTTCAGTGAAGCTTAATGGGATTGGTTTCCAATCAGCAGTTGGACGTAGTATTTAAAAAGGAGAGTAGTTAGATCGTTGTCATGTGGCTTTCTAATGCTGTGTATCAAGAGTTCTTTGGCAATCTTGGGAAGCCGCGAGTCTGATGAAGCTCAGCTGGGTAAAGGTGAGAACTTGAACTCCACAGTCGATTCTCTACAATTGCTATGCATTAATTGTCTGTCAGCTTGTATGAAGAGCTGCCCACAGTCAGCTAATACCATGCAGTCTAAAGGGCAGTAGCAAAGCAGGTAAAATGAGTTTGGCTTGCAAATGAGAAGGGTCGATTCCCAAATACTGAACATACTTCCATTCTCCGTCAAATTTGACACCGAAAGTTAGGTCCCAAGATGCCTGTGTACCACACGCACATCATCATCATCATCATCGCACCAATTATGCATACAGGGTGTACAAAGTGCCTTATGAAGAGAAAGAATTTGCATCCATTTAGCACCTTTCGTGACCTCAGGATGTCTCAAAGTGCTCTATAACCAATGAAGTACTTATGATTTGCAGTCACTGTTGTAGGATAGAGAATGTGACAGCCAATTTGGCACACACAGACCCCACAAACAGCAAGGTGATAATGACCAGATACTCCGTTATTGGTGTTGGTTGAGGGATAAATATTGGCCAGGACACAATATTTGCACAGGTTTGTCTCAAACCAATTTTTAATGTAATGTGTTACAAGGATAATTAGGGCTTCTTTTTAAACCAAAAGCACAAGGCCATCTGTTTTTATTGATCTACCAACTCCCCCAAAAAAATCCTAGAAGTGATGGTGGGACTTATTGTTATTTATTTTCTATAGTCTTTTCTTTGTGTCCAATAAAAATATGGCCACTACGCTTCAGCAGGTGCAATGCAGTGTTATGGAGCTAGGGGTGGAAGCTGCCTCTGGGCAGCCTGCAATATCAGTAGCATTGGCAAGGGGAGACCTCAGGCATGTTATTGATGACCACAAATGCAGCATCTCTAAGATTGCCCTCACTGACCTTGCCAAGCTGTTCAAGTGGCCAAGCCCAAGATGTGAAAGGGTTTGTTACTCCCAAGGATGTTGGAGCTAGTCAGTAATGCGATGGAGGAGGGATTCGGAGTCCATGGAGGAAAATAGTCCCTGTTCACTTAGATGTAATTAAGTGTGGGCTTGACCTGCTACTGTGGGCATGCTTTAGAAGAGCAGGAACATGCAAATGGCTCCCAAGTCATTTCTTCTGGACAAGTAACAAGGTGAATCCACTTTGGATGGTCTCACGGATGGTAAATCAACCCTAATATTACAGCAATAAACTGCCCTGTGGGCAATATTTATAAATGCTTCAGGCTAAATATGAAGCACTTGAAGCTTCAAATTGTCTGCTTGTTAGTGTGAGCTTGCTGCTGATTATTGACAGATGATGCTGAACTTCAGATAGAATATTTTCATACTGCAATTATCAGCAGCTATCTAACAAATTGGAATATGTAACAGTGAGAGTTATAGAAGTCTGATTTACCATATTTTTCAAAAAAAAAAATTCAGCCAATGTAGGCCAATGGAGGTGATATTGCCTCGTTACAAGCACTGATGGCCCATAAAATTACGCATCTAAAACTGCCAGAATGAATCGCATTTGCAAATAGGCTGATGCATGTTGACACACACTGAACACAAACAGACAGCCTTGCCTGTGATTAAGGACTTATTGAGTGCCTGACTCTTACTACTTTTGCATTTCAAGTAGATAGTGGAAGGATTCACCAGGAATAAAGCATTTCTTTCTCGAGGCCTCCCACTAGGTCTATAATGCAACTCATTCACTTGGACAGGCTCCCTTCGTATAAGCTCACTCTCCTAAATACACATTAATCTTAGCTTTGCACTGATCTCTTATTTCTCAACCTCTCTTAATGGATTAATATTTCTTTTAATATTTCCTTTCTGCAAGGATAAAAGTGTCCTGGACATTTCAATTTCATTGATTCATACAGCAACTTATAGCTTTTCAGAATGAGACAGCTCTGCAGTTATTGTGTAATCCTAATTATTGTCTGTTTTTGTCAAATTAAGAATAGATGTAAATGAGGATTAAAAGGACTTATGCTCCAAATTGAGTGATTTTAAAAATAAATAAAAATGAGATAGGTCTCTGCAGAAGAAAAATAGCGTTCAGCTATAGGAAACATTCATAATGAAGAGCTGTAAAGTCAGTGCTAACTCTTAATAAAATATATTAGTTCCAAACTGATCTGAATTCCTTGTCGTTTTCACATTTTGCATCAGTCTGGACTTTGGCTGGATCGTCTCTTCGTGACCAGTAGATGCAGTAAAAATGTACAACCAAAGCTGTATCATTCTAATTCCCAATTTCAAATAAAGATCTGAGGATCAATGTTTCAAATCTCAAGATTCAATGTTCTCCACTCTAATTACTGACTTTGAAAAGTGCTCCTCTGTGGGCTGCTGTCGGCACTTGTCAGCTGAGAGAGTGGGCAGCTGTCATGTTCTCAAGCCTCTACCTACGCAGCTCTATAATTGAATGGTTGGAAGTCAATCAATTCCCTTTGGTCTTACACTCCCCAGTTTTCCTTCTTCTTGTTCCTGCTGGGGGAAAGCATCGTGCCTTTGATCTGCATCTTCCCACTACAGCAAAATGAGGGATTCTGAAGGTTAACCTGGCACTCACCATCTGAGCTTCAACTTTTGCCCTGCTAATTGGAATATTTTTGTTTGAACCGATAGGTACATAAGAGAGAAAGAAATAGAAGGGGGCATGTTGTTAGGGTGAGACGAAGCAAGCTGACAGGAGGCTTGCATGTGTAGCATAGATTATCAGCATAGACTGGTTTGCGGTTACTTCCTTGTTGGTAGAGTGGTGAGTAGCCCTGCCCATCATGTGGGAGACTGGGGTTCAATTCCCCTATGGGGAGCATATATCATGGGGTGGTGGTGACGTAGTGCTAATACCACTGGACTAATAATCCCAGGCTAATGCTTTGGAGGCATGGGCCAGAATTTTGACCTTGATGGGTGGGCGGCGGGTGGGCAGCCGAATTCCACCGCCGAAACGAGGCCGGCTGCCATTTTGAGTGGGCAGGCCAATTAAGGCCCGCCTGTCGGATTGCCCGATGGGAAGCGTTATGCCCTTCCTGTGGGGGGTGGAGGGATTCCCCAACTGTCAAAGTGCGTGCATGCGCGAAAGAGCGCACTGCTCCCTGAGACTAAGTGCTGTCTCAGGGAGAGTGCTGAATGTTTAAAAAACTTTAAAAATAGAGAGAGAAAAACATTAGTAACATGTCCCCCTCATGTGACAATGTCACACGAGATGGGACATGTTAATAAATATGAGTGAAACTTTAATAAGCTTTTTAAAAACTGAGATGAAACCTCATCCCGCCAGTAGATGAGATTTTCTCTTTTTTCAGAAGCCCGTTGGGGCTCCTGGCCTGCCCTCCAGCCTTAAGGTTGGACAGGAAGGGTCTTTCAATGAGTTTAATGATCCTGTCAATGGCCTCAATTGGTCATTGACAGGTCGGCAGGCGAACAACTGATTTTGCTGTCCGCCCTCCTTTCTAAAAATTTAAATGGACCGGGATGACGTCGGGGGTTGCTCCCGATGTCATCCCATGTCATTTTCCCATTGGCGAGCGGGCCCCGCCCCCAAATCGCTGACGGGAAAATTCTGGCCACGGGTTCAAATCCCGCCATGGTGAAATTTGAATTCAATAAATGTATCTGGAATATAAAGTGAGTCTTTGTAATGGTGACCATGAAAATATCATCATGTACTTTAGGGAAGGAAATCTGCCATCCTTACCTGGTCTGGCCTACATGTGACTCCAGACCCACAGCAATGTGGTTGACTCTTAGCTGTCTTCTGAAATGATCTAGCAAGCCATTCAGTTGTCTCACCACCAAGGATAAGTAGGGGTGGGCAACAAATGTTAGCTTTGCCAGTAATGCCTACATCCCATGAAAGGATTTGGGCCAAATGGCCAATTTTTGTGTTGGTAATACTATGTATATAGTGAACTCATGCTAGGTGTGAGGAACTGTGAAAGTTTCCCAGAAATAATCACTAATACTTGATTAATTTTGTGAAAGTTTTTATGACATTGACCACAATATGGTCAGATAATTGTTAGTTGTTCTAAGTGCCCGGTCATACTCATTGCAGTGCAAAAAGAAAACATTAAGATCAAGAGTTATAATTATCCACAACACTAAAGATATCACACTGTTTAATTCAAATTTCTGTCAAACTTAAAATATAAAAGAAACAAAAGTCACCATTTTGCTTCAGTGTGGGGTATGGTCGCATAGTGGTTATGCTACTGAATTTGTAATCCAGAGGCCTTGAGTAATGACCTGGAGACATGAGTTCAATTCCCACCAGGGCAGCTGGGGAGTTTAAATTCAATTAGTTAAATACGCCTGGAATAAAAATCTAGTATCAGTAATGATGACAATGAAATGATTGGATTGTTGCAAGATCCCATCTGGCTCATTAATGTCTTTTGCAGAAGGAAATCTGCTGGCCTTGGCCAGATTGGTCTATGTGACTCCAGGTCTACAGTCATGTGGTCGGGCCTTAACCAGCCTCTGATTCAGTCGAAATTGAGAAGGTGACTTACCACCACCTTCTCGAGGGCATTTAGGGATGGGCAATAAATGCTGGCCAATTGTCAGTGGCACTCACATCCCATGAATGAATTAACGTTATTCCCAAATACCCCAATTGTTTGCATCCCTGTATTTACTCCTTACAGCTTAAGCCCAGCTGAAACTTTACAATCCAATTCTTCTTTTACACACATTTGACAGCCCTTTAACATCTGTCCATTGCTTCTCTGTACTGCTGAAATCAATCATCTTTGGGCCTTCTGTGCTTTTCGATGTTTTGGCTTTGGTAAGAATGTGGAACTCGCTACCACAGGAAATGGTTGAAGTGAATGGTATAGATGCATTCAAGGAGAAGCTACAGAAGCATATGTAGGAGAAAGGGATAGACGGCTATGATGATGTATTTAGTTGAGGAGAGATGGGAGGAGGCCTAACTGGAGCAGAACACCAGCAAGGATTGGTTGGGCCAAATGGCCTGTTTCTGATGTGTGTATCCAAGGTATGAAATCCTGATTCTGTGGGGAGAGCAGGAGAATCTCAGGAACCATCCTTAGACGGGATTGGAACCAGATGGCCAACAAAGTCAGCTCCTGGCATTTGTACCCGAGGACCTAGCAGCATTACCACAAGAAGTTTGATGATCTCACTTGTGTGGCCAAGGTCAGCGGATACATCTTCACATGACACCTCCCGCCCACCATAAAGCCAACCTCTTAAAGTGATCAATGCACCACAGCCCCATCCCTCACCCAGCAGCACTCTCTGGCACTCAGAAAGCACCCCAGGTACTCCGCCTCACCCTCAAACACCTACCAATGCTGCCAGCTTCACGCCCACATCTCAATCCTCCACATACCCCACCAACTCAGCTATGACAGGTCATAACATAGAAACATAGAAAATAGGAGCAGAAGTAGGTTATTCGGCTCTTTGAGCCTGCTCCGCCATTCAATATGATCATGTCTGATCCTCTATCTCAACACCGTACTCCCACTGTCTCCCCATACCCGTTGACACCTTTAGAGTCCAGAATTCTATCATTTCCTTCTTAAATATATTCAGTGACTTGACCTCCACAGCCTCCTGTTGTAGAGAATTCCACAGGTTTGCCACCCTCTCCGTGAAGACGTTTCTCCTCATCTCAGTCCTAAATAGCCCACCGCGTATCCTGAGAGTGTGACCCCTTGCCCTAGACCCTCCAGCCAGAGGAAACATCATCCCTGCATCCAGTTTGTCCAGCCCTGTCAGAAATTTATATGTTTCATTGAGATCCCCTCTCATTCTTCTAAACTCCTGTGAAAACAGGCCTAGTCGACCCAATCTCTCCTCTTTTAACAGTCCTGTCATCCCAGGAATCAGTCTGGTGAACATTCGCTGCACTCCCTCTATGGAAAGTATATCCTTTCTGAGGTAACCTAAAATAGATTCTTCTCTTTCTCTTGAAGGACATGGTGATACATAGTAGAAGGGGGCAGACTTGAGCAGGCGGTAGACAAGAGTGCTGCATATCCAGAACCCTACAGAGGTTCCCCACATCATGGGACTGGCAACCACAAAGGCTGTAGCATCCGGAACCACTGGGAACCTTGAGTGTGATGCTATGTTTCTAGCTTCTTCCTCTTCTCAACACCCAGCGCACGCTCATCCTGCTATTTGGTATGATGATGCTGGTGCGTCCAGTAGATCCCTCGCTTTTCCAACTCCCTTTCCCTCACCCCAACCTTCCCATTCCTATTTCCTGCTTTCAGACACCCAGAACCTGCTGCCTGCCCAGCTACTGCAGCCCCAGGAGGAGGAGAGGGAACAACAGTTCAGTACCGATGAAGAGGTCCCATCACTTTATCTGATGCTCACAGCCACTGGCTCCGATACTGGCACTACACATACCTTAGAGACTGGTGTAGAGCTGGGATCGGTATATGGTGAGTCACCGGGCCCAAGTGAGCTACAGCCAGGCCAAGGATAATGGATGCTTCATGTACTAATTCACCAGATGATGCGGTCGAAGGCAAGTTCTGTTACCGGCTACTCAGATGAGGACCTTGATGGGATGGAATACATGGGAATGCTGATGGGCATGCAGGCTGAGGTGCTGGGTGCATCAACTGGCCTGCCTGATAGGCCCTTGTCACTGTCAAGGAGCATTAAGGAGTCCGGCGTCACAGTCAGTGGAGGACATCGCGTAGAGCTTGCCCTATTCACAGCTTCTGCTTTATCTCCCTGCCCTGCTACAGACCCAGAGACACTGCAACCTCTGCCCCCAGGCCTGATGCAGCCTTTGTGCGGACATGTCACCAAATCCTCTGCCTAGCTCCCTGTGAGGGCATAGCAACACCCTCTGCCAAATCCAGCAACTCACCACAGCACCTTCAAAAACACCCCAGAGTATTGTCAGAGACATCCTGCAATCACGGGGGTTAACCAAAATCACCTTACCTGCAACTTGGGTGCCTGGCTATTTAAGTAAACACTAGAGCTGGGCTTCAATTGCAGCTGAACGATTAATCTTTTGTGAGTGAATTAATTGAATGGACTTGCATGGTCCAAACCATGTAAAAAGGTGTCACATCAGCTGGTAGGGCCAAGTGATGTTGTGATAGCATGCACCCAGTTGTTTCTAGCGCTCACTGGGAACACCCTTGCGAGAGCCCTTCCAAAGGTGGTGTGACATGTGACCACACTGGAGATATGTTGCAGCTCAGCCCCCAGGAACGTAATCTGAATTTCCCGCTCGCTATACCAATGCATACTTGTTCTTCCTTCCCTGTTTATGCACAAGAGACAATCATTATCTGTGTTGCGATGAAATAATGAGATATACAAAGAGCATGATGCCAAATGGCAACATCAGTTATATCATTTCTTCGTCTGTTTGCAAACAGATTAATGTTTGCCAAATACCTGGTCAATTCAGCTGAATGGCCTTCTTCTGTCCTGTTTCATTCCATAATTCTATACTGCGTCCAAATGTTGAATGGCCCTTTCAGTTTTGTTCTCGGGATGTAATACCCACCATGTGGTTAATTCCTGCACCGTTCACCAATGAGAAGTCTCCAAATTCATTTACTCTTTTGCTTCTGCTACTTTATGATGGTTTTCCTAATTCACACAGCATGACCTGCCTCTTTACAACAAGTAGCAATTTATTTTGTGCTCCGAATTGGAGGATGAGGAACATTTCGCACTCCCAGATGGCGTACCATAACCACTATTGGTACATGAACGCACATTATCAATATTATAGAAAATCTTCTAAAAAAATTCAGTGAGAAACGCAAGGTTGAAAATAAGGATACAAAGGCAGGGAGAACCTCACACAAAGGAACCTATACAGTTTGAGACCTGCTTTTTCCTTAATTCATATTATGTACATTACTATCATGTCTCCTGCAGCCAAGCCTTCTTGTATGGCTTAGGTTTCTCCTAACAGTATTATTTTTAATACTGTGCCTTTTGTTGTATGGTATTTACTGTTTTCAACAGCCATGTTTCTTAAAGCCTTGAAAACAAGGAATATAAAACAGTTATCATCCTCCCCTGCTGGCGTAAAGAGTAAAGGAAGAGTCAACTTGCCTCCTGTTACCAATTGGTACAGAGCTAAGGAGGGCAAGTGGAGTAGAGGTGCAGATCAGCCATGATCTAAGAGAAGAGAATGGTGGAGGGGCTGAATGGCCTACTCCGCTTCCTTATGCTCCCAAGCTATACCATGGTCTATATCAAGTGGTAATGAAACCATATTCTCATTAACAATAAGACTGGCTGTGTTAGACTGAATTTCTTCACTATGTTAGGTAAAGTATAAGAATAAACAAAATTCTGTTTGCTGAAGGGCTTTATGAAAAGCTGTTAGGTAATCTGTCTTTCGCAAACATTGTAGCAAAATATGTACTGCAAAAATATTGGCTCACTTCCATATTATGTTTTTGATCCAAAATTGATGTGACTGGCCTCCCTATTCTTCCTGCTGTATGACCAAGCCAGTGCTTGGGATTTCAGTGTCGCTGGCTGGGTCAGCATTTGTTGCCCATCCCTAATTGCCCCTTGAGAAGGTGGTAGTGAGCTGCCTTCTTGAACCGCTACAGTCCATGTGGTCTAGATACACCCACAGTGATATTGGGGAGGGAGTTCCAGGATTTCACCCAGCAACAGTGGAGGAATGGTGATGTAGTTCCAAGTCAGGATGGTGTGTGGCTTCAACAGGAGCTTGCAGGCGGTGGTGTTCCCATGTGTTTGCTGTCCTTGTCCTTCTAGGTGGTAGAGATCACGGATTTGGAAGGTATACTCGAAGGAACCTTGGCGAGTTGCTGCAGTGCACCTTGTACATGGCGCACACTGCTGCCACTGAGTGCTGGTGGTGGAGGGAGTGAATGTTTGAGGTTGGTGGGTACAGTGCCTAGCAGCAGGCTGATTTGTCTTGGATGGTGTAAAGCTTCTTGCGTGCTTGAGCTGCACTCATCCAGGCAAGTGGAGAGTATTCTGTCACACTCCTGACTTGTGCCTTGTAAATGATGGACCAACTTCAGGGAATCAGGAGGTAAGTTATTGCCGAAGAATTGCCAGCCTTTGAGCTGCGCCTTTTTCTCTTTATTCTTTCATGGGACGTGGGCATCACAGCAAGGCCAGCATTTGTTGCCCATCCCAAGTTGCCCTTGAACTGAGTGGCTTACTGGGCCATTTCAGAAATCAGTTAAGAGTCAACCACATTGCTGTAGATCCAGAGTCACATGTAGGCCAAACCAGGTAAGGACAACAGATTTCCTTCCCTAAAGGACATTAGTGAACCAGATGGGTTTTTACGACAATCAATAGTTTCATGGTCACCATTGCTGAGATTAACATAGCCACAGTATTTATGTGGCTAGTCCAGTTCAGTTTCTGGTCAATGGTAACTCCCAGGATGTTGACAGTGGAGGATTCGGCAATGGAAATGCCATTGGATATCATGGGGAGATGGTTAGATTCTCCCTTGTTGGAGATATTCATTGCTTGACACTTGTGTGGCGCGAATGTCACTTATCAGCCCAAGCCTGAATGTGTCCCGATCTTGTTGCATGCGGGCATGACCTGCTTCAGTATCTGAGGAGTTGCGAATGGTACTAAACACTGTGCAATCACAAGTGAACATCCCCACTTCTGACCTTATTTTGGAGGGAAGATCATCGATGAAGCAGATGAAGATGTTTGAGACTGAGGAACCCCTTCAGTGATGTGCCAGGGCTGAGATGATTGGCCCCCAACAACCACAATCATCTTTCTTTGTGCTCCATATGATTTCAACTGCGTTGGAAGCAGTTCAGTGAAGGCTTTCCAGATTAATACCAGGAATGGGCGGGTTGCCTTATGAGGAAAGGCTGGACAGGTAAGGTTTGTATCTGCTGGAGTTTAGAAGAGTAAGAGGCGACTTAATTGAAACACATAAGATCCTGCGGGGTATTGACAGGGTGGATGTGGAGAGGATGTTTTCTCCTGTGGGAGAATCTAGAACTAGAGGTCACTGTTTAAAAATAAGGGGTCACCCATTAAAATGGAGATGGGGTGAAATTTTTTTCTGAGGGTCGTGAGTCTTTGGAACTCTCTTCCTGAAAAGGTGGTGGAAGCAGAATCTTTGAATATTTTAAAGGCAGAGGTGGATAGATCGTTGGTAAACAAGGGGGTGATAGATTATCAGGATAGGTTACCAGGATAGGCGGTGCAGATTACTGTCAGATCAGTCATGATCTTATTGAATGGCAGAGCAGTCTCAAAGGATCGAATGGCCTACTCCTGCTCATTGTTTGTATGCTCGTAAACAGTAGAGAGTTTTCCCCTGATTCACATTATCAAGAATCTTTTCAAAGTCATTTCAACAAAAGTAATTTCATCCTGTTCCACTTTGATATTGTTCGAATTAAACACTATTACTATGAAAGATAGTTCACAACATAATGGCGGGGTGAAAGGGAAAATGAGCTCAAGGAAAGATACACTGAGTAAAACATAGTTGGTCCAGCTTTTGTGGTATGATTAAGGAAGGGGCTATCTGTTCTCCCCATTGTTAAAAGCAATTTATGGCTTTGGCACATGAACAGTTAAATGTGGAAATCAGGAAGTCGCTGTCCGAGATGACCCACTCCTCCAGGTGCTGCACTGTAGAGTTATCTTGCTGAGAGAATCACTACTGAAACATTTGAAGATCATTAAGGTATGACACTTACCCTGTAGACACCCAATAAACATCCAGAAGAAGTTAGAGTTTGTCCATTCAAGTGTACGTAATTTTTAATGGTGGTCATAAATCTAAATTACTGCCACACTATCACTGTGGCCCTAAAAACGATTCTTTATAAGTGTGGGGGCTCATCCTTTCAGGATTTAACTATTTTTGGAGATTCTTTTTTAAAGTTAAAAATGCAAATAATGTGTTCCTTTTCCTCTGTCTCTTTTACTGGTCTTTCCTTCTCTCTATTTCACTTTCCGTACATGATTTTTCATTGAATAAAACATCCTAACTTATACTTCCTGGTTTAGACACTGCAAGTCTCAGTAAGGATTCTTCAATTTGATTGGGTAGGGAGACCCACCATTTCTTGCCCTGTTCACACTGGTCCCAAATCCCTGTGGATGTTTCTGCGCTGTTTTGGATTTCAAATCACTTCAAGTCCTAGTGCAAAGGCCCGCAGGAAATCAGTCAGTCTATTTAACTGTGATGCTGAGGAAGCTTTCTGGAAACCATAATTCAGGACAAAGTTAACAGATGCTTGGACAAATATGGATTACTTAAGGAAAGCCAGCAGAGGTTTGTTAAAAATAAGATGTGTTTAACTACCTTGATTAAGCTTTTGTATGAGGTAACAGAGAGGGTTGATGAGGGTAATACGGTTGAATGATGTACACAGATTCCCAGAAAAGACGCTTGTCAAAAAGGCACATAATAGGCTTGCCAGATAATTAAGCTTCTAGTAGAAAAGGGACAGTGGCAGCATGGATGCAAAGTTGGCTCAGTGACAGGAAACAGAGAGAAGTGTTGAAGGGGTGTTGTTTTTTTTAGACTGGAGAAGGGGTTTTCCCCCAGGGATCAATTTTAGGACAAATGCTTTTCTTGATCTATATCAACAAACTAGGCTGGAACTTACCAGTCCCACTGGCATCGAGCATCATGGTGGGTGGGGCGACAATATGTTAAGAAGACCAAAAATCCATTTCACGCCATCGTGAAACCAGTTTGCGATTGTCCGCTCCACCCGTCAATGGCAGGCTGCGTTTCCCGCCGCCGCATGTCGGGAACCTAATTTCAGTACTTTAGCATCTGTTATGACACAGCAGTTGGTAAAGGCTGTTATTTAAAATCCCAGAGGGAAACTTTAAACAACTGTCATAACCTATATTTTCAATTGGTATGTTTTGAGTTACAGCTCTAAATTCAGAAATAAGACCACAGAGTCTCAAGAGGTTTTTATATCAAACTAAATGAAGCACTTATTAATTTGCAACAAATTAAACACATACATATGGCTACAAATTAATACTATCATAACTTTTTCACAAATTCCTAAATTAATCTCCACTAAGGCAACAATAACCAATAGACTTAAACAGACACCAGGCAAAGCATTTTCACCTTATGAATTCAAAATGAGGCTCCTTTCAATTTGGTTCCTTTGCAGACAGTTGTAGGCTTACAGCTGCTTAGATCTTACATGCCTTTGACCTGCACACAAACTCCTTTCTGTTATACCCAGCCTTTCCCTTTGAATGCAAATTCTTATTGTATCACCGTGCCCTTCGAATTCCTCATCTTCTAACAATAAAACCTCTTTCATGGCACCAATTTTATTAGTAATATAAGCATATTGCTTGGTGTCTCCTAGCTAGGTGCAAGACTTCAGCCCCAGTCTTTGAATGGTTTATTTAACAAAATGCAAGTGTACTCTTTACCTTACTGTTTACATCTCAAAAACTACTATATGTCAAAGCACCCAGACTAACTGGCTTTAATCCAATTAACACACACACATTCACAGATACAGATACAGACTAAACCTCTATTTAAAAAAAATAATTTCCAATAACATTATATACATTAATATCTCTTCATGACATTCTCCAACTTATCAAAAAATGAACTGTCATAATCTTAAAAGACGGCTTCATTTTTTTAATAACCCATTTCACACTATCTCCTATGCTTATTATCCTATCATATTACCAGATGCATGCATTAACATAATTATATGTATAAATATATATATATATATATACACAAGTCCTTAGTATGAACAGAAATCACTCCAGTTCAGCATCCAGTTTTTTTTTAAATGTCCAATTTTCCTTTAAGCTTCAAACTCTTGGGCCTGAATCTACTGGTCAGCGTGTGGAGGTGGGCCCCGCTCGCTGATGCATAAAATGACACATGGTGACTTTGGGTGTGCCTCCTGATGTCACCGTGTGTGATTGCAATCTTCAGTTTGGTGGGCGCGCACTGGAGTCAGCTGTGCGCCCGCTGAACTGTCAAAGGCCTGTTAAAGCCGTTAATAATCTAATTAAGCTGGTTGCCTGGGCTGCCCATCCAACCTTAAAGTTGGCAGGCAGGCAGGCGAAGAGCCCAGGAGGCCTTCGCATTTACCATGAAACCTCATCCACGGGCGGGATGAGGTTTCATGAAGGTTTTATAAATTGAATAAAAAATTTTATTAAAATTCATTGACATGTCCCAACTCATGTGACACTGTCACATGAGGAGACATGTCCGAATATTATTTTTCTTCATTTCAATTCTTCATAATCAAGCTATTTTCCCTGAGCAGCTCTGTACCTCAGGGAGATTTCTGCGCTCTTTCGCACGCATGCGCGAAAGAGCGCAGGCCCCTCCTCTCCCTCCTCTCCCCACCCGCACAGGGAGCGCTCAGCGCTTCTGGCTGCGTGTCACACTGGGCGGGCCTTAATTGGCCCACCACAAAAAATGGCTGCGTGCCTGCCCACGCCCACTCTGCCCGCACGTACCCTGCCCGGCCAACGGGGAGAAAATTCTCTCCTTGATAACGCATCTGCGAACAGATTCTCTCTACCAGCAACATGTATAATTTGTAGATTAAATGGTTGTAATAATAGGCTCCATCTGAAAAGCCTTGCACTTTCGTCTCGAAATTTATCCAAAAACATCAAAAGATGACGGTCTGTAGAAACAATTGTTTCTGATGAATTGTTTGCAACATCAATTTCAAAATGCTGCAATGCTAACACCAATTCAAAGTCTCTTTTTCGATCGTTGAATAGCTTCTTTGTTGTACATTCAGCTTCCGTGAAAAATACCCTATCGGTTGTTCAATTTCAGTGTCCTTCCTGGATCAGCTTTCCGGAGATGAACCTCCTGCAATGTGCCGCTGACCCCTGGGAGCACCAGGCTTATGGGATCGCTGCCTTTCGACGCCACCAGGTCGATCGAGGCATGGCTTCATTTCCAGCGGTTGGCCAGCCAGGAAACCCCGGTGCACTGGCGAAAAAACGTACCTTGGAGCTGCATCGGCCGACTGCGCACCTGCTGAAAATGAACTGAGTGACGAATGAGGGGTGGGCAACAAATGCTGACCTTGCCATCCTGTCAAAGAAGTTAAAAAGAAAAACACGCACACAACGTGCCTTGCTCTACTGATTGATTTCCACA
Organism: Cetorhinus maximus; assembly: GCF_964194155.1. Classification (NCBI taxonomy): domain Eukaryota; kingdom Metazoa; phylum Chordata; class Chondrichthyes; order Lamniformes; family Cetorhinidae; genus Cetorhinus; species Cetorhinus maximus. The sequence goes on from NC_135900.1 coordinate 13,818,716, forward strand.
TCAATAAAACTGCTTCTGCTTTAACCAACTGTGTCGAGTACTCCATCTGAAGTTGGTAATGAAAAGAGGGTGAGGGTCTGCCCTGCGGCGTGCAGGAGCACAGGCCCTGTGGACCCAGTTACAAACCAATTAGAATGAAAGGCACTCCATAATTACAGAAATCATTAAGTACAAATTGGAAGTATAATGATTAGGAGCCTCTTTTATACATTTCGAGCCAGGTGTTCAACTGATTGCCTGGTGCTGATTAAATCAGCATCATTGATGTTGAGATGCATGTCAGAAATGCACCGGGACAGCCCTATATTTCTCCAAATGCCATGTTTCAAGATTGTAATATACTCTCAAACTGCACTTCCAAAATCCTCATTTACCTCATGAAAGATTGGCAACATCTGTAATGACCGAGTAGGGGCTGTCCAGTCAACTTTCCGCTTCCCGCCTTTCTCCCTGTTTTGTTCCAGTTACAGGTTGTGCCAATCGCGTTCCCTTCAATCATTAATGAGGGATGGTCTGGCGATATGTTCCTTGGTAGGCACAGGAGGAGGCCATTCAGTCCCTCAAGCCTGTTCTACCGCTCAACTAGACTGAAATGAAAACAGAAAGTGCTGGAAAAACTCAGCAGGTCTGGCAGCATCGACGGAGGGAGAAACAAAGAGTTAACGTTTTGAGCCCAATATGACTCCTCTTCGGCACTGCTTTTATTTCAGATCTCCAGCACCCACAGCGTTTTGCTTTTAGATCATGGCTGACCTGTATCTCAACTCCACTTACTCACTTTGCTTCCATATCCCTTAATACCTAACAAAAATCTAACAATCTCAATTTTGACATTTTCAGTTGCCCCCCGCTAGGCTCCGCAGCTTTTTGGGAGAGAGGGTTCTAGATTTCCGCTACCCTCTGCGTGAAGAAGTGCTCTCGGACATTGGGTGGAATTTTATGGCCCCTTCCGCTGGCAGGATTTTTAATGGTTTTACCGCCGCGACAGGGCCATAAAATTCCGCCCATTGCCTCTGGGCAACCCAGCTATAATTTTAAGGTTATGCCTCCGTGTTCTCGAATTCCCCCAACAGAGGATATGCTTTTTCTCTGTCTGTCCTACTAACTCCTTTGATCATCTTAAACACCTCAATTAGATCACCCCATATTCTTTTATACTCCAGGCAATTATACATGAATTACAGAAAATTATCACATATGTACAGCAAGCAATTAGGAAGACAAATGACCTTTGTTACAAAGGGATTGGAATATAAACGTAGTCTTTCTGCAATTATACAGGGCATTGGCGAGGCTACTTTTGGATTACTGTGTGCAGTTTTGGTCTCCTCACCTAAGGAAGGATATACTTAGAGGGAGTTCAACAAAGGTTCACTGGACTGATTCCCAGGATGAAGGACTATCTATGGGAGAGATTGAATAGACTAGGCCTATATTCCCTGGAGTTTAGAAGAATGAGAGGTGATCGAATTGAAACATGTAAACATGACAGGGTAGATATTTCCCCTAGATATTTCTGTTGAAGGGTCATGAGGACTCGAAACGTCAACTGTGCTCTTCTCCGCCGATGCTGCTAGACCTGTTGAGTTTTTCCAGGTATTTCTGTTTCTGTTTTTGTTTTAGATATTTCCCCTGACTGGGGAATATAGAACGCGGGTCGCAGACTCAGCACGAAGGGTCGGCCATTTAGGACTGAGCTGAGGAGAAATTTCTTCATTCAAAGGGTTGTGAATCTTTGGAATTCGTTACCCCAGAGAGTAGTGGATGTTCAGTCATTGAGTATATTCAAGACAGGGGTCAATAGACTTTTGGACAACTAAGAGAATTAAGGAATATGGGGATAACGTGGGAAGGTGGAGTTGAGGTACAATATGATCCATAATCATACTTAATGAGTAAGCTAGAAGGGTCAAATGGCCCACTCCTGATCTGATCTCGTGTGTTTGTCTTGGCGAGATTTTCCACACCCGCCCGCCGCTGCGATCTTCCAGTCCCGCCACAAGACAATGGATTATTGGCTGGGGGGGGTGGGGGGCGTGACGGGGGGCTGTAAAATACCAGCTTATGTTCTGAATATAATCCTAGTCGATTAGTTGATGTTTCACTTGTAGGCATTGGAACTCGAGACTGACGACGTGTGCATCACTTCTTCCCACCACCATCCACCCCACCCCCCCTCCCCCCCCGACCCCTCCAACCCACCCCATCCCCAATTATAGTTTATTTATTGGCAAATCTGAAAACTCCCACACAAGGGAACTGAATGCTCAATATCAGCCCTAAGCTCCGACTCAAACTCGTGATCTCGCAGCTGGGAGTTAAAGATACATTTGTTTGAGCTGCCAAGTTGCCAAATGAATGGATATTGCTCTTCCTTTTAATTAAAGGTCAATGCCATCAGGTACTTTTGGCTTGCAAGCTAAAAAGAGAGAAAAATAAAATTCCAATCAAACAGAGACTGAAATTTCTCTGAGAGTAGCCGGGGATCTTTTTATGCTGTTTTCAGTGGGTTGATCTGCTCATTCTTCAAAACAGCATTGGAAATATATTAGGATTGCTCTCAAATGCTCGTGAACGATTGCATTCCTATTGATTATAGTTTACTTTGTTTTAATCTATTAAGTCTAATCTATTAAATCTGTCACCCCTGCCCTTTACTGTCGCTCGCAAGACAACACAGTTCCCTTTAAAATCATCCCAAAAGTTCTTTCATCTATAACATCACTATCAATTGGATTCTGCCGCCGGTCTGCACAACACTGAAACCAATTAAAATTAATCTGAATTGCTTTGAAAAAAAAATTGCTCAAAAAGCATGAAGGTCAAGGAGCTTTCTCCTCCCCTTGAAACTCAGACGATTAGAGCTTTAAGAGGTCCTGACCTGACTCTGGAAAGCCTCATATCAGTAACCGTGACTACCCAAGAAGGCCTCAAACCACAAATCCTATCCTACCAGTTCGGGGATATTTGACCTTGACCTGGCTGAAAGCGGGTTTTTTAAATTGGAGCATGCTGAAAGGGCGATGCACGGCCAATGTATCAATTAAACCTGCCCAAACGTAGAAGGGGGGTGACGCGTTTTCCAGGTGAAATTAGCCACATTTCCCTGTAGCAGCTGCAGAGCTGGATTTGAGCTCTTCTGCTGTAATTGTGTCAGCTGCCTTGACATTTTCCTGTCATGACATTTTCTGATGCTTTTCCACGTTGTGATTTTTCTCCTGCTGCCTTACGTGGGTTTACATAAAGGGAGCCTTCTGCCAATTGTGGCCTGTCTAAAACTGTCAAGGCTGACTGCAAACTGTAAGGGAGCCTCATTTGCTTCTGTGTCTCTGCCAGGTGACCTGGCCACTTTCTATTAATAGATATCTGTCTTCTTGCTACGTGATGCACAGGGGTGGCAATGATTCGCGTGATATTTCCACAATGTTTCCTTCAAAGCTGGTTAAAGATGTTACTTCAACAGGTCATTTTGTTCAGCGATAGGGCACTGACAATAATGTTTTGCCAGTGGGTCGGGAAATTGGCGTCGGGTAAGCTTTGAGCACAAGGCCAGTGGTAGCGTTGTGGCCCACAGAGCTTTCTTCATAAATAACATGTCTGACTCACTCAATCATCATTTATTTTGTTTTCACAAATTTGGAATGACACCTACTTACTTGGAAGCACCACACATTTCCCTTCTGCTTAATAAGAACACTATGCAGTTCATTTTTTAAAAATTCAGACCAAGCTCCGAAGCCCTGTACAATTCCCTCAACAATGTGGATCCTTCAGTTCCATGATATGCACTTTCACAATGCATCAGAATTATACTGAAATGGATGCTGCATAGGTCTTGTCCGTAACTGCAGAAGGTGTGATGTACTTCTGTGTTTGTTTAAAAAAAATCCATGGCTGTTTATATGGCAGGAGTTCTTTAATAGGCTTGTATTGATCTCAATCACTTTTACCTGCGTGGGCTTAAAGTAGAGACTAATTATTGATCGACACTAAAGCTTCTGTGATAAGTCTTATGGAAGATTGGGTTAGCAAAATATATCAGATGCTAATGTTGTGCTGACGTGAGTTCTCAGGATACTTTATTGCAATTGCACTCTTGCAGATTTTGATACTGTAGGTATCAGGTCAGTAAAGTACTGTCAGTTAAAACATAAGTCAATCTGTGCAAATCCAATTAGTGTTGACTTTTGTGTGTGGAAAGGAATTTTTGAATTTAATAGTACAACTTGTACACTATAAAACAGCCAGAAAATAAACTCATTTTCCGGCAAGTGCAAATAGAAAATATTATAATGTAGAACTAGATAATGACCAGATTCAAGAAAAAAAAAATATTCATTCCAATCGTGGAACAAAACTTGCTGCATGAAATGTCAGGTATAGGTTTATTCCTGTGCTCTTAAAATAATAATCAAGTTTAACTACTTTAATTTAGTTAACCTGGCCTTCCTTCTCTCCTCTCCCCCCACCCCCCACCCATCACATCAAGCTCTCTTCCCTGTTGTCTCACCAGTTTTATTTTAACTTAGTTTGTTTCAAATGCTATCATTTGTGATACCGTTTCAACTCTTGTTTGTGCAAAATAACTGGAAAGCACTTTGGGCCTGACAGTGAGACTGAATTCACAAAGTGTAAATCAAGTGTGAACACATGAATCGACTTCAAAGTGAAAAGAAGTCATGCTCCCTCTCGTCCACAAGTCTTATTAGGCTTCTCTTCAGTCTATTATAAGTGGCAATGGGACAGGAGGTTGCAATCACGTCTCCTGTGGTGTGCGTATGTAAAAGAAGGGGTGAAGGAAAGAAGAATACAGCAATTTAATTAGCAGATTTGTTTTGTATGTTACTGCACTCAGCTATAGCTGATGTATTCCACATGTCAGCAATGTGAATGATGTAATGGAGGTGCTGACTGTACGGAAGTGGTTGATGTGCTCCTGTTCTATATTCTTTCAGGAAATATATCATCTTTAACTTGAACTGTAAGGAGCCTGAATGCTTCGAGAAGCAATTAGTGGCTGTTCCAGTTGGCAAAGGGAAGTGGGTCCAATGGGAATCTACGACAGGGGACATGCAATGTAACAGGTTTGAATTTGTATGGAGCTAAATTGCCTTGCTCTTGAACAAGTCAAATGAAAATTGCTGGCAGGGAGCTTATTCGGGTAGGAAATTTTTGTTGTTTTGAGTCAATTCATCAGTTTGTGCATCTGCTCAAGGTATTACCAATGCACCTGTGTTTCCTCAATAAATCCTTCTCTAGCCCCCCTGCTCACTAGAAACCTGCAGCCAGTAAAGATTGTTTGATGCTCCCCTGTCTGCCAGCTCTCTGTTGCCCTTGGCCGGACACGAGTTGTTTGGAGGTGAATATACAACAAGCATCCAACCACCATCCACGATCCTATTTGGCGCTATTACGACATGCCCCCAAATGCTTAGCCTCAGTAATTTTCTTTGGTTCTAAACTCTTCAGGGCCAATTTTGAAACCCATCACCTAACAAAGGACAAAGCAGTCGGGGGGAGGGGTGAATTTTGGAGGGTGGTGGTGTTAAATAGAAGCAGTGTGGTGGCTACTAGTGATAAGTAGATAAGTAACTCTTTCTTACTCTTTCTCACCACTGGCTTAATTTACACATTGTTTGCAAAGAATGGGCTTTTGCATTTGAATGTATGTTGCCTCTAGCAAGTGTAAATGAGCCACACTATGGCTCATAATGTTGCTTGGCTGATTATCTTAAATTAGTTGTTAGTGTAGGTTTAAGCGTACTCAGAATTGTTCAGTTTTGCAAACAAAAGGAAAATGTTCAAGCCTTGTGCCTCTTTTGAATTATGCGGGACCTTAGGAAGCCAATAGTTCCCATTGTGTTCTCCATGGAAATGTGTCAGCCAATCAGAGTTAACTTGTCAACCAATCAGCACCCTTTCCTCCTGTGGTAGAAATTGTTGTGAGTGTTTGAGATTTGACGTTCTTGCATTTGTCCTAATGGGTACAAGATGAAAAGTCTCGCCATCATGTCTGTCTTTTCTGAATATTCAAATTCAAATTTCTTAGGGGGCGCACAAAGGTGAGCCTGACCTCAGAAGAGGTGGTTGCATGGTTGCAACCCAGGGCTTCCCCGACCCGTGGAAAGGCCACATAAAATTAGCACAGGGTCAGGAAGGCACTGCAAATTGGGAATGAGTGCAAAAAACTTTATGCTTCTGTCATTTCCGGCCCATTCCTGACTCCATCACCAGGAGAAAATCCAGGCCTGAGTCACTTGTAATTGTTACAATACCTGCTATACACTGTCATTCGAATGTACAGTAACCTCTCAATGAAATTTGCAATATTTGTTGTGGTCTTGTGGAAGGTGCATTTGTTTGCTTCTTAAAAGATTTGCAAGGCATTGTTCAGAACCATTACTGGCAGAAGGCAAACCTTGATTTTAAAGTTCTAATTCTTATTTTCAAATCTTTCCATGACCTCACCCCTCCCCGTCTCTGTAACCTCCTCTATCCCAACAAACTTTTAAGATCTCTGCGCTCCTCTATTTCTGGCCTCTTGCACCATGCCTGATTTTCTTTGCTCGTTGGCAGCAGTGCATTCAGCTGCTTAGGCCTCAAAGGTTTTGGAGCTCCCATCTTAAACCCCTCTACTTCTCTATCCTCCTTTAAGACACCAGGTAAAACCTACCTTATTGGTCATTTGTCTCAATCTCCTTGTGCAGTGGGGGAGGGGGGGGGAATTTCCGATCCTGCCCACCGTGTGACTGGAAGTGACTGTCGGGAGTCAGCAGGCCTTTTTCTGGTCCCGTCAAATTTACCCTCCCGCCCGCGACCTTCCCCGTGGTGGGTGGGGCCGGAAAATTTAGGCCTCTAAATGCCTCAGCATCAAATGTTGTCTGATAATTCTCCTGTGAAGCACCTTGGAACATTTTACTTAATCCGTTACAGGCACCATAGAAATTCTGTCTTTGTTGCTGTAGAATCTACATTGGCAGCCCCTGTTGACAAAAAGCACATTGAACAAAATCACTCCACAAAGTTCTACAATATAGACAATCAGTATAGTAGAGTTACATCCAGATGGCATTTAGATTTCAGTTAATAGCTCATTACATGGTTTATTAAACTATTTAAACCTTGAGCAGACTACTGCTTTGTAATCACTCCTAGGTTTGCATTATGTTATGTGTAACATAGCTGAAGTCAATAATGGTAATGATTTTTTGTTGCTGTCTTGGACATGTCTAGTATTAATCCAGCAAAGATATGAAGAGCAGTCCCATTAACAATTTCAGCACATCAGTTTAAAGGTATTCCATTTGGCTGACACCAAAAATGGGTGAACACTGAATAGCCAAGCAAATAGTTCTAAACGATCATTGTATTCTTTGATTTCATTAACAAGGAATGCTGATGTTAAGGTTCTTTGTTTAATGTTAATATATCAAAGGCTTGGAGGAGTTGAAATGTAGTTTTTTTCATTCATTTATGGGATGTGGGCGTCGCTGGCTAGGCCAGCATTTATTGCCCATCCCTAATTGCCCTTGAGAAGGTGGTGGTGAGCTGCCTTCTTGAACTGTTGCAGTCCATGTGATGTAGGTACACCCACAGTGCTTTTTTAAAATCTTTCATAGGATGTGGGCATCGCTGGCAAGGCCAACATTTGTTGCCCATCTCTAGTTGCCCTTGAGCAGAGTGGCTTACTAAGTCATTTCTGAGGGCAGTTAAGAGCCAACCACATTTCTGTGCACCTGGAGCCACATGTAGGCCAAATCAGGTATCAATGGCAGGTTTCTTTCCCTAAAGAGCATTAGTGAACCAGATGGGTTTTTATGACAATCAATGACATTTTCATGGTCCCTATTACTGAGACTAGCTTTCAATTACAGGTTTATTAACTGAATTCAAATTCTACCAGCTGCTGTGGTGGGATCTGAACCCATGTTCCCAGAACATTGGGCTAGGCCTCTGGATTACTAGTCCAGTGACATTTCTACAACACCATTATCTCTCCTGTTAGGGAGGGAGTTCCAGGATTTTGTACAGCGACAGTGAAGGAATGGTGATATATTTCCAAGTCAGGATGGTGAGTGACTTGGAGGGGAACTTACAGGTGGTGGTGTTCCCATGTGTCTGCTGCCCTTATCCTTCTAGATGATAATGGTTGTTAGTTTGGAAGGTGCTGTCTAAGGAGCCTTGGTGAGTTTCTGCAGTGCATCATGTAAATGGTAACACTGCTGTCACGTGCGCTGGTAGTGGTGGGAGTGAATGTTTGTGGAAGGGGTGCCAATCAAGCAGGCTGCTTTGTTCTGGACGATGTCAAGCTTCTTGAGTGTTGTTGGAGCTGCACTCATCCAGGCAAGAAGAGAGTATTCCATCACACTCCTGACTTGTGCCTTGTAGACAGGCTTTGGGGAGTCAGGAGGTGGATTACTCGCTGCAGGATTCCTTGCCTCTGACTTGCTCTTGTAGCCACAGTATTTATATGGCTTGTCCGGTTCAATTTCTGGTCAATGGTAACCCCCAGGATGTTGATAGGGGGGGGATTCAGTCATGGTAATGCCATTGAATGTCAAGGGGCGATGGTTAGATTCTCTTTCACTGGAGATGGTCATTGTCTGACACCTGTGTGGCCCGAATGTTACTTGTAACTTGTCAACCCAAGCCTGGATATTGTCCAGGTCTTGCTGCATTTGGATATGGACATTGAGAATAGGAACAGAATTGGCTGATAAGCTATATCTTCCTTTACCCAAGCAAAACAATGTAACTTACCCAGGTCATTCCACCTTTCCTTCAGGCTCTCTAATATCTGGGTAGATTTTTTTTGTATCTACATTTTAAAGATTGCCTTAATAATGCCCTTTACATATCCACTATTTGTGGTCTTGCAGCTGATGGTCTATTGGATGATCCTTTGTATCTTATTCGAAATGCAATTTAAATTTAAGAAAAAATCGATGGTGTAACTGAGTGTAACAGATTCAGTGACTCATTTTCCAAGTCCGCACGGTAAATTAAAACAAATGAGAGAGACTTAACTGGTGTGAAGCGCGATGTTTGCACTCAATATTTTTAAATCTAGCAGCATAAATTACTTGATTCAGCCTGCAGAGCAATTAGGGCCAGGATATTTCAGTTGGCGTGCAGGGTCTGGCCTGCCACACCAGTGCATAAAATGACGCGCGATGATGTTGGGCGTGCGTCCCGACGTCAGCGCGCTGCCTCTCGATGTTTTGTTCAGTGGGTGCGCGCTGGAGTCGGCTGCGCGCCCGCCGATAATTGAAAGGCCTATGATGTCTATTAACGAAGTAATCATATTCAAGTTAAGCTGCCCGTCCAACCTTACGGTCGGCAGGCAGGCGAAAAGGCCAAGCGGCCTTTACATTTTTTAGGAAACCTCATCCACGAGCGGGATGAGGTTTCCTAAAGCTTTAACGAGTTAAATAAAAAGTTTTACCGAATAATAAAAACATGTCCCATCTCACGTGACACAGTCACATGAGGGGACATGTTTCATTAAATTTTTATGACATTCATTTGTTTTTTTCAAAAGTGCTTCAATCTCCCCGAGGCAGCTCCGCGACTCAGTCAGCTCAGCGACTGCCGACCCCGCCCACTCCTCCCGGCTCCGCCCACTCGCCCCACCCCGCCCACTCCTGCCGACCCCGCCCACTCCTACCGACTCCGCCCACTCCCCCGACCCCGCCCACTCCCACCAACCCTGTCCACTCCTGCCGACCCCGCCCACTCCTCCCAACCCCGCCCACTCCTCCCGACCCCGCCCACTCCTCCCGACCCCGCCCACTCCTCCCGACCCCACCCACTCCTCCCAACCCCGCTCACTCCTCCCTGACCCCGCCCACTCCTCCCAACCCCGCTCACTCCTCCCTGACCCCGCCCACTCCTCCCGACCCCGCCCACTCCCCCGACTCCGCCCTCTCCTCCCGCCCCCGCCCACTCCTCCCGACCCCGCCCACTCCTCCCGACCCTGCCCACTCCTCCCGACCCCGCCCACTACTCCCGACCCTGCCCACTACTCCCGACCCCGCCCACTCCTCCCGACCCTGCCCACTCCTCCCGACCCCGCCCACTACTCCCGACCCCGCCCGCTCCCTCCGACCCCGCCCGCTCCGGCCGACCCCGCCCACTCCCCCAACCCTGCCCGCTCCCGCCGACCTCGCCCACACCCCCGACCCTGCCCGCTCCCGCCGACCCCGCCCACTCCCACTGACCTTGCCCACTTCCCCGACCCCGCCCACTCCCACCGACCCCGCCCACTCCCACCGACCCTGCCCACCCCCCTGACCCCGCCCACTCATCCCAACCGCGCCCACTCCTCCCGACCCCGTCCACTCCTCCCAACCCCGCCCACTCCTCCCAACCCCGCCCACTCCTCCCAACCCCGCCCACTCCTCCCGACCCCGCCCACTCCTCCCAACCCCGCTCACTCCTCCCTGACCCCGCCCACTCCTCCCGACCCCGCCCATTCCCCCTGACCCCACCCACTCCCCGACCCCGCCCACTCCTCCCGACCCCGCCCTCTCCTGCTGACCCTGCCCACTCCTCCCGACCCCGCCCACTCCTCCCAATCCCGCCCACTCCTCCCGACCCCGCCCATTCCCCCTGACCCCACCCACTCCCCGACCCCGCCCACTCCTCCCGACCCCGCCCACTCCTCCCGACCTCGCCCACTCCTCCCGATCCTGCCCGCTCCCGCCGACCCCACCCATTCCTCCCGACCCCGCCTGCTCCCGCCCACCCCGCCCACTCCCTCCGACCCCTCCCACTCCCCCGACCCCGCCCACTCCCGCCGACCCCGCCCACTCCCTCCGACCCCTCCCACTCCCGCCCACCCCGCCCACTCCCTCCGACCCCTCCCACTCCCCCGACCACTCCCGCCGACCCTGCCCACCCCCTCCGACCCCTCCCACTCCCGCCGACCCCGTCCACTCCCTCCGACCCCTCCCACTCCCCCCGACCCTGCCCACTACCCCGACCCCGCCCACTCCTCCCACCGAACCCGCATGCTCCTGCCGACCCTGCCCACTCCTCCCGACTCCACCCACTCCTCCCGACCCTGCCCGCTCCTGCCGACCCTGCCCACTCCCGCCGACCCCGCCCACTCCTGCCCGCTCCTGCCCGCTCCTGATGACCCCGCCCGACATGGAAAAAATTCAGGCCTAGGTTTTGTTTGGTTTGGAAAGGGTGAGGGTCTCCATTTCAGAAAAGCCCCACCAAGACTTTACTTTTATTATACGTTACTCCCAAACATTATTCACAAATGAAACCTCTGCATTGTTTTGTAATTTCCCAACATTTGCAGCTCACTTTATAAACAGGCAGTGTGGACAGGCTCCAACATTCATTTTGTTAATGACTGAAATATAGTGCTCGAGTTTCTTTCTGTGCTCCCGAGCCCCACCCTCAGGCTGAATTTCCCACTGTGTGCAATTCTCCCTGGAGCGAACCATTCATGGCCAGAGGAAGGGCTCGCCATCCAATTAAGGCTGGCGGCCTGGCTCCCGAAGCTGGACGGTCATTCAGAGGCCTTCTGGCTCGAAAGGAGCAGCAAGTTGCAATGACGCAGGAAAGTGAGGGAGAGCGTGCTTCAAAATACAGACGCCCTCTCTCCGCCTCCTTTGAACTTAAGCTAAAAAAAAAAGCTTTTGCAACAAGGTCACCTGGGCTGGGGTTGTGGAGCCCTTCAGAGGGTGCCCTGCAGCCGCTGCAGCAGCCAGGCTGGCAGTGAGGGCTTCTAGGTCTGCCTATGGAGCCCAGGACCCCTCCCTCCCTCCCTCCCTCCTCCACGGCAGAGGCTTCCGCCAGGCACCTAAACAGGCCACTGCCGCCTGCGGGAACCTGGAGGCTGACTGGAAAATCCAAGTTGGCTCCATTTAATTTGGCCCTTAACCAGCAGCTGCCCGCTGTGTGGGCAGTAGCCCTGCCACTGCCCCTATCCCGCCTCTGCAAAAATGGCCCGAGGGCAGAATGGAACCAGGGCAACTTTTAGCTCTTGTCTGTCTCCAATCCCGGCCCTGGTGTTGGCTTAAAAAATCAATCCCCCAGTCCGGGATCCGAGTGTCAGTAAAGTGTTAGCTGTGGTCCAGTGGGTCGTACTGAGTTAGCAGGTTGTGTGTTCAAGTACCACATGCAGGGACATGGTCTGAAGCTGCAGGGCAGTATTGAGAAAGTGCTGCACTTTTGAAGGTGCTACCTTTTGGATGACATATTAAACTGATGCCTCACCTGCCCTCTCAGGTGGACATAAAAGATCCCAGAGCCCTATTTAAATGAAGACCCAGGTGAGTTCTCTCTGGTGTCATGGCGAACATGACGTGAAGTGAAATCATTTGTTGTGTGATATGTAAATAGCTGTTGTTAATGTTATAGGGAACATTCTCATTTTCCAAAGGTTTTAAACCGTTGATTATGCGACTGCTGAATTCCGGTGGAGCATTTTTAAAAAACAGTTGCAGAAAGCACATCCATCAAGTAAAATTTCAGGTGACAATACCCGCACCCCTAAGGCAAGTGATTGGAATGAAGCCTGAGGCCTAACTATAAGCCTTGAGCCTCGTGGTTGTGGCATATGCTGTCTATCACCAATCACCAGTGTGCCTGAAAACCAACTATTGCACCCCCCGCATTTTTTTTTTTGTCTTCATTCTTCTTTTGTGTGCCCTGAAAATTTTCAAATTTGGCATTCCTAATCCAGTTAGTCCCATATCTGTTCAGCTGGTCAGTTGGAGTGAGAGACACATTGATGATCACCATGTATCTTAAGCAGGATCTGTCCAGGAATTGCTGTTGGTATGTGAGTGAGCAAGTTTAACTAAGTGATTGCATTTTACTCAGGCGTGTCATATACCTGGTGGATTTGGAAAATAGCTGGATACCTACTTCCCTTCAAATTGACTTTCATCATTAACACCTTAAATAGATCTGAAGGTAATAAGCAGATTGTTAGCAGAAGTTGATGCAATATTGCTTTTTCTCATTCCCCACCAGTGATCCAAAGTTTACTTATTGCAAGTGAAGAATTGATTTCTTTCCGTCATGGTTTGTAACTCTTGGCCTGCTTCCCATCTCCTACCTTCCAGGAACTTGAGTTTATCTGAAACTCAGCTGCCTGCATCACCAATTCTTATCCTTCTGTTCAAATCCCTCTATAGTCTCACCTGTCTCTACTGCTGTCCTCTCTTCCAGTCCTACTACCAGACAAGGACTCTGCATTCCTCCAAACTCTGGCTGTTTGTGCATCCCCCTCTCCTATCACCCCAACATTGCCGGCTGTGCCTTCAGCCATCTAGGCTACTAGTTCTGAAATTCCCTCCCACAAATCCCTCTGCCTCTATCTCCTCCTTTAAGGTGCTTCTTAAAACCTATCACCTTTGACCAAGATTTTTTCCCCTGTGTCCTACATATCTCCTTCCTTTCGATGGGAGGTGGGCTGGGGGTGGGACGGGATTAATTTTTGTCTGATTATACTCCTGTGGACTGCTTGGTGATGTCTTGCTATGTTAAAGGCGCTCTATAAACGCCAGTTGTTGATGTTTGCTATCAACTGAGACAAATCATTCGTGCCAATGGATGGCCAGTATTATGCTTTGAATTCACAGCCACTGAGGAAGTAGATTAAAACTGTTCAAATATTTCAGTTCAGACTCCAACAAATAGCATGAGTACTGTCCCGTTCATCCAATAGTTTTGAACCCAGATACTACAGGTGAAAGTCAGAGTGCTGACCTACTGCACCAACTAATCTCTTGTCAATGGAAATTATCAATCCCACAGCTTCAGTTACATGTTTTTGCAATACATATCAATTTCACTGGAATCTATTTCTTTCCATTGACATTTTATTCTTACCCTCGCAAATTTGCATGCCAAAGCTCCCTGCCGTGAAACCAGAGCTCTTTACAACACTTCGTAGAAGTCACAAAAGATAAGTTCAGAGGGGGGAAGACATGTGGCCCACCCTGGCTGATTCTTGTATAGAAAACTGTAATGAGAAAGTGGAATCTGCCACCACATGGAGTGGTTGAATAACATTGTTGCAGTGAACAGAAAGTTAAATAAGTGAATGAGGGAGAAAGAATTATAAGGTCATGTTGATGAGGTTAGAAGAGGCAGGATGGGTGGAGACTCATGTGGAGCATAAATACTACAATGGCAGCAAATATTTATATAGCACCTTTAATGTAGTACAACATCCCAAAGTGCTTCCCAGGCGCCTTATAAAACAAAATATGACACTGAGTCCCTTAAGGAGATATAGGCTAGGATTTTCCGGCCCCATTGTGGGTGGGATCCACACTGTGGAATGTAAAGTGACGCGCGATGATGTCGGGCGTGTGTCCCCACGTCACCGCGCACCCTCGCAGTATTTCGGTAGGCGGGTGCACCATGAGGACGGAGGCGCGCCCGCCATTAATTAACGGGCCAGTTAAGGCCCTTGAGGCACCAATTGCCTTTGATTTTACGCAGCCCGTGTGATTTTCAGGGCGTCGCACGGGCGCAACGGGCAGGCGGGTAGGCCACATTTTCTAAAGCTTCATCCACAAGTGGGATAAGGGAGGTGAAAATTCATTTCGCATCGGGGCTGCTCTGACAGAAATAACAGGCTTCAGTTCAGGACTCCGGAGGAGTCATAACACTTGGGGCCTTCCAGGCGTCAGACAGCCTTCCCTTACCCTGGGATTGGGGATTGTGGTCTCTGCTGGAGGCACCTCCTCTGTGGAGGAAGAGAGGGGCAGGAGGGAGAGGAGGCCAGGTGTCCCAATGCAGCTTCCAGGGGAGGGACCTGTGGGAGGAGAGGCTCAGGCACATGGGGCGCAGGGCCAGCAGGAAGTCCAAGGTGGGAGAGGCTGCAGAAGACGCCACTATCCTGCTGCCAGGGTTTACAGGCGGCGATGCAGCTACCTCAATAGGTCTGAGGTGCATTGCTGAAGGAGGCTCCATCTCTCAAGGGAGACAGTCACCTCCAACTGTCAGATGAATGGCCCTGAGATCATCTCCAACTGTGTGGGTGGACACCCCATGCCAGTGGCGCTGAAGATCACAGTGGCCCTCAACTTCTACGCCTCCGGCTCTTTCCAGGGGTCGGTAGGTGATCTTTGTGGAGTCTCCCAATCGGCTGTCCCCAGTTGTGTCGAGATGGTGACAGAAGCTCTGTTCAGGTGGGTATTGACTTTCATTCATTACTGTATGGTCGAGGCCAGCCAGGCAGAGTGAGCCAGAGGCTTTGCACCAATTTCTGGGTTCCCCCGTGTCTAGGGTGCAATCGACTGCACACATGTGGCCATCAAAGCGCCAGCGGGTGAGCTGATGACTTCGTCAATAGGACGCAGATTCTGCAAGTCTGTGCAAAGTACCCAGGCAGCTCCCATGACGCTTACATCCTGAGACACTCCCAGGTGCCGGGGCTTTTCAGTGCTTCAGCCCAACTGCTGGGTGACAAGGGCTATCCCCTCAGAAGGTGGCTCATGACGCCTCTCCGCCATCCAAGAACAGAAGCTGAGCAGCGGTACAATAGGAGCCACGGCACCAGAACGGCTGTGGTAGAGTGAACCATTGCCCTCCTCAAGCTGTGCTTCTGATGCCTGGGCCGCTCAGGGGGCGCACTGCAATACCCCCCAGAGTGGGTGTCGCTGATAGCGGCTGCAGGCTGCGCTCTCACAATCTGGCGCTGCAGTGGAGGAAGAAGATGTTGACGCAGTTGCTCTGGCAGCAGACAATGAGCCCATTAGTGAATCTGAGGACGAGCACACACAGGAGGACACTGAGGGCATAGACGCTGACCTGGGCCACCTCCCGGGAGGCAGGGACACCCGGGAGGCTTTGACCCAACGTTCCTTCAGCTAGCCTACCAAAGATGAACCACCAGCACATGCCAGGGCTGCAGGCTTCATACCCGTTACCTGACAGGAAGATCTGCTTGGTGAACAACATGCACTATGTGCCATTTCAATAAAGTTCAATGACAAACAAGTCACTCATAACATCATGGGTTACCCTTCACCTGCAGAACTAATGAAGCACCCAGAGGCTTGTTGAACACAAACACATTTAATGGTGTGGTGCCTGGCATACACAGAACAAATTAAATGGAAAGGTGTTCTGCATCACACCTACACAAACTTAAAGGTGGGGGAAAAAAATATCACCAGTGATAAGCCCGTGTTGTGCTTAAGGTGCTTTAAGTTTGCGTTTGCCGGGGCTGTGTCTAGACACTCCCCCCTCGCTGGCACTGGCATCGGAGGCAGCCTGCCCACTCTGCTGTCTTGTTGGCCCTGATGACCTTGGCGGGCGTCCTCTAGCCCATGGAGCCTGTGCTGGCCCCGCCTGGGAGGGAGCAGCCAGTACCACAACTGGCATCTCCCTAGTCACCGCAGCCTTATCGGATGCCACGGTCACTGGCAAAGGGGGTGGAGAAGCTGCTGCCCTCATCCAGAGCGCCCTGAGAGGAGCCCGCAGAGACAACAAGCAGCTCGTGCGCCAACGTCAGGTCTCTTTGGACCTCCCTGCTCACCATTGCTGGATAGTCACCGAGCTGGGATACTGGGTTCCCAACCCATCTCCCACACTGACACTGACCACCTGAGGTCGTTGCTGGTGTGAGGGCTGCAGGTCCGAGCGCATCCCCAGGAAGCCCTGATTGTGCCCCTGGAGGAGCCTCTCCATGAGGGTCACCACTCTCCCCATGGAGGAGGCAGTGCGCTCGGCCATGAGGCTCATTGCAGTGCTCACGCTCCGCATGGATTCCTCCACAATGGAGACCATGGCACTCATTCCCTCGTGTATCTTCGCCAGATCCTCCCGCACACCCTGCTCGACATCCAACACCTACTGCCTCAGGGACGACTCCAGAGGCCCATCGTCAGCCACCGACTGAGTATGTTCCTAGTCCCCAGCAGTCCTCTGACTGTGGTGCCATGGGTACTCTCTGCCTCCGCCTGCATCTCAAGTGAATGTGAAACGCCCTCACTGCTGTGCACCGAGATAATTTCCGCTGATCTGATGCCCAACGAAGGTGTTGGTATCTGCACTGGTGCCTGCCTGGCTGAGTAGGGTGTGACGCTGGTGCATTTATATCGTCTGTGTCCTCTGGAGTGAGCTCCTGACCCCGACAGGTTTCTGGTGAACCTGAAAGGAAGAACAAGGGCGTAACATCAGTTGAAGTCGTTGCACGGTTACTGTGCATGCCTGGCATCAGGGGGCCCTTGTCTTTCCATTATCAATGGGGATTCCATGTTCGAGACTCACATCAATATAGAGACAACAGTGGAATGGTTGCTATGACAGACGTTCTGACCTCAGTGCACTGCACTCTTACATCCCTCTGTCACCCCAACCTCACCACGGCAGGCTGACCTAGGCGCATGGCGCCTCTCCACCTCCAGTGCCTCCTGCTCGTATCTGGACGAGATTAGTAGGTGGGGGCGGTTCTCCGTCAGTCCGCAACCTTTCAATATTTTTGTGGGATGTCTTCCCCTGAAGGGAATGTGTGGAGCATTGATTAGTCCACCCTGTACCTGCATTGCTATTGCAGCCTGGCCAACCCCACCTGAGGAACACCTCGCAGGGTTCAGCCGATTTGTGACCCTGGAGCCACGAGACACTCATTCCGAGCAGCCAGGGCTCAACCCCCCTTGCCCAGCTGCTGCCTCATTGACGTTTGTCACTCACTCACACTCTAAGAACTCTGAGGCCAGAATTTTCGGCTCGGCGAGTGGGGGTGGGGCCTGCTCGCCGAGGTGTAAAATGACGTGGGGTGACTTCGGGCGGGAGTTCCGACATCACCGCGCGTCATTTAGACTTTCAGTTCGCTGGAGCAGCCAATTCGGCTGCGCATCCGCCGAACTGTCAAAGGCCTATTAAGGCCATTTAAATACCAATTAAAGTAACAAACTGAGCTGCCCGTCCAACCTTAAGGTTTGACGGGCAGGCAAAGAGCCCAGGCGGCCTTTGTATTTTTCATGGAACCTCATCCACGGGCGGGAGGAGGTTTCATGAAGTGTTTATAAACTGAATAAAAATTTTTATAAAAATTCATTGACGTGTCCCAGATCATGTGACACTGTCACATGAGGGGACATGCCTTAACATTTTTTCTTTACTTTATTAAAATTTTTAAAGCTTAAAACTTAAAACTGCGAAAGAGCGCAGGCCCCGACTCAGGGAAACCCACCCCGCCCCCCCACCCAACCCCCCCCACCACCTCCCGTACAGGGAGCGCTCAGCGCTTCTGGGTGCACGACCTTAATTGGCCCACCCACGTAAAATGGCGGCACGGTCCCGATCAGGGGTGCCGATCGCCCCCTCCCACATGCCCCCATCTGGGGGAAAACTCTCCCCTGAGGTTCCGAGGGTGGGGGGCGGGCGCCCCCTAGCTGCTGTGCTAAGCGACCCACGCCAACATGGTCCTCACCCTTCCCGATTGCAGGAGATCATTGAAGCGCTTACGGCACCGCACCCACCTGCGCCTCACCGCATCGTGGGAGCTCACCCATGGATGCCACCTCCTCCCAGGCATTTCTGTTGAGGGCGGAGGGCAGGGGGGTCCTCCTCCTTCCATCCCTGGGGACAAGTACATCCCGGCCGTGCTGCAGCCTCCTCGAGGATGGCAGCAAGACGCTCGTCGGAAAAGCTGCGGGGCCCTCCCACCTGCCGTGTTAAGCACTGACGTTCGCCATGACTGCGGCCCTCCTTCGCATGGCTGCCACGGCCACTTTTGAACTGACCGCTGGGTCGCCATTGGACCCGGCGGCCATTGAGCTCCCGCCCTTTCTCGCTGATGCCGGAGTCGCGTCTCACACTGGGCGGGCCTTAATTGGCCTGCCTGCGTAAAATGGCGGTGCGGAGCATTACCCAGATCTCCCTGTCGCTTGCCATTTCAACACTCCACCCTGCTCTCATGCCCACATGTCTGTCCTTGGCCTGCTGCATTGTTCCAGTGAAGCTCAAGGCAAACTGGAGGAACAGCACCTCATCTTCCGACTAGGCACTTTACAGCCTTCCGGACTGAATATTGAGTTCAACAATTTTAGATCTTGAACTCTCTCCCCCATCCCCACCCCCTTTCTGTTTCTTCCCCCTTCCTTTTTGTTTTTTCCAATAATTTATATAGATTTTTCTTTTCCCACCTATTTCCATTATTTTTAAATGTATTTCCACCCATCGTTTATCTATACCTTTTATGACCTTTTAGTCTTATTTCACCCCACCCCCACTAGAGCTATCTGTACCTTGCTTGTCCTGCTCTCCACTCTTAATTAGCACATTCCTTTAGATAATATCACCACCTTCAAGATCTCTTTGCTCTTTTGTCTGTGACATCTTTTGGTTATCTCCTCCTATCACTGGCTGCTTGTCCCAACAACCCCACCCCCCTTAAACCAGCTTATATTTCACCCCTTTCCTATTTTTACTTAGTTCTGTTGAAGGGTCATGAGGACTCGAAATGTCAACTGTGCTCTTCTCCGCCGATGCTGCCAGACCTGCTGAGTTTTTCCAGGTATTTCTGTTTCTGTTTTTGTTTTGGATTTCCAGCATCTGCAGTTTTTTAATTTTTAAGCCAGTTTATGCAGCCTGGTTAATTCCATGCTAACAGGTCTTGGTATAGTTTTGGTGCCTGGTGTCTTATTTTTCATCATTTGTGCATAAGTCAAGGACGATGGAAACCTGAAAGAGAAAATAATTATTTGAGTGGGAGAATTTATTGGCTCTCAATTCACTTTGAGCGCATACGGTTTTAGCCAAAGCAGTTGAGGACAATTTATTTGGAGCTGCTAGTTTCTGCTGTTTCAGTTTCCTTCATGTTTCAGGATGGATTGGGGAAGGTTTATTTAATAGGTAGGTTTTTCATTACAATCACCGTCTTGTGCATTGAAGTACTTATAGCTAGAGGACAAATAATGTATCATACACCGACGTCTCACCATTTATATAAAAATAACCGAGAGGGGACAATCCAGGCTGACTGAAAAGTTCTATCATAGTCCCTGATAACCCAGGAACCCTGATAACCTGAAGAAAAACTTCTTCACCCAGAGGGTGGTGGGTGTTTGGAATTCGCTGCCTGGTTTGGTGGTGGAGGCAGAAACTCTCAACTCACTCAGAAGGTACCTGGACCTGCATCGGAAGTGCCTACCTGCATGGACCAGGCGCTGGAAGGTGGGATTAGAATTTTAGCTTCCTATTTAAAAAATTTTTCAGCCAGCATAGACGCGATGGGCTGAATGGCCTCTTGCTGTGCCGCAACTTTTCTACGGTGCTAACCCAATTGGGTTCTTGTTTCATTTTTATTTTGCGTATTTTAAATTCCTAGATGCAGCACAGAAGGAGGCCATTCCGCCCATCCTGTCTGGCGCTGGCTCTCTGGCCGATCAATTCACCCAGTGCCAACCCCCTGCCTTCTCCCCGTAGACCTGCATATTTTTCCTTTTCAGATCACAATCCAATTCCCTCTTGGACGACCCGATTGAACCTGCCTCTGCTTTCAGGCAGCTCGATCCTAACCACACGCTGTGTGGTAGTTTTTCCTCATGCTGTCATTGTCCCTTTTGCCCAATTAATTCTTTTCCCTCTCAGATATTCATCCTCCTTGATCGAGACACAAATTATGACACATAATGCATTAAACACCAAACGGATTCATGGAACTAAACGGATTACATGAACTGGCTCCCGTGTTTGTTATTTGTGAAATAATATGGCAAAATCTGACTCTGGCAGTGAACACAAAAAGGACAATAGTAAATTGGAAGCCTGTTTTACCCCCTGCTCATTTTTCTTCCATTTCCAAATTTTACCAAATGGGCTTTACTTCAGAGTTTAGACAACACCACCCGATGATTATTCAGAACAGGAGAACAGGCTGACTGTATAGCAGAGCAGTTGTAGAATCAGCAGCTTGTTTCACTCATCCGTGGGTTGTACAGTTAATAGTGTTCTCTCGTTCCATATGTGCCTCTTAAACCTGTGCCCTCTGGCTCTCGATCCTTCCACCAACGGGAACGGTTTCTCCCTACCTACTCTGTCCAGCCCCCTCATGATTTGGAATACCTCTATCAAATCTCCCCTCAACCTTCTCTTCTCCAAGGAGAACAGTCCCAACTTCTCCAATCTATCTGTGTAACTGTCCTCATCCTTGGAATCATCCTCGTGCGTCTTTTCTGCTCCCTCTCTAATGCCTCCACTTCTTTCCTAAAGTGTGGCAGACAGAATTGGACACATTACTCCAGTTGAGGCTGAACCACTGTTTTATACAGCATCCTGTATATGGGCAGAATTTTACGACAGTGGGGTTTTACGTTCCCGCTGTGGTCAATAGGGTTTAGAATGTCTCGCCGCGTTTTACGGCCCTGTCTCCGCTGTATTATTTTTTTGGAGAACAAGGGAAGTTTATGGCCTGGGTCCAGGATAACCTTCAAATATCTGCCAGTTTTGGCTGACCTGCTGCTGTGCTGCACTGGAATTTTCATAATGACTAAATAATGGAGCAGCGTTTTCTTAAGGAGTGTGTAGGGAGCTAGAAATCAGCCAGTTAGTGAGGGGCAGGCACTGATGTGATTTTTTTTTTTTTACCTTTCTTCTTCAAGGCATTGATTCATATTGGCATGGATCCAGAAGTACTGGCACTTTGCCCAGTGGCCTGCCTTCTTGTGTAAGCCAGTCGATGAGAATTGATGGGCTTTCAAACACCAGAAGGCCATTTGACTCATTACAAATCCTGCCCTCACCTGACAGTCACTCATGTGCACTTTCAACTGGAGGCCACTAAATTGCGACCAGAAGTGGGAACTCTGGTTCGTTTTCCTCCTCCAGTATCTCTAGCCCAGGAACACTGAAATGCAACTGTAGTGATCCCATCTCTATTCCCGCGGAGGTTGCTAACTAGGCGCAGTTTGGTGGTGGCGTGGTACAGGTCACTCAGGCAGCTCGAGTTGCTGTGGTAACATGTACTTTCACAAACATAGTGTAGCCTGGTGATAGTGATGGTAGAGGCTCTAACTTTCCATCAAATGGCAGAGCAGGAGTCTCTTATGCTTTCACTGCCTGCCGTTGGCATATGCTAGAAGGATTTGCAGACTGACACTCAACCTGCTTGGCTAGGTATTGAATGCGCCTTTCTTGGCCATCAAGTCCTGAGGTGAGACTTGAACCCGGAGATCCTGACTCAGAGGCAGGGCGCTACCCAATGTGCCATAAGATCTTGACATGTACCAGTGACTGCCTTGACCCCTTTTCTGTACGGCACTTTTACTCACTGAGTAACTAATGTACGGCCCACTGTTCAGGTCTATCCCTATTATTTGGAACAGTAGCATAGTGGCTATGTTACAGTACTAGTAATCCAATGGACCTGGATTAATGACCTAGAGGACAAGGGTTCAAATCTCACCTGGGTATATTGGGGAAGATAAATTCAGTTAATTAAATAAATCTGGAATTCAAAAGCTAATATAGCGATGATATCATTGGGCTGAATTTTACGGGTGGTGGGGCGTGAGGGGGTGGCACTGCTCAGCCTTCCCCCAGAGAACAAATCAGTGCTGCACGGACAGATGTCCAACAAGGCCACCCACTGCAGGTGGCCTTGAGCAGGTGAGGGACTGACTTCCGCCTCTCAATGAAAGAAGGAAATCCCGCCCTCGATAGCTGCCGGCCAATCTGAATGACCGGCGGCTCTAGCAGCGCCAGAACTCAGCAGTGAGAGCTGCTGGGACAGCAAGCAGGCCCGGGGAAGAAGAGCACTGGATCCCGCGCTAAGGTAAATCCCGTGCCTTTAGGGTGAGAAAGGGTTCAGGAAGACTAGGGAAGGGGTGGGGAAGGGTTTTGAAGGCCAGTTGGGGAGGAACAAAGTGGGGGAGGTAACATTTTGAGGGGCGCATCTCAGTGCGTATCGGGCAACCCCCAAATGGTGAATCCCCCCCCTTCTTTCTTGCCTCTTCCACAAAGCTATTTAAAAAATGGCTTTCTGAATCTCGCTTGTCTGCACACACCGGCCGTTTTATGACATGGGCTGTGCATTATTCAGGGCAACTGGCTTTTTAACAAGCCCAATTGCCTATTAAATATATTGTTTAAAAAGATGGCAAGTGGGCTGTTGGTTTTGGAGTTCCCCCTTGCCTACCGTATTATAGGGACTGGGTCATACGTACTGTCATACAGACATTTCAGCACAGAACGAGGCCATTTGGCCCAGAGGCGTGTGGGACAGCAGTGGGGCTGGCCATCCATCATATTTTACATTTCTCCCACCAACACAAACACGCCCAGTTGGGGTTGGGGTGGTGGGGGGGTTTGTGGTGGGGGCTAAAATCCAGCCCCAATGCAACTACTGCATTGTTGTAAAATCCCCCCGGTTCACTGATGTGCTTTTGGGAAGGAAATGTGTTATTCTTAGCTGGTCTGGCCCACCTGGGACTCCTGACCTGCAGCAGTGTAGTGACTCTTCACTGTGCTCTGATATTGACTAGCAAGTCAGTCATTTGTCAAGGGGGGGGTTGGCTCACCACCATCTCAAGGGCAACTGGAGATGGGTAAAAGACGCTGGCCGGTGAATGAATATAACAAACATGTCTATAAGCCTATTATGATGTTTTAAGATATTACTATGGATTCCCATTTGAAGAAAATATCAAGAGAATGCCAATGAACAAACTTTTCTCATTATTTCATCTGTGTTGTTTTTTTAAAAAAAAACAAAAAAAAAGGTAAAAATAAGCGGTGATTATATTGTTGCAGGAATTAGGTTGGAGGAGTTACTGAGCTAGCCAGTGTTGGAAGAGCTCCTTTAATTGTCACTTGTCAATGTAGGATAGGTATTCAAAACTCAACTCTTCGGATCACCCCAGATCTTCAACCAAAAGGGAAAGGAAATTGAAATATCCCAGATTGAGACTCGCAGCAACCGAGAAAGGCCAGAGATGGTGAACCCAAACAACTAAAAGCTACCATGGGAATTGCTCAGTGCATTGCACATGGAACCATTCCCCACTGCAGCCCTCTGCCCTTCTTCTGATCAACTTTGTTGCCTATTAGACAAAAACATCAGCTTAGTTTCATGTCATTTTCCTGCAGTCATATATCGTCAATCTCTAACTTTCGTTTAGAACCTTTTAGTTTTTTCAATCTACTTCCTTCTTCTTTAGTTCCCTGTTTGCTCCCTGCAACACACTCTGGTGTTTCCTATCTCTTGATGAACTGACTGGTTTCTGCACTTAAATTTCTATTATAGGTAAAAGGTAAGCTAGCAGGGGTAAATTCCCAATCACATTGTTAGACCTGAAAGTACAACTCTGTATGGATAATTTTTCAGTGTATGGTCCCTCTGAGCACAGTCACTACTGGAAACATGAGTGAGTCTATGACCTAAGAGGATATTCATTTAGATGTTTCTAATAAACACAATATTTCCTTGGGTCACCTTTTTCCACGTTGCTTAATTCATTTGTGCCCTGATCCC
Source organism: Cetorhinus maximus (assembly GCF_964194155.1). NCBI lineage: Eukaryota > Metazoa > Chordata > Chondrichthyes > Lamniformes > Cetorhinidae > Cetorhinus > Cetorhinus maximus. Next base: position 13,843,176 of record NC_135900.1, read on the forward strand.
TGAACGTTCGTCTTGCTTTCTATTTGTCCTTCTTCAGCTTCATTTGTTCTTCAGATCAGCTTCTCCTTAGGTTTGATCTCCCTCTTTCTTCTGTAGACTGAATTGTCACTTTGCACATCTCTTCTCCCACCTGTAACGCTGACAAGATTGGCTTCTGCTCCACTGTGCAGGACTGGGAAGTGGTTATCAGTTCAGTGTGTGTGCTGCCTTGGAACAATAGAGCTAATGCATGTTGTCCTGTAGCAATTCTCCTTGAAGGTAAAGTTCAATCTAATCGTTTTGTGCTTGTGTGTGAGTGACTGGACACTGTGAGTGCTTACAGATTTGGCCAGTTTTTATTTTCTCTTAGTTACACTGTGCCATCGATTGCTGAAACCTGTCGATCACTTTTATGAACACTGAAATCTAGCTCTGAAAAACAGAAGGCTGAGAAGTGACCTGTTCGAAGTCTTTGAAATTATGAAGGGGCTTGATTGGGTAGACACAGGCTAGATGTTTCCACTTGTGGGGAGTCCAAAGCTACCATTCATAAATTGAAGGTAATAAATACAACAAGGAACCCAGAAGAAACTTCTTTACACAGAGAAGACTGATAATTCAGAATACACTATCACAAGGAATAGTTGAGAAGAATAGCACATTTAGGAGGAAGCTAGATATGTGCACAAAGGAGAAAGGAATAGTAGGTTATACTGATAGGTTGAAATTAAGTCGAGTGAGGGGAGGCTCATGAGCAGCATGAACACTGGCGTGGATTGGTTGTGCTAAACGGCCTGTTTCTGTGTTGTAGGTTTTATTTCTACCCATGTTGCCTAATTTGTTCTGATAACATATAATGATTTCCCATTGTAAGTACTTCCACTATTGGGGATAGTGGGCCAAAATTCCTCAAGAGTTGCTACAAAGTCACCTTTAGAGTCACTGCTCTGGTCATGGTCTAGGAGACGACTGAAAATGATATTAGACCTCAGTGTTAATGTAGAGGATGTGCTCTGGCATCAGTTAATTCAGGCCAATGGTTTTAATAGACTTGGGTTCCCCAAGTCCAGGAATCAGCAATAGGGTTTTTTCTGATAGGATTCCGCCACTATAGGCAGATATAAGCTTTCTGTTGAAGTGTAATGCTTTAGTTATCCTTGCAAATTAGATAACAATTACATAGCAGTTAAAATATCGAGATAACTTTATTATGGATCTGTTAACACAACATTGACAAACTCTAAGATAAAAGCAAAATACTGCAGATGTTGGAAATCTGAAACAAAAACAAAAATACCTGGAAAAATTCAGCAGGTCTGACAGCATCTGCAGAGAGGAACACAGTTAACGTTTCGAATCCACATGATTCTTCATCAGAACTAAGGAAATGGAGAAATGAGGTGAAATATAAGCTGGTAGAGGGGGGTGGGACAGGTAGAGCTGGATAGGGGGCAGTGATAGGTAGAGGCAAAGAAGAGATTGCCAAAGATGTCATAGACAAAAGGACAAAGGGGTGTTGATGGTGGTGGTATTACCTAAGGAATGCGCTAATGGGACATTAAGGGTAGCAAGCAGGACAAGCTAGTGTCAGATGGCCCTAGTGGGGTGGAACTGACTCCCACAACTACCTCGACTACCGCTCCTCACACCCCGCTTCCTCTACGTACTCCATCCCATTCTCTCAGTTCCTTCGCCTCCATCGCATCTGTTCTGAAGATGCCACTTTCCAAAACACTTTCTGACATGTCTTCCTTCTTCCTTAACCGAGGTTTTCCACCCATGGTGGTTAACAGGGCCCTCAACCGTGTCCGGCCCATCTCCCGCGCATCCGCCCTCACACCCTCCTCTCCCTCCCAGAACCATGATAGGGTCCCAATTGACCTCACTTATCACCCCACCAGCCTCCACATTCAAAGGATTGTCCTCCGTCATTTCCGCCAACTCCAGCATGATGCCACCACCAAACACATCTTCCCCTCACCACCCCTGGCAGCATTCCATAGGGATCGTTCCCTCCGGGACAACCTGGTCCACTCCTCCATCACCTCAACCCCCTCCCACGGCACCTTCCCATGCAACCACAGAAGGTGCAACACCTGCCTCTTTACGTTCCCCCTCCTCACCATCCAAGGGCCCAAACACTCCTTTCAAGTGAAGCAGCATGTCACTTGCACTTCCCTCAATTTAGTCAACTGCATTCGCTGCTCCCAATGCGGTCTGCTCTACATTGGAGAGACCAAACGCAGACTGGGTGACCGCTTTGCGGAACACCTTCGGTCTGTCCACAAGGTCTGACCCAAACCTCCCTGTCGCTTGCCATTTTAACACTCCACCCTGCTCTCATGCCCACATGTCCGTCCTTGGCCTGCTGCAATGTTCCAGTGAAGCTCAACGCAAACTGGAGGAACAGCACCTCATCTTCCGACTAGGCACTTTACAGCCTTCTGGACTTAATATTGAGTTCAACAATTTCAGATCATGAACTCTCTCCCCCATCCCCACCCCCTTTCCGATCCCCCTTTTTTCCAATAATTTACAATTTAAAAAAATATATAATTTTCTTTTCCCACCTATTTTTAAATTTATTTCGATCTATTGTTTTATCTCCGCCTTTTAGCCCATTTCGATCCCTTCCCCCCACCCCACCCCCACTAGGGCCATCTGCCACTAGCTTGTCCTGTTTGCTACCCTTAATGCCCCATTAGCACATTCCTTAGATAGTATCACCACCGTCAACACCCCTTTGTCCTTTTGTCTATGGCATCTTTGGCAATCTCTTCTTTGACAAACTCTGGCCTGAATCCCTGTGACCAAAAAATCTTTGCAATATAAAAACAGATAACACTGGAAATACTCAGCAAGTAAAGCAGGAGCCGACGGAGAGAAACAGAGTTAAGGGATGCTGGCCTTTCATCAGCGCAGCATTGTAATGTCAGGACTGGTATGAGAATTTCACACATTTGCTGGTAGCATTTATCAATGGGACTCAGAAAATCATTTGTTGTCTGCATGTTATTTATAAAAGTAGTTCTTTTAAGCATGCTGATCATTCCATCCATTCATGTGTACTCTGCTCAAAAGCCACTCCTTGGCTCATCATCTGCCGGTGCTTGATCCCGAGCTGTTGTCTTGGCCGTTTTTTGTCAGTGGTGGTTTGCCGATGCCTTCCATTTTGGGTTGAGCTAGTTGATCTCAACTGGGGCCCATTAGCTCATCCCAGAATGGGATCAAACCTGGGGCTCCCCTGACCAGTTACTCACTGGATAAGCTTGCGGAGTCAACGGGGGAGTACTCAAAGTGACGACAGAAATTTAAGTAAGGGTGCATTTACATTGCAATGGTTGTGACGGTGTGAAGCGGTTTCACTTAACATTGCTCTATCTTACAGGTGTCAAAGTGATTCAAATCTGGAGTTAGCTCCCAACCTGACGCTAGACCCAAGTGGAGTCACCCCACTTCACTATGGAGTCAGTTCAAGCCTTAAAACGTGATTGTTCACTACACAGACTTGACCTTGTGATGAACCCAAAGCCGCTGTGAACTGGTGCAAAACCTGAAGTGTAAATGCATCCTAAGATTTGGATGTTGCGGGAAGAATTTGTTTTATCCATTCATTATAGAGGTGCAATGAATTGTGACACTTTACCGCAGATGCCGGCATATAAGTTGACTTTTGAAGCCTCAAAAAAAAATCTCTCCAAAAACGGGGGTCAACTTATACGCTAAATATAAAAGTGAACCGCTGGTATGGATGTGGATGGTCGCCATCTTTGTCATTTGCCACGGCGGGGGGTGGGGGGTCTGCTGTGTGGTAACATGTCTTCGAGTCCTGCGCATCTTGGCTACACAGCCTGTGTAGCCTGTTTGATCACACAGTTATGGCATACCAGTAGGTAAAACATCCAATTGTGGGGTGAAAAATTGAGTCTGACTAGCAGTGTGAGTGCAACATGTTGTAGCTGAAGAGAGGATCAATTGATACTCCAACTATACACAAAACATGATGTTTGGGACTGAAAAAAATGGGATCTTCCTATTCGCCGGGTGGCCTTATACACTGTGATCTATGATAGGTGGGAGAGAATATCCCATTTGATTTGATTGAAAAAAATGAAAATACTATTTTCAAAACCTGAGCTTCATCATGAGAGTCAAGTGTTTAAAATTAAGTCTGTTGCACTTTGTACTTTCATCTGCTGTTTCTAGAACCCTTTAGAGGCATGTTTCCCATGCACTTGGGGGTATCCCGAGGTTGTTAAGGGTGTTAGATTAATGCAAATCTTCCTTCCTCTGTCCTCTCTTTCTCGCTCTCTTTCTCCTTCTTTCTCTCTTTCGCCTCTTCCTCGCTTTCCCTTCTTTCTTTTTCTCAGTTCATTCTGCGCCAATAATAAATTAGTTCAGGCTGCAGAGAGTAAAACGTACTGAAACCCCATTGTTACTAACTTCCAGGATGAGTACAATCGCTCTTCTTATCTGGTTTACCTTTGTCTCTGAGCTACCTTTCCTCTGACTATAATGGAACTTAAGCAGGGATCAAGGGAAAGTGCTTTATGTGTGCGATCGCAATATTTCACTGTAAACTGAAGAGCTGTGAACAGTCATTGATCAGCTGAAACTACTTTAACTAGTCTTAAAAAGATTGCAGAACACCTTTTGAAAGAGAATTTAATACCCGTCATTATTTTTTAAACCAGCCCCCATTTTTATTTATAGCTCAGAGCGGAATCACTCCAGATTTGCACTAATTGCAGCGCTGGCTGGGGGAAAACAGCGTTTTACCCGTCGGCCGCAATGGCGGCTTCTCATGCCCATCTCATCCCAATCCCGCCGCGTTAATTATGCATTCTCAGGAAACGCACCGTTCCGATGGTGGGCGGGCTCTCATTCGCCCACCATGCCATCACCTCGCCACTTTATCATGCCAGGCGCCATATTTAAAGTGCAGCCGCGCGCACACCTCTCAGTGCTTCCAGCCCAGCACTGCTGCATGGAAGACATGGCCCTGAAAGGCAAAAAGACTGCAGCCCCCCAGGTTTAATGACGCGTCCCTCGAGCACCTTTTTGGATGCAGTGGAGGTCCGCCATTTTCTCTTCTACCCCCACTCTGGCCAGAGGATGGGCAGCAACATCACCAATTGGCTTGGGAGGCAGTGGCAATGGTGGTGGTCAGCGCCAATGCCCTGCAAAAGAGGACAGCCACCCAGTGCCGCAAGAGGATGAATGATCTCCTCCGTTCTGCCAGGGTAAGTCACTCTTTTCATCACTCCCAACTCACACACTCAGAAACCCATCACACATCCACAGGACCCTCACTCACTGTTCAAAGGGTATCACCATTCACTCTCTCACACACACATTCACTGTCCTCAGCCCATCCATGGCGCCACTCACCACCCACACATGCCAGGCTTACTTATCATCTGGCCTGGCAGGCGTCCTGCTTACACTCTCTCCATCTGTATTCATGCAGGACAAGCTGGCATACAACAAGAGGGAGAGGTCGCAGACCGGTGGAGGAATGCCCAAAATCAAGGTCCTCACAGACTTTGAAAACAGAGCCTTCCAGCTGGCTGGCGAGGATCTGGACTGGTCCAGTGCTGGCGGTGAGGTTGGCGCTGCTCTACCAAGTGAGGATCCAGCAGTGCAACATTCATCAGGCAACCATGCTGTGAGTGATGTGTCCTGTTTCACTGGCCGCTGCTATGCACTAGTTATCTCTCCTTGCTTTCCCAGGCACATCTGGGAAACAGCTGATGGAGTCCATGACCCAGGGTCTCCAATCAAGCCCCGAAGAAACCTCTGAAGAAGAATCTGAAGGCACCCTCATCACAGCGCTCACCCACACCCTCCACCAGCACAGAGACACACACCTCGGTGGGACCTAACTTTAGAGTAGCCTCGGGATCACAATCTCGTGAACACATCGCACTGTCTGATCCACAGCAGGTGGCAGCAGGGACTTCCCAGGCCCCCAGCACTCGGACTGCGGGCGGCCAGGAATCTCCTGACTCCAAGTCAAATGACAAACCTCTGGACTCAGTCATGTCACAGTTGCTGGAGCTGCAAAGGCAAGCTCGGGAACATCAGGAAGGGATGTCCGCTGCACTACTCAGATCGCAAAGCATGATGGAGGAGTCCGCCTGCCTTCAGGCTGAGGTGATAGTGCCGGCATGCCAAGGCACTGAAGTCAACACTGGTAGGATGGCGGCCACCATGGAGACCTTGGTCCAGGATGTCACTCCTGCACTGCTGTGTGGGCTTAACCCCATCGCTGATGCCATAGTTGGCCTCCAATAGTGTGTACACGAGAAGGGTGTGGGGCAGCTCGATCTCACTCCAGCTACCCCTTCTCCTCAAGGAGTCAGCCAGGAGCCCTTAGGCACTGAGCGGGAGGAGGGTCAGCAGGCACACACCCTGGGGTGATCCATCCAGGTCCGGGAGTGTCCAGCCCATCCAAATCCCCTCTTCCTGTGACCCCAGCAGCTCCAGCTCCACAGCTCGAGAAGGGTGCCACTGCCACACAGCAGGACCCCGAAACAGGGCCCTCCAGGTCTCAGCCCTCCAGAGGACGCCCGCCAAGGTCATCACAGACAGGGCGTAGCAGTCAGCAGGCTGCCTCCACCTCCACTGTGGATTTCGGGGGAGCACCAAGACGTAGCGGCAGGATTAGGAAAGTTAAGAAGATGTAGTTTTACAGCCTGGGCACGAGTATTAACCACTTGTACATAATGTTCACTATTGGAAATAAATTCTCAACAACAATGTCTCCCTGCCTATGGCTCCTTGTTCTGATGAGCAGTGTTCGTGTCACTCAGATGTGAAACCTTTCTGCACAAGATAAAGCAGGTGTCTCAGTCCAGGGCCCCTTTCCTGTGCAGTGTGTAACCTTCAGACCAAACTGATGGTCCGGCCTCACACTCCCTGGACACATCAGTAATGCCTGCACCTTGATGGTGCTGGTCATTGCTGCCAGAATGTAGTGGGCAGGCATCACAGAGTTCCCTCATCCTCTCTGTGCGCTCTCAGCACCTTTAAGGTGGGGCTGGCCCCCATCTCTTCAACATCTGTGTCCGATGATGCTGTGCTTCTGAAGGGTGCTGAAGGCAGACAAAGGATCAGGTGCATTGAAAGTTTCATGGCTGCGTCTCCATGATGTGACCCTGATCACAGAGTGAAAGTGAGCTGCCTTCAACCAGACAGGAGTCAGACACTCACAGAGGCTATGTGAAGAGCTATGAAGTATCCTCACTGCATGTCGTCATCATCCTGGTTGTCTTATGAGGAAAGGTTGGGCAGGTTAGGCTTGTATCTGATGGAATTTAGAAGAGTAAGAGGCGACTTGATTGAAACATACAAGATCCTGAGGGGTCTTGACAGGGTGGATGTGGAGAAGATGTTTCCTCTTGTGGGAGAATCTAGAACTAGGGGTCACTGTTTAAAAATAGGGGATCGCCCATTTAAAGCAGAGATAAGACAAAGTTTTTTCACTCAGTGGGCCGTGAGTCTTTGGAACTCTCTTCCTGGAAAGGCGGTAGAAGCAGAGTCTTTGAATATTTTTAAGGCAGAGGTGGATAGATTCTTGGTAAGCAAAGGGGCGACAGGTTACCGGTGGTAGGCGGGATGCAGATTTCAGGTTACTATCAGATCAGCCATGATCTTGTTGAATGGCGGAGCAGGCTCAAGGGGCTGAATGGCCTATTCCTGCTCCTTGTTTGTATGTTCATATGTTCATATGTTTGTATCCTCCTGCAATTGAGCGACTATTAGGGCCTCCACTGCACCTCCAAGTCAGGAGCATTCTCACAGAGGGTATGTCCGCTGCCATAAACCAGGCTGGAGTCGAATGTTCACAGCTGCAATGTGAGGGTCTCTGGTGCCTCCTCACTGCATGTCGCCATCATCCTGCACAAATCTAGCAGCTGTGAGGGCCTCCCGAGCATGTCTGCCTTGTCTGGCCAGTGCGATGACCTCATCACCATCATTCTCATCTTCAAGGACCTCTTCGCCCTCATACCCATCGACATCCTGCTCATTGGAGGAGACCTCCAGCTCCTCCATCTCCTCCTTAGCCAGATCCGCTCCCTGTTGCAGTGCCATGTTGTAAAGGGTGCAGCAGGCGACGACAATGCCTGACACCCTCTGCGGACTGTATTGCAGCTCTCCAGCAGACTGGCCCAGGCACCGGAACCTCATCTTCAGCATCTCGATGGTCTGCTTCACCGAGTTGCGAGTTGCAGTATGAACCTCGTTGTACATCCTCTCTGCTGCAGTCTGAGGCCGCCGCACGGGTGTCATCAGCCACATCCTCTGCTGGTAGCCCTTGTCCCAAGGAACCATTCCTGCAACCTCCAACCCTGCAGCCTCTCTGGACCTTGGAAGACATCAGGAATGTAGGAGGACACTCCCTGGAAGCCATGCGCAGACCTGCACATGACTGGGAACCAGTGAAGACTGCGCACACCTAGAGAGCTGGTCGGTCATATCTGCCAGCTACTGCAGGATTTGGTTGCCACGGGGACATGGGGGGCATCCACTGCCAGAGGCCATGAAAGGGAGCACGGCGCTCAATTTCTACGCCTTTGGTGGCTCCTTTGAGGGCTCCACAGGCGACCTCTGTGAGGTATCGCAAGCCTCCGCCCACAAATGAGGTCCGATGGTGGGAAACACGGTCTGCTATCGACGAGCTGAGCGGGTGATCGCAAACTGGTTTCATGACGTCCTGAAACCGATTTCTGGCCTTCTTGCCGTGTTGGTCATTCAGGCCACCAAGTGTGGCCGGCACCAGGGACCTTGGATAATTCCGCACTTAGTTTTGGTAATATTGAAAAATAAAAATGCATCCCTAAAGTATGAGTTTCAAATATATTTTTATATATATATATATATACATATATGTGTGTGTGTGTGTGTGTGTGTGTGTGTGTGTGTGTGCATGATAAATAATGTAAAAATGCCAACAATGGGCAGAATTTGCTGTCGTAGGACATTTAATGATGTCTGCTGTGGTTCAGACTTGCATCTGCACCTTTGATCAAAAAAATCTTTGCCCACAATGATGCCCAATGTGCAATTTGAAAGCAACAGGGCATCTGGGCATCTGAGTGAGCAGGGCAGCCAACAGGGTACGTTCTTAGCCAACCAGGTTGGAGGATTGGGAAATAAACAGCTAAAAAGGAGGGTGAATTAAAGAGGGTGAATTCAATGTCATATCAGGCACGGAATGAGAAATAAAGAGAGGGGAAGAAAGATTAGATTAAGGGAGAGAGAAAAAAGACGGAAAAGAAAAAGGAGAAAAAAAGTTAACATTTATAATCGGATATATTTAGAATCACTTGCAAAAATTAAAAACCTGAAAAGATGAAACTCCATACTTGTAATAATTAATTTACAATGCCAGAGAGGTTGATTACCCATAATTAGCAATTACCATGCTGTTGTAAGTACACTTAAGTTACTAATTTAATTCTGGATTATGGTAGAAAAATCTGTAAATATAGCTTTGAAGGCCAGTCTGCTCTCGAAAGGTTAAACCTTTTAAAGTCGGTCCATTTGCTCTGCCATTTGACACAATCTTTTAGCCAGCACTTTCCGGGGTAACAGCTCCAGCAAAAGTGAATTTCAGATGAGGCGTTAGTCAGTTATGGTAATTTGAACTTTACTATTTATGACACATTCTTTGATCTGGAGAGTCATTTGGTAAAATGCTATTTCTGTCAAAAATGATTCCTTACTGCATTATGATGCCATCACATTGCCCACAATATGATTGTTTCCTTTTCCTGGCAGTGCAATCGCCCCACTGTTTTCCTGGCACAATCAGGATGGAAGACACATGCATGAATCACTTCTTGTGCAGATTTGTTTGTTTTAAGTGGCATCCTGTTTAACAGAAATGTGATAAGTAGCGACAGTTTGGATACAATTAATTTCTTACTTAAAATCCCAGATGCATTCCTAAATTCAACAGTGACTTTGTGCACATATCTTTTATTATATGAACCAGTAAAGGAAAACTTGCATTCATTTAGCCCCTTTCATGACCTCTGAACTTTAAAACCAACACACTTTAAAACCAATCAAGTGTTTTCTGAATGTCGTCACTCTTATAATGGAGAGAAATGTGGCAGCTAATTTACATACAGAGAGCTCCCACACACACAATGTGGTAATGGTCAGATCATCTGTTTTAGTGGTGTTGGTTGAGGAATAAGTATTGACCGGTATACTTTGCTGCCTCGTCAATACATTAGCAGTTGTTTTATGGGTCCATTCAAAAGCTCTCCTTTATTTTGAGCTGGTATTACTGGGCAATGGCCGCTCACAGCATTTTGTAGCTGTAATGAAGTCACTACTCTTCCCTATTATTAACAACTTTTGTGTAGAAAGGAAACCAACATTTCTGGTGGTCTTTGGTCATCAAATCCACATTTTTGCGCATTTTGTGTAAGGGAGGGGGGGGTGGGGGATAAGTACACAAATTAAGAGAAGGAACTGTGTAACGAGAGTCCTCCTGCATAGGAACTTAGTATAATGGCGCTCAGCATAGCAAGGGTTAATGTGGGACTGGAGAACACTGGTGCCCACAGTATGATGTAGAGAGACACATGGCAGTAGGCAGGAGGCAGAGTTGTATGGGGAGACTCAAGTAGAAGTCAATATGAAGTTAGCACCTAGTTTGGGCTGTACTTTGTACAAATATATATAGTTTATAGTATATAGTATATTGGCATTACCACTAAACACCACTGTTCAACCTTACAAGCCTCTGAGCCTCTTTGTGAGACCTAATGAACAAACCCTTACAACAGGAACAGGGTTAATTTCGGGGACAAACTTCAATTTCAGCAATCTGAGCATGTCTGATATTGATTCACTGTACATCTTGTCGAATTCTACAAAACTGATCATTCCTTTGCCAATTGCACGTCGCATCCAGCGTTCATTTACGCCTTGCATTACGACTGAACCGTGATGTACCATTTTCAGAATTAAATCCAGTGCCTGATTCATCAGAAAACGTCCTTTATTGTCACCCACTCCCAGTCATTGTCGCCCATTTTGCCTCCTGACCATCTTCAATGAGCATAGTGCCTCTCGGCAGCAGGACGTAGATTGGCTAAGGGTTTACGAGCTTTGGTGTTGATTCGCCGAGGCAATTCTGAGAATATCCATGAGCAGAAACTGTGTGAAGAGAATGTTAAGCAACCTGCAATCAAATTGCACAAAGTTGTATTTATTAGATTTATAAAAGCCTTGTGATATTAGTCCCCTCTGAAAACCACACATTACCAATTCCATAAGACGGTAAATTATTCATAACGTTCGCTGTGGCTCAGTTGCTACCGTTCTCACCTCTGAGTCAGGAGATTGTGGATTCCAGAGACTTGAGCACAGAATCTGAGCTGATCCTCTAGTATGGAGGAAGTGCTGCATTGCCGGAGGTGCTATCTGTCAGGCGAGACATTAAGATCAAGGTCCTATCTGCCCTCTCAGGATGCAAAATATTCTTATCACAAAGAAGAACAGAAAAGTTCTCCTTGGTGTCCTGGACAATATTGACCCCTCAACCCACATCACTAAATCAGATTAAAAGGTCATTCTCTCATTGCTTTTTGTGGGAGCTTGCTGTGAGCAAATTGGTTGCTGCCGTTCTACATTACAACAATGATTACACTTCAAAAGCACTTCATTGGCTATAAAGTATTTTGGGATAGGCTGAGCCCATAGAAGGTGCAATAAAAATACAAAGTCCTTTCCTTTTCTTTTCCACTATTGACTATTAATGTTTTTTTAAATGAATTAGGTACATTTTGATGCCTGATCTACCATGATCACTCGTGTTCCAGGGGTTCTGCAGCTCTACCAGATGTTGGCATTATCACTTACAGAGATGAATGTGGATTTAAGATGGAGGTGGAGGGGGTGGGGGTGGTGGCAGTGTTGGGGAGAGGGGGAGAGGGGGAACTTCCACTGAAATTAGCCTTTGTTTTTCCATGAAGTATATCAGTGCACTTTTTTTATGTTTGGGGAATAAACAAATGAGCTAAAATGGAGCTAGTTGGCAAAAGCAGTTATATTGATTTTTAGTTGAATCTTAATGTGGAGGTCAACAATAGGGCATGTACTGTCCCTTTAACTAGGCAAATTGAGCATGTAACTAGTAATGAACCCTTTTTAACAAAATGTCAATATTATCTCAAAAGGATTAAATGGACTCAGACGACCTATAAATTTGAGCTCAAATCAATGAACTCTGAGGTAAAATATTTCCCTGGCTTTCATGGAATAGCGCAAAAAAAAAAATCATATTTTCTTTCTTAATAATTGCCAAGGAAGAGCTATTAAAGGAAAGGAGAAGCTTCAGTTGACAGCTACGAATGTTTTCCATCATTGATTGACACCATGTGATTGCTCGGCGATAATGAGTCACAAGAGGTCCCAAACCACAAAGATCGCGCCCTTGTAGTGGATGGAATAAAAGAGACACACGGGTGGTACAGACCAGAGAAAAACAACCCTTGATGGCAATAGGAATAAGCAAGTAAATCAGCATCGTCAGCTAGTGCTTCAGTAAACTTCCTCACAGAAGGATGCAGTCTGTTTTTTTTTCCCTATCTGAAAAACAGCAGGTTTTTTTATTTAATCCTTGTTATTCAGGAGGTCTCCTGTGCGTTCTCATCCCATTACCAGAAAAGTTGCCTAATTACTCTTGTGGTAATGGGTTACCACAGTCTCAGTGTGAATGGTTCACACTTACTTAAAAACCTAGGCAACGGGGCTGCAGAAGTGAATGCAGGTGACTTCCAACAATTCATAAGGGCCACAGGCAATGGCTATTTTTTTTGTGTGCAAGATTTCACTTGTCATTGTGTTTCTTTGAGTGTAGGTCATCTTTTAAACGTGAACGGGTTCTCATTGAATTCGAGCAGTTTTGAAAGATTAAAAGTGACTGTGGGACAACTGCGAAAAAATAACAAACGACCGTTTGGAAATCCGCAAATGCTTTGCGTCAGTTTCAGATATATTTTCAGCAATGGGCCCAATTTAAATGCAGAGGACAAATCCAGGTAGCTTCACGCTTAAATGTTATCCGCGCAGTTGTGTCATCCAAAAGCTGATATGTTTGGTGATGCTTGCAAGTCTTTTTTCATTTTATAACTGGGCCCCTCAAGCCTCTGTCCCTGTCCCACTCTGCAGAACTTGGAGAGGATAATGCCATGTAGTTGACTCCTGGGCTGCACCTGTCACCTGTACCGTGTGTACCTTTAAAAGGTGCAGGCTCCTCTAATGCATTATCAGAGTGCCAAACCGTATGAGACCGAGGAGGGATGTGCTCCTCCAAAATGTCTTTTTGGGGATGTTTGTTCTACTGAGAAGGACCTTGGGGAATAGGATAAGAGTTGGGATAACCACGAGAGTCTGGACAGGAGCCTAGGGTAGTCCTGACCATACTTTTTAAAAAATTTATTCATGGGCTGTGGGTGTCACTAGGCCAGCATTTACTCCCCATCCGTAACCGCCCTTGTTCAGAGGGCATTTAAGAGTCAACCACATTGCTGTGGGTCTGGCAGCACATGTAAGCCAGACCAGGTAAGGACAAGATTTCCTTCCCTAAAGGACATTGGTGAACCAGATGGGTTTTTACGACAATCGACAATGGTTTCATGGTCATCATTAGACTTTAAATTTCAGATTTTTATTGAATTCAAATTCCACTATCTGCCGTGGCAGGATTCGAACCCGGGTCCCCAGAACGTTACCCAGGGTCGCTGGATTACTAGTCCAGTGACAATACCGCTACGCCTTCGCCTCCCCTGGTCGAGGTTTTGAAGTTGGTTGAAAGTGCGAATGATCAGCACTCACCCTGCACAGAGAAGCCGTCAGCCTCGATGCTGTTGGATGTTGCTGGTTCCCACTGATTTCCAGTGTCTCATGCTCCATCTGGGTGAGGGCCATGATGCTGGTGCTCCTGCTCCTCCTGTCAAGTGGGAGCAGGAGAGAAGGAAGGATGGCTACTTAGAAGGCCAGTGCACATGTGTGCAACTTCTGAATGTAATATCTAAGCTGAGAAGGAGCAGTGGCAAGATACTAGGAGAATGGTGTTGAATAGATGTAAGCAACTGGTGTGTGAATTGAGGGCAGAGTCAAGAGAGGAGTTGGGGATTGTGCAGCTGACAGTAGGTGAGAAGAGCTTGCTGTTTGTGGAAGCAGTGAAGACAATGAAGGGCAGATTCATGTGCGTTAGTAGTGGGAATGAAGGATGGTACAATGAGCCCTTGAGATTGATGATGAGTTATCTGATGCAGGGGAGGTAATTGTGTTGGAGGCTGGGGAACAAAGGAAAGGGACTGTATCCAATTGCAATGCAAGAGAAGGAAAGAAGGAGAAGCAATTCACCTTTGCTGATCTTGTGAAGTCATTAAATCTCAGTTTGCACTATATCGAGGTTCTTGGAGTGACACCTGTAGAAATTATTTGATCTACCACCTCTCCCTAGGCTTTGAGTCACACTGTTGGGGGAAAGCACTTTCCCCCATTCCCAGACCCCAACACCACCCTCAGAAAGCACCTGAGTCCTTGGGCAGGATTTTTCAGTTGGCGTGCGGGGGCGGGTCCAACGCACCGACACATAAAATGACGTGTGATGACATCGGGCATGCGTCCCGATGTCATCGCGCAGTCCCACGATATTTCGTTCGGCGGGCATGCGCTGAAGTCGGCTGAGCACCCGCCGAAATATAAACAACCTATGAAGGCCCTTAGCAAAATAATGATTGTACTTGTTAACGCTGCCCATCCAATCTTAAGGTTGGCGGGCAGGCGAAAAGCCCAAGTGGCCTTCGTGGGATAAGGTTTCCTAAAGCTTTTCTTAAATAAATGAAAAAGTTTTCATAAAAATAAAAACATGTCCCATCTCATGTGACACAGTCACTTGAGGGGACATGTTTAAATACATTTTTAAATCATTTATTTAATTATTTTAATATCCATTCCATCTCTCTGAAGCAGCTCCGTGCCTCAGGGAGATTTCTGCGTCTTTTCGTGCGCATGCAGCAAAAGCGCACTGGCGCCCGACTCTCCCTCCTCCCCCCACCTCCACGGGGAGCGCTACCGGTTGCATCTTACGCCGGGCGGGTCTTAATTGGCTCGCCCGCGTAAAATGGAAGCACGGAGCTGATCTCGGGAGGCGATTGGCTCTGCGCCCGCCCCCGGCCCCCGTCCGCTCCCCTCCAGCCCGCCATATGAAAAATTCTGCCCCCTGAGACAACCTTTCCCCTGATGGCCATGTTCTCCAATAGCCAACAGGTTCAAACTCGGAACTCAGCACAGTTATTCAATTCAGTGAAGCGGTTCATTCATTCTTTAAATACACTGCCTTGGGAGTCCTGACAGAAACAGCGCAATTGCCCGGGCAGCCTAACAAACACAATAAGACCCATCAGTTAAAATCAGACGAGTCTTGGGTTTTGAGTGCGCCAATGCCCAGGCTCTGCCCACTCAAATCTCCATTAAAATTGTCCCCACGTGTTTCAATCTCTACACCACCCCCCTCCCCCCGCTCCCAGTTCAATAAGCTCTTGCCTGGCACCAGTGAGAAAAGAAACAGGGCACAAATATCTTTCAGGGAAGAGGATGTGACACCTCTGCTGGGCCTGGCCAACGGGTGACTTTAATCTATAAGACATGGTTGACTCTTAATGGCCTCGAAAGAGGCTTGGGAAACCTCTTAGTTAGACCATCACCCAGAAAGAGGACCACCCACCACCATCTTCACGGCAATTGGGTTTGGCTAATAAATGTGGCTTTGACAATGTTGCCTAGCAACAGTTATTTTTAAAAAATACAGGAGCTCAGATATGGTTTCATTTATGGAAGGTTTTGTTTTGTTAAGGAAGCAAATTTAAAATATTATAAATATTGCAGAGTGACATTTCAATCCCTCAGATATTACTCAGTTTTTTTTTCTTAAAGTTGTCCAGTTTTACAAGTTATGTCATGTTTCCAGAGGATAATACAAATGCGTTTTCTTTTTTGACAGCTGTTAAAGACATTGACAAACATTAAGACATGAAGTACAACCAAAAAAACCTTAGCTTAGGGAACGCCTGTCAGTATGGGTGAGGATCATAATTCCAGATGTGTTTTCCAGGATTCCATTTTCTATTTAATGTGAATGAAGCAACTAGAGAAAGGAAGAGCTCAGATTCCGGAGACAATCACCATCATGCCTATGCTTGTTAAACTCCATCATCTTTCTGAATCGTGTGGGCAGAACTTTACGGAGATGAAGTTGGTCATTGGCGTCAGCATCGATAACGAATTGGTATCTGTTTCACAACATGCCTGACTTGCTTTCTCACCGAAACGGAAGAAAATGGCGGAGCGATGACCTATGGTGTGGACGTGGTATAAATAGGGCAGCTGATCCACTACTGCCCACCTTGCACTCTTGCCAATGAACTAGGCAGATGCTCCAGTGCAGTGTCGAGGGAGCGTTGCACTGTTGGAGGTGCCATCTTGCAGATCAGTAGTCATTAAACCCAGGCCCTGTCATGTGGACTTCAAGATCCTCCAGCACTATTTGAAGCGAAGGGAATTCACCCCAGCATCCTTACCAAAAATTATCCTGCAATCACCATCACTCAAACAAAGATTAACTGTTAATTATCATGTTGTTGTTTGTGGGAGCTTGCTGTGCACAAATCAGCTGCTACGTTTACCTACATCACAGCAGTGATTACATCCTGAGGTCATGCAAAGCTCTATATAAATGCAAATCTCTCTTTCTCTTCGCATTCACTGGGTTCCCAGAAGTATTTGCCTTTGACACAAATCTGCTATGATTAGGAGGCAGCCACCATATGTAATTATGTGGCAACTGATTAAACACCCACTTAATATCTTTCATAACCAGTCACCCACTGCTGTAAAGATGAAACCATCAAGACATGTTGGCCTTAATGAAGTGCTAAACAGTGGCAGTTCTCTTAGCAGTGTACATTTTCCTGGCATATTTGTCACCTCTTGCTGTGCTCTTAGCTCCGTTCGCCTTTCTCATTTTATTTCACATTCTGTGGCGCTCCAACATTCATTTCTGAAGCGGCACAATTTTGTTTAAGGTGCTGTACATATATCGGGTTTTAATTTGACAGGAAATAGAACATTAAAGATACTGGTAATAAATGATGTATGTTTTTGGTTGTATAAGTATGAAGAGCCAATGAGAAATTACTCAAGATCAGTCTTCAGCATCTGAGTTATCATTGCTTCTAATGCGTCCTCATTTCCTTCCTCACAACCTACCGCTTTTTCCATTATTTTACCTCAAGTCTTCCCTAGATTGTGAAACTGTTACACAATTGATAAACAATGGCCAAGTTTGCACAGCAGTTGAGAATAATTCTGACTCCCTTCCCCACACACACATACATGCTTTTGCACACTGGTAATACTGTTATTGTTGGAATCCTGTTACAATGACGTTTGTAAGTAAGAGCAGTTGTTTCTAATTGGGGAAAAATTAGGGAATTATCCTAAAGTGTATAAGAACTAGTTTATACTAGTGATGGCGAGGGGGTGGGGCAGTGCGGAAACAAGGGTGTTTATGCTAGTACTCTTGTGAATAAACCTGGATTAAGGAAAGGACTGGCTTCAGATTAATCTTTTCCTCAATGAATGAACAGTAACTTTAACAATTACACTGGTATCATAAACATTGAGATTTGATTGAGGTGTTCAAAAGCATAAGGGGTCAAGTCAGAGCAGGTAGAGAGGAACTGTTCCCATTGGCAAAATTACTTGAGAACCAGAGGACGCAGATTTAAGGCGATTGACTAAAGAACATTGGGAACCTGAGGATTGCGAAGTGCTTGTGATCTGGAATGCACTGCCTGAGAGTGTGGTGGAGGCAAATATGATTGTGGCATTCAGAATGGAATTAGGTCAGTACTGGAAGGGGAAAAAATTGCAGGACTACAAGGAAAGGGCAGGGGAGTTTGACTCAGTCAGTTGCTCCTGCAGACATCATGGGTTTGAAGGACCAAATGGCCTTCTTCTGTGTTGTAATCATTCTAAACCATCTGAAAGTCTGGCCTAACTGTAGATTGTAAATTTCTGTTGTGGCAGACATTCTCCTTCTATATCTCCAGTCAACAATGAGGTTATGTGAAATTGCTGGACTAGCATCGGCAGACCCATTGTGTCAGCCTGTTCCTGCCCCATGGAACTCATTTCTCGCTATCTTGACTCCCTTCTCTCTCCCCTTGTCCAGTCCCTTCCCACCTACATCTGTGGTTCCTCTGACACCTTACGTCACATCAACAATTTCCAGTTCCCTGGCCCCAACCACCTCCTCTTCACCATGGACATCCAATCCCTCTACACCTCCATCCCCCACCAGGATGGTCTGAGGGCCCTTAGCTTCTTCCTCGAACAGAGGCCCGAACAATCCCCATCCACCACTACTCTCCTCCGTCTGGCTGAACTTGTTCTCACACTGAACAATTTCTCCTTTAACTCCTCTCACTTCCTCCAAATAAAAGGTGTGGCTATGGGTACCTGCATGGGCCCCAGCTATGCCTGTCTCTTTATGGGGTATGTGGAACATTCCTTGTTCCAGTCCTACTCCGGCCCCCTCCCACAACTCTTTCTCCGGTACATCGATGATTACTTTGGTGCTGCTTCATGCTCTCGTCGGGATCTGGAAAAATTTATTAATTTTGCTTCCAATCTCCACCCCTCCATCATTTTCACATGGTCCACCTCTGACACTTCCCTTCCCTTCCTTGACCTCTCTGTCTCAATTTCTGGTGATAGACTGTCCACCAATATCCATTACAAGCCTACCGACTCCCACAGCTACCTATCACTGCTTGCTTGTCCCAACAACGCCCCCCCCGCCCCTTCTCCCCCCCCCCCTTAAACCAGTTTATATTTCACCCCTTTCCTATTTCTACTTAGTTCTGTTGAAGGGTCATGAGGACTTGAAACGTCAACTTTGTTCTTCTCCGCCGATGCTGCCAGACCTGCTGAGTTTTTCCAGGTATTTCTGTTTTTGTTTTGGATTTTCAGCATCCGCAGTTTTTGTTTTTATCACCACTCCATACTTGTGCCCATAGATTTTAAGGGCAAATCTCATCAGGACTGATTCCATGTTTCTTTCCATATCAGATTTACATTAACTCTACTTTGAAGAACAATATTGAGGTTTGACTGAGAAATTTAAACTAATAGTAGGAATGAGTATTTTCTGAGCATCACTCACAACCTATTAGATGGAATGCCCCCCAGTTCATTGGCAATGGGGACTTCCATGTGCTTTAGGAATGTCTCAGAATAGCTTGAGAGATAGATGCCAATGCCATTGCCAATATTTGAAACATGGGGTAGAATCCTGTAGAGGTGACAGGGGTCTTGGCTGACAGCCGGAGGGCCAGCGAGAGTCCTGTGTTGCCTCTATTTGGGTATGATCGCTGTATCTTGTGCCACTCAGGCACTTGACAGGACAGCCGTGGGCCTTTCCCTATGATCAAGGACTCTGGAGGTGGAAGTCCTGCCTGCCAAGAGCTGCCGGCCAATCAGAGGCCAGCAGCTCTTCTGAACTCGGCAGCACCACCAGGGAGGTGGTGGCTGCTGCTGCGGTAAGGCAGCCACCCAAGGTCACAGATCCAGGATGGACCCAGGCCACAGGTGAGATGGTGGGAAGGGGGCTGAAAGGTGGACAGGGTGGGGGTTGTGTGGGGTGGGATTGGGGGTCGTGTGGGATGGGGATGGGGGTCCTCTGGGACGGGCATGGGGATTGTGTGAGACATGGGTGGGGGTTTTGTGTGACAGGTGTGGAGTCATGTGGGACAGGGGTGGGGATTGGGTGGGACATGGGTGGGGGTCGTGTGGGGTGGGGTTGGGGGTCATGTGGGATGGGGGTGGGGGTCCTGTGGGACAGGGGTGGGGGTTGTGTGAGACAGGGGTGGGGGTCGTGTGGGATGGGTGGGGATCGAATGGGACAAGGTGGAGTCGTGGGAGATGGGGATGGGGGTGATGTTAGCACTCAGCTCTCAGCTGCCCTCCCCCTCCCCTTTCCAATGCCAGGTTCCCTCAATCAGGCACTGATCAGGCCTTTAAACGAGGGACACCCCAAGTGGGTTTGCTTACTGTGCTCCCCACATGGCAAGTCCCACGCTGTGGCGGCAAGATGAGACCCCTAATTGGACATTAATTTCCACATAAGGAACTCAATTAGCAATGAGGCTGGAAGGCCATCCACGGGCCATCCACGGGCCTTCCCATCCAGGCTTAATCAAGGCGTTGTTGCAAAGGTGGAGGGGTCCCAACCCTCCAACATACCACCTGTTTAAATGCCCCCCCCCACCACCAAACCCTCCTAGGGTAAGGGCATAAGATTCTGCCTAGAGTTTCCGCATGAAACAGTTTCTTTGTGTCCCAGCATAGGGTATTCACACTGCTGGTAGCTGACAAATACATAGACATCAAAGGTTACCTGTTCTGGTTGTTGAAATTTGGGCTCTTCACAGTGAGATGTTAGTGCTAGTGAATGGAACTGTTCATCACTTTTGGCAACCAGCATCTCGATTTTCTAGGTTAAACGTAGGTGTGAGTTGGAGATAGTTCTAAACCTTTTATCTTCTCTGTTTCTCTTTAGAGTAGGGTTTAAGAGTAGATTTGATATAGGTATTCAAAATCATGAATTGCTTTGATCATCAATAAAGAGTTGATAGCAAGAGGACACAGATTGAAAGTGATTGATTAAAAAACCAGAGGCGATATGAAGAAACATTTTTTTTCTACACAGCGAGTTGTGATCTCAAATGTTCTGCTTTAAAGGATGGTGGGAGCAGGTTCATGAGTAACATTGAAAAGGGGGTTGGATAAATACCTGAAGGGGAAATAGAACAATTGCAGAGCTACGACAAAGAAGAGGGGAGTGGGATTCGTTGGATATTTCTTACAAAGGACTGGCACTGGCATGATCAACAAAATGGCCTCCTAATGTGTTGTATCATTCTATGATTCTTACAGGAACTATTCTTCAAAGGAATTTTCTGGGGCAAATCTGGCTATTCAACCCTTTGCCATGTCTAAATTTGGCAATTCCAATAATTTCCTGGCTGGTTTCCCATCGTTTATGTTACATGAATTTCAGCTCAACCAAAATCCTCCTGCCTGAATCCAGCAAGTCCGGTTTATGCATCCTCCCCTGTCCTCATTAACTCCTATTGGCTCTCACTCTCTTCCTCACGTTTAACTCCCTTCATACCCTTGCTGATGCCTGTCTTTGTAACCCAACCCCAAATCTCACTATTCCTTTGCCTCTGGCTTCTTGAACCCCATCAGTGGCTGTCGTGATTATAGCTTGGATAAACATTTGAACTGTAGCTTTAAGAGTAATTCTGGGTTGTAAGATCACATGATCTGTGTAAACCAATTTGTTAGCAGGGCGGGAAAACTGCTAGGGGAGAGTTCTTCTTTACTTATAGAGTTTGATGCACACACGTAGTTGCTGCCGCTGTCTAGTAAATAAAGTCAAATATGCCACCAAGAAAAGTTGTCTGGACGATCAGCTCTATAACATTGATACTGTGCATTCAGCCTCCTAGGATCCACAGTTTGGAGTTCCCTCCATAAATCCTTTGTTACGAACAGTCCCCGGGTGAGATTCCCCCAAATTGTTATGCTCCCTAGGGTATGAACTGGCTCCCTTTCTTTATTCACTCCCCTTGGTTGGTCACAACAAAGTCAGTTTAAAAAGGATCCCTTCCCTCATCGATACCGTTGCTCAGTCCAAATGTATTTATGTTTTAAAAGGGGCTGATTTAACTGGGCTGTCTTGAGTCAAAGAAAAAGTGAGTTTATTCGTTACTAAATGCAAGAAAAATAATAAAAACGTACACACAGATTAGAAATGAGAAATTGAGTCCAAAGATAAAAGTTAAAAAGATACATGAATCAGTCCCTTGGCTTGTCCTTGAGGAGTAGATGGTGAAACGTTGCGGTGGTAAGTTGGAGTGATTCCAGTAACACTGACTTTGGCAGTTGAGCAGTTGGGTTGGAGATTCTTGGTTCTGCTGGTTAGTTAAAAGGAGTTGCTCTGTTTCCTTTTTGACTGTGGCTTTGCTGACTTGTGACTTGCCTTCAACATTCAGAGGGGAAGGACTTTTTTTTACCTGCGAGTGCAGGGATGTTCAGTTGGGGGTTCCTCAGCTGTGACCTTCACAGCAAACAAACATCAGAACAGAACACCAGACGAGCATACAGAACTAGGGTTGCAGTTGGCTTTTTTAAGCCCCTTTCCTTATGTATTCCTGGAAGGGAAAAAAAAACAAACATGTCTTTCGCCAAGATCTGTTTTCTTTTCAACTCAGTACTGTGTTTACAGTCTGGGATATAACTCAACTGGAGGTGGTTTTGGCTGAGATGGTTGTAATTTTTCCATTTTCTCCGCAACCACAGGAGATTACAGCTCAGTTTGCATTATCTATTTTCCTTTGAAGTGCTTCTGTCTGAAGTAGGCATTCTTTCTGAACTAGCTGGTCAAGTAATCCACACAGGAATTTCCCAGCTAGTGGTTACCTTACAGTCTCAGCCAGCTTTTGCTTGTATGTCCCTTTTTAAAAAAACAATGTCTTACTTAAAAATTCAATATGTCCATAAGTAATTCGGGGATAGGATCTGTGGTCATGACACCTTCTACCTCTCTTTGTCACTCTTCCACTTTAAGGCCCTCCTTAAAATTCACCATTTTGACTAAGCTTAGTCATCCTCCCTAATAACCTCTTTGTTTGGCTTGGCATTCATTTTTTTTGGTTAAACCTCTGAAGCACTTTTTTTTATTCGTTCAAGGGATGTGGGCTTCACTGGCTGGGCCAACATTTGTTGCCCATCCCTAGTTGCCCTTGAGAAGGTGGTGGTGAACTGCCTTCTTGAACCGCTGTAGTCCATATGCCTTTAGGGAGGGAGTTCCAGGATTTTGACCCAGCGACAGTGAAGGGACGATGTTATATTTCCAAGTCAGGATGGTGAGTGGTTTGGGGGGAACTTCCAGGTGGTGGTGTTCCCATTAATCTGCTGCCCTCGTCCTTCTAGGTGGTAGAGGTCATGGGTTTGGAAGGTGCTGTCCAAGGATCCTTGGCGAATTCCTGCAGTGCATCTTGTAGATGGTACACACTACTGCTACTGTGTGTCAGTGGTGGAGGGAGTGAATGTTTGTGGATGTGGTGCCAATCAAACGGGCTGCTTTGTCCTGGATGGTGTCAAGCTTCTTGAGTGTTGTGGGAGCTACACTCATCCAGTGAAGTGAAGAATATTCCATCACACTTCTGACTTGTACCTTGTAAATGGTGGACAGGCTTTGGAGAGTCAGGAGGTGAGTTACTTGCTGCAAGTTCCTAGCCTCTGACCTGCCCTTGTAGCCACAGTATTTATATGGCTGGTCATGTTCAGTTTATGGTCGATGGGAACCACCAGGGTGTTGATGGTGGGGTATTCAGGAATGCCAGTGAATGATGTTTTCCTCCATTAAAGGTGGTATGCAAATGCAATTTCTTATTGACTTGATGTGAAAACTATGGCACTCGGGTTTGAAACAAGCTTGCCATTGAGTGCCTACCTTGAAGAAGTACTGCTGTTCTCTCCAGCAGGATTTCCGTTTGTCTCTTTCACCCTGTTCACCTTCATTGCTTTCCATTTCCCTCCTGGTGTTTGGCCCCTGACCTTCTACCTTGCTCCATCTCCTCCACCCCCTCTTAAACAGTCTTAAATCCATCGCATTCTATTTCTCTTTAGCTCTGAAGAGGAGTCAAATGGACTTGAAATGTTAACTCTGTTTCCCTCTCCGCAGACGCTGCCCAACCTGCTGAAGTTTTCCAACATTTTCTGTTTTTACGCCATTGAGTTGTATTTTTAAAACAAGAGATGCAGAGATGCCCATATTTCTCCTGTTGGAATGTGATGTGTTGTACAGGCTTCTAGCCTGTTTGCGGGTGAATTGCAGTGACTGGTTAAGTTCTGCATTGTTCGTGTGCTTATCGTGTGGGTCATTTTGAGAGAAACACACAATCCATATTTAACTGGCCAACGTCCATGAGGAAATATGAGGAGCGGATAAGAATATAAGAGATTGTAAATCCCAGACTTGCAGGCAGGCAGTGGAAGGTCAGGCCTAAAACATAGGGCTGAATTATTAGCTTGGCGGGCGAAGGTGTACCTGACCCAACCGAGTGAAAAATGACGCGCGATGATGTTGGGCAAGCGTCCCGGCGTCATCGCACACTCGCGCGATATTTCAATTGGCGGATGCGCGCCAGAGTCAGCAACGCGCCCGCCGACAGTTAAAAGACTTATTAAGGCCATTAAAAAGGTAATTAGAAGAAATTTTTCACTGCTCGTCCGACCTTACGTTGGACAGGCAGGCGAAAAGGCCAAGCGGCCTTTGCGTTGTTTTGAAACCCTCATCCACGGGCGGGACGAGGTTTCCAACATCAAATAAAAATAAACTAAAAATTTTATAATTTATTTAATAAAACGGTTCACACGCTAAGTTCATGCTCGCCCTCCTCCCCCCTCCCAACTAGGCAGCACCGAGCGCTGCAGCTCCCACTTCACAATGGGATGGCCTTAATTGGCCCACCAGCATGAAATCACGGTCAGGCCCCGATTGCGGGCGGCAGTCGGCTTCCCAACCGCCCCCTCCCAGCCTGCCCAACAAGGGTAAAATTCTTCCCCATAATCTTCAAACCTCCCTTCAAATCTCCAACTGCAAACCACATTCTCTGTGTATCATATTTGTTCTTTTTTAAATTATAGCATTTATTTCCTGTACAACAAGATATCTGCTTTGATAGAAATAAAATAACACATTTTCAGACTTTAAAAACAGAAAATATTTAAGACGCGCAGCAGGGGATAATGATCCAGAGTTAATAGTTCATTGACAATGACTGCAATTTAGAAGTACTTCATTGGCTGTAAAGTGCTTTAAGACATCCAGAGGTTGTGAAAGGTGCTATATAAATGCAAGTCTTCATTTTTAATCTTCGTCCAATTTATAGTTCCAAGGTTTTGTTTCAATGATAGTAACTCATATATATCCCCTGCAAAGCAACTTGAAAATTAAAACAGTTTATTAAAAATAGTTAAATCACATGCAGCCATATCAGACTGTTCGATCATGAATTCGTTTTGTCTTGTAAATATATAAAACACTGCCAAGTGGGATTTTTGTAGGTAATATATAGAGTACACCAACCAGCCATTCAGCCCACCTGGTTTAAGCTGGTGTCTTTACTCAAGTTGAGCATCCTCCCATTCTAATCCTTCCCACCCTCAGCCTATATTCCTCTATTCCCTCCTTCCTCATGTATGTACCAGCTCCCCCCACTTAAATGCATCAATGAGATTTGCATTAGCCAATCTATGTGGAGATGAGTTCTCCAATCAGACTACACTCTGCATCAAGATCCCCATTCTTGTTGGAATGGGGAATATTTTGACATTGGGTGATAGTGAAAGTGGACCAGCCGTTCATTATCTATCTCTTGATTTTCAGTTTGGCCTGACGTCTGCCTACCTTTCTTCTTCCCAGGCTACAGGAGCCTCCTACTCTCTAGCTTCCCTTCTCCTCTGCTATTCCGCTGTCTAAGTATTTACACCTCCTCTGCTGGGCCCATTTTTTTTGTTGCGGTACCGATCTCATTATCATTTCCTTTTGCTTTGCACCATCATCATTTTTGGCATTTAATCACTGCACGCCCCTCAATTCCCCACTCTTCCACAGACCTCTCTCTTTCGGTCTTTCCTTGCCCTGTTTTCCCAGCTTGAATATTGTTTTATCTCAAACATCTCCCAGTCCTGATGCAAGGCCATCAATCTAAAATCCTAACACTTTTTCTCTCTCCACAGAAGCCGCCTGTCCTGCTCAGTGTTTTTGTCATTTTTTTGTTTGTTTCATATTTCCAGCATCCATGATATTTTGCTTCTGGTTTCAAAACATTACATAAAAATCACAGCACAGAATCAGGCCAGTTCGTCCAACTGATCGATGTTGGAGTTAATGCCCTCATGAGCCTCGTCATATCCTATCTGCATGTCCAACCTCCTGTACTTTTCGAACTTTCCCTTAAACGTTTCGATGCTATTCACCTCAACTACTCCTTGAGGTAGTGAGTTCCACATTGTGACACCTTTCTGTGCAAAGAAGTTAACCATTCTATCAAGTTTAAACTACGAGGTTCCATAAGACCATAAGAGCAGAAGTAGGCCATTCAGCCCATCGAGTCTGCTCCACCATTCAATGAGATCATGGCTGATCTGATAATACTCAACTCCACTTTCCTGCCTTTTCACCATAACCCTTGATTCCCTTACTGATTAAGAATCTGTCTATCTCAACCTTGAATATACTTCACGACCCAGCTTCTACAGCCCTCTGTGGTTAAGCATTCCACAGGTTGACTACCCTCTGAGAGAAGGAATTTCTCCTCATCTCTGTTTTAAATGGGTGCCCCCTCACTCTGAGATGATGTCTTCTGGTCCTAGGCTCTCCCACAAGTGGGAAACAACCTCTCACCATCTACCCTGTCAAGCCCCCTAAGAATTTTATATGTCTCAATAAGGCCACCTCTCATTCTGCTAAACTCCAATGAGTACAGGCCCAACCTACTCAACCTCTCCTCGTAAGAAAATCCCTCCATACCCGGAATCAACCTAGTGAACCTTCTCTGGACTGCCTCCAATGCCAGTATATCTTTCCCTACTTGGATTCCTGGAAGCTGTTGAATTAGTGAACTCCTTATCAAATCTTTGGAAGATGTCAGACCCTGAATGCCCAAACTAAAACTTCTTTATTAACGCTCTCACGATAAGACAATTAGCAGTATTTTCAAGACTAAGGTCAGTAGCTTTTTGGACTATAGGGGAATCAAAGGGATCAGGCAGGAAAGTGGAGCTGAAGGCTGAAGATCAGCCATGATCTTATTAAATAGAGGAGCAGGCTTGAGGGGGCATAGGGCCTACTCCTGCTGCTATTTCTTATGTTCTTATTCTGCGTTAAAGTAGGCAAATGTTTTTGTAGATATCATAAAATGGCAGTTCATAATCACATTTATAAAGACAGCTGAAGTCAGTCACTGTAATTCAGTCTGCTGGCTTTCACTTATTATAAATTGATATACAGCTTATTAACTGGGATTGACAAAGTCAGTGCGATTAGTTTGTGGTTCCGTATATGGCTTGCAAGTTAACAGCTTTAGATAGCACGTTTATTGGATAAATTAAAAATCTAATTAGTTCAGCTAATTACTAATATGTTCGCAGTTTTAGCAACGATTCCAGGAGCTAATATAGCCTCATCCTTCCAAGTCGGCATAGTGCAGTCGGTTACCTCACACTCTTGAGGGGTGCTTATGTCAGCCTCTGGGGCTATCAGAATGATGAACTTTGATTAGTAGATAAAATATGCAGTTTCTCTTTGATCATCTGTTTCCTGGGTATATTCAGCTTGCACAGTGGTGGCTACACTGGCACGACAGCTAATTCAATCTTATTTCTTATCCTCAAGGAAACTTCTGGATGATACACAAACACCAACCTGTATTTAACAATGACCCACAAATCTCAATTTCTATAAACCCCTTCCCCTTGGATCCTGATTATCTTCTGCATGCCTTTCTGTAATGCTATTTGTAGAGTAAAGGGTTAGCATCAGAATCGAACATGATGCTGATGTAATAATGATGTCAGATCATATGACTAAGAAGTAAGAGCGATCTGGAAGGGGGAGAAGCTCCAACCTCATGTAGAGGCTCAAATGTGTAAATACTGGCTGTAAATAAAGAGTAATGGTTTTGAGAAACGACAGACTCAAACAGCATACTTTGGGAGAACAGACAATCCCCAAAAGCCCCATCTAGACCCCAAACACAACGAAATATAGTGGCAGCCAGTAAAAATTCCAGCAAACCTTCAAAAGAAGATACAGGGCTGGCAAGAAAAGAGATCTTCAAAGGAAGGACAAAAGAAAAAAAAAATTAAGACACACCAAGGCATTGGAATGTCGCGGAAGGCAGAAGCTGAGACAGAGACCTGGAGACTGGACTGCAGCGAGCTCAGACATGAAGCAGAAAGCAACAGCACAGAAGCAGGAACAATTCCAGGCCTCGGCAGAAGGATGGAATCCATACTGCCACTCTCAGAGCCATTTCAGAGTGCAGAAGGTTCACAACCAGTCCTGGACTGGGACAACTGGAGAAAAAAGGTTCACAAGGTTCAGAACCGCTTCAGAATTACACAAAAAAGATCATAAAGACCGGGTCAGTACTCTCCTTTATGCAGTAGAATCTATCACTGATGATGTGATAGCAAGGCAGGGGTTTGGTAAGACTTCAACTTCTTATGAACAAGTACTGCACGCTTTCAACTCTTATTTCAGTGTCCATTGGAATTTAGTAATGCGGAGGGTTAAATTTAATAAAAGAAAGCAAAGACCAGACAGAAGCATAGATTCATTCATTGACGAACTCTACAGGCTGGCAGGGACCTGCAATTACTGAATCTTAAAGGGTGAGCTGATTTGCGAAAGGATTGTAGTCAGGATCTTGGCCGAAGCATTACCAGACCTATTACAGACAAGAGAGGATTTAACATTAGTGAAAGCCGTGCAGTTTGCGAGACAAACGGAGCTCAGGGAACAGAATTGAATGTTTGTTTGCGAGGAAGGAGAGGTCCCGTGGAGAAGGTCAAGTGAGGCCATTCAGTTTGTAGGCCATAAAAGAGAAAGCACGTCAAAGCCTAGGCCCACCAAAACAGGGAAAAGCACGCCAACCGCCATTTTGAAGTGAATTTGGTGTGGCGGAAACAAACCGCATAATTTGGAAGAATGTCCAATGAGGAAGGCAGAGTACCACAAATGTGGAAATATAGGCCACTTCAAAACTGCGGACAACTTGTCAAAAGAGGGGGAAATTTTTAAAACAGTGCCACGTACAGGAAATGGAAGAACTACAAGCGAATTAACTAACCTTCCAGGGGGAGGTAAATGATACCGAAAACCAATATTGCAGTATTAAATTTGAAGTGGATGGACACCCTACAGAGTTTAAACTAGACACAGGAGCAGGAGCTTCTGTTTTATCAGATGAAGCCAAATGGCTCAAACAGATTACATTGCAACGCTCATCCATCAAATTACAAGGCCCTGGTGGGATAATTTTAAAAGTGAAAGGCCATATCGTGTAAAAACTGAAACATAAAGATTGAGAAATCCTTGAACTTCTCTAGGTCATTCAAAATCAAGGGTGCTCTCTATTAAGTAGGAAGGCATGGCTGAAACTGAATTAATCTATGAAGTGGATGATGTTACTGATGAGTACTACAGCAGTACATTTTGAAATGAATTTCCAAAATTATTTACGGGCCTAGGGAAGTTAAAGGCCAGGTACCATATTACCCTATGAACTGATGCTGAACCAATTTACCTCTTTCCACTGAGGAAAGTCCCTCACCTGCACTTGGACAAAGTTGAGGGTGAAATAGAAAAGATGCAGCAGCAAGGGGTTATTTCACTAGTCACCATGTTAACAAAATGGTGTTCAGGAATGGTTGCAGTCATAAAGCTAAACAACTCCATAAGAAACTGCATGGATTTAACTCAACTAAACAAATCAGTGGAACGTGAGATCCACCCGATGGTCTCAGTAGATGAGAGCCTTGCCAAACTATCCAAGAGTACTTTATTTACCAAAGACAATTTGGCAGTTGCTTCTGGACAAAGATTCCAGATTGCTGACTACACTTATCATGCCATTCAGTCGTTATTTTTTCAATAGAGTGATTGCCCTTTGGAATAGCATATGCTCCAGACATTTTCCAGAGAACCATGTCTCACACTCCAGAAGGCATGGAAGGAGTAATATGCCATATGGACGACATACTTATACATGGCTCCACAAGAGAAGGGCATGATTGCAGAGTCAGAGCAGTCCTACAGGATGCAGGCCTAACATTGAATAAAAAACAAGAATTCGCCAAAACTACGATCAAGTTTCTAGGTCATTTAGTACAAGCCAATCACAGTTCATCCACAAAAATGAAAGTAATCAGAGAATTTCCATAATCCAGAAGAATAATGGAGTTTCAAAGATTCCTCGGGATGGTCAACCAAGTTGGCAAATTCCTATCAAATTTAGCAGAGATCAATGAGCCCCTGGGACAGCTGTTGAGATAGGGGCAACAGTGGTGCTGGAATGTGGACCAGCAAAATGCTTTTGAAAGGATTAGACAGCTTTTAATCTCTTCAGAAATCTTGGTACATTACGACCCAGAATTGCTGACCATAGCAGCAGATGGTCTACAGGTTGGGGCAGCTTTATTTCAAGCAGAGAGATGGCAAGCGTGGACCAGTCTACAATGCCTCTAGGTCACTAACAGAAACAGAACTACAATATAGCAAGATAGAAAAAGAAGTACTGGCAGCAACGTGGGCATGCAGGAAATTTTCAGGCTATATTATGGGATTGTGTTACACAACCAAAACAGAATATAGGCACTAGTCACACTTCTGAACATGAAAGAGATTGCAAAAATGCCGCCCAGAATCCAGAATCCAGAAGTTCAGCTTAAGATTGATGAGATATGACTCCATCATAGAGTATGTGCAAGGGAAGTATCAAACAACGGCAGACACACCAAAACGAATAACATCAGAAGGAACCAAACAAGAGGATTTAAACTTTGTCAAGGAGGTTGAAGCATATACATCCTTAATCACTCAGCACTTACTAACTGCTGCAAAAAAGAAAATAAAACAAGCCCAGCAACGAGATGAAAAATGTCTCGAAGTCTGAGAATATTGTTTGGAAGGAGGCCAGACTAAATCCTCATTAACCCAATACTATGGCAATGCTTTAAACAGCGTGAGCATCTCACAGTCATTGACGACTTACCAGTCTTCAACGAGATAATAGTCATATCAGGAACACCTTAGCTTGATATTCTTCAAAGGCTTCACCAAAGACATCTAAGAATAGCAAAATGTCGTGCCAGAGCACAGCAATCAGTCTGGTGGCCAGGCATTACTCGCTCTATTGAATTGTAATAACTCAATGGAGCAGACAGGTTTCAACAAGAAACAGCTAAACTTTATTACAGAGGACTTTTCAGGTGCTACACGCTTGGCCAAGATTCTCATCAGGAAACCCCCACCCCCCTCCGATGGCCCGCGCAATGGACTCACTTGTCGGACCCTCCACAGAGCATCACGTGACCCCCCGATGGACAGCAGGAGGGGCTATACCCTCAGTTACCACAAGATTAAATGATTTCTAACTGCCTTACTTGTGCCATGAACAACCAAAAACAACAAAAATGATCCACTATTACTTTCTACTTCCCCATCAAGGCCGTGGGAACGGCTCTGAATGGTCTTATTTGAATTTAGGGGGAAACCTTCCTTATTGTCATTGATTACAACTCATGGTGGATTGAAGTAGGCAGATTGCACAGTATCACAGCAGAAGCAATCACCCAACCCCTCAAGAGAATTTATGCAATACATGGTTGCCCGGGCGTTGTGGTGTCCAACAATGGGCTGCAATTTGATAATGAGCTATCCCATAATCTCATAAACGAAAGTGGCTTCATCCATGTAACCAGTTCACCTCGCTATCCTCAAGCCAATGGAAAAGCTGAGAGATGGGTAAGAACGGTCAAAGATTTATTGAAGAAAAACATACAGCTTAATCTAGCTCTTCTGAGTTATCGAACCTCACGACTACAAAATGGTTTCTCATTATCAGAGAATGAGGACAGAGCTTCCACCTCTAGAACAAAAACTCAAACCCAATGAATGACCACGAGAAGGTAAAACCGTGTGAGAAAGAACAGAGGAACAATCAGGCTCAGAACTATAATCACAGGCATAGAGCACATGAGTTACCAGTACTGAGGCCTGGGGAAAGAGTATGGGCATGAGACCAATAGAAGGAAGGCACAATCATTGAAAAACTCAACAACCAAGATCATACAGGATTGAGGCAGACCAGCGTATCATAAGAAGGAACCACAGGAGAAACTTGGAAAAAAAGCCAATTGAAACTTGGGCTTACTACTCAGATCATGATGATAAAGAAAGACCTATTTCAAACTCTACAGCCACCCAGGAGAAGAACACTCACACCGACAGAAGGAAGAGTACAGAATATCCTCGGCCTCAGAAAGAGAATAGAACGAGATCAGGGAGATTGGTAAAGGCACCTCAGAGACTATCCTGTGAAGTCTGAGACTTTGTGGGGAGATGTAGGAGGATGTAAATACGATAGGGATAAAGACTTAGGGGGAGATGTAGAGTAACTGGTTAATATCAGAAGCATACATGATGCTGATGTAATAATGATATCAGGTCACATGACTGAGAAGTAAGAGAGATCTGGAAGGAGGAGAAGCTCCACCCTTATGTAGAGGTCCAAATGTGCAAATATTTGCTGTAAATAAAGATTTTGAGAAACTATAGACTCAAGCAGCATACTTTGGGAGAACAGGCAATCCCCAAAACCCCTGTCTAGACCCTGACCACACAAAGAAACACTATTCTCTGCCCTTACAAGTTTAACCATGCTGTAAATGGTTTCAGATGATGTATCTAGAGTTAAAATCAGCATAAAAGGAATGAACCCCTGTAAAGTTGCATTGGAATGGTATTAGCCAGCTGGCTCTTGACTTTGAATCACAAGGTTCTGGGTTCAAGTCCCTCTCCAGGTTTGAGCACAAAATTTAAGGCTGGCACTCCAGTGCAGTACTGAGGGAGGGCTGCATTGTTGGAGGTTTTGTCATTCAAATGAGGTCCCATGCCTGCTCAGGTGGATGTAACACATCCTAGGGCATTATTTCAAAGAAGAGCAGGGAAGTTATCCCTGACGTCCTGGCCAATATTTATCTCTCGATCAACGTGACACAAAAAAACCCCCAAATTACCTGATCATTATCACATAGCTGTTTGTGGGAGTTTGCTGTGTGCCTGTCCTGTTTCCTACATTACAAGAATGACCACACTTCAAGGAGTACTTCATTGGCTGTAAAGTGCTTTAAGACATCCAGTGGTCATGAAGAGTGCTTTATAGATGCAAGTCTTTCTTTCAAAATCCTTAAAACTGATTTTATTTTCTAGGATAAATTACCATTGGCATGAAAAGCAAAATTACAGTGGCTCCCAAATGCCAGAGGATACGCCAAATATAGTGCCAAAACTAAATTTTCACCTGCCAATGAGGCCTGCATTCTGGCCCGTCTTTGAGCTGTCAGTATTTTGAAGGCCTGGCACCAGCCAACTCTTATTCATTCCATAAGGGAATCACATCGGAGGAATGATAGATCCGATATTACATGTCACACATAATCCATCAGCATGAAGGAACTTAGGAGCGTAGGAATAGGATAGGCCATTCAGCCCCTCAGGCTTCCTCCATCATTCAACTAGATCATGGCTCCTTCCTCATTTTGTTCTTAAACGGACTGGCTCTAATTTAAAGTTTATGGCTCTTGTTTTTAGTTCCTCCACCAGAGGAAATAAGTTTCTCTGTATCTATCCTATTAAATGCTATTATCATTTTAAACACCTCAATCCTCATCCTCCTTTACTCAAGGGAATTCAAGCCAAGTTTATGTAACTAATACATTTTAAAACTTTCCCTAGCTTTAGTTTGGGCAATACTTCTTAGAATTCTACCAACGTTTTCTAATTGCCTGGGAATTGGGAAATCACTAGCAGTTTTGTGGAGTGATTCCACAATGGTTTTTTTTCTTTATTCTTTCATATGGGATGAGGGCATCATTGGCAAGGCCAGCATTTGTTGCCCATCCCTAATTGGCCTTGAACTGAGTGGCTTGTGAGGCCATTTCAGAGGGCAGTTAAGAGTCAACCACATTGCTGTGGGTCTGGAGTCACATGTGGGCAAGACCTGATATTAATAGCAGATTTCCTACCCTGATGGGCATTAGTGAACCAGATGGGTTTTTACAACAATTGATGATAGTTTCATGGTCACTATTAACTTTATATTCTGGATTTATTAATTGAATTCAAATTCTACCAGCTGGCACAGTGGGATTTGAATCCATCTC
Organism: Cetorhinus maximus; assembly: GCF_964194155.1. Classification (NCBI taxonomy): domain Eukaryota; kingdom Metazoa; phylum Chordata; class Chondrichthyes; order Lamniformes; family Cetorhinidae; genus Cetorhinus; species Cetorhinus maximus. Next base: position 13,877,280 of record NC_135900.1, read on the forward strand.
CCCAGACCATTATCTTGGACCTCTGGATTACTAGTCCAGCAACATTACCATTATGCCACTTTTATGTCTTGAGTCTATGAGTTCACTAGCCAAGTAAACTCGAATTGCACACCTGCACATACAATTGTTAGTTGATGCTCGCTATCAATAATGGAGAGAGACCAACATAAGAACAAACTGTGATTGTTTATTGCGACAGAAGGCAGAGCACTAAAGCCTTACATGCTCCCGCAACCACCTCCAGCTCTAGACTTACAGTTAACCAGTAGCCCGCACTGTACATTGATTGGTCAGTACTGTCATCTGGTTAGTCCACTTGCATTCTCTTAAAGGTACATGGTACTTTACCACAGCCACCCTCTCCTCTTCTGTTGTTAAAAGTTTCGTTTCAGTTGTGTTCCATATCTTCAAACCAAAAGTGAAGCAATTTATTGACCATCTTTTTAATAGTTAATCAAAGAAGGAGTCACTGCCATTACTGTGGTTCCACGATCCAATAAGGCAGACGTGAATGAATATAACATCTTTCATAACCTCAGGATTTTCCAAAGTATTGAACAGGCAACTTAAAAATACTGAGATAAAAACAAAAAACTGCGGATGCTGGAAATCCAAAACAAAAACAGAATTACCTGGAAAAACTCGGCAGGTCTGGCAGCATCGGCGGAGAAGAAAAGAGTTGACGTTTCGAGTCCTCATGACCCTTCAACAGAGCTGAGTAATATTAGGAGAGGGGTGAAATATAAGCTGGTTTAAGGTGGGGGTGGGGGGGGTGGTTGTAGGGACAAAAAGCAGTGATATGAGCAGATAATCAAAAGATGTCACAGACAAAAGGACCAAAGAGGTGTTGAAGGTGGTGATATTATCTAAAGGAATGTGCTAATTAAGATTGGATGGCAGGACACGCAAGGTACAGATAGCTCTAGTGGGGGTGGGGTGAAATAAGACTAAAAGGGCATAAAAGGTATAGATTTAAAAATAATGGAAATAGGTAGGAAAAGAAAAATCTATATAAATTATTGGAAAAAACAAAAGGAAGGGGGAAGAAACGGAAAGGGGGTGGGGATGCAGGAGGGAGTTCAAGATCTAAAGTTGTTGAATTCAATATTCAGTCAGGAAGGCTGTAAAGTGCCCAGTTGGAAGATGAGGTGCTGTTCCTCCAGTTTGCGTTGGGCTTCACTGGAACAATGCAGCAAGCCAAGGACAGACATGTGGGCAAGAGAGCAGGGTGGAGTGTTAAAATGGCAAGCGACAGGGAGGTTTGGGTCTTAAAAATACTCCTGCAGTACCTTTGAAGTATCATCACAGTTGCAATACAGGCAAAGCAGCAGCCAATTTACGAACCACAAGGTCTCACAGACTGCAATCTGTTAATGACCAGATTACCTGTTGCTTGAAGGATAAATGTTGTCCAGAACACTGGGAAGAACTGCTCTGCTCTTCTTTGAAGTAGTGCCAACTCTTAAGTCCACCTGAGAAGACATACGAGGTCTCGTAATATCTCATTTGAAAGTCGACACCTCAGATTGTGCAGCATTCCCTCAATATTGCACTGGAGGGTCAGCCTGGATTACGGGCTCCAGTCTTTAGAGTGGGGTTTCAACCCACAAAACTTATAACATAGTGTCAGCCAACTTAGCCATGGCTGACATTATGGTGCAAAATTTACATTGTGTTCATTTGTGAAGTACAACAATAATAACTTGTGTCTTTGTGTTAATATAGAAACTAGGAGCAGGAGTAGGCCATTTGGCCCTTCGAGCCTGAAGTTACCATCTGTGTGGGTTCCTGAGGTGCTCCGTCATGACAATAAACATTCAGGGTGTATGTACAGCGGAGGGTCAGAATTCATTTTCTTTCTAATATTTGCTCTTGTCGCTGTATCTCTAAGCTCCATTGATTTTAGTACCAAGCATGAAGCCACTATTGTGCCTCTCCAGGCTCTGATTGAGAAGTCGGTGGGAATGGTTTCATGCACACAGTACTCTTCACAGTGGTGCAGCTCCACTGATTGAGATCAAATAAAGGGTCAGTGCTGATGGCAGCAGGGTGACATTAGACTCAGATGATATCACATTGCTCAGTCTCTGTGTTGACAGGCAATCTCATTGCAGCTTCAAACCAGGATGCCATTCACAGTGGCGTGACATTCACATCAGCAGGGAACTAATTAACCCGTTGCTGGAGACGGTGGGCAGGGGGGGTGGGGGGAGGGGCCGGGGGGTGGGGAGGTGGGGTTGTGGGTGGGGTGGTGAGGGAGGTGGTATCTGTGTCTCCAAAGTGTACAGACTCGCAGTACCAGCACTTTGCAATTTAATTTTGGAATTGAATAACCTCCTGGAACAGACATCTCTTTCCCAGCACTTAAAAAAATAAAATGGCAGGAAACAAAACGCTGCAGCGGCCAACAAAGCACAGATTCCCCAAACGCCCATGGTGTGTTCTGGAGGACTCCTCAGCATAGATTCAGCGGGCAGTCTGACAAAATGAACACAGGCTCCACTGGAAGCTGTGCTATACTGGGTTCCTAGCTATCATCCGGTTTCTGGGATGGTCTTGTGGGAACAGAGCCTCCCCCTGCTCCTGCATGGGTGTTGGAAAGGGGGGCGGGAGGAGGGGTTACTTGAGGCTAGAGGCACATTGACCCTAAGTTAAAACTTCCTACCCTAATATCTCAGTCGGGAGCTGGTGTCCTAATCTCACCAGGTGTAGTAGTGATGCATTGCAGTTCACACAGGGAGAGCAAGGTCAGGATTTTCCGTGTCCACTGGTGTCAGGAGCATTCGATAGCGTGAGCGGACAATATGGCACGATCAGTTTCACGACGGTGTGAAACCAGTTTGCAATCGTCCGCTCAGCCCGCTAATGGCGGGCTGTGTTCTCCGCCATCGGACGTCGGGAACCTCATCGTAATACATCAGCATATCATTATAAGGCCAACCAGCCGGAATCATCTACCCCCCTCCCCCTCCCGCCGGAATCATCCGCCCACATCAGCAGGAAAACACGTCGGCGTGTTACACAACAGCACATAAGCAACGTGCACCTGGCAGGCTGCACTTTGCACGGGACTTCGAGGTTTGTTTGCCTGCCTTGCTTCAGGCAGCACTCGCAGTCATCAGCTCCGGGGTTCGCAGACAGCACCACATCACTTTTAGAGGGGCTCAGAGCAGGTCTCTACCTACCAGACCAGCCATATGTGGGTGGCTTTTCAATGGCTGCAGGGCTAGGCTTGCTTGGCTAAGGGAAGAGGCTGCAGGGTGAGAGCTGCACTGGGGACGGAGGGTAACCCAGGGTGTGTGTGGGGGCACATGTCGATCTGTGCAAATGGCCTCAAGATGTTGAGGGCTGAGGAGGCAGTCTCCAGAGGAGATGAGGCCAGATGTACATGTGAGGGTGTGTGTGTGAGAATGGGTGGTGATGTCGCTTGAGCTGGCAATGAATGAAATGCTTGAGTGTGTGAGTTTAGAGTGATGAGATGATTGCCTTACTCTGGCAGCATGGATGAGATCATTCATCCTCTATCTGCATTGGATGGCCAACCTCTTCTGTGCAGCATTGGCACGAATCACCACTGCCACCACCTGCCAAGCTGGAGTGGTCACACCAGTGCCCACCCTGCAACCAGAGCGGGAGTAGAGGACATCACAGCGGGCCACCATGGTGTCCAAAAGGCATTCCAGTGACGCATCACTAAATCTGGCGGCTGCAGTCTTTTTGCCTTTTGTAGAGACCTTCCCTGCAGTATTTGTGGGCTGGTAGCACCGAGACGTGTACACGTGGCTGGACTTTGAATATGGCGCCTGGCATGATAAAGCGGAGAGATGACGGGAGCCCACCCATCATCAAAATGGCTTGTTTCCCAGGAACGCACAACTAATGCGGTGGGTTTGGGATGATACGGTGTGAAAATCCATTAGTGCAAATCTGGGACGATTCCACCCCGCGTTACTGTGGCAACATATACTTTTACATGGCGAGTTGCAGTCTGGAGCTCTGGGTAGTGTTGGTAGAGGCCCCAACTTTCCTTCCATCACATGGCTGACCAGGAACCTCTTCCGGCCTTACCACCTGCCATCGGTGTGCCTGGTTGGAAGGATTTATAGGTGAATACTTAACCTGTATGGCTGCTTTATAAATGCACTTCCCTTGGTCACCATGTTTCGTGAGGGGACTCGAACCTAGGGGTTCTGGCTCAGAGGCAGGGATACCACCCACTGCACCAAAGACCAATCCCTCGCGACGGGTGTGCCTGGCTGATACTGATGGAAGAGGCCATTCGACCCAGAGTGAAAGCAAGTCATCCTCGCTACTGAGGGACTGCCTAAGAAGAGAAGACTTTAGCACTATTTAAGAAAGATATGTGCATTATGACTGAGTGCCATCCTCCTGCCTTTTCCCTGTAACCCTGCACATCATTTCTACTTAAATAATCATCTAACACCCTCTTGAATGCCTCGATTGAACCTGCCTCCACCACCTTCCGGGCAGTGCATTTCAGACTCGAACCGCTCGCTGTGAGAAATTTTTTTTCTCTCTCACGTTGCCTTTGCTTCTTTTGCAAATCTCTTTAAGCCTGGTCTTCGGCTCTGGGTCCATGAAGATTTTGTGCGCTGGGATGGGGAAGACGAAAGAGAATAATTTATATGCGAGTTTTTATAGCAGCCTCCTGACACAGAGGGCCATGTCAGCCATACTGTGAATTGTTCTGAGAGCAAGGACTTAAATTGAAGATGACTACCAGGAGAGATGTATAAAGGGCGGCTGAACCAATACCCCTCATCTTACACCAACACAAGGTGTGAAAGTTATACCAGTATGGAAAGTTAGGGAAAGAGGTTAAGAAAGAGAGAAGAAAAGCATGGAGGAAGGATAGAATCTGATTTTTTTTTTAAAAGTTAAGTACTCTACAATTAAATCAATCGAATAGGAAATTGTTACAATGTGAGGTGTGGCCCCAAGGGGACAGGACAGTGAAGTAGGAAAGGAAAAATGGAAATGGGTGCAGGTACTAAGTAAATCACAGAATCACAAAATTGTTACAGTGCAGAAGGAGGCCATTCAGCCCATCGTGTCTGCACTAACTCTCCGAATGTGCATTATGATTCAATGCCATCCTCTGGCCTTTTCCCCGTAACCCTTGCACATCATTTCTATCTAAATTATCATCTAATGCCCTCTTGAATGCCTCAATTGAACCTGCCTCCACCATACTTCCAGGCAGTGCATTCCAGACCCGAACCACTCGCTGTGTGAAAAAGTTTTTTCTCACGTCACATTTGCTTCTTTTGCAAATCACTTTAAACCTGTGGCCTCTCGTTCTCAATCCCTTTACGAGTGGGAACGGTGTCTCCCTATCTACTCTGACCTGCCCCTCATGATTTTGAACACCCCTATCAAATCTCCTCTTAGCCTTCTCGTCTCCAAGGAGAACAGTCCCAACCTCTCCAATCTATCCTCTTAACTGAAGTTTCTCATCCCTGGAGCCATTTTTGTAAACCTCTCCTGCACTCTTTCCAATGCGTTCACATCCTCCCTAAAGTGTGACGTCCAGAACTGTACACAATACTCCAGCTGAGGTCTAACTAGTGTTCTATACAAGTTCAGCATTAGCTCCTTGCTCTTGTACTCCATACCCCTATTAATAAAGCCCAGGATGCTGTATGCTTTATTAACTGCTTTCTCCACCTGTCCCGCCACCATTAATGACTTATGCACATATACACCCAGGTCCCTCTGCACCTGCACATCCTTTAGAGTTGTACCCCTTATTTTATATTGTGTCTCCATGTTCTTCCTACCAAAATGGAATCACCTCACATTGAACTTCATCTGCACCTATTCTGCCCACTCCACCAACTTGTTGTTTGTATTTTGTTTCAGTGCTTAAAAATATTGGGATATCGAGGAAGAAGTGAGTCCTGGATCGATGCTAAGTGAGATGAGAGCTATTATAAGAAAAGGCATTCAAATAAAATAAAGCAAATGTAAGAGATGGTAATATTATTTGAATCGAAATTCCTGGTTGAGACTTGCGAGGCTATCCAAGCGCAGGAAATTGAAAATTTAAATGAAATACAGAACGCTTTGGGCTGTAACAGCTGCAAGCTGTTCCCTTCCATGACAGATAAGCTGATATTCTTTCAGGAATAGAGTTGAACAAAGGGTTGAAACTAACAAACGTCACCATCCAAGTGCCATGCTGGGCAGGGCGGGCAACCATGGTCTTCCAAGCTTTCCAATTAAAACGACAGTGGATGCCTGGTAGTTGCAGTTCTGGCTAAGCCAGTCTGTAATGTTGCCTAGCTGCCTCCTTCACTGTCAACCTCTCACTCTCCTTCCGTTAATCCTTCCGGTGGCGATTAGGTGCCCAACCTTTCTGCACGGATAGCATGACTGAAGAACTCCGTTTGTCTTCATTTGATATTATTTAAGAGGTCTCTTCTTCTTCCTGCCGCATTCAGTAATCCTTCATTACTCTTTTCCCCACCCAGCTTACCCCGAGCATCCTCTTCAAGCACTGACGAGCAAACATCTTTAAAAGCTGCGCTTTGCTTTGCTGTCAAAAAGAAGTTTTACATATCCTGGTGTCTGGGGTGTGTTTTAAAATGCTAATATGGCTGCAGTTAATTGAATTTTAATTGAGACAGGGGTGGGGCTGTAAAATGCGGCGAGCCGTTCCAAAGGCCTTTGACTTTGGCGGGACCGTAAAATCCCCCAGCGTAAAATTCTGCCCCAAGAGAGGACACAAGCCCAACATTGATTGACAATATTCTCCTCTGGAAATGCAGAGAAATGATGCTTTGTCAGGCGGACTTTGTTTTTCATTCTCCAGGGTTTGTAAAACGTCAGGAACTTGAAAGAGCTTGAATTCTTATATTGTCCATTGACCAGGAAGGAAATACTGATAAAGATCTCGCAACAAGCCACAAGGAATGGGACATTAATGGAGAAGGTTTTGAACATGTGGACATTGTCAGAGCAAGTGTCAAATGTAGCGGTTTGAACAAAGTATTGGATGTCTCATTAGCTTAAACTTGATTTTGATACGATTGCGTCAATGCAACATACTGCCTGCCTTGGGAAAAAGGGTTAAAGATTGTTGCAAGGTGGTGGTCCAGCGCTTAGTCAAGTAGCTTGGTCAGATGCTAGGAGAAATGATCGCAGGAGGTTGGCTGCTCACTGTTGATCAAGTGTAGGATTACTTGTCATGTGTTTGTGACTAACGGGTATTAGAATGGCTGAATTGTATTGTTAACTAGTATTCCCAGCAATCTAGTAAAGTTTTTAGGGTGGAATCGCCCCCAGATTTGCACTAAGTGCGGTATTCGGCGGTAAAACGATGTTTTACCCACTAGCCACAATGGCGACTTTTCACTCCCTATCATCCCAAACCTGCCCCATTAATTATGCATCCCAGGGAAACACACCGCTTCCATGGTGAGCAGACTCTCATTCGCCTACCACAACAGCACCTCGCCACGTCATCATGCCAGGCGCCATGTTTAAAGTGCAGCCACGCGCACACCTCTCGGTGCTTCCAGCCCACAACTGCTACAAAGAAGACATGGCCCCAAAGGGCAAAAAGACTGCAACCCCCAGGTTCAATGGCGCATCCCTCAAGAGTCTTTTGGACGCAGTGGAGGCTCCCCGTGATGTCCTCTACCCTGCTCTGGCCACAGGATGGGCAGCGACATCACTAAACGGCTTGAGAGGCGGTGGCAGTGGTGGTCAGTGCCAACATCCTGCAAAAATGGACAGCCACCCAGTGCTGCAAGAGGATGAATGATCTCCTCCGCTCTGTCTGGGTAACTCACTCCTCTCATCACTCTCAACTCACACACTCACAAACCCATCATGCATCCACAGGACCCTCACTCACTGCCAGTTCAAGGGACATCACCATTGACTCTCTCACATATACCATCATTGTCCTCATCCCATCCATGGGATCACTCACCACACACAAATGCCAGGCATACGCATCATCTGGCCTGGCAGGCATCCTGCTTACACTCTCTCCATCTCTATTCAGGCAGAACAAGCTGGCACACAACAGCAGGGAGAGGTCACAGACCGGTGGAGGAATGCCTGAAATCAATGTCCTCACGGACTTTGAAAACAGAGCCATCCAGCTGGCTGGTGATGACCGGGACCGGTCCTGTGCTGACGGTGAGGTCAGCGCTGCTCTACCAAGTCAGGATCCAGCAGTGCAACATCCATCAAACAAACATGCTGTGAGTGATGTGTCCTCTTTCACAGGCCACTGCACTGCACTAATAATCTCTCCTTGCTTCCACAGGCACATCTGGGAAACAGCCGATGGAGTCCACGACCCAGGGCCTCCAAGCAAGCCCCGAAGAAACCTCTGAAGAGGAATCTGCAGTCACTCTCCTTGAAATCCTGTCACACTGCTCACCAGCGCAGACACACACCTCATTGAGACCTAGCTTCAGAGTAGCCTTGGGATCACAATCTGCTGAGAACATCAGATTTTCGGATCCACAGCAGGAGGTGGCAGGGACTTCCCAGGTCCCCAGCACTCGGAGGACTGCTGGAGGCCAGAAATATGCTGAGTCTGAGTCAGATGAGGAGCCTCTGGACTTGGTCATGTCATGGTTGCTGGAGCTGGCAAGGCAAGCTCGGGAACATCAGGAAGGGATGTCTGCTGCACTCCTCAGATTGCAAGGCACGATGAAGGAGACCGTTTGCCTTCTGGCTCGAGTTGATAGTGACGGCATGTCAATGCACCGAGGCCAACACTGGTAGGATGGTGGCCGCCATGGAGACCTTGGTCCAGGACATCACTTCTGCACTGCTGCGCGGGCTCAACTCCATCGCTGATGTCATAGTTGGCCTCCAAAACTGTGTACGCGAGAGGGGTTTGGGGCAGCTCGATCTCACTCCAACTACCCTTTCTTCTGAAGGAGTGCCTTTGGGCACCCACAGGGAGGAGGCTCAGTAGGTGCACATCCTGGGGCCAATCACCCAGGAGACTCCGGGAGTGTCCAGCCCATCCAAACCTTCTCTTCCTGTGGCCCCAGCAGCTCCAGCTCCACAGCTCGATGTGCGTGCCACTGCCACATAGCAGGATCTCGAAAGCAGGCTGGGCTCACCAGGTCTCAGTCCTCCAGAGGACGCCCGCCAAGGTCATCACAGACAGGGCGTAGCAGTCAGCAGGCTGCCTCCACCTACGCTGTGGATGTCGGTGGAGCACCAAGGCAGGGTTAGGAAAGTTAAGAAGATGTAGTTGTGCAGCCTGGGTACGAGTGTTAACCACTTGTACATGATGTTCACTATTGGAAATAAACTCTCAACAACAATGTCTCCCTGCCTATGGCTCCTTGTAGATGAGTGGTGTTCATGTCAAACTTTCTGCCTAAGATAAAAGCAGGTGTCTCAGTCCAGGGCCTCTTCCCCGTGCTTTGTGCAGCCTTCAGACCAAAGAGATGGTCTGGCTTCACACTCCATGGGCACATCAGTGATGCCTGCACCTCAATGATGCTCGTCATTGCTGCCAGAATGTCATGGGTAGGCGTCACAGAGTTCCGTCATTCTCTCTGTGTGCTCTCAGCACCTTTAAGGTGGGGCTGGCTCCCATCTCATCAGTATCTGTGATCAGTGATGCTGTGCTCTTGAACGGTTCAGGTGCTGAAGGCTGACCAAAGGATCAGATGTATCTAAAGTTTCATGACTGCGTCTCTATGATATGACCCTGATCACAGAGTGCAAGTGAGCTGCCCTCGGCCAGACAGGAGTTAGACATTCTCAGAGGCTATGTAAAGATCTATGGAGTGTCCTCACTGCATGTCGTTATCATCTTCCTGCAATTGAGTGATTATTAAGGCCTCCACTGCACCTTCATGACAGGAGCATTATCACAGAGAGTATATGTGTTGCCATAAGTCAGGCTGGAGGCAAACGTTCACAGATGTAATATCAGGATCTATGGTGTCTCCTCACTGCATGTTGTCATCACCCTGCACAAATCTAGCAACTATGAGGGCTTCCCAAACGTGCCTCATCTGGCCATTGCAAGGGCCCCCTCCCTGTCATTGTCCACTTCGAGGACCCCCCCACCCTCATCCTGTCAGTGTCCTCCTCATCGGAGGAGACATGCAGCTCCTCCATCTCCTCCTCAGCCAGCTCCTCTCCCCATTGCTGCGCCAGGTTGTAAAGGGTGCAGCAGATGACGACGATGCGTGACATCCTCTGTGGACTGTATTGCAGGGCCCCACCAGACAAGTCCAGGCACCTGAACCTCATTTTCAGCATCCCAATGGTTTGCTCCACCAAGGTACGAGTTGCAGCACGAGCCTCATTTTACTTTTGCTCTGCTGCAGTCTGACGTGCGTGAGGCCGCTTGGGTGCCACATTTTCTGCGGGTAGCCCTCGTCCCTGAGGAGACATCCCTGCAGCTTATGTGGACCCTGGAAGACATCAGGGACCTGTGAGCGACTGAGAATGTAGGAGTTGTGCACACTCCCTGGGAACTGCGCGCAGACCTGCCAGATGCGTTTGTGGTGGCTGCACACCAGCTGCACATTCAGCGAATAGATTCCCTTGCAGTTAACATAGTTGACCGCGTGTTGCGATGGAGATCTAAGGGCTACGTGAGTGCAGTCGATGGCACACTGAACCTGTTAGAAACCCAAGGTCTGGGAAAATCCAATCACTCTTGCAACCATGGCTCTCCTGGTCCCTGGCGAAATGCACAAAATTGTGTGCCTTCGCAAAGATGGCTTCCGTGACCTCATGGATGCATTTGTGGGTGGAGCATTGTGGTATCCCACAGAGGGTCACCTGTGGAGCCCTGAAAGGAGCCACTGGCATAGAAATTGAGCACCGTAATCAATTTCATAGCCACTGGGAGTGGATGTCCCCAATATCCCCATGGCACCAAATCCTGCAGTAGCTGGCAGATGTGTCCGACCAGTTCCCTAGACATACGCAGTTTTTGGCGACACTGGTTATCTGCAGGAATGAAAGGCTGCATCTATTGACTCTGGATCTTGCTAGGCGCTGACCAGCGACGGCTCGGTCTGGCTCTTTGGCAGCATGTGCGGGAGCCCCAGCTGCTCCTTCTTCCAGAGGATGTTGCTCCTCCCTCTGCACAGCCAGGTACCTCAGTCACTCTCCTTTCCATCGTCTTTGCTCCCTGTAGGCCATGAGGCATACAGCTAGGTCACCAGGATCCTGATGTACTCCTCCTGCAGGATGAAAGAGAGAGACGCGTGGTTTAGCTTGGGTGTACGAGGAACCTGCCTTGGCAAATGGAATGCAGCTGACTAACCGAGTGAAGACTTGGAGTTTGGTGAGAGGGGGAGATTTACGTGTAAATTTTGTTCTTAAATTTTGTTCTTAAAATCTAATGTAGCCTATAATTGGCACTGGCTGTAAAGTACTGTGTAAGCAGGCCAAGTGCTTTCTTTCTTGCAGCTTAGAGAGTGTAAACTCACTCTCAGCTGTAGGAGCTAAGTAGTTAATTAACTAACTGGCTAAATCTGGTTATTATATCACCATTTTAGTTTACTATAAGTTCAGGGGTCATTAGTGCAGCCTTGGAGTTTGGTGAGAGGGGTGTTGTTTGTTTTCTCTATCCTTCTCATCCTATAGAAATTGGTTCTTGCTCTACTACAGGGAAAGGAGCTGTTTGGTGAGTATTTGGTAAGTGGGCAAGTTCTATTCCATCTCCAAGGTTTAAAATAGTATACAATTTGGTGGAAAAGTTAATAAAATATATAAGAAAGCAACGTGAGTAAGTGACTAATATAATTAAGTAATCATCTAAAACACATTAAGGATGGGAGGAGGGGTGAAGTGTCAAGGCTGCAGCATGGGGAGCTCCTGGAACTCATTCTGATCCAGGAAAACACATCTGCAGTAAGTGTTTGCAGCTTGAGAAACTTCGACTTAGAGTCACTGAGCTGGAGGCTGAGCTGCAGACACTGCGATACATCAGGGAGGGGGAAAGTTACCTGGATGCTTTATACCAGGAAGCAGTCACACCACTTAGTATATGGTCTTCTAACTTGGCCAGTGACCAGGGACAGGAGGGTGTGACTGTGAGTGAGGCAGGCAAGGGGACCCAGAGGGCAGGAGTGCAGGAGTGTGAGCCTATGCAATTGTCCAATAGGTTTGAGGTTCTCCCAGCTTGTTTGGATGAGAGTGGGGGCTGCAGGATGGATGAGCAAACTGGCCATGGCACCTTGGTACAGGAAGCATTCCAAGTGGAGGGAACAAAAAGAAATGTAGTGGTAGTGGGGAACAGTATAGTAAAGGGGATTGATGCTGTTCTCTGTAGCAAAGGGTGAGAGTCCAGTTGCCTGCCTGGTGCCAGGGTTCTGGACATCTGCTCAGGGCTGAAGAGGAACTTGCAGTAGGAGGGGTAGGAGCCAGTGGTCATGGTCCATGTAGGTACCAATGACATAGGCAGAATGAGGAAGGAGGCTCTGCATAGTCATTATGATGAGCTAGGCACCAAATTAAGAAGCAGAACCTCAAAGGTAATGATTTCTGGATCATTGCCTGAGCCACATGCAAACTGGCAAAGGACAAATAAGGTGAGGGAAATGAATGTGTGGCTCAAAGACTGGTGTGGGAGAAGTGGGTTCTGATTTGTGGGGCACTGGCACCAGTACTGGGGAAAGTGGGATCTGTACCATTGGGACGGTCTGCACCTGAACTGTGCTGGGGCTGGTGTCCTCGTGAGCAGCCTAACGAGGGAAGTAGAGAGGATTTTAACCTGAATAGTGGGTGCAAGAGATCAAATTTGAGAAGATGTGGTAAACCAAAGAGTAGAGACAGGTATTAATATGGGAAATGATAACCAGACTGTGACAGGAGGGGACAGAGTACAAATCTAAAAGTAAGTCAGCAGATAAGACTAGACACTACAAAAAATAATAGAAGGACAAAGCTAAAGGCTCTGTATCTAAACACGTTTGAAACAAAACAGATGGACTGATAGCGCAAATAGAAATAAATAAGTCTGATCTGATAGCCAATACAGAGATATAACTACAGGATGACATAGATTGGGACCTGAATATTGAAGGGTATGTGACATTTTAGGAAGGACAGGAAGTTAGGAAAAGGTGGAGGAGTGGCTCTGTTAATTAGTGATGGTATTCGCACATTAGAGAGGGATGACCTTAGTTCAGGAAACCAGGATGTAGAAGCAGTTTGGGTTGAGGTGAGGAATGATAAAGGCAAGAAGTCGCTTGTGGGAGTGATGTATAGGCCCCCTAATTGTAACTGCACAGTAGGACAGAGTATAACAGAAGAAATATTGGGTGCTTGTGATGAAGGGACAGCAATAATCATGGGGGATTTTAATCTACATATAGACTGGAAAAATCAGATGGGCAAAGATAGTGCAGATGAGGAATTCATAGAATGTTTTTGGGATAGTTTCTTAGAACAGCACATGCTGGAGCCAGCCAGAGAGCAGGCTATACTAGACCTGCTATTGAGCAACAAGATAGGGTTAATTGATAACCTCCTAGTGAAGGCGCCCCTAGGTAGCAGCGATCATAACAGATTGAATTTTACATTCATTTTAAGGGAGAAATGAGTGTGTCCAAGAATAATATTTTAAACTTAAATAAGGGCAATTATAAGGGTATGAAAGCAGAGCTAGCTAAAGTGAACTGGCAAATGAGGTTAAGGGATATGTCAACAGAAGTTCAGTGACAAACATTTAAAGGGATATTTCAGAATACACATAATATATACATTCCAATGAGAAAGAACAATTCCAAGGGAGGGCACACCATCCGTGGTTAATTAAAAAAGTTAAAGACATAGTCAACTTAAAGAAAAAGCGTATAATTTCGCAAAGACGGGTGGCAGGTCAGGAGATTGGAAAGAATATAAAGAACAGCAAAGAATGACTAAGATTAGTAAGGAGGGAAAAATTAGAGTATGAGAGAAAGCTAGCTACTAATGCAAAGACGGATAGTGAGAGTTTCTATAGATATTTAAATAAGAAAAGAGTTAACAAAGTGAGCATTGGTCCTATAGAGAGTGCATCTGAGGAATGGATAATGTAAAGTAGGGAGATGGCAGATGAATTAAACAAGTATTTTGTCCTGGTCTTCACTATAGAGGACACAAATAACATCCCAGAAATAGTTGTAAATCAGGAATTAGAAGGGAGGGAGGAACTTGGGGAAAATTACGATCACCAGGGAAGTGGTATTGGGCAAATTGTTGGAGCTATGGGCTGACAAATCTCCAGGCCCAGATGGACTTCACCCTAAGGCCTTGAAAGAAGTGGCTAATGAGATAGTTGATGCACTGGTTTTAATTTTCCAAAATTCATGAGATTCAGGGAAGGTGCCATTAGATTGGAAAATAGCAAATATAACTCCTTTATTCAAAATGGGAGGGAGACAGAAAACAGGAAACTATAGGCCAGTTAGCCTAACATCTGTCATAGGGAAAATGTTAGAAGCTATTATTAAAGATGTTAGATAGCAGGTACTTAGAAAAATTCAAGGCAATTAGGCAGAGTCAACATGGTTTTGTAAAAGGGAAATCATGTTTAACCAATTTATTGGAGTTCTTTGAAGGAGTCACATGGGCTGTGGATAAAGGGGAACTGGTGGATGTACTGTACTTAGATTTCCAGAAGGCATTTGATAAAGTGCCACATCAAAGTTATTGCAGAAACTAAAAGCTCATGGTGTAGGGGGTCACATATTGGCATGGATAGAAGATTGTCTAGCTAACACGAAGCAGAGTTGGCATAAACGGGTCTTTTTCTGATTGGCAGGGTGAGATGAGTGGTGTGCCACAGGGATCAGTGCTGGGGCCTCAACTGTTTACAATTTATATAAATGACTTGGATAAAGGGACCGAAGGAATGGTGGCTAAATTTGCTGATGACACGAAGACAGGTAGGAAAGTAAATTGTGAAGAGGACATAAGGAGGCTACAAAGTGACATAGATAGGTTAAGCGAGTGGGGAAAGACCTGGCAAATGGAGTATAATGTGAGCAAATGTGAAATCATTCATTTTGGTAGGGGAAGTGAAAAATAAGCTTATTATTTAAATGGTGAGAGATTGCAGAGCTGAGATTTGGAGGAATTTGGGTGTCTTAGTGCATGAATCACAAAAGGTTAGTATACAATCACAGCAGGTAATTAGGAAAGCTAATAGAACATTATTGTTTATTGCGAGGGAAAATGATTACAAAAGTAGGGAGCTTATGCTTCAGTTGTACAGGGCATTGGTGGGATCACATTTGGAGTATTGTGTACAGTATTGGTCTCTTTATTTAAAGAAAGATGTAAATATGTTAGAAACAGTCCAGAGAAGGTTTACTAGACTAATACCAGGAATGGGCAGGTTCTAATGAGGAAAGGTTGGACAGGTTAGGCTTGTATCCACTGGAGTTTAGAAATGTAAGAGGAGACTTAATTGAAACATTTAAGATCCTGAGGGGTCTTGACAGGATGGATGTGGAGAGAATGTTTCCTCTTGTGGGACAATCTAGAACTAGGGGTCACTGTTTTAAAAAAAACGGTCGCTCATTTAAGACCGAGATGAGGAGAAATTTTTCGCTCAGAGGGTTGAGAGTCTTTGGAACTCTCTTCCCCAGAAGGCAGTGGAAGCAGAGTCTTTGAATATTTTTAAGGCAGAGCGAGGTAGGTTCTTGATTAACAAGGTGGGCGGGGGGGTGGTGAAAGGTTATCAGGGATAGGCAGGAATGTGGGGTTGAGGTTACATTCAGGTCAGCCATGATCTTATTGAATGGTGGAGCAGGCTCCAGGGGCCGAATGGCCTACTCCTGCTCTGAATTCGTATGTTCAAATGTATGTTCGTATGGTTAAGTCTGAAGGTGCCTTAATGCATCCTGGAGAGCGCTGGCCACCACTTGGATGGCCAGAGTTTAGTGCGCTACATGGCTGCCCAAAACCCCCCCACACCTCCGCCCCACTCCACCCGACCAATTGGCAGCAGCTTTGCCCACTGGACTGTCGCTGGGTCAAAATCCTGGAACTTCCTTCCTAACAGCACTGTGGGTGTACCTACACCACATGGACTGCAGTGGCTCAATGAGGCAGCTCACCAACACCTTCTCAAGGGCAACTAGGGACGGGTAATAAATGCTGGCCTAGCCTGTGATGCCCACGTCCTGTGGCTGGATGGGGAGACTGCTCCAAAGAGGGATGATGACATTGTGAGGGCTTCCACCAGTGATTGGTCCATAGCCAGATTTAGCAAGGAGATTGTACAATGTGCACAGTCGTCCTACTGTTCTGCAGTCCACTAAAATGCTCATTACTTTGCAGCCTGTGCCCGAGGGGTGAAAAGTTCTGGAGCACTTGGTGACACTTTGATGCCTATGCGTTGCTTGAGTGGGTAGAGAAGCTAGAGGCCCGACTCCAATCATATCAATGTGGCTGCACCCGAACTGTCTCAGTTGTAGAAGAGTGGTCACTTTGTACCAGGTGTCCCTAATGCGTGGCCACTTCCCTCGCCCACCCCGCCCTCCCTCCCATGCATGCGCTAGTGCGCTACCTTCAACCACAGGGCAGCCCTTTAACCCCCCACCCCAAGTCTCCTCAACCACAGGGCAGCCCTTGCCCCTCCTCACCCCAAGTCTCCTCAACCACAGGGCAGCCCTTGCCCCCCCACCACCTCAAGTCTCCTCAACCACAGGGCAGCCCTTCCCCCCCCACCCCAAGTCTCCTCAACCACAGGGCAGCCCTTGCCGCCCCCACCCCAAGTCTCCTCAACTACAGGGCAGCCCTTGCTGCCCCCACAACGCGACTCAACCTTGAAGTCTAACAGGCAAGCGGGTGAGCGCTCCACAATGTTACTGTGCACTCACCTCCGAGTTCCCCTTGAGGAGCAGCCCGCCAAGTGCACGTCTTTTATATGCTGTGGTGAAACTCATCAGTGCGTGGGCAGATGATCCAGCAGGGGAGGGGGGATGATTTCGGCAGGGTGGCCTTATGCTGGTTTATTACAATGAGGTTCCCGACGTCTGATAGTGGGAAACAGAGCCCACCATCAGCGGGTGGAATGGACGATCGCAAACTGGTTTCACCACAACGTGAAACCAGTCTTTGGCCTTCTCACCATATTGTCCACTCACACTGCCGAACACACCTGACACCAGCGGGCACGGAAAATCCCGGCAGTAGTGATTCATTTGAGCTTTGAGTGTTGTCTCCTTATTTCTCATCATTCTCGTGTTTGAAAGGAAGAGTAAACTGTCAAGTGTAAAAGGTTACGTCTTACACAAAAGCATTTGAGAATTTAGTTAAGCTGAAGGGAGATGGTGGCAGGACTTGATGGGAAATGTCCAAGGAGGAAAACGAGAGGAGAAATAGTGAAAGCATTAGAAATTGTAGCAGAGCGTGGGAGAGTAGTGAAGAGAATGGCCATTTGCAAGAAAAAAGAGACATAACTAACTGAGGTATTAGTGAGGCATTAGTTAACTGTGGTAAGGCAAATTTGGAAATCTTTAATCAATGATGAAATCATTAAATATTGAGATGAAAAAAAAATTAGAGGCAGCCAATGCAGATTTCAGAAATCAAAATTGATAATTCTTTGTGAAGGAGATGGAGAAGGGACACGTGCACTGGATATGTGCACGTGCACTTTCAGGAAGCCTTTGACAAGGTATCGCAAGACTCCAGGATGCATCTGAGAACCTCTGAACCCAAATGGACCTTCCCCCTCCGGCGAAGTGACTGTGGAGGAGTGATCAGCGCTGGCAGCTGGTCCCACTTATTCCATTGAGACGTGAGGACCAATTTCCATTGATCCTTGGGTTTCTTGAATCAGGTCAAACTAATTTCTATCCATGGTGTCATTCAAAAGACCGCACTCAAAGCACAGAATAATGGGAGCCAAAACAAGGGAACGGACCCATTGTTCGTGTTGGTGTTCCTCTTTAACATGAAGGGAGCCGTTTTAATCCCATGTGCCATCCTGCTTTCACACCCTTTTTAATCCCTCTTTCCTTTGACCAACCATCTAACCCGTTCTTTAATAGTGACATGATGCCTGCTTCAACTCAGCATTCCCTCAGCCCTTGTAAGGTCGGCCGAGTTGATCTGCTTCTCTCCCGACAATGATTTCTGTAAACTGCTTCAGCTTTGTTTTCTGATTTAAGAACAAAAATTCTGCAATCAGGTGCCCTAGCCTTGCAATTGAAAAATCAATGCTGCGGAGGATGTTTCATGGGGGTAGGGGCACAGGGGGTGTAGGAAATTACAAAGATTTGTCTTACTATCTGTTGTACCATGATTGATTTCTGATAAGCCAGCCCCTCCATTTAAGTTGCCAGTTAACTCAAACCTCCTCGTATCAAAGGCAAGGGCATTACAACCAGGGTCCATGCGAGGGAATAGGAAAGTCTCATGCAGTGGGAGTAGATGGCAATGTTAGAGCAATCTATCACTTAATAACCTGTTACCTCTTAGATTGTGGGAATTGGCCTTATCTCTATTACTGTAATGGGATTCACTTCCCTGGCTGCCCTACTAAACAGCAATGGGACCTTTACATTCATCAGGACAGGATTTCCAGATGTTTCCATTTCCCTCTTTGATATTCCCAGCCATTCTTTTGGATAATGGATGGAATAGCACATTCCAACAATGCCTGTTTTAAAAAAAAAAATAACTACACACAGACACAATAACATAAGGTCTGTAAGGTGGATGTTTTCATTGTTTTACCTGCCAAGACTGGGAAAAATGCTGACAGTAGTATAGACCAATAACTCACCTGGTGCAATGTCACCTTAACACAACTTAGTGTAGGAGCACACAGGTACAATCAGAACCGTAAATATGTCTTCAGTTGAACTCAAGCATAGTTTTGCAACCTTTTGTACATAGTGAAGGGTAGAAAGTGTTGTAACTGAGATTACCTTAATTGGTTCAAACTTAGGCTGTCACCAATGGACTTTGGAATGAACGGATTTTTAAAAATTCATTCACAGGATGTGGGCTTCGCTAGCTGGGCCAGCATTTATTGCCTATCCCTAGTTGCCCTTGAGAAGGTGGGGATGAGCTGCCTTCTTGAACCGCTGCAGTCCATGTGGTGTAGGTACGCCCACAGTGTTGCTAGGAAGGGGGTTCCAGGATTTTGACCCAGCGAAGGAACGGCGATATATTTCCAAGTCAGGATGGTGAGTGACTTGGAGGGGAACTTCCAGGTGGTGGTGATCCCATCTATCTGCTGCCCTTGTCCTTCTAGACGGTAATGGTCGTGGGTTTGGAAGGTGCTGTCTAAGGAGCCTTGGTGAATTCCTGCAGGGCACCTTGTAGATGGTACACACTGCTGCTACTGTGCATCGGTGGTGGAGGGAATGAATGTTTGTGGATGTGGTGCCAATCAAGGGGGCTGCTTTGTCCTGGATGGTGTCAAGCTTTTTGAATGTTGTGGGAGCTGCACTCATCCAGGCAAGTGGTGAGTATTCCATTACACCCCTGACTTGTGCCTTGTAGATGGTGGACAGTCTTTGGCAAGTCGGGAGGTGAGTTAATTGTTGCACAATTCCTAGCCTCTGACCTGCTCTTGTAGCCACAGTATTTATATGGCTAGTCCAGTTCAGTTTCAGGTCAATGGCAGCCCCTCGGATGTTGATAGAGAGGGATTCAGTGATGGCAATGCCATTAAACATCAAGGGGCGATGGTTGGAATTTCTTGTTGGAGATGGCCATTGCCTGACTCTTGTGTGGCACAAGTGTTACTTGCCACTTGTCAGCCCAAGCCTGGATATTGTCCAGGTCTTGCTGGATTTGTACATGGACTGCTTCGGTATCTGAGGAGTTGCAAATGGTGCTGAACATTGTGCAATCATCAGTGAACATCCCCACTTCTGACCGTATGATGGAAGGAAGGTCATTGATGAAGCAGCTGAAGACAGTTGGGCTGATGATACAACCCTGAGGAACTCCTGCAGTGAGGTCCTGGAGCTGAGATGACTGAGCTCCAACAACCATCTTCCTTTGTGCTAGGTATGAGTCCAACGAGTGGAGAGTTTTCCCCCTGATTCACATTGACTCCAGTTTTGCTGGAGGAGGTTCATTGCCACTCACCCTGGCAACGTACAAAGTATAATTGTGAATCGCATTTGATTTTCTCATGCAAGTAAGATATTTTTTAAAAGTCTGAGCCATTACATATCAGGCATTTAAATCAGAGTACTTGTGGGTATGATTATTGCCTGGTAGCCATTCCATAGTATCTGTTGTTTCTTATAAACGGTGCATTTTATGGAGCAATTTTATTGAAGTTTGGGTCTATTTTTCAGCCATCAATGGCTGTCAGTTTAAGTGGGCTCTATTGTATTGATGTATGATGATGGTCATACAAAAGGAATAATGCTGGCAACATCGTAATTGTAAATGTGCTACAAAATCAGTTGCAGTACATTACTGGAAACCCCTTGGTAACAATATAACCAGATTAAGTGATCAACGAAGCTCTCAATTCTAGATTATAGTTGTGGCCTTCCAGATTTTGCACCTGGTCTTAGAACCAGTTAACAAAACTTTCCCAAGTTTGGTGGGACCATGAATGAGAATAGGCCCAGCTAAATTTGTGGCAATCCTGTTTTTCCAGCCATACATTTTAATGACCTGAAAAATCTGGGGCAATTGATCGAGACAGGCTGATGCCCACACCTGATTGTCCACTCTCAGCTCCGGTCAAGTAGGAATTGGTGCCAGGAGCAGAGGCTTGGTAAATGTACCAGCACATTTCCAGACTTAGCCCAACATTGCAAAAGTAAAATTAGATTAATGAAAGAATCATAGAATGGTAGAGCACGGAAGTCATTCAGCCCATGTGTGTGTGCTGGTTCTGGGAAACAGCTATCCTCCTAATCCCACTATCCTGCTCTGTCCCCTTAGCCTTGCATGTTATTCCCATTCAAATATTTAACCAGTTTACTTCTGAAAGTTACTGTTGGGTCTATTCGTACTAATCTTTCAGGTGATGCATCCCTAATCATAATAATTCACTCCATTAAAAAACAATTGTCCTCTTCCCAACTGTTTTTTTTCACCAATTACCTTAAATCTGTGTCCTTCGGTTTACTGATCCTTCTGTCAGTGGAAACAGTTCCTCCTCAGTTACATTACCAGAACGCTTCTTCATTTCGGATGCCTCAATTAAATCTCCCCTTAATCTTCTCTGTGTCAGAAAGATATAATTTATTCTCAATGTTATTGGAATTTATTGTAAAATAGTGGTATCTGCATCTTATTGTGGTATTTGAGATTTAATTGGGTTAAAGGCAGCTGGTCTGAAGGGTTTGATGTAAACATGGAGAAAGTTTAGAATGTAAGGTGTAAAAGGAAATTTGCATTTTTAAATAAACCAGACTAGATTGCTTTCAAAAGAGGGTGTGAAATATAACATGTAGCCAGGTGAAGTTAAGAAACAGTGTGTTTATTTTTCCCAAAAATTACGAGTGAAATTAGTACTATGATAATTTTTTATGATCAGGGAGGTAATGTCCAAAGACATAGTGAAACAATGAGTATTTGCATTCAAAGGGGCAAATATATATAAAGGAGTGAAAGCTGTGTGTAAGGGTAAGCATTTTTAAGATCTAACAAGTGTGGAAAGCCTTTAGCATCTATGCCTCAAGCTGCTGTTCTCAAAGAATTAAAGTTAAGAAAATTCACTTTGAATTTGACTGGTTCAGGATATTGTGTCTTACTTTGCCTGGGTCTTTTAAAACCTGTGTCTTACTGTTGCCTTAATGAAAGTATAACTTGGAGTTAGATTAAGTAGGGGACTTAGGAATTATCAGAGTAGTAATTTGCAGATCTATGTGTGTTTAAAATCATTTCTCTTATTAATAAATGTTTAATCTAGTTCTGTAAAAACTTATAAGACTGGGTGGTCTTATTACTTCTGAATTCAAGGCACGCATCTCGAGATTTATACAAATTGCAAAACAAGTTGTGACGATTGTTTCAAGTTTCCCTTTGGGATTTGAACAACTCAGTATTTATCGTCGGCTGTGCCATAACACTCTGTTCTAAGAACAACTCCAGCTTCTTAGACCTTCCATCTCTGGTGACATTCAGAGAATAAAAACCAAAGCGAAACATTGAATGAAAAGGATGATGCATCACACAGACATTTCCGTGCTCTGCCACACAGGCATAATGATGAGGAAATATCACCTTAATCTTTTGTTCCTCCAAGAAACCTCCAGATTATTGACCTTTAACAAATATAAGGCTATCAAGCCTAACAGAAACATTCTGGACAACAGTCAGAGCAGTTATATGTAAAAGGTCGAAAACTTTAACAGGGTATTTTTCTGATCTTGTGCATGTAGTATTAGGGTTTGCAAGGGTTAATGTGTGGACTGTGTAAATAGCACCTCCCATAATGATGATGTAAGAAAACACATGACTAGGAGAGGAGGGGCAGAATGTTCAAGGCTTCAGCAGTGTGACACTGAGTCATGAGCAGCTGTACATAGTTCAGTTGTGTAAAATAGACTAGTTGTTATAGTCATACAGCACACAAACAGGCCCTTTGGCCCATTGTGTCCGTGCTGGCCATCAAACACCTATCTATTCTAATTCCATTTTCCAGCTTTTGGACCATAGTTATTTGAACGCACCAACATCTCCGAATCATTCCTAAGCTAGACTAACCAACATACAAAAGTGCAGGTCAGTGCAAACCCCAAAGTTTATTTTGTTTCTCCAGAGTTTTTCCTGAAGTTACACAGGAGGGAATTTTCCTGTGGAAATGCCAGCTGATTGGGTACAGCATGTTGTATTATAATGATTCTGCTTAATAGAGGCCCATAGCATGTCTCTGAGGCATTCTGATCCCCAGGCCATGTTTGGCATCAAAACACAAGAAATCCCTTCTGCCTTATTGCAGTTCCAGTTCCTGTATTACAAAATGGAAACGGGGGCATGGGAGAAGGGGCAAATAATATTTACACAGATGGTACAAGAACTGAGAGGGTCCAATTGTTGGGAAAGACTGAACAGGCAAGGGCTCCTTGGAAAGGAGAATGCTGAGGGGTTACAGACCTAATACAGGTATGTAAATTTAAGGAGGGGTTTGATAGGCTGGACGTAGAGAAGGTGGTACCATTCATTGGGGAGACCAGAACCAGGTGTTATAAATGTGAGGTAGTTACTAATAAATCCAAGAAGGAATTGAGGTCAATCTTCTTTACACTGAGTGGTTATAACTTGGAATATGCTATCACATGGGATATTTGAGGTTAAGCATAGATGTATTTAAGATGAAGCTTGCAAAATGCATGGACAAAGGAATAGATATGGATTATAGAGTTAGTGAGTGGGAGGAGGCTTGGATGGAGCACACAACCAGAAACACCAGAACAGACCAGTTCTGATGAAAGTTCATTGATGTGAAACATTAACTCTGTTTTTCTCTCCACAAATGCTGCCAGACCTGCTAAATATTTCCAGTATTTTTTGTTCTTTTCCAGCATTCACAGTATTATGCTTCTGTATCTGGAACAGGGAAGGTCTTGTAGTGCATTGATAGCGTCCCTACCTCTGGGCCAGAAGCTCTAGGTTCAGGTCCCACTTAAGGACTTGATGGCCACAGAAGGTGCATGCATAAGCTGGCCAATCATGTTGGTTACAATACACCTGAGGGCAAGCAGTAAAGAGTGTGGTCAGCCATACTGCAGAAGGCAATGGCAAATTACTGCAATACTTTGATAATTTTTTATGATCAGGGAGGTAAAGTCCAAAGGCATAGTGAAACAATGAGTATTTGAGCACAATCGTGTACCAATCCTGTGGCCGCAACTGCCCCCTTTGAGAATGTTGGAGGAGGATAAATAGTCCAGTTGGACCGAATGGCCTGATACTGTGCTGTAAATCCAATGCAATCACTTCAGCATTATCAGTTAATATGTTGGTAAATATGAGCCAGGTAACAATATGAGCTTAATTATTGAACATTGCATCTGGAAATCAAACAGCTCAGGTTATTAAGTCTTTGCCAATGTTGTCCTCTACCAAAGTCAGCTAGTAGATACCATGTTCTTGTTTTCCTTTCCCATTTTTAGTATTAGGGTGAATTTTATGGCCTCCTCTGGCACAATTGAATGCAGGGGAACCTGTAAAATAAAACAGGTGGCCTGCCTGCTGCCTTCCCGTCCATCCCCGACTTGCCTCCCATATTAGGGTGGGTGGGCAATGCTTCAGGCAGCCCGCCTGCCCTTGAGCCTATTGAGGCCTGTAAGTAGTCAATTAATGGACACTTAATTGCCTCATTCTGCCTTTACCACAACTTTGCATGTGACTGGAGAAAGTGGAGCTAAGGTGAATAGCCCTGGCAGCTTTCACTGCATGGGTTGTTGTCGGGCAGAAAAGAGGGGCACCACCTTTGGGGTGTCTCCTGTGCCCATCAGGGCAGCCCCATCCTCTAGATTGAACCCACCCTCCACTGGGCCTCTAAAGCCTAGGATCCATCTCTTCTTCATCTCGATGGACTGCCTGTAGTCCCAGCAGTGGCCACTACTCAATTCTGGCGCCGCTGGGACTGCAGAGTTGCCGGCCAATCTCATTAGCCGGCGTATTATCACTGCGGAGAAGCTGGGTTTCTGGGCGTTGTGGTGCCGACAGACCTTTCAGTCAGGGAGACGAGCAATCCCTTCCCTCATAAAATCCACCCCATTGTCTTTTTCAAGCAACTATCAATCGCCCTGTCTACAAGACTCAGGGAAGAGTTGTTATGCCCATGGTTAACTTCAGAGCATACTGTCTCAGTAGCACATTCACACCAGTTATGCTATTGGGTTTAGCAGAAAAACCTGAATTTTTGTTTTAAATCAGGAATCTGGCCTGGACAGATTGTTCCGGTTCTTTTCCTGAGCCAAGTTCTTCAGTCTCTCCTGACCCTGCGATGATCTCCATTCCTAGAGTGTTTTTGAACTTAAATTGAACTGAATTTAAACTATTTAAAGTAATTTTTTACCAAGAATCATAGAATCTTACAGCACAGGAGTAGTTCATTCGGCCCATTGTGCCTTTGCCCACTCGTTGAAAGAGCTATCCAATTAGTTCCACTCCCTTGCTCTTCTTTATTTTCTTTCCTTCAGGTATTTATTCAACTCCATTTTGAAAGTTAGCAAAACACAACTCTCTACATAAAAATAATTCTCCTCTACCCATTTCTGTCTCTGTTGCCATTTACAATTAATCTGTCGTTTGGTTACTGGCCTTTCTGCCAATGGAGTTGCTCCTTAGTTACTTCCCCAGAGGCCTTCATAAGGTTGATTGCATCCATTAAATCTACCCTCTACCTTCTCTGCTTGAAGGAGAGCAATCCCAATTCCTCTGGTCTCTCTGTGTAACTAAAGTCAATTCTACTTGGAGTGAAGCCTAAATTGTAAAGTTGCACAATACATTTCTCATCTCTTGGCATCTGACAGATTTCACCTGTAGCTGGAGGACAAGAATGGTTATTTTGTTTAGAAAGTGGGACAAAGAGTCTTCTTCAGATCCCTGGTAGACTTTTGGTGAATATACGCTTGATCCTTTTGCTCTCCTGTTAGGCTTTGCACAATGGGAACACTTTCACCTCCGAGTCAGAAAATCATTGGTTTACGGGTCACTTCAGAGACAAGAGTGCATATAACGTTGGTCATTCAGGAATACACTGTCAAAGATGTAGTCTTTCAAATCAGATAAAAAAACTAAATCCCCACTTGACTTCTCAGGTGAATGTAAAAGATTTCAAGATTTAAAGAAAAGCTGTGTTATTCTGGTGGCCCAGTCACCATTTATCCCTTAACCAACATCACCATACTGGTCACTATTATTTGTGAGATCTTGCTGATCTCAAATTGGCTTCTGTGTTGGCCCATGTGCACCTACACCACATGGGCTGCAGCAGTTCAAGCTCACTTTTTCAAGGGCAATTAGGGAAAGGCAATAAATGCTGGTTTAGCCAGTGATGCCCACATCCCATAAATGGGTAGAACAAAGATTGTACTTCATTGGCCGTGATGTGCTTTGGGATTCCCTGAAAATGAAAGATAATTAATAAATTCTTTCACTCAAACCTCTAGTCTTCTAGGTGGTACATTCATGTTTCCTAGAGTTCCACTGGTGAGTATATATGTAAACCTTGGAGGTCTGGTAAGGGACTATTTATTTGTCTGATCCCTGTTGGCGTATAGCTGTCATTAAATGTGTTCATATCCCTATCAAATTAATTATGATTTTGGCCTAAATTTGAGTTCTGCCGAAGCAGTTCATTCTCATTTTCAAGCAAATTTATTATTTCCATATAAATAAAAGTAAAATAATGCGGATGCTGGAAATCTAAAATAAAAACAGAAAATGCTGGAAAAAACTCAGCAGGTCTGGCAGTATCTGTGGAGAGAGGAACAGAGTTAACATTTCGCCTTCAGGTCAGAAAATCACAGATTCGAAACATTAACTCTGTTTCTCTCTGCACAGTTGCTGCCAGACCTGCCAAGTTTTTCCAGCATTTTCTGTTTTTATTCCATTATTTTCATTTCTGATGAACTCGCTGCTGGCGCAATGTTAAAAATTTTATGCTGAATAATGGCTGATTGATTCAACTCAATAGTTGTTATTTTTATATTCAATGATTCTGCAGGTATGTTTGTCTATCTCTGAACAAAATAAGTTATCAATAAGCCTGAATTTCATGCAGCTCTCGGCTGTGTACAAACCCCTGAGCTCATTGATTTTTATATCAGTATGAAGAATGTTAATGAGAAAAATTGATATGGCCTGGAGTGTGTGTGCAGTGAAAATTACTTGGGCAATATCACCCTCACATCTGGTGGCACACCCAAGACAAATATTAAAATGTTTTGAGCTCTTCAAAATAAAGCAAGGAGTGATGTTAATCTATTTACAAAACACCTTCTGAATGCAACCAAACAAGTTCCAGAAGACAACACAAAATTGCAAGACTGGTCCCTGTGAACTCACCTGCCTTGTAAAACTCATGAGGTCTTCCTTGTCTATTAACTCTATTAGCTTCCTTGTGAGCGTGTGCAGCTAATTTACAGCCACCGCATATGCTCACAGCCGATTCCAGAGGCGATGTCTTTGCAAAAAGTACTTCTGAGCATCTAAAGTAACTGCTTCAATAACTTGTATTGATGTGCCCTTAGTCCTCTTCAGCCTATCTGGCTCAAGTAATCCATCCATAAGGACAGAACATAATCCGTTCATTATTTTGAAGGCCTCACTCATCCCCTTGAAGACTACATTTCTCCAAATAGCCCAGTTCTCTAAGCACTTGTTGGTACCGAAGGGGTTTTAAACTAATTATTAATTGAGTGGCCCTCCTCTGAACCTTTTCCAGAGCCTTATTATCTTCCAGCATAGGAGGGCAGCAGAAATGCACATCAGACCAAAGCCTTGTACAAGAACAGAATTGTACAGTTTTATATTTAATTGTACTCTCTATACATCCTCATCCTGTGTCTTGCTATCACAATAGCCCCATGACTCTGGGTATGGACTTTCAGTGATTCATGAAAGACTACCCCATATCCTTCAGCAGTACATACCTGTTGTCTCATTGTCTAGCAGTTGTGGTTTAACTTAAGCTATGCTCGAGGACTAACCCTTTCTATTTAACTTGGTATCTTATCTACCTCTGTAACATTACCTCTCATTTACCTCCTTCCAGATTGAACGTTCCAGGTTTTTCTAATCTTTTCTCAGTGACCCAGTCCTCTTACACTAGGAATCAATCTTATGAACCTTCTCCGTACTGCTTCTTGTGGCTTATTGACTAGTACTGAATGCAGTATTCAGTGTATGCTCTGCCCAAAGTGCTACACAGCTTCAGCATATACCATAATTCAGTGGTTTAGTTTTGCATCCTGTTTGCTTTGTTAGTTACATACAAAATAGGAGCAGGCTCCTCAAGCCTACTCTGCCATTCAGTAAGATCATGGCTGATCTGATTGTGGCTTCAACTCCATATTCCCGTCTAGTCCTGATTACCTTTGACTCCCTTGTTAGTCAAGAATCTATCTACATCTGGCTTAAAGATATTCAATGTCCCTGCCTCCACTGCTCTCCGGGGAAGAGTTCCAAAGACTCATGATCCCCTGAGTGAAAGAAATTCTTCTCATCTCCACCCTAAATGGGAGACCCCTTGTTTTTAAACTGCGTCCTCTAGTTCTAGTCTCTCCCACAAGGGGAAACGTCCTTTCAGCATCCACCCTGTCAAGTGCCCTCAGGATCTTATATTTTTCAATAAGATCATCTCAATCTTCTAAACTCCAATGGCTACAGGCGTTGCAACCTTTGATGTGGCACCTTGCCAAATGCTTTCTGGAATTCTAAGTACAGCACCTCCACAGGTCCCCCTTTATTCACGTTGCTTGTTACTTCCTCAAAGAACTCCAATTAATTAATCAAACAGTAATTAATTAAATTATTAATTAAACATCCCTTTCACAAAGCTATATTGACTCTGCCTGATTGCATTGAGATTTTTTAAGTGCCCCGCTATAACCTCCTTAATAATAGATTCCAGCAATTTCCCTATGACAGCTATGACCTATAGTTGCCTGCCTTCTGCCTCCACCTTTTGTTGAATAGGGGACATATTTGCTATTTTCCAATCTGATGGGACCTTTCCAGAATCTAGGGAATTTTGTAAAATTAAAACCAATGCATCTGCTACTTATTTTAAGACTCTAGGGTGAAGTCCATCAGGACCTGTGAACTTGTCAGCTTTTAATTCTAATAGTTTTCCCTGGTGATAGGAAGTTTTTAAAGTTCCTCCCTCTTTTTCACCTCTTGATTTACAATCATTTCTGGGATGTTATTTGTGTCCTCTACAGTGAAGGCAGATGCAAAATATCTGTTCAACTCATCTGCCATTTCCTTATTCCATTCTGCAATGACTGAGGATATGTTGAGTTTTCTGTCACTCCCAGATCTTTTTCTGGCTCTTCTCTTGATGGTGTCATTCTGAGTCATGAGGTGCAGGGACTAACTAATATGACCAACTGGTATAAGATGTTTATGAACATGGAAGATGTATTCATGTTTCAGCCTAACAGGCTGTTAATCAGCAGGCAAATTCTTCCATTCCTTTGCACTATTCTCCAGGGGCACAGTGCAAAGTTATGAAAACAACATATCTGGGATAACCACTGTTTTAAGCTTATATAGCAGCCTTTCATGTGAAGCTTTATCATTGGTTTTCTGGAAATCCATGTAGGAGTTGGGTTATGTTATGTTGCTCCCTGGCACAATAATGTAGTGTATTTTTTATGATCTTTCAAATATTAAATGTATCCCACCGTTCTGTTTCTTCATGAATAAGTTCACATATAACACTTTAATACTTGGTAACACTATTTGTGAAGCTTGGCACAACTACACATTTGAGTGAAGCTACATGTACCTTTGACATCATGATTGTTTTTCTGGTTCAAATGAAACAAAGGGCCTTCTCGTACTGTGGATGGGATGTTAAACCGAAGCCCTGTCAGCCTTTTTGGTTCCACTGGGTGGAATCTTGTGGAGGCGATGGGATTTTGGCCTCCTGCTGGAGAGCTGGTGAGACCCCCCCCGCAAGATTAACTCTATACGTGCTTTATTTACTCAGATATTGATTGTTTTTCAAAGGTTTGTGTCCAGGTCTTTATTACATTTTTCTAACTTAAATGGACCCCATGAAGTTTCATCCGAAGGACGCAGACAGTATAGGTCAGCTATAATTACAGACCCTATAGCCTCACAAGTTGCAGTATTTGTCTTGTTTCATTACATTCACATTTAGTGCAGTATTTTAGAAAGGCTGGTTAGCGATGTTGTGTCCAGTTAACATGGTTTTTAGTTTCAGTAAGCATTAATAATACATCAATTCAAGTGCAATTTCTAGATTTTCACAGTCGTGGAGACACCTGGGACATTTAAAAATGGTGGGCGGGACACATATCTGGAAGTCCCACCCCAATTTCTGACATTTTTTGCTGGTAGGGGAAAGGGGGAAGTTTGTGACTCACACATTTGGGAAGCTTGAGCTCAGCAAGGCCATTTGACCTTACTGAGTTCAAACAGCCCCCATTTTTGCTGGAGCAAGGACCTTACCCAGAGTGTGTTCTACATTTTTAGAGTAGATGTAAATGCTAATGAAGGTCTGTAGAAACAGCACACTGTTGAATTATTTAAAGAGTTTGCCCTTTAAATGTTTTTTTAAACTTCCTGCCTGTGTCTGTAGGTTGAAAGAGATATGTTCTAGCAGATTCAATTGCTGTTTGTTGATGTCACCCTAAGTGCTATCGTTATAGTGTTATGAATGCTTGACTGATTTTCACAACCTATCTTAATGACAGTGGAAAGCTGTCAGTTCACAAGTTGATTGACAGCTCAAAGAGGTTATTCAAGCTTAGTTGTCTTTGATATGATGTTATGAAAACCAATGTTTGTTTTTATAAGGGGTTAAGTAATTGAAGGGATTTAAATATATTGAATGGGCTTTCATGAATGAGATTTTTTCTATGCTGAATTCTGTAATAGATATTTAGAACTTTATTTTATTTCATCTCAGTATGGCTCCTGGTCTGCCCATGGTGGGTACCGGCTGAGTTGGCAAGGAGGGTGTAAGGGAAAAAGATAGTGGGTGGGGGTGATGAATTGGCACTAAGTTAGCATAGGGGTTCTAAGAAGCTATTGGGGCAGGTGCAGGATATGGGTTTGCATGGGTTGGTACTATGATGGCATAGGGGGCTATAGGAGCAATGGGAAAGGTTTAAGGTCATGAGTTGGCACTAAGTTGGTATAGGGGCTATAAGGGGCCAGGGAGGTTGGTGGGGTTAGCTGTTGGCAGTAAGTTAACATAGAAGCTATAAGAGGCCATGGGGGTGGGTGGGGGCATGGCCTGACATGATTCAGCATGTATGGGCTTGGGGAGCAAGTGAGAGTGTGAGGGATTAGGCCCAGAGAACTGAGGCGAGCCTTTTGACTAGCCTGCCTTGGCATTCTGCAGCCCGTGTGGATGCCTTCAACCTGTGCCCTGTGGCGGTGGGCCAGCCTCCATCTTGCTCCCGCACCCCTCCCACAGGTTTACTGAAAGTTCAGCATTTGGAGATTTCTGTTCACTTTTTAAATATGCAAAACAGTGAATTGTATTTGCATCACCTATTTTGTATTCAGATAAGACCATAAGACATAGGAGCAGAAATTAGGCCATTCGGCCCATCGAGTCTGCTCCGCCATTCAATCACGGCTGATAAGTTTCTCAACCCCATTCTCCTGCCTTCTCCCCATAACCTTTGATCCCCTTACCAATCAAGAACCTATCTATCTCGGTCTTAAATACACTCAATGACCTGGCCTCCACAGCCTCCTGTGGCAATGAATTCCATAGATTCACCACTGTCTGGCTAAAGAAGTTTCTCCTCATCTCTGTTCTAAAAGGTCTTCCCTTTACTCTGAGGCTGTTCCCTCGGGTCCTAGTCTCTCATACTAATGGAAACAACTTCCCCACGTCCACTCTATCCAGGCCTTTCAGTATTCTGTAAGTTTCAATCAGGTCCCCCCTCATCCTTCTAAACTCCATCGAGTATAGACCCAGAGTTCTCAAACGTTCCTCATATGTTAAGCCTTGATCTAATTGAATGGCAGAACAGGCTTGATGGGCCGATTAGCCTTCTCCTGTTCCTATGTTCCATTACTTGAAAATTGGGCCCCTTCACACTTAAGAACTGTATGCCGACTTAATTCATGAAGTAAAGGTTGAGGCTGTATGGCTGCTGTGTACATCCTACACAATAGATGGCTGCCAGTGAGTTACAAGGTAGTAATTCAACTGAGTCCTACTGATAACATCATAAACCAGAGATTGAGGGTTGAATGCTTTATGAACATCAGTCATTCCCTGAGACTGAATTACAACTTAAATCGCATCGTGTGACATTTGTTGTTCTTCATAAGTCTGCAGTATATTTTTTTTATTAAATAAAATTGTTTACATTTTATTTTATTGCCTTTTTTCAGCAGGGATCTTAGAAATACAGTGATTTAGATGGAAGTGTGATAAAGCTGATCGGTTGGTGACCTTGCAGATGAAAGTTGCACGATTAGCTCTATAGATTATTTCTCTTTAGCTAAATGCAAGACATTTTACTGTATTTTATATATATATATATGTTGAAGAGCAAAGAGTGCGAGGGATACAGATACATAAGTCACAAAAAGTAGCTCCGTGGTTTAATAAAGTCATCACAAAAACAAACCAACCACTGGGATTTATTTCTAGAGCGATATAAATCATGTTAAATTTGCACAGACCTTGGTTAGACTACACTTTGAGTACTGAGCACAGTTCTTGTCTTTGCATTAGAAAAAAGGATTAGAGACATTGGAGAAGTTGCAAAGAAAATTACTGGAATGATATCAGAACTGAGAGATTTTTAACGATCAGGAAAGGATGAAGAGACTGATTGCTTTTTTCCCCCCGGAGAAAAGAACGCCTGAGAAGTGACCTGCTAGAGGCCATTAAATTTATCAAGGAGTTTGATAGGGTAGGTCTAGAAACGTGTCGGGGATTCAAAAACTAGAGGCCATAAATGTAAGATAGCCACTAATAAGTCCAGTGGAGAAAGCAAGGGAAACCTCTTTAATGTGGAACATCTTATGACAAGGAGTAGCGTAGGTGCAATTAAGAGGAAGCTAGATAATACAAAATATGCTGAACTCCTGGTATACAACATGTCCATACTATATATATTCCATACACTATTACCACAACAACAGCTTCCATTGATATAGCACCTTTAACACAGTGAAACCTCCCAAAGCACTTCACAAGAGCATTGCCAAAACAAAATTTGACCCGGTGAGATAGGTAACTGAAAGCTTGGTCAAAGATGTAGTTTTTATCTAAGGTCCCAAAGGAGGAGAGAGGCAATGAGGCAGAGAGGTTTAGGCAGGGAATTCCAGAACCTCGGCAGCTGAAGGCATGTCATTCTAAGTTATATCGGACAAATTCACAGTCCTGCATTCTAATTTCAACTACCAGAAGCAGGTGTTGGGAATTTGGGCCTGAAGGTCAGCAGGCTTGCCACAATTTTCTGTTCAAATCCAGTATAAATTTGTGATGATTATTTCAATGAATTCAGTTTGTGAATTTCTCGCCCTCTAAGTAAGTGCTGTAGCAGGAGGTTTCTGATTCTGCATTTGCTAGCCCATGACTTTACACCTGTTAAAGTGAGTGGATGGAACATCATGGATTACTGGGAGCAGTCTTAAAAATGGCTGGTCTCTATTTCTACAGAATCTGTTACCTGGATCGTCAGGAAGGAAAGAACCGTTTGCTTTCTAGAAGGATATTCCTTCCACAAATTTGGTCATTCGCTCCAACCAACCCAACTGCTTTAATCTTCTGTGGGGAACTTGTGCTTTGGTTTTCTTTCTACCTTCAAAGGTGTCTGAGCAGAAATGCAAGATATTGTCTATAGGTGTGGTTGGGACTTTTATACACGGGCAGTTGGCTGGAGGAATGCCCATGGGTGTTGCTACGAGAGGCACAGTCCATTTTAACAGCTGCACCTTGGTTAACTTAGATGTGGTGTGAACTGCCTTGCCAGAATGGGCACAGTAATAAATGGCAATAGTTTTTAATCAAAACTTGTGGTTGAGCTTTGCGAAGCTATCCAACTCAAGAGGAGGGGTTGAGTTATAGATAGTTCAAATGAAATACAGAGTGTTGTTTATTGCAATGTATTGTTAACTAGTATTCCTACCAAGCAAAGGGAGATGGTGGTGTAGCGGTAATGTTGTTAACATAGTAACCTAGAGGCCTTGGCTAATCTTCTGGAGACATGGGTTCAAATCCCACCATAGCAGCTGATGGAATTTAAATTCAATTAATAAATCTGGAATATAAACCTACTTGGAGTCCATAATGACTATTTATCATTAATTGTTGTAAAACCCCACCTGGTCCACTAATGTCCTTTTAGGGGAGGAAATCTGCCATCCTTACCTGGTGCAACTCCGGACCCAGGTTGGCTCTCTGAAATGGCCTATCAAGGCCGATGGCCAGTGATGCTCACATCCTATGAAAGAATTTAAAAAAAAATTAGTAAAGAGATTTATTTGCTTTGAGTGTTGTCTCCCCTTGTTTGACAGGAATGCTAGTTGACAATAGTGTTATATATGTGGAACGTTGCATGTTACAATGCTGAGGGGCAGCCGGCTTGGGTTCCAGTTGGTGAAGATTTCGCAGCCCCAATCGGTAGTTAGCTAAATATTTGGGGTATGGGAGAGAAGGGTGGAGATGATGGGAGTACCTCAAGCAGCAATAAACGACTTCAAAGTACAAATGTACTGCTCAGCTGTGTATTTCATTCTGCTTCAAGGAAATCTAAAGTTTGATTGCTTCAATAAATCATTGCAAGTTCAAAGAACCTACCAAAAAATGAATTTAAAAATAAGTTTTCCATACAATTTGCACAAGCAAACATGAATGGTCTAAAATGTGCAGTTAAATCTTTGTTTCTTATTTTAAAACATAAGAGATACAAGCACGGCTATATCCATTCTAGGGCAACAGATTTCTACATCAATCTTGTTAATGCCAGGAATGGTTGACCCATTGAATGAGGATGTACCAATTTTCTCCTTTGTTTTATTACCTGTTGTTTCCTGTGTCCAGGAGCTGCATTAATGTATTTGCCTGTTCCCTAGCTAGTTAAGTGGCTGTTAAATCATATGGGAAGTAGCAAATGACTGATCTTGCAGACTATTTTTCTGCTCCTAAAGGTAATGGAATCATACAGAACTAACTCACCCAGCGGAAAATTGCAGTAATTAGAATTTCTATTCATCACCCTTCTAATAAAAAGAGAAAATAGCAAGATCAACACGCTGATTAAAGTGGAAAATATCCCCATTATAACCTTCAGTCACATTTGTAATGAGGAATTGATTCAGCTTTCTTTAAAATGGGTTAAAAGCCGCATCAACTACTTTTATTTAGAATCTGCTTCATTGAGTGGGAAAAAAAAAAGCATTCACCCACATTCCCTGGGAGGACATTTGCTCTTGTCTAATTTCTCCTGTCTTCAGGGTTTCCTCACCTCTGATTTTGAACCAACATTAGCCATGTCAAAGTGTGGGACCTTATTATGCCCTTTAAAAAAAAAACAATCGCAGGGCGAGACCATTTCCAGGTCCTGACCATGCCCTTGCTGGCAGTGCATCCGCCAGCATCATCTTCTGGGAAGTGACCTCTAATTGGCTGCCATCCAATTAAGGATGGTAGGAGGGTTCCTGAGCGTGCAGGCCCAATCAGCCTTGGAAGGGACTCAGCCCCATTGGCACAGTTGGACACTGCCGCTGTAGTGTGAGGACTGTAACCAGTCCACCTCAGGTTACCCTGGAAGGTATCTCAACAATTTGAGCAACAGGTGAAGCTAGCTGTTTCACGCTGCTACTATGCAGTAGCAACACGAGTGGTATTCACCACTAACAATGTGCTGCACCCAACCAGCCCGTTCTTGCAAAACTCAAAATGCAGGGTCCAACATTAGATGTGATTCCACAATTGGACAATATTTGCTAAATAACCCTCAGTGTGCTAAGAATTATGCTGACAATGAATTTAAGATTGTCAGTCAGGCTCACAATGTGGCACATTTGCATGTACTGGAAGCTACATATATTAATACAAGGGCCCTGTTCTTTGCAGACAGAAAAACATGTACGTACATTGCTGTTTCAGCTAAACAAAATATGCGACAGCCGTCTGCTGGTTCATTCCCCAGGGCAATGTCTTGACCAATCAGAGTCAAGCTGCCTGGTTTAAATTTAGAACAATGCTTGACAGTTAACTGTCAGCCACCATCAACTGGTACATTCTCCATGGCAACTCCTCTACCAATCAGAGTCCACTTATCAACCAATCAGCACTCTCTTCACATACAATATAAATATGCTGTTTCCCCTGACATTGGTATTGCAAATTGTCCTGATGAGTGCAAGGTGAAAAGCTTTGACAAAAAGTATCTCTTTTTTCCAGCAGCCCTCAAGTTCTGTAATGCCAAATGACTATTTGCACACAAATCACTAAGAGCTGCTTTTGTTTTCCCCCTTATTCTTCCATGGGCTGTGGACATCACTGCCAAGGCCAACATTTGTTGCTCATCCCTAATTGCACTTGAACTGGATTGCTAGGCCATTTCAGAGTCAACCACATTGGTGTGGGTCTGGAATTACATGTAGGCCAGACCAGATAAGGACAGCTGATTTCTTTTTCCTAAAGAGCACAAGTGAACCAGATGGGTTTCTACAATAATCAATGGTACAGTCACTATTACTGAGACTAGCTTTATATTCTAGATTTGTTAGCTGAGTTGAAATTATATTAGCTGCTATGGTGGGATTTGAACCCATGTCCCCTTAGCATTAGTTTGAGTCTCTAGATTACTAGTCCAGCAGTATTACCACTATGCTACTGTCTCCTCCCTGTAGCAGGATAAATGGTAATCACAAAGTATGATAGACCATTGGCCATTATCTATAGTGTAGAGAGATGTAAAGAGGAGGACGTGATGGGCCAGTTGAATAGAGCATAGTCACACCTCATCTGTATTTTGTGTTTCATATGAACATATGAAACAGGAGCAGAAGTAGGCTACTCGCCTCCTCGAGCCCACTCCATCATTCAATAAGATCATGACTGTTCTGTTTGTGTTTCGAATTCCACATTCCACATTCAGTGGGGAGAAGGTGGTGTAGTAGTGATGCTCACAGGACTAATAATCCAGAGGCCTATGCTAATGAGGGGGGAGGGAGTCAAATCCCACCACTGCAGCTGGTGGAATTTAAGTTCAATTAATACACCTGGAATTGAAAGCTAATCTTAGTATCATGACAACTATTGTTGTAAATACCCATCTGGTTCACTAATGTCCTTTAGGGAAGGAAATTGGAAATCTGCCATCCTTACCTGGTCTGGCCTACAGGTTGACTCTTAACTGCCCTCTGAATTAGCCCCAGCAAGCCAGGCAATTAGGGGTGGGCAATAAATGTTGGGCTTGCCAATGACACCTACATCTCATGAAAGAATAAGAAAATTCCTGTCTCCCTTTGATTCCCTTGCCTAACAAGAAACTATCTACACATGCCTTAAAATATTCAATGAGACTGACTCTACTGCCTTCTGAGGCAGAGTTCCAAAGTTGCAGAGCCCTCTGAGAGAAAGAAGAATTTCCTCATCTCTGTCCTAAAAGGTCAACCCCTCTTTTTCAAACAGTGCCCCCTAGTTCTGGACTCACCCACAAGAGGAAGCATCCTTTCCATGTCCACCTTGTCAATGCTGTTCTGGATCTTATATACTCCAATCAAGTCACCCCTCACTCTTCTAAGCTCCAGTGGAAACAAGCCCAGTCTGTCCAACCTATCCTCATTAGACAACCTGTTCATTCCAGCTATCAGTCTAATAAACCTCTTCTGAACAACCTCCAACGCATTTACATCCCTCTTTAAATGAGACCAAATTGCACGTGATATTCGAGATGTGGTTTTACTAATGTCCTGTATAACTGAAGCATAACATCCTTCCTTTTATGTTCAGTCCCTCTCATAATAAAGGATAGCATTCCATCAGCCTTCTTAATTTCTTGCTGTACCTGCATACTAACTTTTTGTTACTCATGCGCTAGAACATCTAGATCCCTCTGCACCTCGGAATTCTGCAGCCGTTCTCCATTTAAGTAATACTCTGCTTTTTTATTTTTCCTGCCAAAATGAACATCACATTTTCTCACATTAAACTCCATCTACCAGACTTTTGCCCACTCACTCAACCTATCTATATCCATCTGCAAACTCCTCATGTCTTCTTCACAACACACTTCCCTTCTTATCTTTGTGTCATCTGCAAATTTAGCTACCATGTCTTCACTCCTCTCATCTAAGTCATTGATGTCAGTTGTAAAAAGTTGAGGCCCCAGCACAAACCCCTGTGGGACTCCACTCATCACATCCTGCCAATCAAACAAAGACCCATTTATGCATACTTTCTGTTTGCTGCCA
Organism: Cetorhinus maximus; assembly: GCF_964194155.1. Lineage (NCBI taxonomy): Eukaryota > Metazoa > Chordata > Chondrichthyes > Lamniformes > Cetorhinidae > Cetorhinus > Cetorhinus maximus. Next base: position 13,915,344 of record NC_135900.1, read on the forward strand.
GCCAGCCAATCTTCTATTCAGCTAATATCTTACCCCCTACACCATGAGCTTTTATTTTCTTCAACAACCTTTGATGTTATCAAATCTTATCAAATGCTTTTTGGAAATCCAAGAACAGTACAGCTACAGGCTTTATCCACAGCACATGTTACTCCTTCAAAGAGCTCTAATAAATTGGTTAAACATGATTTCCCTTCCATAAAACCATGCTGACTCTTCCCGATTATCTTGTGTTTTTCCAAGTGCCCAGCTATAACCTCTTTAATGATTGATTCTAATAACTTCCCCACGACAGACATCGAGCTAACTGGCCTATAGCTTCCTGTTTTCTGCCTCCCTCTCTTCTTGAATAGAGGGGTTATATTTGTTACTTTTCAGTCAGATGGAACCTTTCCAGAATCTAGCGAATTTTGGAAAATTAACACCGACGCATCTACTAACTTATTAGCCACCTCTTTTAAAACCCTAGGATGAAGCCCATCAGGACCCGGAGACTCGTCAGCCCGCAGCTCCATCAGTTTGCTCAGTACCGCTTCCCTAGTGATTGTATTTTCACCAAGTTCCTCTCTCCTTTCCACCTCCTGATTTACATCTTTTACTGGAATGTTTTTTTTGTATCCTTATGTGAATACAGAAGTAAATATTTGTTCATTTCATCCACCATTTCCTTATTATCTGCTATTAACTCCCCAATGTTACTCTCTAGATGACCAAAACTCACTTTACTTACTCTTTTCCTTTGTAAATGCCTGTAGAAACTCTTGCTATTCATTTTTACATTTCTAGCTAGCTTCCTCTCATACTCTAATTTATTTCTGCTAATTAACCTTTTAGTCATTCTCTGCCATTCTTTATATTCTGACCAATCATCAAACCTGCCACTCATCTTTGCGCAGTTATATGCTTTTTCCTTAAGCTTGATGCGTTCCTTAATTTATTTAGTTAACCACGGATAGTGGGTCCTCCCCTTAGAATTTTTCTTTATAGTAGGAATATACTTAGTCTGAGTATTCTGAAGTATCCCCTTAAATGTCTGCCATTGTTTCTCCATTGATCTATCCCCTAGCCTAATAACCCAGTTGACTTCAGCTAGCGCAGCTTTCATGCCCACATAATTGCCCTTATTTAAGTTTAAAATACTAGTCTTAGACCCACTCTTCTCCCTTTCAAACTGAATGTAAAATTCAATCTTATTGTGGTCGCTGCTACCTAGGAGTGCCTTCACTCTGAGCTCATAATTAATCCGGTCACATTACATAATATCAAGTCTAATATAACCTGCTCTCTGGTGTTCACATTTGAACTACATACCACAGGAAAGGTAACATTGACCTTGGAGCAGGTACACCACAGATTCACCAGAATGACATGAGGGCACAAGGGTTACATTATTGGGACAGGTTTCATAATTTATTTTGGTATTCCCTTGAGTTTTGCAGATTGAGGGGTAATCTATTTGAGATGCACAAAATGACAGTGGAGATGGTGGCTTATTGGTAATGTCACTAGACTAGTAATCCAGAGCCTAGGCTATACTCTGTGGACAGCCACTGGTGGAATTTGAATTCAATTAATAAATTTGGAATTGCAAGGTTGTCTCAGTCGTGGCAACCATGAAATTATCATCAATTGTTGTAAAAGCCCATCTAGTTCAGTAATGCCCTTTCGGGAAGGAAATCTGCCATCCTTACCTGGTCTGGCCTACATGTGACTCCAGACCCACAGCAATGTGGTTGGCTCTTAACTGCCATCTGAAATGGCCTAGCAAGCCATTCAGTTCAAGGGCAGTTAGGGGTGGGCAACAAATGCTAATCTTGTCAGTGATGCCCACATCCCAAGAACACATATAAAGAAAAGGGATTCAATAGATAATTTATTTCCTCTGATGGAGGAAACCAGAGTAAAGGACATAATTTTAGAGCTAGACCATTCTGGAGTAAAATGAGAAAGCTTTTTCTTCACATGGTAGTGGAAATCTGGAACTCACTTCCGCATAAGCCTGTGGGTGATGGAACATTGGAAATTTTCAAGACTGAGGTGTTAGTCAGGTAAAGATATCAAAGGTGGTTAAGTGGAACTGAGGTACACATCAGCTGCGGTTGAATTCAATAATGGAAAAGGCTCCAAGGCCTAAATGGCCAACACCTGTTCCTATATTCTTGTGTGTTCCCTACAAATGGTCTCAATGTTTTATAATTTCTAAGGGTAGAAGTTTTATTGATCAAACAGAAGAGTAACTATTTCACCTTTAAGTAGTTGTTGTATTTCCCTCCCTGTCATTCTCCCATTTTGGATGCTTTGTTTGTCTACTTGACAATTCTGGTAGACCTTTCCCACTTTGGTTTCACTCTGGGATGGGCATGGAAGTTGCACTGGGTCAGCTTCCCGGGTTCACTTCAGGGCCAATGCCTGGAGGACCATGCAGACAGGCCCCATTTGTGCAATCAGGAGGCTAGCTACACGCTCTTTTCAGTAGAATTCCCAGACCTGAAAGCTCCCTTCCCTTGCTCCATGCTTTCTGACATGTTGATCGCTTTCGGCACAGGCTGAAGTTCGACATCGAACAAGGCTTGAATTTATTGGCCAGGGGCTAGGTGTATCAGGATCCTGCTATAATTTCTGGCCCCTCTGCTATGCTCCAACTGGATTTATAGTGGGACTGTTCTGGATTTTTGGTCCTGTTTTTTTATTTCCTTTTTTTAAAAGAAAACTAACATGCATTATATTGGTTTTGCCATTAATTTCAAAGTTGTAAATCATGCCACTGTTAGGTATAGTTAATCTACACTGTGGTTGTTTTCTATTTGAAATCAAACAGAACCAATTAAACAGTAGCCCTGTTATGAATGTGCACCATTTACATGTGTATTGCCTCTGCTATGCGTCAAGTGTTAAAATCAATGAAGTTTAATTACAAAAGAAAATACTTTGGAATAATTCAACAGTAGAAAAATGAATCAAATTAGGCAAACAGAATGTGTGACCAAAGTGTTATTTGATGGAAATCCTTGTGGCGTGACTCCCTCCAAGGCAGTATCTGATCCCCTCGGCCGCCCCAACCCTTTTGATTAGCAATTTTGAATGTTTTGTGTAAGATAAAAACAGTCTACTTAGAGGCACAAAGTTGACTATCACTCATTTCAGCAAGACTACATGCCATGCTGGAAGACACTGTAATATATCATGCTGGAAGCAATCTCAACAATGCACATAATGAGGTGTGTTTCATCGGACGTGACTCTGTCTAGAATTAAACAATGCAATTCAAATTATTACATTACAACTACACTTCAAAAGTTTCTTCATCAGACGTAAAATGCTTTGGGACATCCTGAGGTGCAATTTCTTTCTTTTATTACACCATGGAAGAGCTCGGGATTATAACCATCTATTGTCCCTGAGTTGTAGTTAAGAAGCCCGATCTAACCTATGAAAAAAACAGATAAAGAAAGCCCTGGACTCTTCAGAAAGATGTGAACTTTGTACATGGAGGAAACTCAGTATTAAGTACAGTAACCTGTGGTCAGATGATGGTCATCTCAGTGTGACAGCTCGTCATTCCCAGTCCCCTGAGCCTGAAATATAGTCATAGCCCCTAAAGGTAAAGCAGGGAAAAGATATTAATAACAACAACTTGTATTTATGTAGCACCTTCAACTTATCAAAAATAGTCTGTAGGTACAAGAGTGCTGTAAAGCAAAATTTGACACCGGGCCACATGATTAGAGCATATATTAGAGCAGATCAAAGAGATAGAGATAGATTTTAAGGAGTCCGTTAAAGGAGGAAGGAGGGGTAAAAAGGAGAGGTTTAGGGAGGGATTTCCAGGGCTTAGTGCCTAGGTAGCTGAAAGCACTAATTGTGGAGTGATTAAAATCGGGGATGCTCAAGAGGCCAGAATTAGAGGAATGTGGGTATCTCAGAAGGCTGTTGGGCTGGAGGGGATTACAGAGATAGGGAAGGTGAGGCCATGGAGGAATTTGAAAACAAGGATGAGAATTTTAAAAGCCAACATAGGTCAACGAGCACAGGGGTGATGAGTGAATTGGACTTGGCCCAGTCAGCAGAAGCTTAGGTGATCTCAAGTTTACAGACAGTGGGAAGCCAGCCAGCAGTGCATTGGGACAGATGATTCTAAGTGGTAACAAAGGCATGAATGAGGGTTTCAACTGCAGGTGAGCTCAAGGAAGGGGGCAAAGTCAAGTGATGTAATGGAGGTTATCCTGAAGCTATTAATGTATATAATATTTTGGAAAATATTTTTCCTTTAAAGTAGAGGTTTAGTCTGTGGGTGTATCTTAATTGAATTAAAGCCAGCTAGTCTGGGTGCTTTGATCTGTACTAATTTAGATATGTAAGAGAGATAGTGTGCATTTGCATTTTTTGAATAGAACATTCAAGAAGTAGGGTAAAAACGGATGCCTATCTAACAGCAACCAAGCCATATGTTTATATTACTAATAAAGTTGGTACTATGAAAGGGGTTTCATTGTCAAAAGGTGAAGTTCAAAGAGGTGGGTGAGACAATGAGAATTTGAATTCAATCAGTGGTAGTCGGTATAACTTCAGCAGTTTTCGGGTGCGTACGGCAGAGGCAACGTAAGGTCAAAGGGCAGCTGTAAGCTTCCAACTCTCTCCACAGCAACCAAAGTGAAAAGAACCTCATTTTGAATTCGTAAGGTGAAAATGCTTTGCCTGGTGTTTGGTTAAGTCTATGGGTTGCTGTTGCCACAATTGAGATTAGTTTGGGAATTTGTTAAAAGTTATGTTAGTAGTAATTTGAAGCCATATATATATATATTTTTAACCTGTGTAAAGTAATAAAATGTCATAACAGAGGTGGAAATAAATGGTCTTGGGATAGTGCAGATATGTGGTTGGAAACTCATCTTGGGGTCAGGTATGACACCAGGGTGTGACCAGTCTGGTTCACTCTCTGATCATTGTCTGGGATGACAAGGTAGATGCTGAGAGACTGTTTCCATGGAATCCTAGTCACAGGATAGGGGTTTGCCATTTAAGACTGATCTTCACCCTTTGGAATTCTCTACCTCAGATGGTTGTGGATGCTCTATTGTTTAATACTGGGATGGACAGATTTTTGGCTTTCAAGGAATCAAAGGATGTGGGCAGGAGGTGGGAAAGTGGAGTTGAAGCCCAAGGTATGCCATGATCGTATTGAATGGCATATTCCAGGGACATGGGGTGTTAGGAGGGGAAAGTGTTTTGATAGAAATCAAACATGACCTTATTGAAGGGCAGAGCTGGCTCCAGGGGCTGTGTGACCTCCTCCTGTTCCATCTGTGGAAGGTGAAACTGAGTTAATACTTCAGGCCAATGACCCTTCATAAGAACTGGGAAATACTCAAGATGCAACGGTTAGTAAGCAAGTGTAGAGTCAGGGAAATCAGAGGGAGAGCAAAGAGCAAAAGATGAGGTGCTGTTTCTTCACCTTCGGTTGACCTTCATTAAGACAGTGTAGGGGGCTGATGGTAGAGATGACCAGAGTTAGGTGGAAAATTAAAATGGGAAGCATCTGAAAACTCAGGGTCATGCTTGCCGACTGAATGAAGATGTTTACCAAAGGAATCAGCCAACCTTCAATCCCAGTGTAGAAGAGATCACACCATGAGGAGTAGATACAGTATACCCTGCCTTCCTTCCTCTTTATGGTCCTGTATCATCCTCTGCCTTGAACATTTATCAATTCTTCACCTGTGATTTGGCCTTTATTTCAAATACTTTACTGATTGAATAGATAGTAGATCTCATTGAGATATAGTATACTTCACTTTCAGGATCTGTTTGACAAAGTTCCACATGAAAGACTTCCAATTAACCAACAAAACCACAGGAATTCAGGGTGGAACATGGGAATTAACAAGAAGCTGATTAAAAAATAGGAAATGGAGACTAATCCAAGGAGGTTTAATGAGAATCTGGCAGCACATGTTCAGTGGAGCTCTGGGCAGGCTAATGCTTGGCCTCCTGTTGTTTCTAATCTATATTAATGACATGGATGTCGAAGTGAAATGCAAATTTATCAAATTTGCTGACAGCACTCACATAAGGAATGTGTTTAGGATAGAGAATGCAGTAAAGATTTACAGAAGGACTCAGATCAGCTATGCAACTTGGCAAATGAATTGTTACAATGCTGAATCGAAAGCAGTGCACGATGTGTGAGAAAAACATGGAGCGTAAATATGCAGAATAGATTGGAATTCAATGCATAGAATTGAAATGGACAATACTCAAAGGTAAGAGTGGGCAATGGCCCAACTGCTCGGGGTTTTAATATTGTGCAGGGATTTCCTGAGGGTGACTTGAGCAGTTACACACCATGCAGAGATGAGTACGTAAATAAGGCAGGGTGGTATTAATGAGGTTTGCCATCTACTTTTCTGACAGATATGCCAACAGTAAGGATGCCTTACACCAGACTCTCCCCACTAATTGATGGAACCAAGAGGTGAGGCAGTAAAGCCGAAGAGGATTTAAAAAAATCATTCTTTCGCAGGATTTGGGAGTCACTTTGGCCAGCATTTGTTACCCATCACTAGTTGCCCTTGAGAAGGCGGTGGTGAGCTGCCTTCTTGAACCGCTGCTGCCCATGTGATGTGGATACACCCACAGTGCTATTAGGGAGTGCTGTGTTCTCCCGTGAGGTCGCTTTGCTTGTGAACTGGCTGCACACTTATCTGTCAGTGATAACAAAATACTGCGGACGCAGACACCAATATGGGGTGAAGCACATGCTATTTATTTACACAGACAACAGAGCACTGACAGGATGTGTGCTTCTCCAATCAGATTCTACTCCAGACTAACATTAACATTGTAGGCCGTGCTACACCGCTATAGGGCCGTACAATCACTTTGTTAATCTGCTCACGTTATCTTAAAGGTGTATTACACCTCAGATTACCACAAGGAGGGAGTTTCAGGATTTTGATTCTGTGACAGTGAAGGAACGGCGATATATTTCCAAGTCAGGATAGTGAATGGCTTCAAGGGGAACTTCCAGGCGGTGGTGTTCACATGCATCTGCTGCACTTATCCTTCTAGGTGGTAAAGGTCATGGGTTTTTTAGAGTCTGTCTAAAGAGTCTTGGTGAGTTTCTGCAGTGCATCTTGTAGATAGTACACACTGCTGTCACTGCACGTTGGTGGTGGAAGGAGTGAATGTTGAAGGTGATGGATGGGGTGCCAATTGAGCAGGCTGCTTTGTCCTGAATGGTGTCAAGTTTCTTGAGTATTGTTGGAGCTGCACTTATCCAGGCAAGCCGAGAGTATTCCATCATACTCCGGACTTGTGCCTTGGAGATAGGCTTTGGGGAGTCAGGAGGTGAGTTACTCTCCACAGAATTCCCAGCCTCTTACCTGCTCTTGGAGCCACAGTATTTATATATCTAGTCCAGTTCAGTTTCTGGTCAATGGTAACCTGCAGGATTTTGATAGTGGAGGATTCCGCGATGGTAATGCCATTGAATGTGAAGGGGAGGTGGTTAGATTCTCTCTTGTTTGAGATGGTCATTGCCTGGCAGTTCTGTGCTGTGAATGTTACTCGCTACTTGTCAGCCCAAGCCTGAATATTATTCAGGTCTTGCTGCATATGGACATGGACAGCTTCAGTATCTGAGGAGTCACGAATGGTACTGAACATTGTGCAACCATCAGCGAACATCCCCACTTCTGACCTTATGGTGGAAGGAAGGTCATTTATGATCCAGCTGAAGGTGGTTGGGCCTAGGACACTACCCTGAGGAACCCTTGCAGCGATGTCCTGGGACTGAGGTGATTGACCTCCAACAACCACTACCATCTTCCTTTGTGCTAGGTATCACTCCAACCAGTAGAGAATTTTCCCCCTGATTCTCATTGACTCCAGTTTTGCGAGGGTTCCTTGATGCCGCACTCGGTCAAATGCTGCCTTGATGTCAAGCACAGTCTCCAACGCCTCACCTCTTAAACCAAGACTGTTATGAGGTTATGAGCTGAGTGGCCCTGACGGAACCCAAACTGTGAGGCAGTAACCAGGTTATTGCTGCGTATGTGCTGCTTGATAGCACTGTCGGCGGTCCCTTCCGTCACTTTGCTGATGATCGAGAATAAGCTGATGGGGCGGTAATTGGCTGGATTGGATTTGTCCCGATTTTTGTGGTTAGGACATACCTGGGCAATTTTCCGTGTTGATGCCAGTGTTGTAGCTATACTGGAACACCTTGGCAAATTGCACAAAGTGCGATGGCATGGGCATGAAATTCTGGGGCAGAAGTCTTCAGTACTACTGCCTGAATGTTGTTAATTCCCACAGCCCTTTGCTGTATCCAGTGCCATCAAATTGCAAAATGGCAACTGATTTTTTTTTATTTGCAGGTCTCGTTTGATGTCCATTGAGACCTTTTGGCTGCTATCAAGACCTCTTAAGTCTGCAGTGACAATTGTATTTCACCCCTATTATTATTGGCAAGGTCCTGTTAAGGAGTGGCTCACATCAGCTGTACTGTGTTCGGCCTACATGCGTGACCTGGATCCCTCAAATATAGGCTTGTTTAGCTCATCTCAGGCAGAGTTCACTCTGGCTCTGCTCAGTCTGACTGATGCATAGGCAATGGGATGTGGAAAACTGCACCCTCAGAAATTAGGCTGAGGCTGCTATGCACCAGTCAAACGATGCTTGGGACAGGGGGGTAAATTTTGACTTTGCGTGATCGTATGTAAGTGCCAGTGTTTATTTCCATTGAAGTCAATGGGAGACACGCAAGACTCACTATCACCCATCTCACACTATTGCACAAAATCAAGATGCACTTCATTACGCTCAGTGGTGGGCTATCATACTACAAAATACTTCAGAGAGGGGGCAAGATTGTCTCAAAGGTAAAAGGGATTAAAAATGTGCTAGCCTCAAATCCTGCAGGTTATAGGACAGAACCCTGTGGCTGTAAAATCTTAAATGGTATAGTTATTACAAATCCAGAACATTAGTTTAAACCCGGAAATTGGAACTGAAAGAAGCAAATTGAAATTGGTGGAACATAAATTTTAAACTGATATTAGGAAGCACACCTTTTCATAAAGGATGAGAAATATTTAGAAACAGTCTTCCATTCAAGGTTGTGAGACAGAAACATTAATGACATTCTAGTTGTAATGATAAAGTTAGGAGTAAAGAGATAGGCATCAATGGGCTGACCTGTTATCTTTTCTTATTAGTATAATGCCACAAGAAAGAAATATAACAATACATATCATCTCACCTGTGCATTTGAATTTATTAATACATTGATTTCACCTCCTATCAAAAGACAATCAGAGCATAGAATTGTCATCAGATTGGTTTTGTGCTTTAATTGCCTATGTCAGCAAAAATAACCAATTAAAACTTTCAGCTGTAGTGCCAAACTGCAATGTTAACAGTTTTGTGAGTGATGACTTGGGCTTGGGCATAATGTTTAATGGCCATGCTTAAAAATGGCAGATACTTGGCCGTATTGTGCCTGCTTTATGTAACTCACTTATGCCCAACTTCCTGCGATTTACGAAGCTGCGTAATTGTGCAACTGCCTTTGTGCATCTGGGTGCTGATCAGGATAGTGACCCAAATCTTGGTATAAGTCACAGAAGGCGTATCATTACGGCCAGGGATTGTTAACGATCAGTTTACGTGCTGAAGTAGGTGATAAGTTAGTGAATCAATAGGAGCTAGCTCGGGGAACCATGGAGTTAGTTTTGATCTGATGAGAATTTGTTTAAAAAGTAGAGAACGTAATGAGTATCATAATGAGTATCATTACAATCCTTTACAAAAAATCGGTAGTCAATAAACGAGGAAAGGGGACAAGGTTTTCTGCGAGTGGTGAATATTTGCATCGTTAAAGAGCTGAATTATGTTTTCGCCACCTTCAGAGGCCAATGTTCCTTTTGTATGCACCACTGGCAATCAGACATTTGCATTATTAAAACTGCTAAACCTCATAACAGCTCCCTTCTGCAAGGATAAATATATCTGCAATAGAAATCTAAGATGTTCATTCTTTTACTAACCCTGTCAGACAACATCTAACCATTATTATTTCATACCTCTTTTTGCTGGGTTTCAGATGTTACATCAGCTTTAGTGTAGAGTGTGTCTCATGCTTCATTTGAATTTTAATAACATTAATGTAATTCATTACTGTTACAATTGCTGGTCAATCACTCTGACTGCTAAATTTTACATGAGCAAAAGTGATGAATTTGAGAAAGTAATTCAACATGCAAAACGGATGTGAAATACAGTATACCCTTAACTTTGCAGAAGGTGGGATAAATCTGTTGCAGTTTCACAAGTGTTTGCCTTAAGGTGAGATCTTTTTCAACATCAAGATCAGGTTTAATTTTTCTTTTTTATTCGAATCTTTGTCTACTTCTGCTCAACTATTCTGAGCATTAATTTAGCCTCCAGTTGCCTGTGGGGACATGGGATTTTGTTACACAGTTACCCTTACAATCTGTGTCAATGCCGAGATGCCATCTTCTCTTTTCCTCTTTCTGAAATAGTCCTGAATTTCACGGTGACAGTTATAGAAGTGACTGGTCCCACTGATGTCTACGTGACCCACTTTGATTTTTATTTTTTCAGTAGAAAGAACAGAGCTCCCCTTATCAAAGGCTTCACAGTGAAACTTTACCTCAGAAATGGCACTCTTTGCACGGTGCTCAATGCTTTAAAATGCTTGTGTGAAGAATTGTCTCAATCTGTAATAACAATATTTTTTTGAAAAATTGAACCATACTTTGTAAAGGTTTTTTTTTCCCAGGTATGGTATAATTTAAATGCAAACCATCTTTTCTGAAATATTTAGCTCATAACTTGACTTTCAACCGTGTGTTTGATTCCTGCCCGTTCAGTAATGACTTTTCCATCAAACGACAAATTGGAATAGGTTGTCAGGTAGCACAGATTCAACTCATCCTCAGATAATGTTCTATATGCCTTGGAGGTTTATTTTTTCCTGAAATGTAAAATGATTCAGAAGCGATAGCCACTCCTAAAATATCTAAACGTTCACCTGCTATTTTTGATAGTGATTTATGGATTTTTTTTTGTTTAATAAAAAAAGCTCTGTTTCAGTTGGTCTGGTTTTAGGTTTTGAGTGGTGGTATGACCGACACACAGGATAACCAGCACCTGTCTTTGTTGAATTTGAAGAATATTCAGTGAGCAACATAACATATCAAAGTCAAGCCGGAAGAGGGTTGTTTTCTTCCCAGTGGTTAGGTGCGTATCACATAACTAACAGCAGCTGATCCTCCGCTCATGGTGAATAGCACCATGTGAGAATATAGATATGTTTCTGCATTGTTCTAATGTAGAATGAAGGCAGAACAGCTAATTAAGGCCAAATCACGTAAGCAGGGCAGAGTCGGTTTAAATTGTATGCAAGCAGATCTTATCTTTTGATCATGATGACACTTGGACAAAACTCATAGTACAGGAAGAGCAAAGGTAGACAGTTTGCTGCATTATTGGAAGAGGTCATTGAGCAAGTGATGTCCTGTCATTGTATTTCCCCATCAGTCTGATGACCTGAGAATCATAAAACAGGAAACAAAGTTAAACTCTGCAAGAATTAGACAGCGAATGCTTATCTTTAGCGTGGTATAAAAGAGGGGAACAAAGCTTCACTCAGTTAGGAGCTATGTGAAGAGGTAACATTTCCCATTGCCTGGATAGACAATTGCTCATGATTCCTGGGAAGGTCCTTACATGTAAATTTCTAGACGTAGGACTACGTGTACTGCTCTGAATGTAATGTTAAGTTGAATGCCCTGAAACAATAATAAATGAAACTAATTGTCAAAACTGTCTCCAGCTTTCACAACTCTGTTATTAAGAGGAAAAAGAATATCCTAACATTACACAGAAAATCTGCAGCACCTGCCATAATGTTCACAGCAGGCTAGCGGATAGGCCAAGGATTGGTGTCTCAAGTGAGAGAGCTGCAGTGCCAAAGGAAGTAGAAGTGCTGCTTGTGCAAGACTTTTAATGGGTTAAGAAACATGTACATGCCACTTATCTTATTAAATTGATTCCAGTCATTCGTTTTAAAACTGAGAGGGTGAAAAACATTCCCTGACTGTGTACTCCAGCACAAATCCTCACACATTCCCCAGGTGTCAGCCGTGGCTCAGTGCTAACGCTCCTGAGCAAGGGAAGCTGAAGATTCAAATTTCACTCTTGAGACTATGACCTGGGCTCTGACACTCCAGTGAGGGAGTGCCATCATTTGGATGAGATGTTAAATTGATGGCTTGCTTGCCCTCTCAGGTGGACGCAAAAGATCTCATGGAGCTAGTTTGAAGAACAACAGGAGAAGTTCTCGCGAGTGCTCAAGTAAATATTTATTCCTAAATCAAGTTTGTTTGCTGTTTCATTGCTGTTTGTGGAACTTTACTGTGTGCCACATTTCCCCACATTACAAAAGCTTCGAAAGTGCTGAATTGCCTGTAATGCACTTTGGGATGTCCTGACGTCATGAAAGGTACTACAAAATGCAAGTTCTTTCTTTATCCAAATAGGCAAATTGCACATGCGCTCTGGATTTAATGGGGAAAATGTCATGGACTGAATATACAAGAACTCCGGTGTGACAGTCTCTGTGTCAGGAAGGCACAATTTGAAAATTCGCCCAAGGGAGATTCAGGGTCATATTTTCCTCCACTTTGGAAAAAATGGTCAATAACCTTGGCCTCCAAAATTTGTTGGGTGGCACTATCCCAGTGTAGGGTTTCACCAACACCTGATCTCTGCCATTAGCCCATTTGAAGTTGAGTAGGTCAGGAGATGGTCACAAGTGCCTTCAGCAGACTAGGGGCACATTTGAGCATTTCCCTGTCCAAGGGGCTGGAGAGTCTGAAAAAAGAGCCCCAGGCCAAGCTTAAGGGGTGATGCTGGATTCACCCACCCCACCACTGCCCCCAGAGGAAACTCTAGTCATCCCGTCGCCTCACCCCTTACCAGAAAATTAAGAACATAAAGGATATGAGCAGGAGTAAACTGTACAGTCTGTTGAACCTGCCCCATCATTCAATACGATCATGGGTGACCTTCTACCTCAACTCTACACTTTCCCACCCACTCCCTATAACCCTTGAGTCCCTGAGGGACCAAAGATATGTCTATCCCTGTCAACAACAGAGAACCCACAACTCTCCGGCGTAGAGAATTCAAAAAATCCACAACCCTCTGAGCAAAGAAATTTCCCCTCATCTCAGTCCTATATGATGAGTCCTTATCCTGAGACAGTGCCCCTATGTACTTAGTTCCCCAACAGGCAAGAAACAACCTCTCAGCACCTGTTAAGCACCTGAAGAATTTTGTATGTTTCAGTGAGCTCACCTCTCACTCTTCTAAACTCCAGAGACTATAGACCCAGTTTACTCAACCTCTCATCATAGGACAACCCTCTCATCCCAGGGACCAATCTAGAGAACATTCGATGCACTGTCTCCAATGCAAAAATACCTTTCCTGAAATATAGAGACCAGAATTGCACACAGTACTCCATCTGTGGTCTCACCAGAGGTCTGTACAATTGCAGCAAAGGAGGTTGCTTCATACTTTAAATTCAACTCATGGCCGGATCTTTGGGCATCTAGGTTTCTATCTGGTGTGGGCCCTGAGACGGATTTACTATCTGTTGGTAGGCGGCTGACATGCCTAGTCTGAATAATGCTGATCAAATGTTGGATTCTGAAGGTGACTCAGGGCACCTCTTATACTCTGGCCCCACCCCCCTCCCACCAATGGTCATGGAAGGAAAGTGGTTGCAGAGTCCACATGAGGCCTTCCTCGAAACTTCTGACCCAGGCTTGTCTTGTGTATATTTGACGTATCTCAGAGCTTTGCAGGGAGACACTAGTTTCTAAGTGTGCAACAGATTTATTTACATGAGTATTAAAATATGTCTGCAATCAGAAAATGTCTGCACTCATGCTAACAGCTCAGCTTCTAGTAGCTTCTGTGATGTCTATTTACTTTACCTGTAGTGATTGTAGGTATAACCTTTTTTACTGCCTATTAGGGGTCATGTGAGTGTTCTGACAAATGAGCCCTAAGCGCGGGTAATCCAGGGTGGTGGGGGAGGGGCGGAGCTTTCTAGTTGTGGACCTGGTTCAAGCATGTAGCTTCTAAAAGAGCACTGTAATAAAGTTATCTGCTTCAAGTAAGAAACCTGTCCAGTACATCAAGTCCATTATATTTGGCAACGAGGGTAAAATAGCTCTGATGCTGCACCTCGCCTTGTGAATGCGAGTACATCAGTTCTTAGGAAAGAAGGAAAAGTATACTCACCAGTCATGCCACTCTTCAGCAGAATCAACCCTTATGACTCATCCATGGAAGATTGGAGCCAATACGCAGAGCGCTTTGTTTTTATTTCATGGTGAATGAAATAAATGCGGAGAAGAAGCAGAAAGTAATTCTTTTAAGTGTCTGTGGTAGTAAGACATATAATCCCATCCACAGTCTGACAGCCCCATTCACGTCCAATTCTAGATCTTTTAACGAGTGGGTAGACCTTGTGAAGACACATTTTCAGCTAAGGCATCAGTAATTATGCAAAGGTTTAAGTTTAACTCTAAAGTAAGGGCCCCCGGAGAGTCCATCACAACTTATATAGTGAAGTTGAAGCAGTTGACCGAGCACTGAGACTTTAGAGCCACACTCAATGACATGTTGCGGGATCAGTTGGTTTGTGGCATTCACAACAACGCCATTCAGTGCCGTTTACTTACAGAAGCTAATATTGATTTGAAGTGCGCCATGGAAATGGTGCTAGCCATGGAGAGCGCTGAGAGGGACTCGCAGGCTTTACAGAGTGTGCAACATGGCACCGTTCATCAGTTGGGGCAGGAACCTACCACCAGGCATGGCACAAAAACCAGAGAGACAGCAACGAAGTGGGAGACAGTCTCTGCTGCTCGGAAAAAGAAAAGGCCTAATGGAAGCATTTCAGCAGCGACTCCGAAGTTAATCTGTTACAGATGTGGGGGGGTAACCATGTACCAGAAACCTGTATATTTAAGGAGGCAGAATGCCATTACTCCTACAAAAAAGGGCACATAATAAAGCAATGCAGGGCGAAATCGAGACAGCCCATAAGACAGCAGACCAAGATGATTAAAGTGAATAATGTAACTGAACCAGAAGCTGCCAATACTATTCTATTCCCTAAACAATGTCAAAGCATTAAGAACTGAACCAATAACCATCACCCTTCAAGTGAATGGGAAACCTCTAGTCATGGAGGTAGACACGGGAGCCTCAACTGCAGTGGTGGGAGAACAGACACTTAAATACCTAAACGAGGGTACCCAGCCACTGAATCTAGAGCAAACCACGGCTCAATTGAAGACATACACTGGAGAGTCAATACAGATAAAGGGCATCGCCACAGTACCTGTGTCCTATAGGCAACAGACAGTTCAGCTTCCAGTGTTCATAGTGACAGATAGTGACACATAGTGACTGAGTCTTCCGGGCCATGGCTCATTAAAAAAAATTAAGCTCAACTGGTCTGAAATATTTCAAGAGAGAACAGGGGGAGCTCCTAAGCTGTTAATGAAGTCCAACAGCGTATTTCATGATGAATGGGGAAAGATAAAAGGCTTGCAAGCAAAATTATATGTAGACTCAGAGGTGGCACCCTGGTTCTTTAAGGCCAGACCTGTGCCTTATGCCCTAAAGGAGAAGGTGGATGCAGAATTGTGCCCCTTAAAGAAGCTAAGCATCATCCACCCAGTCCAATTTTTGGAATGCCATAGTCCCTGTGATGAAACCTAATTAAACTACTCACATTTGTAGAGACTACAAATTAACGATAAACAAGGCAGGTAGATAATTATCCTATCCCAAGGATTGGAGACTAGTACGCAAAGCTAGCTGGAGACAAATCTTACACCAAACTGGACATAATCCATGCATACCAACAGCTAGAGCTGGATAACACGTTTAGAGGGTACTTAACCATCAATATGCACAAGGGCCTGTACCAATATGCACGCCTACCCATTGGAGTATCATCTGCATCTGCAATCCAAAGGACAGTGGAAAGCCTATTTCAATGACTTCCCCAAGTTGTAGTGTCCCTGGGGGATGATGTCCTGATCACAGGGTCAAAGGAAGCCATAGAATTGGCCAACCTGAAAGGGGTTTTAAGAAGATTTTTGGAAGATGTTGTACGATTAAAGAAAGAGAAATGTACATTCCGAGTTCCGGAAGTCACTTACCTGGGTCACCGAGTGGATGCCATGGGTGTGCATCTAGTAGAGAGAAGGTTAGGGCAATCAAAGAGGCGCCCTCTCCTTCCGGTATCACTGAGCTCCGAGTCTTTTTTGGGCATGATTAATTATTATAGTTGCTTCTTGCCAAACTTGTCAACTGTGTTAGCACCATTGCATTTGCTATTGAAGAAGAATTGTCATTGGTCATGGAATTTTCAGCAAGAAGAAGCCTTTGTAAAAGTTAAGAAGCTATTACATTCATCATGTTTACCTAATGCATTATGACCCATCAAAAGAATTAACATTAAGCTGTGGTGCTTCTCCTTATGGTGTGGGAGCTGTGTTATGACACAGAATGGAAGATGATTCTGAAAGGCCAATCGGCTATGTCTCCAGAACCCTCTATGCAGCCGAGATGGATTATTCACAACTTGAAAATGAAGGTTTATCAGTAATATTTGGAGTGAAGAAATTCCATCAGTATCTGCATGGACGACATTTCTCCATAGTGTCGGACCATACACCATTAATGGGTTTATTCAGTGAGGATAAAGCCATTCTGCCAATAGCCTCAGCAAGAACTCAACGTTGGGCTTTGATATTATCTGCGTATGAGTATACCTTTATGCACCATCCTAGTGTGCATATTGTAAAAGCAGATGCGCTCAGTTGTCTTCCATTACCAGATAGCATTGTACATGCTCCAGTGCTACAAGAGGTTGTGCTTGTGCTGAACTTCTTGGACTCTTCGCCTATGTGTGTGAAGCAAATATGGAATTGGACAAACAGAGATCCAATTTTGTCAAAAGTCTGAGACCTTGTATTGCAAGGATGGTTGAATTCACTAGTGTCTGAAGAGATAAGACCATTCCATACCCATAAAACAGAGTTAAGTTGTCAAGATGGAATCTTGTTGTGGGGGATCAAGAGTCATCACCCCTTCACAATGAAGAGAACCGCTTTTGACAGAGCTTCACAGTGCGCATCCAGGCATATCAAAGATGAAAATACTTGTGCAAAGCTATGTCTGGTGGCCAGGCATTGACAGTGATATTGAAAGAATGGTTAAGCACTGTCTCCACTATCAGCAACAACAGAAGTTGCCTGTTTCAGCTCCACTGCATCAGTGGAAGTGGCCTGATTGGCCCTTGGTTAGGCTGCATATAGATTATGTAGGTCCATTTTTAGGTGCCATGTTTTTATTGATTGTTATGACGTGGCGGATGATGTGTGCCAGACGAATCAAATCCACGAGGGAAACTTAATCATGCGGTCAAAACTGTTTTGAAATTTGTATTTTATTTCGAGATGCCTGCCCTGAATTCAAAAGTAATAAGACTATCATGACTTCAGAGGCTTTAGAAAACTAAATTAAACATTTATGAACAAAAGAAAAGATTTCAAGCACATACATAGGTCTACAAATTACTCCTATAATAGCTCTTAAAACCCCTAATTAATCTGGCTCCCAGTTACACCTCCATTAAGGCAACAATAAAACAAATAGATTTAAGCAGACACAGGCAAAGCAATACAATACCCTGGACAGTTTCGTAGTGAGTTTTCACAGCTTTGGTTTCTGTAGATAGCAACTTGATGCACAGAGGCTGGAGGCTTTTGACACTTGTTAGATCTTAGAATCCTTCTCCCTTTATACATAGTCTCATCTCCTTTATACATGTTTCTCCCTTTTTAACCCAAATTGCATTGTTCCGGTGTGTCTCATAATATAAATCTTTTCATAATACTAATTTTATCAGTAACCGTTGGAAAAATAAACACACTGTTTGGCTTGGCTTGTTCTGGCTAGCCAAAACATCTTACCACCTCTTTGAAATTTAAACTAATCTAATTTATCTATAAATGCAAATTTTCCTCTTCCCTCAGATGTTAAAATTTCAGCCATGTCTATGTATTTAGCATTTCATACCTAGCTTCTTTTTGATAACTCAAAGCGTCCAGACCATCTGTCTCCAATCCAATCAAGTCTCACACACATACACACACACAGACAGAGAAAATAATCCAAACCCCATTATTAACCTACCTTTACAATAATTCACAATAATATTATGAAAATTATTATTTTATCATGACATGATCATCGATGTGCATTCTAAGTGGATGGATGTATATGAAGTTAGGTCAGTGACATTGAGTCCATCTATTGGAAAGCTGTGCCAATGTTTTAGTATACAAGGCCTACCTCTTCCTCTTCTCCCTCCATCTCTCACCCTTCCCTCCCTCCTCCTCTATCTCTCTCTTCTTTCTGACCTTCTCTCCTCCAGGTGGTTGACAAGTTATATAAACATGAGGACACAGTGTGCAACAAGGAAATTGGATCGTGGCAACGTGAATGTTTCTGCCTTCCACCATCATCACTTTATTCATTTCATCACTCGTGCTCTCTACCTATCGCAGACTTTTCCTTATTGTACTTTGCCTACCCACTTTTCCGGGGCTTTGTACTTGCTTAGAAGCTGTTTACGACTCTCTAACATTTTCTAGTTCTGATGAAAGGACCTTAACATTAACTCTGTTTCAGATGCAGCCTGACCTGACGAGGCTTTTTCACCATTTCCTTGTCTCTCTTTCAGACCTCCAGCTTTCGCAGTGTAGTTGTCCTGTCCTATCCTAGTTTGCCACACAGGCTTGATCTCCTGATGAAATGGCCAACTAACTGAACTGTTCTTGCCTTTGCATGTGCTGCACTGAGCCACGCAGGTTTTTCAGGCCTTTGGTCAGGCTAGGTATAGATGGGTTTCACAAAGCTGACAAAGTCCACAGCACCAGTTCACCATGAGACCCAGGATAATGTTCTGGGGATCTGGGTTCATATCCCACCAC
The DNA here is from genome assembly GCF_964194155.1 of Cetorhinus maximus. NCBI lineage: Eukaryota > Metazoa > Chordata > Chondrichthyes > Lamniformes > Cetorhinidae > Cetorhinus > Cetorhinus maximus. Next base: position 13,934,462 of record NC_135900.1, read on the forward strand.
AGCAGATGATGAAATTTAAATTCAATACAAATCTGACCACAAAACCATTGCCGATTGTCGTAAAAACCCACCTGGTTCACTAATGTCCTTTAGGGAAGGAAATCTGACGTCATTACCTGGTCAGGCCTACACGTGACTCCAGACCCAGGGAAATGTGGTTGACTCTTATATGCCCTCTAAAAAAGGGAAATTGGGGATGGGCAATAAATGCTGGTCTAGCCAGCGACGCTCACGTCCCAGGAACGAATATAAAAGGAGTCCCTTGGATAAATCAAGTCCTCAAATGCACATAGTGCGAACCATTATATTCAATGAGACATGTACAAAAATTATACATAGGGAACAATCCATGTGCATCCAAACAGTGAATGTGCCAGAGCAAACCAGGGAATGAGACACGTGTTGTTTTATGTGAATAATAATAGGAGTCATTTGCATTTGCAGAGGATAATAGTTAGTTTGGCTGATGGTTAATAGAGAAACGTAAGCATTCAGAATTTAAAACAGGTTTCACAATCTGCCTGCAAAATGCAGAGTTAGTCAACGTCGTTTTTATTTCACAATTTTGGGAATAAAATTCCTTCTGTTGCTAATTTCGTGAAAATTCAGATTTCCCATTCCGGCCAAAGATTAACGAATGTGATCAACAGGAAAAATTTCACCCTCGTTAATTCTTGTACGTGGGCAGAATTACTTGCGTAACTACTTGAAAGAGGGCTGCTAGACTCATCAAGAGTAAGAGTTGAATTTCTGTTAACTGGCCTATTAGAGCGATATTAAAACACATTTCCGACTTTTAACGCAGGACATGGGTTTTCCTAGCTTCCTGTCAATCACCAATGAAAGCAAAGTGAGCACAGGAGACAGGAGCAGGAATTTGCGGGGGGGTGGGTGCTGATCCAATCTTGGGGCAATGTGTCAATACCTTACGTATCAATGCTCATGGGTGCTTTTTTATCTGCTTGTGGGAAAGGGTTCATCCATGGTACTAGTGCTTCAGAGGTTAAATTCTGCACTTTGGAGGTTTGCCCTATCATATCAGCATGGGTGCCATTGGATTCAGCCTCTAATGAGGACCAAGATAAGCAGCAACAGCACCCACAGCAAAATCTCCCTACTGGTGCCCTCTTGCCTCTCCGCTGCTGCCCACAGGTCTGTGACCAGCAAGCTAACGTGGGTGCCGTTGCTGCTCAGCTTGGTCCTCGGTTGAGGCTGAATCTAAGGCAGCGTGAATGGCGCCCATGCTGATGTGATAGAGCAAACCTCCAAAGTGTGACCTGTGGGTGCATTTTATTTTACTGTGTTACCAGGTAGCTGGGAGCTCCCTGTCTCCTGTTCTCAAACAGCTAAGGGTGCCACAACTACTCTGATTTCCTGCCCCTTGCCCTGCAATTGTCAGCTGCATGATCTGTAGTGAGCCCCCTGCAATTCTCACCCTCTCCCTGCTCTTCTGCGTTCTCTCCTCCTTCAAGCAAGGGAAAAAAAGAGACCTATCAGTGTGTATAATGGCATGTGATCATCCAGTGGATAGAGGTAAAGGCGACGATGAGGGAGAGGCAGGACTTTGCATAAGGATGAGAGTGAGTGGGCATGGTGGCTGGATGGGTGTGAGGGAGACACAAAGAGGAGGTAAGATAAGTGTGCGTGAGAAATGATGTTCTGGAGGAGGCTTGACAAGGTGGAGGGGGATTGAGGTGATGTGCAAAAGCAGGATATAGTTGGCAAAGAGCCCAGGCGGCCTTTGCATTTATCATGAAACCTCATCCACGGGCGGGAGGAGGTTTCATGAAGGATTTCTAAATTGAATAAAAACTTTAATTAAAATTCATTGACGTGTTCCACCTCTTTCTTTATTTTAATTCAAAATAATCAAACTAATCTCCCTGAGGCAGCTCAGTGCCCTGAACTCTCCCTCCTCCCACCGTCTGCACAGCGAGCGCTCAGTGCTTCTGGGTGTGTATCACGCTGCGAGGGCTTTAATTGGCTCGCCCATGTAAAATGGCGGCGCGCGGGCAGCAATCGGCTGCGCGCCCACCCGCACCCACTCCCGCTCAGCCCCCACTGACAGGGAGAAAATTCTCCCCCATATTTAAACTGCAGCCGTGTGCACACTTCTCAATGTTTGCAGCCCAGGACTGCACCGATGAAGACATGGCCCCGAAATCCAAGAAGATTGCAGCCCCCCAGTTCGGTGATGCATCCCTGGGATGTCTTATGGATGCAGTGGAGGCCCACCATGGTGTCCTCTACCCCCGCTCTGGCTGCAGGAGGCCCATCAGTCTCACCGCTCCGTTGGTGGCAGAGGTGGTCAGTGCCAGCGCTGCACACAAGAGCTCAGCCATCCAGTGCAGAAAAAGGACGAATGATCTCATCCGTGCCACCAGGGTAAGGCAACCATCTCATCAATCTCAAGTCAGACTCACAAGCCAATCACCCATTCACTGGCATCTCACTCACTGCCAGCTCAAGGGACATCACCACTCACTCGCTCACACACACCCTCATATCTCCATCTGGCCTCATCTCCTCTGGAGATTTCCCCCTTCTCCTGTCTATGGATCTACTCAGCACACGCGTGCCTGGCATCCTTCTTATTTGGCCTGGCATGCGCCTTGATCACATTCTCTCCATCTGTCTTTATGCAGGACAAGATCGCGCACAGTCACCGGGAGAGGTCCCAGACTGGGGGTGGAGTGCCAGACATCAAAATCCTCACTCCGTTCGAGAGTTGCACATTGGAGCTGGATGGAGAGGATGTAGACCGTTCCTGCAGTGACAGTAAAGTCGGTGGAAAGCATCCACATGAGGATCCTGCACCACATCACCCCTTGAGTCCACTGTTCTGTGTGTAACGTGGCAGTTAAGCATTAATAATCTCCACTTTCTCTCCTAGACACATCTGCCATGTCACCCTCAGCTAACCGTGACCCCAACCCCAGCGCCGACAGCACGTCGGATGAGGACCCCGAGGGCAGCACCAGTGAAGACCTGTCACGGCGCTCACCCACACCCTCCACCAGCGCAGCGGCACACTCCTTGGTGGGACCTCGATGTAGAGCAGTCCCGGGATCACAACCTGGTGAGCACACCACGCAATGTGTTCCGCAGCAGGCGGAGGCAGGGACATCTGAGGTTGCCGGCATTTGGAGGACTTCTGGAGGCAAGGAATCTGTTGAGTCCGAGTCAGATGATGAGCCTCTGGACTCGGTCCCCAATCAGTTGGTGGAGCTGCAAAGACAATCACGGGAACATCAGGAAGGGATGTCTGCTGCACTCCTCAGGTTGCGAGGGACGACGGAAGATTCTGTCTGTCTTCAGTCTGAGGTGATAGCGCTGGCACATGCTGATGCACCGAGGTCAACACTGGCAGGATGGCAGCTGCCATGGAGACCTTGGTCCAGGAGATCGGTCCTACACTGCTGCGTGGGCTCAACTCCATCGCTGACTCTACAATTGGCCTCCAACAGTGTCAACACAAAAGGGGGGTGGGGCAGCTCAATCTCATTCCAGCTTCCCCTTCTCCTCAAGGAGTCAGCCAGAGGAGGAGGAGGAGGACCTGCATCTCGACACTCTGGGGCCATCCACTCAAGTGACTCAGGGAACGTCCGGCTGATCCAAATCCCCTCTCCCTGTGACCCCACCGTCTCCAGCTCCACAGGCTAAGGAGGGTGCACCTGGCACACAGCAGGATACCCAAATCAGGCCGGGGCCTTCTAGCTCTCGGCCCTCCTGAGGACGCCCGCCAAGGTCATCACAGACAGGGTGCAGCAGTCAGCAGGCTGCCTCCACCTCCGCTGTGGATGTTGGGGGAGCGCCAAGATGTAGCGGCAGGGTTAGAAAGGTTAAGAAGATTTAGTTGCCCCGCATGGGCACGGGTGTTAATCACTTGAATGTAATGTTCACTATTGTAAATAAACTTCCAAGAAAGTCTCCTTGTCCATGGCTCCTTGTTATGATGAGCAGTGTTTGTGTCACTTGGATATGAAACCTAGGTTTCTGCACAAGATAAAGCAGGTGTCTCAGTCCAGGGCCTCTTCCCTGTGCAGGGTGTAACCTTCAGACCAAAGTGATGGTCCGGCTTCACACTCACTGGACACATCAGTGATGCCTGCACCTCGATGGTACTTGTCATTGCTGCCAGAATATTGTGGGCAAGTGTCACGGAGTTCTCTCATTCTGTGTGCTCTCAGCACCTTTGAAGGTGGGGCTGGCCCCCATCTCTTCAGCAACTGTTCCCGGTGACGGTGTGGTCCTGAAGGGGTCAGGTGCTGAAGGCTGATAAAAGATCAGGTGCATTTAAAGTTTCACGGCTGCATCTCCATGATATGACCCTGATCACAGAGCGCAAGCGAGCTGCCCTCAGCCAGACAGGAGTCAGACATTCACAGAGGCAAGGTGAGGATGTCAGGACTGTCCTCACTGCACCTCGTCATCATTCTGTACAGATCTTGTGGCTATGAGGGCCTCACAAACACGCCTGCCTCGTCTGGCTAGTGCGATGGCCTCATTGTCGGCATCCTCACCTTCGAGGACCTCATCACCCTCATTCCTTTTGATGTCCTCCTCATCGGAGGAGAATTGCAGCTCTTCCAACTCCTCCTCAGGCAGGTCCTCCCCCCCTTGCAGTGCCAGGTTCTGGAGCGTGCCACAAACTACAATAATGCGTGACACCCTCGGTGGACTGCATTCCAGTGCTCCACCGGACCTGCCCAGGCACTGGACCCTGATTTTCAATTTGCCTATCGTTTGTTCCACCAAAGTCCGCGTTGTGGCATGAGCCTCATTGTTTCTCTGCTGCAGTCCGATGCCACTGAACAGGCATCATCAGCCTCGCCCTCTGTCGGTAGCCCTTGTCCCCGAGGAGCCAACCTTGCAGCCTCTGTGGGTCCTAGAAGATGTCAGGGACCTGAGACCTACTAAGGATGTAGGAGTCGTGTACACTCCCTGAGAATCATGCGCAGACCTGTAGGATGCATTTGTGGTGGTCGCAGACCAGCTGAACATTCAGCAACTTGATGCCCTTGTGGTTGACGTAGTGATTTTTTTGTTGCCATGGAGATATAAGCATCATGTGAGTGCGGTGATGGCACCCTGCACCTGTGGAAGACCAGAGGTCACCACAAATCCCAACGCTCTTCCTCTTTAGCTTGCCCGATCCCAGTCAAAATGCACAAAGTTCTGTGCCTTCGCGAAGATGGCATCCGTGGCCTCCTGGCTATATTTGTGCATGGGGGCTTGCGAGATTCCACACAGGTCAGCTTTAGAGCCCTGGAAGGAGCCACAGATGTAAAAATTGAGCACAGCCACTGGCAGTGGATGCCCTCCATGTCCCCTTGGCGCCAAATCCTGCAGCAGTTGGCATATGTGGCCAACCAGTACCCTAGACATCCGGAGTCTTCAGTGACACTGGCTCTTAGTCATCTGCATGAATGACAAGTGCTGTCTATAGACTCTGGGTCTAGCGAGGTGCCTATGAGTGACGCCTCGCTGTGGATCGTCAGCTGTGTGCGCAGGAAGCACTGCCACACCTTCATCTGGAAGGTGGTTCTCCTCCCACTGGTGAGCCAGGCACCTCCGTCACACTCTTCTCCTTCTTCTCTGCTCTCTGTAAACCATGAGGCAGACCCCTAAATCACCAGGCTCCATGATCCTGATGTTCTCCTCCTGTAGGATTAAAGAGAGAGACGTGCGGGTTAGCATGTGTGGCCTAAGGACCATTCTTGTTTAAATCTCAAGGCCCCTTTATGCATGTGGCACAGTGCTGGCCACCACTTGGATGGTCAGTGTGTAGTGCGTTTCATGGCTGTCCGATACCCCACTGACCTCAACCCCACTCGCCTGTAGCAATTGACGCTCATGCGAGTATGAAATGGTTGTGGGCCACTCGGAATCACGTTCCCCGCCAACTCTTCGGATGGCGGAAACGAGACCCCCACCATCTTAGTTAAGTTACTGAAAGACTTTATTAAAACAGGGAGTGCTGCCTTGTTCATTCGCTTTTATTTATGTTATCCAGGCCAGAAAAGAAACATAGATTTATTTTTTTGTCTGTATTTGCTGAGAAAAAATGTATTTTTTTTTGCAAACTATAGCCATGCTCCCCGCTTGAAAAAAATTACCAGCATGGACTCCTTGGGCCAAATGGCCTCCTTCTGTGCCACAATGGCTCTGTGACTCTGCTTGATGTTGTATCTTGACTGTGTGTGGGGTCTGGGGTCTCAATCAAATCATTTACATTCCTGCACCTTATTCTGAACATGAAAGACATTTCCCCCAAGTCACGACACAATTGAGAACACCCACACGGACAGGAGAAGTGGTTTCATACTTCCACCATGACACTAAGGTTGGCAAAAAATGATAGCTGTGCTTCTGAAATGGCATCTCTCTCTTTGTACTCGCATCTGGGTTTTTTTTTAAGCTAAAATTAGCAAGTCGAGGAAATGGATAAGCCATTTTAAAAAAAAATTGTAATCAGCGTCTATTTGTTGCAGGGATGTTCACTGCGCAGCCCTGGTGGCTGTCTATACTTCAATGCCTGCGCAGCCCTGCTGGTTGCTGATAAGGATGGGGTTGTAGCGCGCGTGCCAAAAGAGGAACGCTCGTGGTAGCCAAAACGAAAACACGAAGGCAGCAGCTCACTCAGGCAGAACCTCGTCTTATTTCATCCAGGACGGTCGCATCATTCATTCTGAGCAGGTCTTTATCCCGAAGCCTTGTCCAATTGTCAACCACTGAGAAAAGGAATCATCGCTATCGTGCTTTCTCAGAAGTGCCTTTCACAATTGGTGGTGACAGCTGATATGGCGGGGAACATGCCCAGCCCGTGGATCTTTAGCAATGATTAACAGATCTATGCAAGGTCAATTTGTCACTGCCTCAACTCCCTTCCATTGTCATCCTTTTCCTGCTCTGCCCCCTTTATGGCCTCATTATAAAGCTACACAGATCTATCACAGCAAAAATAATTTGGGGATTGGCAATATTAGAATATATGGGGCTAGGCCCTTTCCAGATACAAAAGCTGCTTAATGCGATCCGCTATACCATTTTCACAACACGCAATATTATTTATTTAGCAAACAAGTTGTAAAAATTGAGTTACAGTGAATGACACATTGGAAAACCTATAAATCCCATACATTACATCTGGCAGTGATTTAAAACTCCCATTCATTGTTATCAGCACTACATTCTCCTCTTGTAATTCTATTATTTTCAAGCCTCAGGCTAGAGAATAGATGCAGAATCAATATGTTTCTTATTTGTTCATTTTGTCCTTATTAAGTTTGTTCTGCTTCGTGTGAGACCAACATGTATATTTTATTTAATGAGTTGCGCCACTGAGGACAGACACTAGGCTCACGATGTCACCAATCGCAAATCCAAGGTCACCATTTTCATATCGAATAAAGTATATGACCCACTTTTTTCCCCTGTTAATATGGCAGATACAGTTAATCATTCTATGCTGATGGCATGTCTTGTGTCAATGCTTTCCTTCTCTTTACAGAATATCCCCAAACTTGGGACGGTGTCAGTGCCAGTGATGTCAGGGGGCTGGTTCAGTGTCATCGATGCACGTGATGACGAGGCTGCCATGGATGTTGGATGGTACGGCGTATTTCGAGACAACGACATGAGGCAGATAGGCTTCAGTCTCAGCTTCGACACTAAACAGGCAAGGCCGTTGCCATGAAGGGAGAGGTGTCTCCCCGGAAGAGGTACATAGGGCAGGATTTTACGCCAGCGGGATTTTATGGTCCTGCCAAAGTCAATGGACTTTTGAACAGCTTTGCTGCACTTTACAGCCGCACCACCACTGTGACGGGACCGTGAAATGCCGTCCATAGGACATTGTGCCCCTCAACTAACTTCAGTTTGAAAAAAAAGATTATTTGGTCATTAACCTTTTGCTGCTTGTGGGATCTTGCTGTACACAAAATCACTGCTTCCTTTCCTACATTACAGCAGTGGATTTAATCAGTTGTAAAGTGCTTTGAGCCAACTTGAAGTAGTTCTTCCTTTCTTTCAGCGCTTCTGTAGGTCAAGCATGTGAAAACACCAGCAGCCAGTGGCTAAATGATTGTTCAATAAAAGGAGGTAGTGTTCTTACACTCATTTAAAGGACAGGAGCTACATATTAGATTGTCCGTAACACAGCTCATGATAAATAATTGAAAGCAGGAAAACTGCAGTGATATGGGAAAAGAGAAGGAGAGCTGTCTTTAAAAGAGCTGGCATCGACCTGATTAGCCGAATGGCCTCATTGTGTGCCGTACCACTCCACGCTATGGAGTTGAGAGGCAGGCTTCTGAAACTTACTCCCAAAGAGCTCCTCATGACCAGAGTCTGCAGTTCACCTACCACAGCTGAATGGAAAATGTGGATGGAGCAATTTACCACTGTAAATATCGGTATCAATATCAAACCACAAAGTCTCAAAACAGGAAGTAATGTTTGTAGACAGGAAGTGCAAGCCTAAGTAGGATTTTTAATAATGAGTGTGTGTATTATTAAATGTGTAATAAGATGACAATCAATGGCATCACCACTTGTATTGCAAGTACGTGGAGTATATTGTTCAGGCAGAATACTGAGTGGACAGAGACCTTGCGAGCCCTTGGGTGCCTTTTTGGTTCTTGGTGCCATGGGTATGGCAATGGCCTATCAATTAACTGAAGATCAATGCTCTGTAGTATTGTTTCCTCTGGATATCGGGAGCAGCCTAGTGCAACCTGATTCCCAAAATCCCAGTGTGAACGGAACTGCGCATCACCTTTCAGGCTAGTTTCTTTCTATTTAGAGTAATAGAGGTTTCAGATTGCAAAGCGCACTGCAGAAGTAGCAGACTGTACAGAGTGAGCACGGTGGGTCCAGGAGAGCATAATCAGCATTTACAGCCATGGTCCCATTATTCTCTGTGCCGATGTTGTTAGTCCATCACAAAATAGGATGTTGCTTGAGTTTCTTTCAAACAGTTTCTTAATTAGGTTTCTTACTCACTTTTATCACTGTCCAATTTCCATGAATACTGTGCTTATCAGATCAGAATGACTTGAACTCAACAGAATGAAATGATGTTAGAGGGTAATGACACAGCATCCAGGAGCATCAGCAAACTAAGCCTGGGCGTAACAGGCCCCTGCCTGTGACTCTCCAGACCAAGGGTCCCTCATCTCACCCAGTGACTCATCCCTGGGAGGAATTGAATGGTGTAGGGCAAGGCTGCATGGTCGCTTCTCATGCACTGGACAGCAGGTAGACTGCCAACTCTCTCTGGGAGGGAGGTGTGTGTGTGTGTGGGTCCGGGCAGGGTGGGGAGAAAGCAGAAGCATTGAGCCAGAAGGGAAAAAGAACTACAATAGGGGCCATCATAAATTACGGCTGAAATTGGACATGAGCAGGGGGATTCAAAACAGGCGGGCGTGCTTTTGCCATGTCTTAAGTGGCACGCCGGATGATGAAGCCAGTGAACAAATATTGTATAAGCCAATAAACCTCTGGCCATCATTGTGTCTCCAACCCCATGTCCAATTTCAACTCCACTGGCTTTTGCAGTCTCTGCACAAAAGTTGCTTAATTCGATTTACTGGATCATTTGTTTCTTTGTTAAGCATTTTCACTCGCTGAGCTATTTACGTTGCTGAACTCAAATTACTGATTGATTTGATTTATTTTATGAGCGCATTAACCCAATTAGCCGGAGTGGACGGCAGCATTCCTGAATGGCAGCGTAATGAAATTACCGCAGAGGAGAAAGCCTTTCCTTCGAATGTTTTGTCGATGATCAGGTTCAGAGCTAAGTGTTCTCGGCCTATTTATTTGCAGCATGCGTTAGTCTGTAAAGGTGTGGCCTATAACCTCCTGACTGCCTTATGTCTGTAAAGTGCATTCAATGGATTTCTATTGTGCGGAGAAAACTGTGCGTCCGAAATGGTAACCCACATAATATAAGACGATATGATCCCTCATGACCAATCTTCACAGCATCGAAATGGATTCTGTTTTTTTTTTAAAACTGCGATGATGAGACACGCACAGCCAGGTTTGGCTTACTGGGTGTCATAAACAGCACAGAATGGTTCCAGAGTATTGGCTTTTCTCCGGAATATCAGTCTCACAGGGCCTCAGGGGGACAGTGAATTGGATATCCCCTTACATTAAACACAGAATAGATCATTCTGCTTCCTTACAGAAATGACATTTTGTGTCCAGTTTTGGTTGAGAGAATGATAACAAAAGCATCACAGTGGGAGTAATGTGTTACTGCCATCAATAATTAAAGTTACAGTGGGCTTTTACAGCGCAGAACAGAATCTGATAAAAGCCTTGTTGTATGCCTGCACACATTTCAGAAAGCTATATTTGTATAGGATTACTTAGGGCCTGTCTTTGTCACTGCTAGGAAGTGTATTTCCAACACTCTCACGTTAAGAACGTTTCAAGTTTTGTTCTGTTTTATCGATATTCCATTTAACAGAATCTAATCATTCTCTAATGCAAAAGCAAAATAGGGCAGATGCTGGAAACCTGAAATAAAAACAGAGAGCGCTGGGAATAGTCAGGAGGTCTGGCAACATCTGTGGGGAGAGAAACAGAGTTAATGATGATCTTTCTTCAGAACTGGAAAACAACAGAAGCACAGCTGCTGTTGCAATGAAGTTACATGACTGGGCAGAGGGAGGCCATTTGGCCCATTGTGCCTGTGCTGGCTCTTTGAAAGAACTCGCCAATTAGTTCCACTCCCGTTTCTCTTTCCCTGTACCCCCTACATTACAATGGTTTCGACTTGGCATGCCAGGAGTCTGGAGAAGCACCCGAACAGAAGCCACCCGAAGCCTCAGGCCATATCTTCACAAAATGAAAATAAGGGATTTTATTTACTAGGGACTTGACACACCAGAGTCATGTGTTTGTCAGTTTTTCGTGTAATTCATTAATTTTTCAAGTGACGTCCAGCCAATGCTATGCCACTGAGAAATGGCCCATTGTTTGTCCTTGTGTTCACACTGAATGCACCACTTTAATAAACATTGACTTGGCAACATCCAAGCTCTCTGTTAACATGACCCTCAACCACTCCTTTCTGGCACTCTGCAAAAGAGATGCAACGTAGCAAATAGAGAGGGAAACGGAATAAAGCAAATCGATTGGCACGCCAGGAGATTATACTGGAGCTGCAAAGAGAATCACACAATTCTTTTTTCTTTTTGGTGAAGCAATTAAAATATGAATTCAATTAAGAAAACAAATATTTGCAAATGACATTAAGCATAACTGCAAACCTCCTCAATAATAGAATGACCTTTTTTATCAGGGGCAGGTTAAATTGGTCAGAAAAAGGATCCTTGTATAAAGTGAGAGTCATAAGTCAAATAAAAGGGGGAAACCTTCAAGTGCTAGACATCTGAATTTGGATCAGAAAATGCTGGCGGAATCTCACAAAGAGGATGAAGCACTCAAAATTCCATAACCATCTCTTTTCTTTACTGTCCGGCTGTGTAGTTCCAGGCTTTCCTTTTGATGCTTATCAGTCCTAGGGGAAGGCTCGGTGGATTTTCATGCTTCATGGATTCCCAACCAAGGAGTGATCAATGTCGAGCTAGCGACAGAAGGCAATGTCCTGTTCAGCTTGGCTGGTGAGCTGCTTGAGGTCTTGTGATAGGCAGCCGCAGTTCACCAGTCCCTATTAAGATGGAGTCCCGTTATCAACTGTACCTCGGGCCTACGTATTCCGACGCAGGGATTGTGCCCAGTTCACTGTGCGGGTATGAATCAATTTCTACTTGCATGTCTTTTTATGGTGGTTGACTCGCATTGCTATTTGATTGAATCAGCACAGAAGGAGGCCATTTGGCCCACAGTGCCTGTCCCAGGGGTTTCACTTCAGTTTAGTAGCCCTGCAATTCACTCCCTTTCAAGTATTTGTCCAGTTCTCTTTTTCAAGTTACTATTGAATTTGCTTACAGCTCACAGCTTAAAAAAAAAATTCTTCTCATCTCACCTCTGATTCTTTTCCTTAAATCGCCTCAAATCTGTGCACTCTGGTTTCTGATCCTTCCGCATTGGAAACAATTTCTCCTTATCTGTCAAAACCCTTCGCCATTTCGAACACCTCAGTTACATCTCCCATTTAGCTGTCTTCTTTCGGGAGAAAAACTCTAGCTTCTCTCTAGTCTCCCCACATGACTGAAGCCATTGTTTTCTGCTACCATTCTATCAAATCTCCTCTGCACCCTCTCTGAGGCCTTTAGATCCTTCCTGAAGTGTGGTGCCTGGAATTGGGCAAAATATTCCAGCCTTGGACCCAACCCAGAGATTTATTAAGGTCAGCTTGGGCTGGGCGAGGAGATGGGGGAGGAGTCAGGGGGTGGGGGAGGGGGTTGAGCAGGGGAGTGGGGATGGGTGTTTCTTCATCAGAGGCACCCAGTGCCTGATGAGGGGCTGGACATCAGGAAGGGAATGCGCAGAATAATAGCAGGAATGTATTTCCAGCAGTACAATGTGTCTCGACGTAATAAGTTAAAAATAATGGAATTGCGCTGGAGGCAGGGTTATTGAATATTTTTAAGGCAGAGGTAGATAGATTCTTGACTAACAAGGGAGTAGGTGGGAATGTGGAGTTGAGGCCACAATCAGATTAGTCGTGTTCTTATTAAATGGAGGAGCAGGCTCGAGGGGCCGAGTGGCCCACTCCTGCTCCCAGTTTGTATGTTCGTGTCTTTGGATGTATAAATATTAAAATCCTGGAACTCCCTTCCTAACAGCACTGTGGGTCTACCTACACCTCACAAACTGCAGCGGTTCAAGAAGGCGGCTCACCAACACTTTCTAAAGTGCACATAGGGATGGGCAATAATTCCTGGCCTAGCCAGTGATGCTCACATCCCAGGAATCAATTAAAAAAAAAAGGACAGTTAGCACGGGAACACTAAGTGCGAGCAATCTCTGGAATGTCAAACCACCTTTCATTGGGGTAAAGGTTTGAGCTTGGCCAACGGTGTTAAATGGACAACAGTGAAACATCAGCCCGCTTTATGATTCTCCCAACTTTTTTTTATATCCACTGAAGTCTATGAAACTCACAATGAGAAGAGATGTAAAATGGCTACCCGATTGACTGTCATCCATTCTACATCACAGAATCACAGTGCAGAAGAGGCCCTTCGGCCCATCGAGTCTGCGCCGACACGTGAGAAACACTTGACCTACCTGCCTAATCCCATTTACCAGCACTTGGCCCATAGTCTTGAATGTTATGACGTGCCAAGTGCTCATCCAGGTACTTTTTAAAGGATGTGAGGCAACCCGCCTCCACCACCCTCCCAGGCAGTGCATTCCAGACCGTCACCACCCTCTGGGTAAAAAAGTGTTTCCTCACATCCCCCCTAAACCTCCTGCCCCTCACCTTGAACTTATGCCCCCTTCGTGACTGACCCTTCAACTAAGGGGAACAGCTGCTCCCTATCCACCCTGTCCATGCCCCTCAAAGCTCACAGAGACAAAATCTACATATTTCCTCCATAACGCTGGTTCTGATGTCTCATCTGGAATCTAATTGACATCCGCAAGTCTAAGCTATTTTGTGAATTTAACCCCTGGACCACTAAGTTTGATTCTGCAGTAGTATTTGTTAACATACATTACCTTAAGACCTTCAGAGGTGTGCATTGTCTGAAATCTTGACAGTGATCTCTAGGCAAAGTTTACAAGCATTGTGCAAGATTTGACTTTGAAACTAAATGCGTTACATATCCAGATAAAAAAGGTAATAATGACATTACCTTTCACACCCATCAATCTGTAGCATATTTATTCCTTCCGACAGTATAACCCTGAAAATTCAGTTACACACTTAGCAGGAGTGCGCTGTGTGAACAAAAAAAAATACAATTCAACAACTTCCACAGCAAAGAGGTTAAGTATTTTCTGTGGACTTATAAAGAAGGTTTTAATTTACAAATCGATCGTAGTTCTGAGGAGTAAGTTTAGATCAGTAGAGAGCTCTGGAAGAAGACAGCTGGGGTATGATGAAAGAGACCGTATTCTTTCTGAAGATCTACGTGACTGGAAATGAAATGTTTTCAAAGGAATTAATAAAAAACGTCTATTATGAAATTCCACGTGATAAGGTTATTGATCTTTTATCCATTTTTTAAAAAGTTCTTCACAAATTCAGTTCTACTGACTGAAAGCCAACAGTTAGTGTTAAAAGTAGAGTATTGTCCATCCTGGTAAAATCTCCTCTGGGGAATAATTCAGTTCAACGCATATTAACAAACAGAAACTAACGGTTTTTTTGTGGTTTGTTAATAATAACTTGCCTTTATATAGTGCCTATAATGGCCATGGTACTTCACAGGTGCATAATCAAACGAAAATGGACACTAAACCAAAGGTGACACTAGGACAAGTGCCCCAAAGCTCCATCAAAGAGATAGGTTAATCTTAAGGTAATGAGATGGAGATGCAGAAAGGTTTAGGGAGGGGATGCCAGACCTTATGGTCTCGATGATTCAAGGAATGGCCACCAATTGTAAGTGAAGAAAGTAGGTGATGCACAAGCTGTTGATGTTGGGTCATCTTGGAAGAAGTTGGGTATCTTAATCTTAGCAAGAGATCTGGCTGGAGGCAAAGATCCTTTTTCGAAGTAACCTCTATTTACATACTTCACCGTGTACAGGAGTGCAAAGCATTAGGGCAGAGCCACTGCTCCTCTCTCAGATTCTTCTCTCTGCGACATCATTATTGCTTAGCTCCTGGCACACATGCTGTATCTATTGTTAGAGTAGCGTAAGAATTAACCCTTTACTCTACATCTCCTCCCCAAAGTCTTTATCTCTACCTACTATGTACAAACCCCCCTACACTCAACTGGCTGGAGTTGGAGAAATACAGGGTTGAAGTTTGCAAAGGGTTGTAGGTCTAGAGGAGGTTCCTGAGTTAGGGAGGGCAGAAGCCTTGGTGGGATTTAAACCAGTTAAGCATGCAAATTTGCGCATGCACTTTACTGACAGTGGGACAAAAGCGCTGGTAAAAACAAGGAAGAGATTCAGCAAAGGTTCGCCACCAAGCAGAGAACAATTTTACAGGAGCTTGGTGCTACCTACACGACAATGTGCCTTCATGTTTAAGTTTGCTTTCAGAGGGTTATATTCAGAGGCCAGCTGCCTGCTGAAGATAAAAGTCACAGCATTGACACATCATTAATAATGACGTGTTTAGCCTTTGATATATCCCTACCTAGAAAATGCAGCCAGCATTCGAATAAAAAAAAAACAAGCTAAAGTCCCCATTATATGCTCTTTTCAAACGTTCAAGCATTTTAAAATGGCTTAGATTTGTTTTCAAATGTTTGGATTACTGCCACAGCTTCATGGCTGCGTGTCTGCTTGACTTCATAAATGCTTGACGTCAACTGAACTACAGCGAGTGCCAAGCAATTCAAGGGCTGAGTGGATATAATGGGCATCAGATTTTGTGGGTGGAAGAGAAAGGGCATTAATTGTGCACTTATTATTCACATATTTATGAGTAAATCCAGGAAGCTGCTCTGAAGAGGGCCTGAGTCAGAGAGAATTAACTTTACAGCGTTGTTACCCAAGCAACAATCCACCTGCCTATTAGCTCGACTCCTTGTTGGGGGATGGTGGGGGGAGAAGGGGGTAATTTTGATTGAGTAAAGCGAGTGAGGATAAACCAGCCACCCACTATACGTGTCGCCCCATTTTTTTCATTCCATTGACCTCAGTGCGGCTGCCACAGTCTTTGCTGCCTTCTGCTCTCAGGTTCCCCAATCTCGGGTGGGCCACTTGCAAAGGGCTACCACCAATGTTTCCTGTACGCTGCGTGGGTGCACTCCCATACCGCGATCCAGAACGTACCGTGCGGTGCAAACAGGTCATTCACATAAGAAAAATTAGAGAGAATATCAATTGCCTCCAGCTTCCATTAGGTGGCCCTCTGAATGGGAGCCTGCTCAGTGTACCTGGAGAGAAATGTGGTGGGAGGCAATGTGCCCGAATTAAGTATAACTGTCATAAATTCTCCTCTCAGAGGCTCGACAGGTATGCCAGGTGTATTAGCTTTCTATCCCTTTAACTCTGCTTCATGCGGGAGAACTGAACACCTCCAAGAAGGTAACGATTAAGAAAGAAACTAGAACTTGCATTTGCAAGAAGAAAATTGGATGTATACTTGGAAAAATTTGCAAGGCTATATCTAAAGAGTCAAAGGGTCATTGTGGCACAGAAGGCAGCCATTCGGCCCATTGAGTCCATGCCAGCTCTCTGTAGAGCAACCCAGTCAGTCCCATTACCCCCGTCTATCCTCGTGACCCTGCAAGTTTTTTTTCCTTGTAGCAGGGCAATGATTAAATGAAGAGCTCTCAAAAAACTGGCATGGGTACAATGGGCAGAATGGCCTCCTTCTATGCTGTAAGATTTTATGATTCTATATATTGCACTTTATCACATCCTCAGGATGTCCCAAATCTCCTTACAACCAAAGGATTATTTAAAAAAAAAGTTTACAACAACCAATTAGCAGATAGGAAATCAATAAATGATCCACTTCTGATGGCGTTTATTGAGGGCAAATTATTGACCCGGACATCCAGAGAACTCCCTGCTCCTCTTCAAATATTGCCCATGGGATTAACCTCTCAGCTGAAAGACACTGTCTCCAGCCATGCATTACTCTCTCAATGTACTGAAGCATTGGTTTAGATAATGTGCTTAAATCCTAGAATAGGGATTGAATCCAAAACTCTGTGACTCCAAGTTCTACCACCTGAGCCAAGCTGAGCATGAGGACTGGTACAAATACTCTTTTTACTTTACTCTTTCACCGGGGACATTGGCGTCGCTGGCAAAGACTGCATTTGTTGCCCAACCCTAATTGCCCTTCACTGGAACATTTCAGAGGGACAGTTAAGAGTCAACCACATTCTGTGGGTCTGCAGTCACATGTAGGCCAGACCAGGTGAGGACAGCAGATTTCCTTCCCTCATGGTCACTCGTGCATTTTTGAGACTAGCTTTCAATTCCAGATTTTTTTATTGATTGAATTCAAATTCCACAAGCTGCCATGGTGAGATTTGAACCCTTGTCCCCAGGACGTGGCTGGGCCTCGGGGCTCATTAGTCCAGTGATTAATGCCACCATGTCCCTCCCCTTTAGGGAGAAACTAGGAGCTTTCAGGGTCCTTTCCTGAAGAAGTGGGTCAAATGCATAATGGATCAGATTGCATGAGACCTTTGGAAGGAGGAAGCCTTGTTGACTGAACTCTCACCTTTCATTTACCTCTATTCGTATTTTGAGTTGGACATGTTGCTACTCACAATGCAGTTGGAGAGTCACTAGACCAGTTTAGCCCAGCCTTGGGCCTTCTTTTGGATGACAGGAGCTAAATGGCTCAAAGTGGCTCAGTTGTCACATAAGACAAATAATACACATCGACATTAACGTTTTCTGATCGTGTGATGACATTTTTTTTGTTTTGTCAGAGGAAGAAAACTTAGTCTTATTCTTGACCTTCTTCAAAGCTGCTGTACTAATACATAAGCTGTTTTGAATGACATTTCTATCTTTCAGAAACTGTGTTTTTACTTACAGATTAATACCTACAATGGTAACAATGTACAGTTCTAAATCTGTCTTTTGTTTCGTTGCAAATGCTATTTTTGTGTTCCTTCATAATGCAACGTGAAAAATGTTGATTTGACAACATATTGACACAGATTTGATTGCATTCAAGTAATATAGTTGCAACCAATGTTTAAATAAAGCCAGACATATGGAAAAGGTCAGGTTTACTGCTCAAGCAGATGAACACCTGTGTGCTTTTATTTCTTATTGTGAGCGCACTATTCTATATCCTGCAGCAGGATCTTGAGGTCCTCTCACAATATGTCAATTCATTTTTCCAAACCTATTTACCAGGATGCTGCCTGGTCTGGAGGTTATTAGCCACGAGGAGAGGTTGGAGAAACTCGGATTGTTCTCACTAGAGCGATGGAGATTGAGGGGCGGCTTGATAGAAGTTTACAAAATTATGAGTGGCATGGACAGAGTAAGTAGTCAGAAGCTTTTTCCCAGGGTGGAAGAGTCAATTACTAGGGGACATAGATTTAAGGTGAGAGGAGAAAACTATAGAGGAGATGTGCGGGGCAAGTTTTTTACGCAGAGGGTAGTGAGTGTCTGGAATTCGCTGCCAGAGGAGGTGGTGGAAGCAGGTACGATAGTGGTGTTTAAGAGGCAGCTTGACAAATACATGAATAGGATGGGAATAGAGGGATACGGACCCCGGAAGTGCAAAATGTTTTAGTTGACGGGCAATATGATTGGCGCAGGCTTGGAGGGCCGAAGGGCCTGTTCCTGTGCTGTTCTTTTCTTTGTTCTTTGTTCTTTATTCTTTTCTATTCTTCTATATGCATGTCGCAAATCTATATTAGCTCCTTAATAGCCCTTAAAGAATTTTTCTTGCTGATTCCTTGTGGCTCTCATGCTTGACAGCTCAGGTTTCTTAAGGCTCTTAAATGCCTCATATTCCTGCCCAAATTCACTCTTCTGGGGCAGCAGGAGTTTCAACTCTCCCACTTGGCAGAAACCAGGTAGGGGGGGGTGCGGAGTTAGGGGAAGGGGTGTCTGGGGGTGGGCTCAATTGAAATGTAGTGAATGATATTCTCTCGCCACCCGACTGTGATTTTTCAGGTGTTTGCATCTGAATCGGACGGGAGTCTCATATATTTATGCAAATCATGGGCCCATTCCACCAAGAGGGTGACCGACAGCACATTAATCAGGAAGGGAATAGGGAGGCCATAGCAGCCTCCCCGACAGCAACAACCTGGTTCATGGAATGAAGATTCATATCCAGGTAAGTTTAAAACTTCCCTTTAAATGTCCCCCCCGTCACAATCCCTTTGAAAATCAAAATTATTCCAGCTTTTGAGCATGTTGCCACCCTGTGCCCCTGCCCCCAGTACACCTTCCTTATCCAATGTGGCAGGTAGCGCACTTCCATCTGCAAATGTGCATATGCACTTCCTGTCCACCATATTGGGCCTGAGTAGGCCAATTGGACCCTGGCATGGCCCAATTTCTGGGCCTATATTCTTAACGGTAAATAAGTGCGTGTAAATGGATCTACTTCAAATCACAGCCTGAAGAAAGCAGTCCCGGCAGAAAATTAAGGAGTATAACAATGGTGAAGTGTTACGAGGATTCAGCAGTCATGGAAAAATTGACCTAAAGTACATTGAATTTTGTACCAGAGGCACACTGGTACACAGGCTCAGGCAAGTGTACAGAAACGCACCCACATTCTTTCCATATACTCTGAATAAAATTTGGTTAGATACAAATAAACAATGGCCATTGTCCCCATGATTTACCGCTGCATGACAGCCTTTTATTAACGCATGACATTTCTTGAACAAAAGCCATTGTGTTAGTCTCTGTCAGATTGGCCAACCAACTTGATGTGAATGGACCTTGCTGGTGTCCTCTCCTGACAGGGACTTGCACATTACGTTTTCTTTCCTTATCTCATCCTTATTTTCTTCTGAGAGTGGAAACATCCTTTTGTTGATCTGACTGCTCTTGTCGCTGGCTGAGGATGATTTAAGAGCTTCTGCTCTTTTACAATTTATCCAGAACACATACATCTTAGTTTGGGCTCCGTTTATAGAAATAAACCTGTCAGGAGTACAATGCATCTTGATCTACATTTGTATCTCTTGCATTTTAGTAGTGTGTGTACATGACAAAAAAAAAAATTTAAATCACTTCAAAACATATGAATAAAGTCAAAAGTCTGCGAACAGGATTGCTTTATCGCATTAGATTTCTACTAAACCATTGCTCTGATGCACAGCCCTTGCAACCAGTGGGGATTAAGTCCGTCAAAACAGGGAAGCTTAAAATTATTCTTGCCTGCTAAGCCTAAAGGTATTTTTTTGACTCTCCTTAAAAATAATGACACTAGTTGGAAGAGATACCATTCTTTGGCTTTGCGGTCAGTCTGTCCACTACAACTGCAAA
This sequence comes from Cetorhinus maximus, assembly GCF_964194155.1. NCBI lineage: Eukaryota > Metazoa > Chordata > Chondrichthyes > Lamniformes > Cetorhinidae > Cetorhinus > Cetorhinus maximus. The sequence goes on from NC_135900.1 coordinate 13,954,510, forward strand.
TACAATCACTTCCATCCTTGTTGGGGGTGTAGTAACAGCTAGTAATTATGGACTTGATTTTAATGCTGTGCAAGTGAATGAGTTTTGAATGAGTTATAATCTTGCGCTATCTCTATCAAAAAGTTTTGCTTCTGCTGTATAGGGTGTGAGAAGTGTTTATATGACAGGAAGGTATAGAGTTCTGGTTTTGTCTCTCTTTATTCTTTAGGCTAATCAGAGGTAAAGATAAACCAAGGCTCGAAGCTTATATAAACAATTGGTTTTAATAACACTAAGCCACAAGAAGCTTTACAGATTAGAGATTCATACAACTGTAATGAAAAGTATTATTTGAAATTCAGAATGGGCAATTCTTCTGTTTTGTCCTCCTTTTGGTTGGTCTGTGGTCAGTCTGCCTCTACTCTGGCTGTAGTCAGTGTTGTGCATTTTCTTATGTTGGCCTCTGGACTGCCTCAGGTCTGTCTCATGGGCAGATCTCTGGTCTAGCTATCTCCGGGCTATCGTTTCGATCTTACTAAGATTTGCCATGCTTTCAAAAACTTTGATAATTGATCGCTCTCTCTTTCTTATTGTTTCAAACTGTTCTGATATTTCCAACAGCTTCTCTCAGACTGACAAGACCTTGCATCTGTATTGCTTTTACTCTTCTGGACAATCTGCTGAGCAAGAATTGTTGAATGTGGCCAACCTTCCCAGCATGCCATTGAACAGACAGTTCCTTTGCTGACTTAACACTTACAAACAAACTCAGCTTCTTTAGTGGGTAATTATTTCCTTAAAAAGTCCCTAATCCTTCAGAAATAGGCATTGAAAGTTGCCTAAATTGGGGTCAGATTTTCAGGAAGTGTAGAAGAGGAACTAACCATTATGCAGGTAATGCCAAAAGTGGTTAAAGAAAGGAAATGCTCTTAATACAGATTTCATATATCCACAAGCACTGGAAGTACAGGGCATAGCAACTAACTGAAATTTCTCAATGTCCCGACTTTTAAGAAAGAACTTTAATCTTGATGTTTGTAGATAACAAGGGGCTGAGGTATGAAATGAATAAAGAAGATTTGGCCCGAAAACCCACTTCAAATATAACTTGCACTATCGTGGTCGCTTCACGTGTGCGCTTATTTCACTTGTGCAGGCAAGGGGAGAGGAGTTGAATAATCGCAGGTAAAACTTCCAAAAAGGCAAACTCTGCGAAATGCCTCAATGCAGTGGAACCCCACGACATCAACCAAATATCTTAATTTAGCTTTTGCCTCCATGTCTGGTTTCATTTCCAGAGATAACATTGCCGCGGTCAAAGCTGAACTAGAGTCAAAGTATTCTGTGAAGTATTTGATCATCTATGCCTACGCTTATCCCTATAACCTTCAATCCCATTCATAACCAGGTATTCATCCAACTCCCTTTTAAATGGGTTAATCAACATAGTATTCAATACGTTGATGGAAATCTATTCTACATGTCTTCTGCTCTATGGGGAAAAGGATCATGTAATTTCCAGTCTTGCTTGAGGCTGGGCAATTTCATATTCATGTCCTCTAATCCTGCATAACAGTTAAAGTCAAATCACCTGCTTATATCTACCTTATCCTTACCTTTCAGCAACTGAAAGATCTCGATCATGGCTCCTTTCCATCTATTCTCAAATGAGAACAAGTAAAACTCTGTCAGCCTATCCTCGTGAATTATAATTTGAAGTTCTGGATTATCCTTAGCACTCTTTTCTGAAGTAACCCAATGTAATACTATTCAATTGTTCAAACCAAGACATAACATTCCAATTGTGGCATGAAGTGGTCTCCTCTACTTTGGGGAGACCAAACACAAACTGTGTGACCGCTTTGCAGAACATCTCCATTCAATCTGCAAGGGGTGATTCAAGTGAGTTTCCAGCTGCCTGTCATTTCAATTCTTCACCTTGCTCCCATTCTGACCTTGCTGTCCTCGGCCTGCTACAGTCTTCCAAAGAAACTCAATACAAGCTCAAATAACAGCACCGTATCACTCAACTCAGCACTTTACAGCTTTCTGGACTCAACATTGAGCTCAACAGTTTTAGGTCAAAACCTCTGTCCCCATTTTGCTTCATGTCTCTTTGCTGGTTTGATTTATTTTTCTCTTGTTTCTCTCTTATTCCCCGTACTTTGCAATCAGACAGCAGGTACTCAGGATCCTGCCGTCCACACCTCCTCTAGGTACATTTTTTTGTTTCTTTTCTTTACCCATTACCTTCCCTTTGTCCTTCCACCGTGAAAACTTCTATAATTTAATCCTTCCTGCCTTCCACCCTGCCACAGAACTTCCCTTTTGTTCTCATTCCATCTTTTCCCTTTTCTCTTACTCCGAACCGAAAACATTTCTAACTTTTCCCTACTCTTGTGACCTGAAACATTAACTCAGGGCTGAATTTTGCCGTCGGCGAGCAGGGGGGCAGGGCCCACTCGCCGACGCGTAAAATGACGCGGGATAGCGTTGGGCCTTAATTGGCCCGCCCACTTAAAATGGCGGCAGGGCCCGCTTCTCCGGCTGGGATCGGCTCCCCGCCCGCCGGAGATTGGGTCGGGCCCCCCCGTCCGACAGGCAGAAAATTCTGCCCTCTGTCCCTCTCTCTCTGTCTCCACAGATACTGCTAGATATGCTGAGTATTTTCAACATTTTCTATTTTTAATATATCTGCGGTATTTTCAAGGAATTAACACAACTAAGAAACACCAGGTAGCTTCCTATAGTTGTGCATTCGGTAGCTAGATGGCACTTGATAAGCAAGGGGGTGAAAGGTTATCGGGGGGTAGGCAGGGATGTGGAGTTAAGGTTACAATCAGATCAGCCATGATCTTATTGAGTGTCGGAGCAGGCTCATAGGGATTACTCCTGCTCCTAATTTGTTTGTTAAATTACAGAGCGCTCAATATTGGCTGCCAGCTTTATTAAGTGCCAAGCACCTCAAAAGAAAGAGACATTCATTGTGCAGCACCCTTTCATCAATGTCGCTTTCGAATTCTCTGTTTGATACTGTAGAATTACACTAATCAGAAAACCAACTGTTAAGGTAGTGAATGTTAAGGCATTGTGTAAAAGCTCTAACATTCTATACCATAAAATTGTGTGATTCAGACTCCTGGCCACAAGCAATGAAGTCTTAATCTTAGTTGTGTTTTGGTGAAAAGGTGCCAAGCATCTGCTAGGTAATTCCCCAAAGGGACGGAGAGTCACTGCAGCCCATTCCTCATTTCAGCTGTTGACAGAGCTGCATTGGTAGAGGCCAATGAGTGTACCTACTTTATAAATCCACGATCAGGATTGGTGAGTCATGTGAAGGAAAATGGGGCAAAGATAAAGGACTACTCTGTGTACAGATAAAAGGAACTTATTGCCACTGTGTGCCACTCTGTATACTTTACAGTCAGGATTTAACTTGGCCTGTTTCAATACCATACTACTGCCTACAATAATACATGCCAGGAACTTCCTCGTCCACTATAAATTCAGCAGAAGATTAGGAGCAACCCTGGACAGAGGTGCAAATGGAATCTCCACTGATTGCCTACTTTAACTTCAGTGGATGATCAGGGGAACCGCACTGAGGAAATTCCTAGTGATGCGCTTTAATGGAGTCTACTTAAGTGACTACTGTTATATTTCAGAAGGCATGGTGCTGAAGGATAGAACAGGAACCAATATTTATACGCTTTCACAGGCTTTTGTTTCAAGATACATATTATGAACATGTACCTCTTAACCCAACTGCCACAGTTTCAGTCTGTTTCTATTTATAGGAGCACAAGTGAATCCCCAGTTAATGTCCACCCTCTGCATACAATTAAACACAAGTAATATAAAATTAACAGCTTCCCTTCTGTCCCTTCAAATACAATAGGAAATTTGTTAAGTAGCAGGAGACAGAACAGGGATAATGGCAAGTACTCTAATTGGCAAGATACAATTTGTGATTTTTCATAGGGATTTGTGTTGGGGCCTTAACAATTCACCCTACTTATTATTGAGTAACATTGTGGGATAGAGAGCCACATATCTAAGTTTGCTGATGAAAGAAAGATAGGTGGCAATGTAAGCAGTGAAAATGGAAGCATAAAATGCCAAAGGGATGTTAATAGATTAATTGAATGGGCAAAACAGTGAAAATGGATTTCATTGTAGCCAAATGCAAGATCATCCATCTTGGACCTAAATTGATAGATTTTCTAGTTATTTGGTAGTATAGAATTTGAGTATTGTTGAAAAAAGAGAAATGCTGTTGAAGCTTTTCCTCTTGCACTCATCAAGACAGATTCGCAAGAATACCAATAGCAAAGGGAACAACAATTTATACTTCATGAAAAGAGAGTGCTGATTTTTTAGCAAGTGGACTCTGATTGATAGATGTGTTGCCATAGAGAATGCACCAGGGAACAGTTAACTACCAAACTTTTGTTTAAATTTAAACCAGGAAGGTTGACTCTGATTGGTCAAGGCATTGTCCTGGGGAATGAACCAGGGAATGGCTGTTCTCCAAGCTTTTGTTTTGGTGAAAAAGTCACACTGTGTGGACACGCTCCTTCTGTCTGCAAAGGGCAGGGCCCTGCGTGTGACTATATGAATATATGATAGATCTTTCTAAATGATGAAAAAATGAGAAAAAATTGAGGTCGAAGAGACTTGAGGGTGAAGCTACATAGATCATTGCAATGTCATGGATAGATACAGAAAATATCAAAAAAGGGCTAATGGGGTCCCCCTGTCATGTTGCCGGGCAAGTGGAATAGAATCTACAGCACCCATGTCTGGCAGCAAGTGGTCTGTGCATTATCCTTGAAGCCTTCACTATGTTCTACACCACTTGCTGTAGATTGTACCAACTTTAAATGCCAATGCAAAACACTGAACACGTTCTAACTCAGCAGCAACCAATAGAAATCAATCAGCAAATAATCTGAAAAGTATATTCCATTTAATGACGATCCCTTTAAATAACAATGTTGAGGGTAGGCTGGGGGCGATGCCCTGCTGCTGAATTCATGCTCATATCAGGGGGCTAGAATACAATGGGGTAGAGGATATGCTACAGCTATACAAAATTTGGGTAGATCACACCTGAAGTACTATGTTCAGTTCTGTGCACCACAACTTTGGAAGCACATCCATGAAAACGGACAAGGCCCAAAAATAGATAGTGGGGTCTGGTTGCAGTACATCTCAGAATTTACACGTAGCATTTGCATAGTGATGTGTCTGCAGTGAATGGCACTTTGCTGTAAGAATTTGGGGGTCTCCCTGAGGCTAAGTGCTGCCTCAGGGAGATCGCTGACACTTTTAAAAATAGAAAAAAAAAAGTTCCTTAATATGTCCCCCTCATGTGACAATGTCACATGAGATGGGACATGTTCATAATTTGCAGAAAAACTTTATTAAAATTTTTAAAACCCTGCATGAAACCTCATCCCGCCGCTGGATGAGGTTTCATGTTTTTTCTATTTGCCGCCGGGGCTCCTGGCCTGCCCGCCAACCTTAAGATTTGACGGGCAGGTCCTTTAAATGTTTAATTGATCCTGTCAATGGCCTCAAATTGGTTATTGACAAGTTGGCGGGCCCTCAGCTGATTTTGCTGCGGGCCCGCCTTCAAGATTTAAATGAGACGGGATGACGTCGGGGATTCCGATTGACATCATCCCGTGTCATTTTGTGTGTCAGCGAGCGGGCCCCGCCCCCTGCTCGCCAACGGCAAAATTCTGCCCAGAGTTAAAGTTCCCAAGCCCAATGTGACTGATAATTTGTTGTAAATTGACTTATTGAGACAAAGTCAGGACAAGTTTATGAAGTCCTCTGATAAACTATGTCAATAAACTCAGGCAATGATTTACAGTTCAATGCAGATTATATTACCCATGTTGAGATCTGGGCGGAACAGTGCACGAATGGTTTTTTTGGCAGCTTTGGCCTATTGGCCTTCAAGCCTCTCCTTCTCTCTCTTTCCCTTGCATCTTGTCTTGTTTGTTCTGTTTCTGGATGGTCATTCACTCTCTCTCTCTCTCTGCCAATTAACCCCTCTCACAATCCAATCGTTTCAGAGCTCTCTGTGAGGATACTTTCCCTGACCAACCGGGAATAGTTTATGTGGCTGTTGCTGACCTTACATAATTATGTAAGTTATGTCCTTTTTCTGAATTACTGGATCTCAATGTTTTTAAATTCCATGGTTTATTATCTCATGGAGAGAGACATCGACATACCATTCTCACATAGGCAGTTGCTCACATACAGCCTTCAAGGTCCCAATCTTTTTTGCTGCAAGTAAATTCCTTTAAATCTTGACATAATTTTCCCAGAATACCACTACCCTGGCATCTTTTCTATACTGTGCCTTACTCCTAAGTTTTTCTACTTTACTATTCTACAAAGAAGTTTAATAAAATCAAGTGTTAGTAAACTACAAGGCCAGCTGTGGTTTCTAAGAACAAAGTTAGCTTTTAAGAATTAGTCTTCTTGTTAGCAACCTAATAATCTTACACTGCAACATGAAGCCCCCTTATCCTGGTGAAACTGTGAACTGGCTCAGTTTGCTCCTCTCTAACAGGAAAGAATTATGTATACTCCACTCTCTTGACATACAGAACCCCTGTGTGCTCCCACACGTAACAGTCAATGGTGAACTGGGAGATGTTGCAAATATTCCCTGATCCAGCCTGGAATCCAGCCAATGCATAAACATTCATGGCCTCCATCACCTTCACAGCCACTGGCAATGCTGCCCCTGCCCTACCCTGAGGCTGCAGTTGGGGCTGCAATGTGTGGCAGATTTCAATGAGCACATTGTTGGTGAAGTGGGGGTGTCTAGAACACTTTTCCTTGCTGAGGCTGTGTTGGATCCAGTGCCCTGGTTTGTTGGGCTAAAGGATCCAGGTTGCGCGCTTGTTTTGGGGTCACCGAGTTGGTACTAAGACAGAGAAGATCTGTAGGCCATTCTTAGAAGAAACACATTCTGTTTATTTACAAAAGGAAGTCAGCAGCTACACTTGTGTGCTTACAACTCAAAACTCTGTCTTTACTCTTCAGGCTCTAACTCAAGACTACTGACTACAAAGGTAGCCCGCGCTACTCTGCTATTGGGTATCAAGATCATGTGATCTTGCATTACAACATTTGTCTTAAAGGTATATTACACATCAGGTTACCACAGGTTGATACAGGAGGATTGGTCCCTGAAGACCTTGGGTGGACATGGCCTCCAGCTGAGAGCCCTTCTCCCCGCTCCTCCTCCTCCCTCTTGTCTTCCTATGTGTCACATCACCTTATTCTTCATGTCATGTTGCAGGCCAAGGGGAATAGAAATCACAGCTCTGGCAGCAAGTGTTCTGTGCATAACCCTTGAAGTTAGAACCAAAGCCTTCGCCAAACACCATACCATGTAGACGTCACCAAATTTAAGTAACAGTACAAACCATTAAACACATCCACTCACATGGCAACAGCCAATAGAAATCAATCAGCAAATAATATGAAAGCTGATGATCCCTTTAAATAACAATGGTGTGGAGTGAGGGGGTGGGCTGGGGGTGGGCTGGGTGGGGGGGGGTGGTGGGGGTGGCACTTTTTTTACTGCAGAATGCACATTCAGCTGTGAGATGTTAAGAGGACATTAGCTGGAGTGTTGAGGTCAAAGTTGGCACCATTGTGAGTCAAGTCAGGGTTACATGCTGCCTGACATCACGATCTTCCTACTCTGCGTACTGCCAGCACACTGCTCCTGCACCCGGACTATGCCCTTACCAAAATGGCGTCCGGCACTGCCAGCACCAGACGTGTCCACACGTGGACGCCATTTTGGATCCGAAATATAACTGCAGCACTGAAAATACATGCGCTACACAACTGACTTCTGTGACCCATATACTGGCTTTGGATGGAGTACAGTGTCATCAAGGGTTAAAACACAAGGAGGCCTTATGGGAAAAAGCTAGGATTATACTCCCTGGAATTGAGAAGGCTAACGGGTGATGCGATTAAAGTTTTCAAAATATTAAGGAGAAATTGTAGGGTGGATAGAGCGAAACTATTTCCGCTGTTTGGGTGGAAAAAATTAAAGCCAGGTCTTTCAAAAGCACCTCTACCTACAAAAGGTGATAGATGTTTGTAACTCTTTTCTGCAAATGGCAATTTATTCTCGATCAATTTTTAATTTTATATCTGAGATTGATAGATTTTTCTCATCCAAAGGAGTTAAGGGATATGGGCAAAGGCAGGTATGTGGAGTTTGACCATAATTTCATTGGGAATAGGTTGGAATAGGTTCAAGTGCTTAAATGGCATCCACCTGTTACTACGTTGCTATTTCCTGTAAACTGACTCACATTGCTCATTATTTTGTAATGACAGGAATCAATACTATGGAGTGCACAATATATCATTATATAACACAAAGGAAGGTTCAATTTTCTCTCAAAAAAAGAGTCAAGGCAGGTAGCTGTGGTAAGAAACCTTAGGCACAAAGTGTGTCAGTTGTTAGTGGGCTCAGTTTGTATGTGGGCATTTTAAGTGAGATAGGCGATTGCCAACCACACTCTTTGCTTATAGGGAGCAGCGCCAAGGTAGGTTCGAGACAGGAAATTCTGGACACTGCAGCAGAGTGACATGGGTACCTCAGAAACAGGCGCCATGATAGCGACTGTAAGTTTATTTTGAATGGGTTTGAATATCATGGCTTTCCCAGGGCCTACAGTATCATCTCTCTCTCTCTCCACTGTTTCTGTCTGAAAGCGTGTTAAACCTATGCTTCAGGACTTTAAAAAAGCATCAGCCAAGCACATGTGACCATGCAATGCAGCTGGGGCTCAGCTAAAGCAGGATTGGTGCTCCCACAGCGCTTACGTAAAAAGATTTCTGTGGTGCCTTTCATAATCTCAGGAACTCCCAAAGCCCTTTACAGCTAATGAAGTATCCTTAAAGTGTGCTCATGTTGTAATTTAAAAAAACGCAGCATTTTGCAATGTCTCACAAACAGCCATCTGATAATGACTAGAATAAAAACAGAAAATACTGGAAAAACTCAGCAGGTCTGGCAGCACCTGTGGAGAGAGAAACAGAGTTAATGTCTTGAGTTCAATGTGACTCTTCTTCAGAACTGATAATGACTAGTTTTAGTGATAATGGTTCAGGGATAAATATTGGAGAGGACACCAGGGAGAATTCCTCTTCTTTGAAAATAACATCAGTGAGTCTGTACTGACCCACCTGAGAAGGCTGACAGGGTCACGGTTAACATCTCATCAGGAAGACAGCACCTCCAACAGTGCAGCACTCCTCATGTACTTCACTGGAGTGTCAGCCTTGATTTTGTGCTCATGATCTAGAGTTGGGTTTGAACCCATGACCTGGTGAGCGTGCTACAAGTGAGCCACAGTTGACAGGATTTGTTTCGATGAACATATTGCCACAAAAAAGGCGCACAGGGAATTTAAAAATAACACCGCGGCTGCCTCATTTGCCACCTAAGAAGTGATTACTGGCAAGATCCACCGCTGAATGGTTCTCAGGTTGGAAGTGGGGAACACCTGACTGGCTCTATTATAACGTGTCAGATGTGTGGGTGCCAGGAACATTAAGAGTAGCAAGATACTATACTCTTCATTTCCAGGGATCTCCTCCAAGATCGCTGTAATAGTGTGATTGTTAAAATCAATGCCAAGGTTTTGTGTAAAGAAATTATCTCAACATATGCTCACAATTAAGAGAGTCTGTACCATCAATGAAATGGTTGTCCCTGTTGTAAGATGCCTTTAAGGGATATCAGCATGACATCAGCAAATGTGTTCATGTGTTCAAGTCTTTGTTTCACTTTTGCTTTGGGCAAAGCGCACACACACAGCTCTGATATGCTCAAGCTTTATACCCTATGTATAACTGTTCCCATGCACTCTTCTTGTGTCTTACATGCTAAATAGGTCCAAGGCGTTATATCGTTATAACGTTATAAAACGACAGTCCGTTACTAATAAACATGAGCAGCTTGGTTTGAGCCCAATCCACAAGTGTTATTAATTTAATAAGAATCAACATTTGGGATCAATCAAACCAAAATAATCACCTACAGGCATAGAATTAATCCTTGCTACTCTTACAGGAGTTTGAACATCCTCTAAGGCAGCGTGCCTCTATTAATATGGATCGCCACTATGCATAAGACTTTCAATATAATAATATGGCAAAAGGCAAATGGAATTTTGGCACTTAATGCAAGGGGAATCAACTATAAAGGTAGAGACGTTTTGTTACAGTTGTATTGTGCTGTGCACAGTTTTGGTTTCCTTAAGAAAGGATATAATTGCATTGGAAGCAGTCCAGAGAAAGTTCACTTGACTGATTCCTAGGATGAAGGGGTTATTTTATGAGGAAAGGTTGGACAGATTGGGTCTGCATCTATTGGAGTTTAGAAGAATGAGAGGTGATCTTATTGAAACATATAAGATCCTGATGGGACTTGACAAGGTGGATGCCGAGAGGGTGTTTCCCTTTGTGGGGAGAGACTGGCACTCGGGGACACAGTTTAAAAATGAGGGATCTCCCATTTAAGGAGATGAGGAGAAATTTTTCTCCCAGAGGGTCATTGGCATGTAGAATTCTCTTCCTCAGAGTGTGGTGGAGGCAGGGTCATTAAATATTCTTAAGGTGGAGTTAGACAGCTTCTTGATTAACACAGGAATCAAAGGGTATCAAGGGTAGGCAGCAAAGTAGAATTGAGGCTACAATCAGATCAGGCATGACCTTATCAAATGGAAGAACAGGCTGGAATGGTCTACTCCTGCTCTGAATTCTTATGCTTGTATGTAGATCCTCACATGGTATTGATCATGGGTAATCTGAGACCTGGAGCATAACAAGAAAGACATGCCTTTATTTGGAGTTTTTTGCAACCTTAAAACGTCATTGTCAATGAAGTATGTTCAAAGTGTAATCACTATTTTAATGTAGGAAATACTGCAACCGAATTGTACAGAGCAAGGTCTCACAAAGAGCAATGTGATCATAATCTGATTTCCTTTCTCCTCCACCAGGGATCCCTCTACCCCATGTTTGACAGAGTCCATGACCACTTCCATTCCATTTACCACAATTTTGCTCTAACTTTTCCCCCTCCCTCCCAGAACCACATTGAGTTCCCTTTATCTTCACCTACCATCCCAACCTCTGCTATTTCTTCCCCCTCCTACATGGTGCTACCAACAAATGCATCTTCCCCTCCCCTTCCCTTTCAGTATTCCAAAGGGACACTCTAGTCCACCACTCCATCACCCCACACCCACCTTCCTAGGAACAGGAGATGCAACCCCTGCCCTTTTACCTTCTTCCTTTCCCACTGCCCAGGCCTCAAACGCTGCTCCCAGCTGAAACGGTGATTTATTTGTATTTCTTTCAAGTTTGTTTTCAGTGTTCACATCACAATTTGGTCTCCTCCACTTCTGAGGAGGTTAAACACAGACTGGGCGACCGTTTTGCATAATATCCCCATTCAGTCTATAAGTGTAACCCTAAGTTTCTAGTTGTCCACCATTTTAATTCTCCATCCCACTGGCCTCCCAGTCCTCAGCATCATACACTGTCCCAACGAAGCTCAACGTAAGCTCATCTTTCGCTTTACAGCCTTCTGGCAATTCAACAATTCCAGACCGGAACTTCTGCCCCATTTTTTTACCATCAGTAGCTGTTGGCCACGATTCTGTTGTTCCACTGGACCCATCTTTTGCTTCTCCCCTTGTCCCATAAACTCCCTTTCCCTTGCATCATCAGTCTCTTTGTCATTTAACCACTCCTGCCTTCCACGCTATCTCATACCTTCCTTTTTGCTCATTCTTCCTCTCCACCTTTCTCTATCACTATACTTGCTTAAAATCTGGTGCATCTCTAACTTTTTTCCAGTTCTGACGAAAAGTCATTGGCCTGAGACGTTGGGCCTGGTTTTAACCGTGTATAAGTCAGTGGCGTTGTTGCCTGAGCTGCTGAGCATTTCCAGCATTTTTTTGTTTTTATTTCAGACTTCCGGCACCTGCAGTATTTTGCTTTTGTAGCCCCTGTTAGTTCTGTTGGTTGAGGGATAAATATTGGTCAGGGCACTGAGGGGAACTCCACTCTTCTTCTTTGAATATTGCCATGGGAGCTTTTACAACCCCCTGAGAGGGTATAATCTCCGATGTTTACTGTGCTGCACCTGTAGCCTCAAATTGACAGTGGTTTTCCAGTCCATGTAACACAACAAATTACTCAATCGATATATCACAAGATTGAGACAAGATAAAATCGTTATATATATTGCTTTATCCTGAAAGATGCAGGGTCTCAATCTTTGTAATGCTATTGACCTTCCACTGTACAAAACTTGGATGTTCTGCAAGTAAAGAATATTCTCCCCTCCACAAAACATCATGAATCATAGTCAATTACATTATCATTTATTTTGCACTTACCTCCCATTGTAAATATGCAATATTTGCTTAAGATGCTTTTTGTTCCTTTGTCTCCTTTATTTGCATGATTGAAATAGAAAATGTTTCCTCGCCTTTTATACCTGAGGTTGAATGGCAGCTCTTGCTGATGTTATTGTTGGCATAAAGCTGCACTGGGAGCCTGTCCCTCTCATCAAGCCTCCATTGACAGCACTCAAAACAAATGTTTCCGGCTGATTACTGTCACACACCTCCAACTGGTGCATTCTCCATGGCAACGCCTCTACCAATTCAGAGTCCACTTGGGAACCAATCAGCACTCTCTTCGCATACAGTGTAAATTGTTGTTTTCCCTTTATGTTGGTATTCTTGCGAAGTGTCCTGATGAGTGCAAGGTGAAAAGCATCGACATGTCTCCTTTTTCCAGCAATACCCCCAACTCAGCAAAGTGTCCCGTAAACCATTCCCTCCCAGCCCCTGTTGCAACATGTTAAAGAAATTTGTTCCAAATGATCTTTGTCGCAGTGTTTTTATGTAACTGCAAAAATTGAACATTATTGCAGATGTCATTTTCAAATGTTCTGCCTGGTTATCATGTAACGTGGGTTTTTAAGGTGTAACCTGAACTTCTTTAAGTTTCACAAAGAGGTGAAAACTCATATGTTGCATCTCTCGCGCTTTCACAGCGTTGTCACCAGGAACTGGAACTATGCGTAAAAGAGTGGAAAAACAGTCAGGTTTTCTATATTTCCCTTTCCTGCTGCTTGTGCCTCACAGTTGATACTTGTACATTTTCTGTCTAGTAATGCTGGTTGTCATGGTGCACTCTGGGGATTGCAGTCCCACTGGAAAGGGGAGATTGACTCCAGAAAAAACCAGTGTACTCAAGATGACTGCTGCATGAAACATCCTGTCAAGATACATTGCAGAACCTCTTAATAACACTGCTATCCACATGGAACCAAGAAAATGGCTCCAAGCATCTATTGCAACACTGCTTTCTATACTTTACACTCTTTATAAAATCAATGCCCACCCTTTGTTATGTTGCTATTTTCTTCTATAAGATCAGAGACAAATTGTCTGGAAAAACCTCAGATAAAATGCTACCGATTTATTCACTTACTTTTTATTGTGTATCAGTGATGTTGTTATCTTCAACTAGTACACTTCTCTTTGGCATTGGTGTGTTGTGTGTTGAGCTCCTAGCTTGTGATTTTTCCCTTCTCAACGACACATTGTGCTGACTGCAAGTTCTGTACTTGAAGCAAAAACAGAAACAGAAATACCTGGAAAAACTCAGCAGGTCTGGCAGCATCGGCGGAGAAGAGCACAGTTGACGTTTCGAGTCCTCATGACCCTGTTCCCTTCGGTTATATATGTGTGTTTCCCCTGGTTGGAAGCCTAGAACCAGTGGACACCATTTCAAAATAAGGGGGAAACTACTTAGGAGGGAGATGAGGAGAATTATTTTTACTCAGAGGGTTGTGAATCGTTGGAATTCTTTGCAAGCAGAGGCATGTGGAAGCTCAGCCATTGAATATGTTTCAAGCAGAGGTTGACAGATTTCTAAATACCAATGGCATAAAGGGATATGGGGATTGTTTGGGGGAAAAAGGCTTTGAATTGGATGATCAGCCATGATTGTATCGAATGGCGAAGCAGGTTCAACAGGCTGAATGGCCTACTCCTGCTCCTATGTTCCTATGCCTTGGCTTTCAAAGAAGTATTCTTGATGTGTTCCTAATTTGAAAATTAAATTAAAATGTCATTTCTGGGACTGATGATGCGCTCCAGCGCCTGCGGTGCCCACTGGCCACAGAGGGCCTCAAGCCTGCCAGTGAACACCAGATGCCCCCACTCCAGGGACACCCAGGTGTGAACGTAATCACGAAATGTGGGCAGACCCCCCTCCACCACCCGCTGCCTGGACCCATTAATGGCCACCTTGGCCAGGCCCGTGAGAAGGTCCCTCTGCCTTGCCCGCCTCTCTCCATAGTGGGTGGCCAAAGGTCAGGGGGATCAAAAGGAAACTTAATGGATCAAATTAAAATGTTGTTTCTGGGTCTGATGATGTACTTCTAACCCTGCGGCGCCGACCAATCACGGAAGGCCTTAAGCGTACCGGTGAACACTGTTCAATCCCTCTCCAGGGGCACCCAGACGCAAACGTAGCCGTGGAAAAGGGGCAGACAGTCAGGCCAAATGACCCCTTCAACAGCCCCCTTCCTGGGCCTATTAATGGCTACCTTAGAGCAGGCCCTAGAGCAGGCTTATGAGTAGGTCCTCCGCCTTGATCGTCCCCTCCGCACCGGATTGCCAAAGATCAGGAGTGTGGGGCTGAAATACAACCAGAATTTGGGGAGCAGCCCCCTCAAATAATCAAAAAGGGGCTGCAACCTCTGGCAACCTATAAACATATGGAACACAGCCTCCTCAAGGCCACAGAAAGCACAGGCATCCTAGGAGCCCGTGAACCATCTTAACCTTTTATTGCATGGGACTGCTACATGCAACGCCCTCCACACCAAATCCCTGATGGTAAAGGAGAGGATTCCCATGGAGAGAGCCGCCCCCCACTACTGCTTCCTCTGGTTGGCAGAAGTGTCCCTTTGTATGTGCTCAAGTAAGCCCCAATTGATGTCCTCCACCTTCATGTAATTAAACGCAATTGATATACAATTAACAGGGGTAAGGCCGTGGAGGGATTTGAAGACAAGCAGGAGAATTTTAGGATCAGTGACACACCAGTTCCTCCCATGCAGCCCAATGTTTGATCACAAGTAAATATGTATAGTGCACAATGTTATATTAGAAGGAATTGCCTTGTGCAGCATCTTTATGATTTCAGTGTGACCACAAGTTTGGTTGCAAACTTGTATTTCCTGCAGTTGTGGACATTAATGGTGTTCGTTCAAAGGGCCAGATGATTGTTTTGGCTGTGCAGCAGTAAAAAAGTAACAGGTTTTGATGGCAAACACTGAGGAATAGATACTTGGGGTAACTCAATAGCTTTACCATGGCAGCTTTTTCACATCTTTCATTTTCTTAAGCATTTGAAATGGCTCATGTTCCACCTGGAAGTTCCCCTCCAAGTCACTCACCATCCTGACTTGGAAATATGTCACCGTTCCTTCATTGAAACTGGGTCAAAATCCTGGAACTCCCTTCCTAACAGCACTATGGGTGTACCTACACCACATGGACTGCAGCGGTTCAAGAAAGTGGCTCCTTCTCAAGGGCAACTAGGGATGAGCAGCAAATGCTGGCCTAGCCAGCGAAGCCCACACCCCCTGAAAGAATAAAAACAAATCCCCAATCACTTGCAATAAAGCTACTGAATGTTTTAAAAATGGTCAGATTTACTCAAGGGATGGAGCATTGATTTCCCATGTTTGACTGGATGAGATAGTTGACAAGGCAAATACCACCAGAAACTTCCAGAAGACCTGGCTCCACATGGAGAAGGTGACTAACCTGAAGCAGGTGCCTTACCTTGTATGGACATTCTCCTGCTATTATGTACTTGATTTTATAATTCTCACCATTGTTTTCAAATCCTTCCATGCCCTCGTCTCTTCCTATCTCGGTCACCTGCGCCAACCTCCTTGCAAGGCTTCAAGAGCTCTGTTCTCCTCCAGCGGTAGCTTCATGCACTAGGGGGAGATGGTGGCATAGTGGTAGTATCACTGGCCTAGTAATCCAGGGACCCAGACTAATCCTCCAGGGGACAGGGGCATGAGTTCAAATCCTGCCATGGCAGCTGGTGGAATGTTAATTCAATTAGTTTCAGTAATGGTGGTCATTAAAAACTATCATCAATTGTTGTAAAAACCCATCTGGTTCACTAATGCCCTTTAGGGGAGGGAAATCTGCTGTCCTTGTCTGGTTTACACTCCTGACCCAGACTCTGAAATGGCCTAACAAGCCCAAGGCACTCAGCTCCAGGGCAATGAGGGATGAGTAAGAAATGCTGGCCCTGTCAGTGATGCCCACACTCCATGAGGAAAAATCTAATTGCTCCCCCATTGGTCAGCTTACCTTAAGCTCTGAAATTCCCTACCTCTCTTTCCTCATTTAAGATGGTCCTTAGAACCCACCTTTTTGACCAAGCTTTTAGTCATCTGTAGTGATAGCTCTTCCTGTGGCTCAGTGTCAAACTATGGTTATTAACACTCTTGCGAAGTGCCCTGTTATATGTTATGATATATTAAAGGTGCTACCTGAATGCAGGTTGTTGCAGTTTAGGTGGAGAGTGAGAATGATTCCTGGTTCCAGAATTCTACCAACGCAGATTTCAATGTTTGCCAACAGTGGGCTAGCAATGAGATGCTGAAGGATCACATGTTGATCTCTGTCTCCCAGTCTGTGAGCTGAGAATGGAAATTAAATATGCACTTTCCCAATCCACATTCATTTTCCTGTATGAAGTATAAATGTACCTCCTTGCAACAAATACGCATTCCAAAGAACCACTAAATTTTTCTAACATATTTTTTCTTTGCAGTAAGAATTTTCTGTGCTACAATTAAATGTCTTGAGCCCAGAATCATTGTCATTTATTGAATCATAGAAGCTTTCAGCACAAAACGGAATCTTTCATGCTTGTGCTGGCTCTTTGAAAGGTCCTACATCTCCACTTCTTGATCATAACCCTTTCAGTTCCTCATCCTCAAGCACCTGCCCAAATCCCTTTTAATATTAATTTATGAAAACAGATTCCACCACCTTTTTCAGGTAGAGCATTCACAGAATCACAGAAACATTACAGCACAGAAGGAGGCCATTTGGCCCATCGTGTCTGCACCAGTTCTCCGAATAAGCAATTCCTTTGGCGCCACTCCCCTGCCCTCTCCCTGTAACCCTGTACATTCTTCCTTTTCAGATAACAGCCGGATTCCCCCCTTGAATGCCTCAAATGAGCCTGCCTCCACCACGCTCTCAGGTGGTGCATTCCAAACCCTAACCACTCGCTACACCAATAAGTTTTTCCTCATACCTCTTTTGCTTCTTTCGCTAATTACTTTAAATCTGCGTCCCCTCGTTCTCAATCCTTTCACGAGCAGGAACAGTTTTTCCCTGTCTACTCTGTCCAGACCCCTCATGATTTTAAATACTTCTTTCAAATCTCCTCTCAGCCTTCTGTTCTTTAAGGAAAAAAAGCTCTAACTTCTCCATTCTAGATCCCAACAATAAATCCCCTTGTTCCCTCTTCTAGGTCCTTTGCCAATGATTTTGAATCTCTAATAACTTCTTGCCTAATACACTTTTCAAAGACAGGCAACTGTGGAAAGATCAGAAAACAAACAGTGAATATGCTCAGATGGAAGTGTTTGGTCCACTGTCTAACGGAGGCTTTAACACAGATTTTAGACTTGGTTCAAAACTACAGACCAAAGAATCTCATATAAACACTTTAAGCATTCATATGCCAATCTGCATACAAGATCATTTCAAGGCCATTATGTTTTAAGTAATTTCTGACAATGTAATCCAATCTCTGCATTCTAATTGGTCTATAATTATGCCGTATGGTATAATTGATAGTTTTGAAATTGCTTTTCCAAACCTGCAAAGAACTGCTGGAACTTGACTTTCTGTGTTTAGTGAAGTTTTGTGTGTTATAGGCAACAGCTAATCTCAACCAAATGTCATGTCTTTAATCAAGGACCTTCCAAATCGCAACCATACTTACTCTGAAGTTAATACGAACATGAATTTGCTCCTTAACTGTAGCCATAGGCAATTTGGCAAATAAATCCCAACATATGGCAAACTCTGGACAAAGATCTACATTTTGAATCCAAAGGAAATCTATTACACTTGGGGCTTTTGAGATGCTGTGCTCAAGGTCATCTAATCAGTTCTATTTTTTTTTGCTGAGTATTTGAACAGAACACCACATTTGCAAACATTCACACTCATCGCATTCCCATTCTCCTGAGAATCCCTCATGCTGACTCTTTAAGTTAACATGTAACACAATCACCAATTAGTGTCAAAGTTACCATAGCCAACAGACTTAAATTGCATTAACCTTACATGCTCTTTCATGGAAAATGTAATCAATTCACTTGAAAACTAATTACTAATTTTGAACTTGTTATTAAATGATTTGGTCTAAAATTGACTTAAATTATGTAGATAAGTATCCACTGAGCTGTCAGCTGCAAGCTAAGAATGTTAACCTCAAGTTCAGGTGGTCACACAATGTCCTAGAGTTCGAATAGCAGGAACGCTTTGAAGTCACCACTATAAATTTACACAAGACTATTACATGACAAAAAAAAATGTGAATTATAATTGCATTGAACTCTGTGAGCAATTCATATAATTCCATTACATATTAATTAGCAAAAGGACTTGGCCCTTATGTGGCTAATTTTAAATATGATATATTTTAGAGATTAAAAAGAGAACTATTTTAAAGTTAAATTAATTAACTACACCTTGACTCACAAGATTTAATAGAAGGTTCCTCCAATGAATGCAGTATAAAATGGCTTCACTGATTGAAGCTGCACATAGTCAACATGCTTCCATTGAATTTTAACTAATTTAGGCTGAACTAGAAAAGCAGACTGGGCTGTAAATGGATACTAATTAAAGTTCGTTGCATGATAGATAGGTCATTAACGTTCTGAAATGACTCTTTAAATTCAGGAGTGAGTGTGCTATCACTTATCAGATTAAGCAGAGAATTCATCATTTTCTTCAGAATTCACATTACCTCTGTTTTAACTTTATATTTTTCCCCTTTTTAAGCGTGTCACAGGCAAAAAAACTTGACTGATAACCGACCCGAAGCCTCTGACAGACGGCTGCAGGGTATGTTGGAATTTTGATTCAGCTGCTGTAATTTGTGTAACACTGGAGAGCTTTGCAGCTATTCTTGGGAAACATGGCAGTGCAGGATGTTGGAGAACATGTCGACTGAGTGGTGGAGGGAAAAAAAAAGCTGCTCACAATTTCCCTACGTCTTTCTTGATGTGAACTCCACCATCGTATATGTGAAAGTGGAGCTTAGCCAGGGGTAAAACAGGAAATGACTGGTACTGGTCTGAACTGGTCTTGTATACCTTAAAATGGAACTCCAGCTCAGACCAGGACCAACCATTTCCAGTCTTACTATTTTTTTTCCTTCTGGTTAGAGGGAAAATGTGACTATTAGTTAACCCATGTCGATCTCACGCATCTCTTAGTGACTGATTGTAGATAGTTCTGACTGTTGCCTGAGAATGTGACTGCAGCCTATTCTTTTGGTTGAGAATGGTGTGAGATAGCTTTGGACTTTGGAGAGAATATCTACTGAAATAAAGTGGAAGTAGATTGTATGGTTTTTAATGAAGTACCATGTAACCGGTCCATTGCGCATTGTTTAGCTGGTAGCTCCAGCTTCTATGCAAGGAAGGTCGGGAAGTAGTTCAACTTACAGATATTTCATTGAGAATAGACCATCACTCCTGCCATCAGCTGTAGTAAAAAAGCAGCTACATTGCATTGAGATCAAGAGGCATACAGGATCACAAAGTATTGCAAATTATTTACAACACAGAAGCAGTCCATTTGACCCAACTTGTCCATGCCAGTGGTTGTGCTCCACATGAGCCTCTTTCTACACTCCTTCATCTAACCCCATCAACAAATCCCTCTATTTGTTTTTTCCTCATGCGCTTATCTAGCTTCCTTTTCAATGTATCTATGCTGTTTACTTCAACTAATCCTTATGGTGAGGGAGGCCTTGTGGCACAATAGGTAGGGTCCCTGCCTCTGAGCCAGAAGCTGGGGATTGAAGTCCCACTCCAGGACTTGATGGCCAAGGAAGGTGCATTCATAACATGGCCAAACAGGCTGGGTGTCCACCTGTATATCCTCCCAACACACACCAATGGCTGGTCAGCCATGAGTCGGATATTGGAGCATCTGCCAACACTATTCATAGCTCTGGACTACAACATGCATGTAAAAGCCCATGTTGCCACAGCAACTTGGACTCCTTGTGGGGCCAGTTGGTTGGATGGCTAGTGTGGACCAGGTTGGTGCCAACAGCATGGGATTCGATCCCCATTCTGGCCGAGGTGGATTCAGGACCTGCCTCTTGGCCCTAGCCATTATGTGGGTCTTGGTGCTGTGGATCAGACCCGCCTTGCGCCAGGGAACTGAAGAAGAAGAATCCATGTGACAGCGGATTGCACATTCTGACCACCCCCTGGGTAAAGAACATTCATCTGAACTTCCTTTTAGATTTGGCTATTACTATTTTAGTTTGCATGAGAGTTAGAGTGTTCCACTGTGCAGTGCCTTCTTTTGAGCCTTCACATGGCTTGTGCACAAGGAAAACTCCAGTGATCACAGGCCAAGGAAGGGATGTGGCATTCCTGGTGAGGATGGATTCCCTGTTTGAAAAGACAGGAGTTGTGGTGATTTAAAGACCAAAGAATTGCCATAGGGTACCTTGCTATTGGAAATGCATTTGGTTACTCCCAGAAGATTGAGTGAAAGGTCCATTTGAAATAGGATGCTGTTGTGTGTTCAGTAGGCCTCACGAAGAGGTTCTGAGTCTTGTATGGTTGAACATTGAGTGTTTATTGATAGCACATAACTATACACATATATACAGGATATAGCTCAAGCTACAAGCTAACTCCATGCTTGTTTCTACATTGGTCTTTGACCAGTCCACAACTGACCCTAGTCTCAGGTCATGTGTCTCTTTACATCACACTGTGGGCGGTACTGTTTTCCAGTCCCATATTAACCCTTGCTATGCCAGATACCGTTATACTGCAGATGCTGGATGATTCACCTTGGTGGGGCAGGGAGAAGAGAACCTGTTCAAGCTGGGAGGAACTTGCCTATAAGCCCACCTTTCTGCGGAGAGTGTGATGTAATATATAAATGTGGCAAAGTTAATGTGGAGCACCTTTTCTGTCGTTTAGTGTACCAGTTGCCAGCTAAGTAATATTTGGCTGATATTGATTTTAGTTTGTTTGTTACAAATAAATCCTTAAAACATGAAATCTTGTCATGCATCTGTCGCTCGGAAATTCATGTCTCTTTTTAAAAGTTATATGTCTTTATGGGGATGGTAAAAATAGTGAAATTATTTCCTCTGGCAGGGGAAATCAAGAACGAGGGTGGGGGTAGGTGGGTGGGTGGTGCATAATCTTAAAATTCAAGTTAGAGCAATTAGGAGGGAAATCAAGAAGCATGTTTTCACACAGAGGATAGTGGAACTCTGGAATTTTTTTACTGAGAAAGGCTATGAAAGCTGGAACAATTGGAGCTTTCAAGATTGGGATCGAAAGGTTTCTGTGAGGTAAAGTTTTGGGGGATGTGGAGTAAAGGCGGGAACTTGAATTTGAGGGACTGATCAGCCAGGATCGAATTGAAGGGCGGGGCAGGCTTGAGGGGCTGAATGGCCTCCTCTTGTGTATATGTTCCTTTTTCTTTTTTGTGCTGTTATTTGAAAAGTGAAAAATGATGTCGTTGCTGGAGGGGCAAGTTGTACTTTGCCTCCTCTGTAGGAGCAATACACGGCTGCGTTATTTCCACTACGGATACTACTATCTGCAAATTATTGGTCTGTGTTTGTTCTAAATGCTGCTCTGGGAATTAATGTGATTGGCATTTAAAAGGCCCACTGTGCATAACAATCTATAAAAATCTGGATTCCTAGTAGTTAACATACAAATCATTGAAAAGGTTCAGAGCCACCAACTGAAAACTAGATTTATTCAGTCACTTCTTAAAAAAACATTCAATAGATAATTCCGGAAACAGATGAGCATGCGTAGCTTTTCCAATAGCAGCCTTCGACTGTATCGAAGACCATTATTTTCTCATCAGGTCTCCTGAAACAGGAGCTAAGTGCGTTACATATAAATGAGCTCCTGCCCACTCAAATCGAAGGGGTCCAGTGCTTCCCAGAAATATTTCCTGGAGATCACAATAAGTTCCTTAACTTCCATTCCGATTCCCCCTGTGTTTTGCTGGCGTGAACAGGGCAAGCCAAAGAATAGACACAATGGGGGTAGGTGTCTATTCCTGATTCCTGGTCACCAAAACCTTTAGAGTGCTTATACAAAAGAAAGAAAGGCTGCATTTATATAGCACCTGTCACAATCTCAGGATGTCCCAAAGCGCTTTACAACTAATGAATTACTTGTGAACTACAGTTATTGTTGTAATGTGGGAGATTCCTCTGTACAATTGTTAAAGTGAGCAATGACGCAATTTTGTCAGGCGTTCCTGTGCTGTACTAAGGGGATGTTAAGCCGATGTCTCCTGCATGGATGTAAAAGGCCCCATGGTGCTATTTCAAGGGAGAGCAGGGGAGCTGTTCCTGGTCTCCTGGCCAATATTTATCCTTCAACCAACATTGTTAAAACAGATTTTCTGGTCATTATCACATTGCTGTTTGTGAGAACTTGCTGGGTGCAAATTGGCTCCTCCATTTGCTTTTTAAAAGCTGAGTAAAATGCCAGCTTTTTTTTTTACAGTGAAGCATTCATACAGGAACAGTACAAAATGACAAATATAATTCAATTAAGTTGTTTTGTTTTGATTCACAGGAAAATATCAAATGTCCTGGTATGTTCACAATTTATCCTCATTATTTCCACTGTTTTGTTTCTCTTTACAGCTTTTTTTTTACTGAACAATACTGTTCACTCTTTACACTTGTTCTTAAGATTTGGCCATCAATGTCCACTCCTGTATTTACTCCAAAGCCCAGATTTTCGCCATGTCTCTCCGCCGTGCTGAGATTTCTAAGTCCCGCCCCTGAACCTGACATTTCCCATCTTCAAGGGACTGGATTCAGGCCGGGGTTCACGTGTCGGTGAGTCACGGAGGCTGCTGGCCACTCAGACCGCCAGCTGCCTCCGCTGACTTCCGACCTCTGAACTCTAGCTGTGTGAATCCCGGAGTGCACGGAGCTGACCAGGTAAGAGGACGTCTGACCTTGGTGGATTCTTTGGAGAGGTAAAATACCCCTCTGGATTGGGCCCCAGGACATCATTTGGGTGAGGGAAAGCACCCTTTGGGAGAGGTAAGTCACCATTTGGGAGAGGGAAGTCACTCTTTAGGAGAGGGAAGGCACCCTTTGGGAGAGGGAAGTCACTCTTTAGGAGAGGGAAGTCACTCTTTAGGAGAGGGAAGGCACCCTTTGGGAGAGGGAAGTCACCCTTTGAGAGAGGGAAGTCACCATTTGGGAGAGGGAAGTCACCATTTGGGAGAGGGAAGTCACCATTTGGGAGAGGGAAGTCACCCTTTGGGAGAGGGAAGTCACCATTTGGCAGAGGGAAGTCACCCTTTGGGAGAGGCAAAGCACCCTATTGGAGATGTGTCACCATTTGGGAGAGGTTAATTACCATTTGGGAGAGGGAAGTCACCCTTTGGGAGAGGGAAGTCACTCTTTAGGAGAGGGAAGGCACCCTTTGGGAGAGGGAAGTCACCCTTTGAGAGAGGGAAGTCACCATTTGGGAGAGGGAAGTCACCCTTTGAGAGAGGGAAGTCACCATTTGGGAGAGGGAAGTCACCATTTGGGAGAGGGAAGTCACTCTTTAGGAGAGGGAAGGCACCCTTTGAGAGAGGGAAGTCACCATTTGGGAGAGGGAAGTCACCATTTGGGTGAGGGAAGGCACCCTTTGAGAGAGGGAAGTCACCATTTGGGAGAGGGAAGTCACCATTTGGGAGAGGGAAGTCACTCTTTAGGAGAGGGAAGGCACCCTTTGGGAGAGGGAAGTCACCCTTTGAGAGAGGGAAGTCACCATTTGGGAGAGGGAAGTCACCATTTGGGTGAGGGAAGGCACCCTTTGGGTGAGGGAAGGCATCCTTTGGGATTGTCAGAATTAAACATGATTATGCATATTTTATGCACAAACTCATTTTTCATTTGGTTCATAGCATGTGGGTAACATTATAGAGTTTGGCATTTAATGCCTATCTCAAATCATCCTGAGAAAGTGATGGTTGGCTTTCTGACACTGCATCTCATGTGGTGATGGTGATGGTGCTACTCCCATGTTGCTGGACAGAGATTTCAGGATTTTCACTTGGTAACAATGAATGAACAATGATGTATGGCAACGTTAGTTTGGCCTGTGACTTTGAGGGTAATTTAGAGATGACTGTTTTATTCTTGTGTATTTTTAATAAGAATATTAAGCATAGGATTTATTTGTTCATTTATTCATTCATGGAAATGGGCATTGCTTGCAAGCCAGCAATCATTGTCCTTCCTAAGCTGCCCTTAAGAAAATGGTGGTAAGGCAACTTCTTGAACTGCTGCAGTCCGTATGATGTAGAGGGAGGGAGTTCCAGGAACAATGAAATAATGAATCACAATATATGTCTAAATCAGGATGTTGTTTGGCTTTGAGAGGAACTTCCAGGCAACTGTGTCCCCACGCTCCTGCTGTCCTTGCCCTTCTAGGTGGTAGGGATCATGAGTTTGGGAGGTGCCGTCAAAATTGCATTGATTTAGTGCCTCAGAATGTCCAGTGCACTCCATAGCCAAGGCATTGCACTTGAATTGTGGTCATTGCTGCCAAGTAGGTAAAAATGTCTGCCAATTTACTCGGAAGCAAGATCTTACAATCAGCAAATGAAATAAAGGTGTAGTTAATGTGCAATCCTGGAACTTATCCACATTGTGAACACACCAATGATGTTTCCTTGAAATTACATTTTTATTTAAAGCTAGCAGCTTGAAACCAGTGTGAAGCTGCATTATGAAACAAGTGAACCCTATGCTGTTGAAGAATCTCAAAGTAAATGTCAGGTACAAATGTGTGGAGCTTATGCCATGTATAAGGGATATGGGGACAGTGTGGAAAGGTGGAGTTAAGGTCGAAGGTCCACCCTGATCTTATTGAATGGCGGAGCAGGCTCAAAGGGCCGAATGGCCTACTCCTGCTCCTATTTCTTAATTATGTTCGTATTCCACCAAGTTGGCCCAGCTCATGAGCTGCCTAATCAGGGTACCTCTGCCTAGTTGAATTCTTACCTCTCTGTATTTTCAGCTCCCACCCTTTTGGGTCACTAGAGCTGCATTCCATCCCATTCTCACTGAAGCCTGAAAAAAATTCGTATTGTTCAAGGGACAATTTGTCCCCTTCCATGGCTCTGTGGGAGAAACACACTGACAGTGTGTGTGTGTGTGGCATCTCTGAGCATGATCAGCTGACTAATGAGGTTGTCCCACTGAAATTAAATTGTCCTTCGCTGAGAGAAGCTTGTTCCCCTTGGAAAGCTGCAGCCAATTTGAAAAGAGGGATTAGTTGTGCACTGCGGAAAGTTGTACACAGTCTGTCAGCAGAAGGCAATAAGTTAATTCAATTATTCGTTTCTAAATGAGAATGAAAGTGCCAAGAGTAAACAAACAAACTAACGGATCAAAAACACTGCTACATGAGGTACAATCACTTTCTGCATCCGTGCTTTTCCAATTAACTCTCTTTTTGCAATTAATTTTTGCAAGTGTGAGATTATCCACTTTAAATCCAAAAGAAACAAATATTCAAAGTGGTGAGAAACTAGGAGCTGCGGAGCAGCAAAGAGGCTCGGTGTCAATGACCACAAATCACTAAACATTAAGGGACACGCACAAAAAAAAAGTATCCAGATGGCTAATGGGATGTTAATCTTTATCTCAAGGAGGCTCGAGGGGCAAGTGGGTTATGCGACCATCATACAAAACCTTCATCAAACTCCGTCAGGAGTAAAGCATTCAGTTCTGGGCACTACGCCTCAGGAAGGGGAGAAAAATGGGCATGGAGGGGGTAAACACTGAGGCTTAACGGGATGAATTATGAGGACAGGTTGTATAACTATGGGCAGAATTTTGCCCTCGTCGGGCGGGCGGGCTCAGGGGCAGTTGTGACATGGGTTTCACGCTGGCTGGCCGACTAACGGCCATTAATTGGTCAGCCAGTGTGAAAAGCGCGCTGCAGCGCTCAACGTTGCCGGGGTGGAGGGGGGCGGGAGGAGCGCAAGCGCCGATGTTCCTGCATGCTGGGGGGGGTGGGGGAGGGGGGCGGGGGGGGTGCGCAGTTAAAGCTCCCTGAGGCACAAAGCTGGCTTCAGCGAGCTGAAGATTTTTATCAATACAAATAAAGAATTTTAAAATAATGAACACCTTTCCCCTCACGTGACTCCGTCACATGAGCAAGGACAGGTAAAATACGAGTGTAAAATTTTTTATTTTTTTTAAATCACTGGGCGAAACCTCATCCCGCCCTTGGATGATGTTTAGGCCAAAAAATGGCGAAGGCCGCTTGGCCTTTTCGCCCACCCGCCCACCGAATGGTTCGACGGGCAGTGAAAAGTTCCAAACAACTAGTTGACTAAGGGCCTTACTAGGCCGCTTAATTGTTGGCGGGCGCACTGTCAGCTCCCGTGCGTGCCTGCCGAACAAAATATCGCGTGTTATTTTATGCTCATTTGGGTCAGGCCTGTGCCCACCTGACGAGCGCAATATTCTGCTCTATGGCTTGTGTTTCCTTGCATTTAGCGGATTAAGAGGTGATTTAATTGAGGCACTTGAAATGATAAAATGACTCGAGAGGGTAGACGCAAGGAAACCATTCCGCCTGGTGGGGGATTCAGCCAGACCGAAGGCACATTATCTTAAAATTGGAGTGAAATGAAGAAGCATTTCTTCACACAACAGGCCGTAGAAATCTGTAACTCTTTCCTCTAAAATGTTCCGGAAGATAGGCCAATTGACATTTTCAACTTGGAGGTCATAAGATTTTTGGTAGGTCAGGCTACCAAGGGGGTTGGAGGCAAAGGCGGGTAAAAGGGGTTGAGGGGCGGATCAGCCCTGTTTGACTTGAATGGTGGAACAAGGCTTGAGGGGCCGAATGGCTTCCTCCTGTTCCGATGTTCCTATTTTTGGCGTGTTGCATTTTAAATGAAGCTACTCTCCACACTGAGGATTTAGAAGTCAATTGGACTGATGCTATAACACAGCAAATCAACGTACCAAATGCATTCAAATGCTGCAGAGAGAGAGAGGTCAAAGCTCAAGACTTGCAATTTTATTCCATTGATTGGCGGTAGCTTTTTTAGTGCAGCCTGCAGTTGTACAGTTGACGTACAGTGAACGAAGGAAACCATTAAGGTTAAGTGACAATTTATAACTGGGGAGAACACTTTTTGTTTATCCCTTGAAAGGTCACAAGCAATAGCGCTCGTGTAATGGCAACTGTGTTGTTACGATTAACCATTAGCCAACGACTCCATTATCATTGTATCATGTGGCTAACAGGGTGGTAGAAGGTGAACTAGACAGGCCTGCGTCCTTTCCTAGCAATTCCTATGTTAACTACCCGCAGAGCAAAAAGCACCTGCTCCCCCTTAAGATTAAATAGGTAGTCTGTCCAAACGTGATCGATGTTTCAGCAAAGTCACCGGTTACACTGCACCATGTATAGCCGCAGATGTCACAGAGCAAACACACAGGACAGTTATGGTCAGTCAATATCACAAACGACAGTCATATCCCCCAGCACTGCCCTTGTAGTGGAGATACTCGCTCAGTTGGACGTTTCAAGAGAAAAGGATTTTTAAAGCTGTATCACCTTTACAATGTCAATCTACCATTGTCGTGCTGCACTGGTAGAATCGTGGGCTCGCAATTTCCTCGGACACCTTGGTAGACAGCAAGTATTTTTGACAGGGACGAATGGAAGCCGAGGGGTTGGGCTATGACCTGGTGGGCTCGGTCTTTGCTCCATATGTGGAATTTTCTGTGATCTTTGAAGCAGGGCCAACCACGAGTCAGAAGTGGTGGTGGAACGTTCTCCACTTGCCTGGGTGAGTGCAGCTCCCAACAACGTTCAAGGTGCTCAACACCATCCAGGACAAATTCATCAATTGGACTGACGCCATAACACAGCAAATCATCATAGCAAATGCAACAGAGAGAGAGAGGTCAAAGTTCAAGGCTTGCGGTTTTATCCCATTGATTGGCGGTAGCTTTTTTTTTAGAACAAACTAGCTCGTTCGACATCCCATCCACCACTTTAAACATTCACTCCCTCCACCGCCAGGGGAATGTGGCAGCCATGTGTTATCATCGACTAGATTCACTGCAGCACCTCACCGAGGCTCCTTCAACAGCACTTTCCAAACCTGCGATCTCTTCACTGTCGCTGTATCGAAATCCTGGAACTCCCTTTCTAACAGCGCTGCGGGTGTACCTACGCCACATGGACTGCAGCGGTTCAAAAAAGGTGGTTCACTGCCACTTTCACAGGGGCAATTAGGGATGGGCAATAAATGCTGGGCCTTGCGTGTGACACTCGCACCCTGTGAATGAATTATAAAAAAAACTTATTTCTTCTTTCTTTCAACCCCTCTACCTGAAATTGTAATATAGTCGACGGCACAGTTCAGCCCAGAAATGTGGACTGATGCCAGGGGCACAAAATCCAAACGTGTGGTGCCGCTGAAGATCTCCCTGGCTTCGCTGGAGGCCGGGTGCACTACTGAGCACCATGAGCATGACCTTCGCAGGATTTGCCAGGGATATGGGCACACACAGCTGAGTGCCCTTCATGTGCCCAAACACATTGAATTGGCACCATCCTGCTGTAACACAGCCAACGTGGGTCAGGATACCACAACTGGACAACACCTGCATTGTCCACTCCTGAGCAAAGCAGCAGGAAGCAGCCAAATAGGCCCCGCAGTGGTGTTCTTAAAAGAGCCAGACACCCTGATTGCAGATGAGCTGAAGTTTGTACCTGTTCCTCCTGCAAAGCCCCTGGAGGTATTGCCTTGAGTTGCTGCATCCTTACAGGGATGTAGTATGGATACAGGAGAACGTAACCTGTGCAAACAAAAGCTGCAACAGGGATGGGGGCAGCAGTGCCAGTCCCTCTGGGTCTACGGGAGGGAAACGGAGCGGATGCCGTGGCGAGGGCAAACTTGCTGCCATCCCCCTGCCAAGTTGGAGCCGGACTCCTCCATGCTCCTTGGCAGTGACAGGGGATTGCTTGGTAGGTCAGTAATGTGCCCAGCATCTCGGTATGCATATCCGTCAACACTCTCCTGTGTGGTGCCCCATTGATGTCCTTATCTGAGTCCCCTGTAGCATGACTTTCCTTCCTCGCCTTCCAGTGAGCTGGCAAGTGAACCATCTTTACCCCTGGCCTGCTTACAGCCCACTTTGTGCCTAGCGAATCACCATGTGCTGATCCCAATGCTATACAAATCCCCAAGGTAAGAGCAGTTCCAATATCTGTGTTGAGCGCCACATCAAGCGATGGTACTTCTTCACCAATGCTGTACTGTTACTCTCCTTCCTCCTCCTGAGGCTCCTGTGTCTCGGTAGGTGATAGTTCCTAGGTGTCTGAAGGCAGAAACTCAGAAAGGGGAGGTTCATGTGAGGGAAAGGGGGTCGGGATGGGAAGCAAGAGGTCCATGGTCACAACATCTGCAGCTTGGTCATCATGCTAGATAGCAGAATAAGGGTGTGCTGGAAGTTGAGAAGGGACATAAGGCAGGAAGATGCCATAATCCTCCATGTTCTCAATGATATTGGATGCTACAGCCCTGATGTTGAGAACCATCTCCACTGTAGGACTTAGGAGAAGCAGATGTTCCCACACCATTCCTTCAGTCATATGTTGACTTTCCTAATCTGTTTCTCCTGAAGCTAATATGTAAGTTCAGGTAATAATAATAATAAGATTATTAGCTGTGAGGTCATGCTTTTCAGTTTAGCTTCTAATTCCTGATACTCTCTTAGCAGCACCTCTTCCATAACCTTGCTTATTTCATTGGTTCCAATATGGAGCATGAGGATCATCTCCCTCCCTTTGCAAATTCTTTTCCACCATTTCAGGGTGCTCTTTTTCCTGACACTAACTAGGCAACATACCCTTCCGGACTCTCAAACTTGAATGCAAATAATACTATATTCCTCTAATGATATAACCCCCATGGTTACAACCTTCCTTCTCTCTGCCTCCTCCCCTTAGACTGGCCCTTGCTCTGTGGTCCTTTGGTCAACATTCTGGCTGTCCTCTCCACACCTTATCCTCACAGGGATCAAATCCCCTGACCTTGGAGGACAGGAGCTGGAATTCCTTCACGACTGTGCATATATTTCCCTTCACCTGACAGTCACACTGCCTCCTGCATGTGGCATGTGACTGCACACTAGAGTAAATTATCCAGTGCTTCCTATGTATCGGAGTGCCTTCAGGCAGTCACAGAGGGTGGAATCATCCCAGATTTTTGTAAAGTGTGGTAGCTGGGAGGAGATAAGTTGTTTTAGCCGCCAGCCACAATGGTGGGTTTTTGCGCTGTATCGTCCCATTTCCACCTCATTAATTACGCAGCCACAGGAAACATACCCGTCTCGCTGGCAGGTGGCCTCTGATTTGTCCGCTACGCCGTTACCTCGCCAGGTGCCATATTTAAACTGCAGCTGCGCGCACACTTCTCAATGCTTGTAGCTTGGCCAAAAGCCAAGAAGAGCAGCCCCCCCCCACCAATTCAGTGACGCACCCCTGGGATGTCTTCTGGACATCACGGAGGCCTAGTGGATGTTTTCCACCCCCTCTCGGGCTGCAGGAGGTCCAGCAATCTCACCACTCTGCCTTGGGAGGCGATGGCAGAGGTGGTCAGTATTAATGCTGCACACAAGAGGTTGGCTATCCAGTGCAGAAAGAGGATGAATGATCTCATCCATGCTGCCAGGGTTAGGCAACTATCTCATTTCTCTAAACTCACATACTCACCAGCACCTTTACACATTCACTGGCATCTCACCCACTGCCAGCACAAGGGACATCACATCACCACTCACCCTCTCACACACACCCTCACATCTCCATCTGGCGTCATCTCCCCTGGAGACTGCCTCCTCAGCCCTCACCATCTTGAGGTCACTTACACGGATCAACATGTGCCCCCACACACACACCCTGGGATACCCCTCTTCCCCAGAACAAGCCTCTTCCCTGGCCTGCGGCCACTTCCCCCCCTTCCCCAAGCAAGCCCTTTCCCGGCAGCCATTGAAAAGCTACCCCCGCCTTATGGTTGCTCTGGTAGGTGGAGACCTGTCAGTGAGCCCCCACTAAAAGTGATGTAGTGCTGCCTGGCACTGGTGACTATGAGTGCCGACTGAAGCGAGGTAGGCAAACGAACCTCGATGTCCTGAGTGAATTGCAGCACGCCCGGATGACAGAGGCTGGGTGGCTGATTCCAGCGATGCTAAAGTATTGAAATTAGGTTCCTGATGTGCGGCGGCTAGAAACGCAGCCCGCCATTGACGGGTGGAGCGGACGATCGCAAACTGATTTTACGATGGCGAGAAACTGACTTTTGGCCTTCTCACCATATTGCTCCTCCCCTGCCACCGGCCGCCATGACGCCCAATGCCAATGAGGCCAGAAAATATAATGTGCGTATGGAGAAGCCTGGAAGAGTCTCGTTGTTAGAATGGCTACGACTACAGTTCTGATACACTACCTGAACTGCCAAGTTTTTAATGAATTAATTTACTTATGAGTACCTGTAGTTTAATCGTTGACATAATTGGTCACTTAAGAGCTAGATTTATTAAATAGGCAGACTTAGTTTGATGTAAAATAATTTGAAATTATTTCCTATGATTAATTACTCAGCGACTTGACAATTATTAGTGTCTTTAAATACAATTTAATCACCTTGACTTGCACTTGCCTGCACTAATATACTTACAAACTCAAGTTTAACACCAACCATTAAAAATACTAAACACACAAAGGGACATCTGGATACATGCCTAGTCTCGATTTAACAGGTTCGTCCAGCTCTGTGCGCTTGGAATCGGTCCAGCCCTCCATCACCAAAACCCATGTGGCCCAGCTTCTTTGCCGGGGTGACTTCCCTTTCCTGTAGGATCGGACTGGAGATGGTGATATTCCTTGCTTGGGTTGCCTCGAGCCATGTTAGCAAAGCTTCTTCAATGTTGGGATAGGTAGCTGTTCTCATCCCCTGCAGGAGAGAATGCCTGCCTGTCGAACTGTTCCAAGACTGTTTGCCTTATGTTTCACAATGGTGGACAAACTCAATAGCGGAATCTCCCACTCCATCGTGATGCCTGCTTCCCATTTCACGTCGCTGCTTTCCACTTGCTGTATCAACTTCACCTCCTCTCTGATTGCCAACACTTTTAACCTTCCCCCAGGTTTAGCCGTACTTGCAGGCTTTGCACTTCCTTTTACAGGGTGGAACACAATGTCAAATGATGGTTTGCCCAGCGTTCCATGAATTTGTGCTCTTGTGTGTTCTAACTCCCCTCTGATTGGTCAGTGTGGCCATATGACAGACTTAGACAAGTTCAGTTAATCCGGAGTTACCAGTGCGGAATTTCGGATTTTCACGGGCACTGTTCTATGGGATTTGCTATTCTGCCAGCGGGAGATGATTTCGACATAATCGGAATTTTGTGTCGTCTGAGTTTGACTCATGGCGATTTCGCTGTACATGATTACATGAATCACAAAAAGGTTACAAGTAATTGGGAAGGGAAATGGAATATTGGCCTTTATTGAAGGGGGATGGAGTATAAAAGTAGGGAAGTCTTGCTACAGCTGTACAGGGCATTGGTGAGACCACACCAAGAGTACTGTGTATCGTTTTGGTCTCCTTTCTCAAGGAAGAATATACTTGCATTGGAGGCAGTTCAGACAAGGTTCACCAATCTGATTCCTGGGATCAAGGGATTGCCTTATGAGGAAGAGTTGAGCAGGTTAGGCTTGTCAGGGTGGATGCTGAGAGGATGTTTCCCCTCGTGGGGGAATCTAGAACTAGAGGGCACAGCTTCAAAATAAGGGGTCTCCCACTTAAGATGGAGATGAGGAGTGTAGTAACTGTAGCTTTAAGAGTTATTGTACTGTGTAGTATCACATGACAGTGTGAATGTATCAGCCTGAAGCATGGGGAACATAAAGGGTAGAGTTTGTGTCTGGTTGTGGTTCATGATAGAAGCATGTAACTGCTGCTGAAGCCCTGTAAATAAAGTCCACTGTTTCTTATGCCTGGAAAATCAAGTCTATAACAACTGGCGACGAGGATAAATTGGTACTGGCGCTGTCCCTAGCCCAGTGAATGTGAGTATCTTGCTTTAAACAGAAGAAAGGGAAAATATACTCACCAGGGATGCCACTTTTTGACCCCTTCGACTCATCCACAGAGGATTGGAGTCAATATATTGAACACATTGGTTTCTTTTTCCAAGCAAACAAGATAACGGAGAAGGAAAAAAAGGAAAGCAATTCCCCTAAGGAGTAAAACTTATAATTTAATTCGTAGTTTGACAGCCCTGAATGCTCCTGATTCTAAGACTTTTAGCGAGTTGGTAGACCTCATAAAGGATCATTTTCAACCCAAACCCTCCGTAATCATGCAGAGGTTCAAATTTAATTTAATTTGAAAGTAAGAGCCCCGGGGGAGACCATAGCAAAATATGTAGTGAAGTTGAAGGAGCAAACTGAACCATGTGAATTTCGGGAGATCCTAAATGACATGTTATGGGATCGCTTGGTCTGCAGTGAGCACAATGATGCCATTCAATGATGCTTACTAGCTGAAGTGAATATCAATTTTAAAGGAGCATTGGAAATAGCGTTTGTGATGGAAAGCACTGAGCGGGATTCGCAGGCCTTACAGGGTGTACAAGATAGCGCCGTTTTCCAGTTGGGGTGGGGACAGACCGGGTGTGGCGCGAAAACCAGGGAGTCAGCCGCGAAGCGGGAGACAGGCCCTGCTTTCCGAAAATTTTTAAAAATATACAGGAGACAACTCAGCAGCAAATCTGAACCTGAATTGTTACCGATGTGGAAGTAACCATATCCCTGAAACTTGCCATTTGAAAGAGGTGGAGTGCCATTATTGTCATAAAAGAGGGCACATACTGAAGCAATATAAAGCAAGATTGAGACAGACTCCCAGGCAGCAAAACTAAACTGGTCAATGTACATAATGTAGAAGATCCAGAAACCACAAATTCTGATGTTTATTCTCTATTTAATGTGAAAGTAGGGAAAACAGAGCCAATCACTATTACTCTGTAGGCCAATGGAAAACCTTTGATTATGGGAGTGGATACCAGTGCATCAGCCACTGTAGTAGGGGAGCACACATTCAAATATTTAAACAATTGAATATGGAGCAGACTTCAGCTATATTGAAAACGTATACTAGTGAAAGGTATTCTCACTGTATTTGTTTACTACAAGCACCAGACAGCACAGCTCCCTGTGATTGTAGTGGAAGGTGAAGGACCAAACCTTCTAGGTCATAATTGGTTGAGGGAAATTAACTTTGATTGGCCAGTGAGATTTCAAAAGGAAGCAGGAAGAGTTCCTGAGTTGGAAAAGGAACATGGCAAGTACTTCAAAAAGAGCCTGGAGAGCCAAAGGACCATGACAGGATGCAAAAGGAGTGTGTAGCCATTCAACAACCTGAGGAAAGAAAGACTGTCTTAAACAGCAACACGGAAGAACAGCAGAAGAAACTCAAGGAGACTGTGCTGAGTTACAGAATTCCAGATGAAACAAGTGAGCTTCACAAAGAAAAGGAAAATCTACAAAATGTTACAAGGATCCCTCAGGTCAAAGATTGTACCTCTGGAAAATTGCGCAGAGAAGCAGAATGAATTTAACACCACTCTGAACAGACTGAAGAACCAGTTGGCAGAGAAGACGCAGCAATGCTCAAGGTTCCAGAAGGAGGCCAACGGATACAAGAAGGAGACAGAAGAGCTGAAGAATCAGCTGAATGAAGCTAAAGAGGCTTTAGAAGGAAAAGTCGTGGAGCTTTCCAAAATGCAAATGGGTGATGAAGCCATAATGCAGCTCATCCCCTAAACTGAACCAGGTTGAGATTTCGCCTGAGAGCAGCCTGTCCGACTGTGAAGTCAAAATGAAGGACGAGACTAAAATCTGTGGTAGACAGGGGAAGACAAGATGGAAGATGGTTCAGAAAAGACAATGATCGACCCCCCACCCCGGCCCCCCAAACACTGCTACAGGTTCAACACCTTCAGAATTACTTAAGAAGCGCCACCTTCATACAAGATTAAGCCTGGTACTTCCCAATTTGGAGGGGAAGGTGCAGAACAGTCAAGGGAATCAAAAAGTGACTCATGATTTGCATAGTTGAGAGCGAGAATTTACTGTCGGTGAAACAGTATTTGTACGAAACTTTGGTAGATCAAATTGGGTACCTGGTGTAATAGTTTCTGTGACCAGACCGTTGTTGTACTACGTAGAAGTGGAGGGCTGGATCACCCGAAAATACGTGGATCATTTAAGCAGAAGGGGAACACCCCAATAAACCAATGTTCCACCTGTAACCATTGTAGAACCTGCAGTCCCCATTATGATAGATCACCCAAGGATAGACATACCAGATGTCTCTGCCAGGGTGGATAACACTGAACTGCCTGGGCCTAAGGAGGTACCAGATTTTGCTGTGGTTCCAGAAAATGAAGATTCAGTAAGAGATTCTAAAGTTATGGAGCTACGACATTCCACCCAGATCAGGAAACCACCCGAGAGACTGAACTTATAATTTCATAACCCCTGAATATTTTTGTAATGTCATGAATGTAGTTGTTTTTGTGAATACAAATTGTAAAAAAAAATTAAAGGGGGAGGAATGTAGTAATTGTAGCTTTAAGGAATGTAGTGACTGTAGCTTTAAGACTTATTGTATTGTGTAATATCACTTGACAGTGTGAAAGAATCAGCCTGAAGCACGAGGAACCTTAGGTTGTGTCTAGTTGTGGATGTTGATGGAAGCATGTAACTGCTGCTGAAGCCCTGTAAATAAAGTCCACTGTTTCTTATGAGATACCTGTCTGGAAAATCAAGTCCATAACAAGGAGGAATTTCTTCTCATTAAATTTTGGAATTCTCAACCCGAGGAAGCAGTGAAGGCTGAATCTTGACACAAACACACATGTTACTAGTTCACTAACACAACCACCACGCTACTATACCCCATAGTTAACTAAAGTCCAATGTTGAATTTCACTTCTTTGAATGAAACCACATAAAATAATGCTTGAGAGTCTACAGCTCTGGTCTGCATTAACGTCATCCTTTTGCACACGGTAGCAGTTACTGGAGCTTGTGGTAAACTTTTTATTTTGGCACTAAGCCTTTTTCTTCATGTTTTCAAAAGCTCTCACCTTGTGAGGCAATACTTTCCTGCAATCTTTTCCACTGTGCTGCATGGATTGAACAAGGAGATTGATTTAATGAAGTCATTGCCAATGCCAATGACCAATAGACTAAGCCACTCCTACTGGGATTTGTCGGACATAAGGGGTCTTCACTACTTACAGGTTACAACAGAGACCGTCTATAATGTCGGCTGTAACTCCCCTCGCAGATTACATCAAGGACAAAAATGCTGCCTCCTGTGGCTGTGAAGGTCACAGCAATATGAAGCATCTATACTTGGGGATCCTTTCAGCCCATCACAGGGTTTTGGTCAGACAAACCAGCCTGTAGTCCAAACCTGCATTAAGCATCTTTTGACATCAGTGCCGGGGAGAATGAAGTGACTACCTGACCCCTCCTGTCGGAATTTCATTGGAAATAAGGAGTGGAGATACTGAATATCTGAGGTCCATCCCACATTCAAACCCTCTGAGTAACAAATGGTTTAGAAATGACTGCTCAGGCCCAGGAATT
Source organism: Cetorhinus maximus (assembly GCF_964194155.1). NCBI lineage: Eukaryota > Metazoa > Chordata > Chondrichthyes > Lamniformes > Cetorhinidae > Cetorhinus > Cetorhinus maximus. Next base: position 13,991,654 of record NC_135900.1, read on the forward strand.
TCAGGACCAAAAGGCATAAAAGCAACTGTGTGTAGTAAGAAAGACCAGATGGAAAAATATTTCAACGCCATTGGAGGCGTTCCAAGTAGAGAAGAAAATGGCAAAGGTTTGAAGGATTGACACTGAGGGGAGAGACAGGTAGTCGATCCACCCATGGCTCCTGCATGAAACAGAATTTGAAAGCGTGATCAAAATGTGGTGGAATCCCAGTAGAGCTGGAATTCAATCCATATTCCACCCCTGACCCCTACCCCTTTCCTCCCACCTCCATCTTTTATTTACATCCTCTATAGTCCCAAGAGTTTCAGGACCAATCTGTACACCCGACAAGTTCTGGTGCCTTTCAAGCAACATCCAGTAATCCAGCCCTAAATTCCGCAGCTACCGATGACCGGACTATCACTGGGGCTGCAGAAATCCACTTTTTTTCCCTCATCACTCTGCAGGTTATTAGTTTTTCTCCGTTTCTTTTCCCATCTGTTTGGGTGTGTATATAAATTGCTTGTGACTGTATAATTTTGTTCAGCCTCTCTTGTGGTGTTGCTGCAACACTTTCTTCCTTTGGTACATATTTTACCATTCTGCTTTCCATTCTGTATCCCTTAAATACCCTTTCCTTATTTTAATTAAAAGTTTTATTCGGAAATGTTGGCCCAAAACCAAAAACCAGATAAGAGCACAAATGCCTGATCAGGCATCACTTGCAACACACTAAATAAGGCATAAAGTGATAACTCCACTGTGCAAAATCAATAAGGAGAAGAAATGAAGTAAACACATTAGTTAGTAAATTGGATGGCAATATTAATGAACAGGGAGGGGCGCTCTTGTAGAAGATCCCCTTTCTGGGTCCCCTCTGGGGAGAAGCAGGCACAAACTCAACGAGAAATGTCCCTCCCTGGCTTCATGAGGTATAGGCATCTCAGTAATCCCTGAGTCACTGCTAATGTAAAAATACAACCACATGCACAACGTTGGTTTAAAGAAAGTAGCTCTTAGTCCCCTGATGTACTGCTGAATTATTTATCAGTGTTAATGTCTTCATTTTCTCAATCTGGATCAAAGAGTGGGTCAAGAGGGAATTTGGCTTCACTCAACGAAGGCATGCAACATGTTGGCAAGTTGATGCTTACTGCACAAAGCCTCCAACAATCTAGGCAGAGCATATTGAGCGGTTTCTTTAGGATGCTAATTCACATTTGATGTACAATTTCCCTGTGTTACTCCACATTACATAGATAATACTAGACAGAATCACCCATGTCTTGCAATGACAATGCCTTAATGTAGGGAGCCTTAATAACACACGATCCAGCTTCTTTTTTGACGACCATTAGGAAAGCAACCTATTGCATGCTCAGTCAATTGTATTTGACAAGTGACTTTCTGAGCTTGAACTGTCTTTTAGAAGACAGATTACTCTGCTTGTTTGCTCAATTTCCTCTTTTTTTAATGGAGCTACAATGTAGTGACATAATATTAATCATCACACTGCAGTTTGTTCCTGCAGCAGACTGCACAGCAGCTAAATGAGGCACTCAGAGTATCACCTTAAATGAAATGTCCTACCTGACCTAAACAGAGTGCATATGTTTCTCAATTAGAAGTACCAACAATTAAAAAAAAAACAACTTTAATAATTGGCCTATTTCCCTTAGATAATCTATTCATGGCCAATTGTTTGCCCAGCTGAAGATTTTGTCAGTCTTTTGCTATTTAGTCTTTAATAAGGGTCAATTTTTTTTTTTATTCATGGGATGTTGGAGTCACTGTCTAGGACAGCGTTTATTCTTAATTGCCCTTGAGAAGGTGGTGGTGAGCTGCCTTCTTGAACCTCTGCAGTCCCTGTGGTGTAGGTACACCCACAGTGCTGTTAGGAAGAGAGTGACAATGAAGGAATGGTGAGCCAACGTGAAAACGCAAGCTGAAACACTCAGTGCTGCCAGAGTTGGGGGTGAAGAAGGGCGAGCACGGAAGGCAGCGTGGGCACAAGGGAGCGCGCAATGAAAGCTCCCTGAAGGCTGAGAGCTGCCTCAGGTGAAGACATGGCCCCAAAAGCCAAGAAGAGTGCAGCCCCCAGATTCAATGACACACCCCTGGGGCACCTTCTGGATGCCATGGAGGCCCACTGTGATGTCGTTGACCCTCACCCTGGCCGCAGGAAGCCCATCAGTCTCAGCACTCCAGCTTGGCAGGCGGTGGCAGAGATGGTCAGTGCCATCAAGAGGTTGGACGCCAGGGTAAGGCAACCATCTTATCACTCGAAACTCACACACTCCCAAGGCCATCACCACATTCACTGGCATCTCACTCACTGCCAGCTCAAGGGACATCATCTCTCACTCACTCACACACACCCTCACATCACCATCCAGCCTCAACTCTTCCAGAGACTGCCTCCTCAGCCCTCACCATCTTGAAACCACTTGTACAGATCACCATGTGCCCACACACACACACCCTGGGTTACCCTCCTTCCCCAGTACAGCCGTCACCCTGCAGCCTCTTCCCTTGCCTGAGGATACTTCTCCCCCTTCCCCAAGCAAGCCCTAGCACTGCAGCCATTAAAAAGCCATCCCTGTCTTATGGTTGCTCTGGTAGACCCTTCCATGAGCCTCCCCAAAACTGATGTGGTGCTGCCTGTGAAGCCTGGCACTGATCACTGCAATGCTGCCCGAAGGAAGGTTGACAAACTGTCGTGGACTTGATTTTCCAGACAGGTTTCTCATTAGAAACATCAAGCTTTATTCACAGGCTGCAGAGCAGTTACATACCTCCTTCAAGCTCCACAACAAGAAGAAGGACTCCCACTCTAAGGTTCCCCGTGCTTAGAGCTGATTTGTTCACACTGTCACGTGATATTATACAACACAATAGGTCTTAAAGCTACAATTACTACATCCCTGCCCCTTTAAACTTTTTGTACAGTTTGTATCTACAAGAACATCTACCTTCATGGCATTACAAATATATACAAGGTCATTGAATTATAAGGTGGTTTCCTGATCCGGGTGGAATTTCGCAGCTCCACCACTTTCGAATCTCTTACAGGATCCACGTTATCTGGAACCTCAACAACATAAGGTACCTCTTTAGGCACAGGCAGTTCAGGAAGGCGACTTAGGGCAACAGTATTGTTTATACACATCCCTAGTCTGTGCAGAAAAATGTTTTCATATGACAGAGACATCTGGTATATCTACCCTTGGTTGAACAATTTCAATAGGGACCACAGGTTCTACAATGGTTACAGGTGGAATATCGTTTTGTTGGGGTATCTCCCTTCTCCTCAAATGATCCACGTGTTTGCGGGTGATCTTGCCTCCACCTCTACGTGGTACGACAAGGGTCCTCTCAGAGAAACTATTGCACCAGGTAACCAACTCAATCCACCACTGAAGTTTTGTACGTACACTGCTTCACCAACAGTAAATTCTCACTCACGACTATGCAAATCATGATTTGCTTTTTGATTCCCTTCACTTTTCTCCGCCTTCCCCTCCAAATTGGGAAGTGTCAGGCTTAATCTCATTCAAAGGCATCATAAGTAACTCTGAAGATGTTGAACCTGTAGTAGTGTAGGGGGTTGTTCTATAGTGAAACAGTAAATGTGAAAATTTAGTCTCCAATGAACCTGATATTTTTTCATCCCAGCTTTAAAAGTCTGTGCTGCTCTCTCAGCGAATCCATTAGGCGATGGATGATATGGTGCCGTCTTTACGTGTTTGATACCATTTAGGCTCACAAATCTTTGAAATTCAGTGCTAGTAAACACAGTACCATTGTCTGAGATTACTTCTGGCAATCCATGTATAGAAAAGCTTTGGCGTAACTTTTCTATAATCGCACCTGACATTGGTGACCTAACTTCGTACACCTCTAGCCATTTGGAATGTGTGTCAATTATTAATAGGAACATGGTGCCTAGAAAAGGACCAATGTAATCTATGTACAGTCTCACCCAGGGCCTACCAGGCCATTCCCATGGGTGTAGCGAGTCCACAACTTCTGTAGTTGTTGGCATTTTATACAGTGTTTAACCACCTTCTCGATATCACCGTCCATGCCCTGGCACCAAATGTAGCTTCGCGCGATCATCTTCATTCTTGAGATTCCCGGATGTGCGCTGTGCAACTCTGCTAAGAGTGGTTCCCTTCCTTGTTAAGGAACAACTACTCGCACACCCCATAGCAGGATACCATCTTGACTGCTCAATTTATTCCTTCGAGTGAAGAGTTGCTTCAATTCGTCAGGTACTGGTTCCTGGGACCATCCTTTCAACACTTGGTGTCTCACTCTAGACAGGACTGGATCACGATTCATCCAGTTTCTTATCTGTCCTGCGCAGACTGGCGAGGAAGTCAGGAAATTCATCGCTAATATGATCTCTTAGGGAATTGGGGCATGTTCATTGTTCTCCTGCAAAGGAAGGCGACTTAGGGCAACACTATTGGTTATACGCATCCCTGGTCTATACACAAAAATGTTTTCATATGCGGATAAAATTACAGCCCATCTTTGAATTCTTGCAGAAGCTATGGGAGGGATAGCTTTTTCTTCACTGAACAGACCCAAGAGCAGTTGGCATTTTATAGGGTGTTTAACCACCAGTGTGGTCAGTGTCCTGAAGCTATTAATGTATATAAAATTATTGGAAAATATTTTTCTTTTAAATAGATGTTTAGTCTGTGAGTGTGGCTTCATTGGATTAAAGCCAACTAGTCTGGGTGCTTTGATGTGTACTAGTTTTGAAATGTCAGAGAGATAGAGTGCTTTTGCATTTTTTGAATAGAGAAGTGGGGATGATGTCCACGTAGACCATGACTTGAGATAGTCCTTCTAGCAAATTCTCCATCATCCTCTGGAAAATCATGCAGGTCAAGGAAACACCAAAGGGCAGATACATATATTGATATAACCCTTTGTGGGTGTTTATGATCACAAACTCTCTGAAGGTATCATCCAGTTCCAGCTGCTGATACACGTGACTCATATCTAGTTTAGTATAAGTTTGTTCCTCCTGCTAATTTAGCATAGAGATCCTCAACCTTGGGGATAGGGTATTTATCCAACTTGGCAGCTTTGTTTATGTTAGCTTATAACCCCCACAGATCCGGATGGCCTGATCGGTTTAAGACAGGGAATTGAACTGGCTGTCTGACCCCCAGCCTCTCTAAATGGTTCAATTTGGTATCAATCTTCTCCCTCAGAGCATATAGAACCGGCTTTGCTTTTCAAAAAAGAGGAGCTGCTTCTGAGTCAATGTAGACCTTCACCTGTAGAGCTTTGATTCTCCCCAGTTCATCTCAAAAAATCTTGCCTTTTTTTAGGCAGTTCTGGCAGTCCTCCTACTCATAGCTGAAAAAATTCAGACCAATTTAGTGTCATTTCTTTCAACCAGCCAACCATGACCTAGAAGACTTGGTCCTTCATCTTCTACTACCATCACTGGGAGTTGTGCTGTTTGGTGCTTATAATAAACAGGTACAGTGGTAATACCCTTCACTTGGATAACCTGGCCAGTATAAGTTTTCAATTTGGCTGAAGTCTGCTCCAAATTCAATTGTTGAGTACCCTTGTTTAAATATTTGAAGGTGTGCTCTCCTGCTACAGTGGTTGAAGCACCAGTGTACACTTCCATCATTAAAAGTTTTCCATTTACCTGCAGAGTGACAGTGATTGGCTCTGTCTTCCCTACGTTTACATTAAATAGGGAGTAAGTATCAGAATTGGTAGTTTCTGGTTCTTCCACATGATGTACTTGGATTAACTTAGTTTGCTGCCTGGGAGTCTCAATCTTGCTTTATAATGTTTCAGTGTGTGACCTCTGTTATGGCAAAAATAGCACTCCACCTCTTTGAAATGGCAAGCTTCAGGAGTATGATTGCTTCCGCATCAGTAATTATTCATTTACAGATTTGCTGCTGACCTGTTTCCTGAATTTATTTTACATTTCCGGGCAGCAAGACCTGTCTCCCACTTTGCAGCGGAGTCCTGGCTTTTTAGGCCACACCCGGCTGTCCATTCCCGCCCCGGCCGGAAAACGGCGCCTTTTTGTGCACCTCGTGTAGCCTGCGCTTCCCACTGGGCGCTTTCCATCACGAGCGCTATTTCCAATGCATTTTTAATATCGAGGTATACTTCAGCTAATAATTGTTATTGAATGGCATCATCTTACACACCGCAGACCAAATGATCCCTGAGCAAATCGTTTAGGGTCTCCCCGAAATCACAGTTTTCAGTCAGTTGTTTCAATTTTGCCACGTGTGTAACAATGGTCTACCCCCCACCCCGGGGTCTAATGCTCAAATTAAACCTGAACCTCTGCATGGTGACTGAGGGTTTGGGTTGAAAGTGTCCCTTAATGAGGTCTACCAATTCACCAAAAGGTCTGGGGGCATTCGAAGTCATCAAACTTCAGCTTAGATTATAGGTTTTACTCCTGCAAACGCTTAGGAGAATTGCTCTTCTCTTTTCCTCCCCCATGATTTTGTTTGTCAGGAAATGGAACCAGAGGCATTTTACATATTGACATCACTCATCTGTGGATGGTTTGAAGGGGGTAAATCCTGCCAAAATGGGGCCTATCTGGTGAGTATAGACTCCTTTTCTTATGCTTAAACAAGATATTCACAGTCGCTGGGTGAGGGACAATGCTGGACCCGATTTATCCTCATCACCAGTTTATTATGGACTTGATTTTCCATACAGGTTTCTCATTAGAAACATCGAACTTTATTTACAGGCTGCAGCAGCAGTTACATGCTTCCATCAAACTCCACAACTAGAAGAAGGACTCCCACTCTAAGGATCCCTGGGCTTAGAGCTGATTCATTCACATTGTCATGTGATACTACATAACACAATAAGTCTTAAAGCTACAGTGACTACATTCTTTAAAGCTGCAATTACTACAGAAACAAACAAAGAACAAAGAACAAAGAAAAGTACAGCACAGGAACAGGCCCTTCGGCCCTCCAAGCCTGCGCCAATCATATTGCCCGTCAACTAAAACATTTTGCACTTCACGAGTCCGTATCCCTCTATTCCCATCCTATTCATGTATTTGTCAAGCTGCCTCTTAAACAACACTATCGTACCTGCTTCCACCACCTCCTCTGGCAGCGAATTCCAGACACTCACTACCCTCTGCGTAAAAAACTTGCCCCGCACATCTCCTCTATAGTTTTCTCCTCTCACCTTAAATCTATGTCCCCTAGTAATTGACTCTTCCACCCTGGGGAAAAGTTTCTGACTACCTACTCTGTCCATGCCACTCATAATTTTGTAAACTTCTGTCAAGTCGCCCCTCAATCTCCGTCGCTCTAGTGAGAACAATCTGAGTTTCTCCAACCTCTCCTCATAGCTAATAACCTCCAGACCAGGCAGCATCCTGGTAAACCTCCTCTGCACCCTCTCCAATGCCTCCAAATCCTTCTGGTAATGTGGTGACCAGAATTGCACGCAATATTCCAAGTGTGGCCTAACCAAGGTTCTATACAGCTGCAGCATGACTTCCCAGCTTTTATACTCAATACCCCTGTCAATGAAGGCAAGCATGCCATATGCCTTCCTGACTACCTTATCCATCTGCGTTGCCACTTTCAGTGACCTGTTGACCTGCACACCCAGATCCCTCTGCCCGTCAATGCACTTAAGGGTTCTGCCATTTACTGTATAATTCCTGCCTGTATTAGACCTTCCAAAATGCATTACCTCACATTTGTCCAGATTAAACTCCATCTGCCATTTCTCCGCCCAAGTCTCCAACTGATCTATATCCCGTTGTATCCTTTGACAATCCTCTTCACTATCTGCAACTCCTCCAACCTTAGTGTCATCTGCAAACTTACTAATTAGCCCAGTTACATTTTCCTCCAAATTATTTATGTATACTACAAACAGCAAAGGTCCCAGCAGTGATCCCTGAGGAACTCCACTAGTCACAGCTCTCCATTCAGAAAAGCACCCTTCCACTGCTACCCTTCTATGACCAAGCCAGTTCGGTATCCATCTTGCCAGCTCACCTCTGATCCCGTGCGACTTTACCTTCTGTACCAGTCTGCCATAAGGGACCATGTCAAATGCCTTACTGAAATCCACGTATATAACATCCACTGCCTTTCCATCATCGATCATCTTTGTCACTTCCTCGAAAAACTGATCAAGTTAGTGAGACACGACCTCCCCTTCACAAAACCATGCTGCCTCTCACTAATACACCCATTTGCTTCCAAATGGTAGTAAATCCTGTCACGCAGAATCTTCTCCAATAATTTCCCTACCACTGATGTAAGGCTCACCGGCCTGTAATTTCCTGGATTATCCCTGCTACCCTTCTTAAACAATGGAACAACATTGGCCATTCTCCAGTCCTCTGGGACCTCACCTGTAGCCAATGAGGATACAATGATTTCTGTCAAGGCCCCAGCAATCTCCTCCCTTGCCTCCCTCAGTACTCTGGGGTAGATCCCATCTGGCCCTGGGGACTTATCCACTTTAATATTCTTCAAGACGCCTAACACCTCCTCTTTTTTGATCTCAACATGATCCAGGCTATCTACACACTCTTCCCTAGACAAATCGATTGCTAAGTCCTTCTCTTTGGTGAATACTGATGAGAAGTATTCATTTAGTATCTCTCCCATTTCTTCTGGCTCCACACACAGATTCCCACCTCTGTCCCTGAGAGGGTCTAACCTTTCCCTGGCTATCCTCTTGCTTTTTACATATGTATAAAAGGCGCAGGGATTTTCCTTAATCCTGATTGCCAGTGACTTTTCATGACCCCTTTTAGCCCTCCTGACTCCTTGCTTAAGTTTCTTCTTACTTTCTTTATATTCTCCATGGGCTTCATCTGTTCCCAGCCTTCTAGCCCTTACGAATGCTTCCCTTTTCTTTTTGACTAATCTCACAATATCCTTCGTTATCCAAGGTTCCTGAAACTTGCCATGCTTATCCTTCATCCTAGCAGGAACATGATTCTGGCAAGCAGGCTTATAATGAGATGCTAAAGTATCAGGTTCCTGACATACGACGGGTGGAGCGGATGATCGCAAACTGCTTTCACGATGGCGTGAAACCAATTTTTGGCCTTCTTGCCATATTGTCTGTCTCCACCTCCCCCTGCCCGCCCACCACCTGCCATGATGCCCAACACCAACGGGTCTGGAAAATTCCAGCCTATGGTGACATTTTGTGCATTTTCTAGTTAGTTGTTTAAAATCAATGTCTGAAGAGCTGGGTAACAAATTGATTGATTTAGAACATGAAATGGCTGTTAATGAACTAAAGGATGCACAACTGTACAGTGCCACTCTAATTAAACGAGAAGAAAAGATAATATACTCTATAGTTAATTTATAACGATATAGATACTCCATTATGCTACTGGTTTTCCATCGTTACTCTATTGCTACAATTACTTGACTACAGCTACATCACTACTCTTGGATCCATTACACATTTAACTTGAAAAGAGGCTGGCAAATGAAAAGGTTAATATTGTACCAGGACACCATTCATTTTAACATAACCTTTACAGAATGAATGACAGAAATATTAGATTTAAGATGAAACGTCACTGTCACCATTGTCCCCCTTTCTATCAAAGCAATTACAAAGAATCACATTTAATGTGGCTTTGCTCAGTGCTGTCTTTCTGTTGTTTCTTTTTGAATATTTCTGTTTAAACTTGAAAGCGATCGCACTAGCTGACAGTCTGTAAGAAGTAAACAGACAGCAGTAGAAATGGAGCCATAAATTCAGTAAAGTGTTGAGGCTTCCACTGTGTTAACTTAGCTCATGTTGAGATATTTAAGATCTCCTTCAAGTCAAATCTTCACATTAGCAGCTGCTGCTAAAACATCGAGTAAAATTCAACAGATATAAATTAAATAACCAAGTGAATACTTTGGAACTCACTTTATTTGATTTTGGTAATATTGTTCATTGTAATGCAGCTTATGCAAAACAAAAGCAATCACTCACAGGGAATACACTTTAAATTCTACATGATAGCAAACGAACAAGGAGTTTTAATTTCAGATATGACTGCAGGTAGGATTGGGGCCTGTGATTGAGGTTTGTGAATGAAAAAGGAGAAAAGAGAAGGAAGGAGAACATTAAATCCTAAATAATTAAAACATAGGAGCATAAGCATAGGGCTTAGAAGGACAAGGGCAGCAGATAGATGGGAACACCACTGCCTGGAAGTTCCCCTCCAAGTCACTCGCCATCCTGACTTGGAAATTGTTCCTTCACTGTCGTTGGGTCAAAATCCTGGAACTCCTTTCCCAACAGCACTGGGGGTGTACCTACACCATAAGGACTGCAGCAGTTCAAGAAGGCAGCTCACCACCACCTTCTCAAAGGCAATTAGGGATGGGCAATAAATGCTGGCCCAGCCAGCGAAGCCCACATCCCGTGAATGAGTGAAAAAAAAAAGAAACTGGACTGCTCTGGGTCAATTTTCAGACTAAAATGGATACCTAAAGGGTCCAATATGTTGGGCAGCAGGTGTATACTCATTCTGTGGCAGAAGGACACTACCCGCCATCTTAGTTAGGATTCCTCCTCCTCAAGTACCCAGGCCTTAAAATCCCTGTCCACGTGTAAATCAGGGGCAAGGGTTGGTGGGGGGGGTGGGGAGGGCTTTGCCTGTTTCAGGCCGTCTTTGCGAAATTTAATCGTGAATGACTGTGGCCTGTTGGTTAATCTTTTCAGGTGCTCAGCATCTAAACCAGCGATCATTAATGGGACAGCTGGAGGTTGCTACCTGATAGGTGATTTTTCTAAAGAAAGATTTTCTTGCTTATTGCAAGAGCGAGCCTCCCGGCTTCACATTAAATCCGAGGGCTGCTGCCGTCTATCGCTAGCTGATCGCTCCTATCCAGGCTTGGTTGCAGATCTCACTTGGCTTAGTCGCTGAAAATTCCACCATACCACAGCTAGCGCGCTGTCACTGGTACCCACAGAGAGTGCCCACAGCTTGTCCCAGTTCAAACAGGATCCCATTTACCGGCCTGCGGACTAAGGCCAGGTAAAGGATTGGAGAATTACGCAGAAGGGTTGGCTAGAAATAATGTAGCAATGTTTATCCAGGACTCTTAATATGTACCCATGTGAAACCGGCCGTTTGTCATCGGTTTACCCAGTGGACGAGTTGCGGAAAAGTGAAATGGTTTCCTTGGCGTTGTAATTTTATTTAATGAGAAGCTTTATTTGGTGCAACGTGAAACTAAAATGTCCCATTGCAGATTGTAAAAAAAAAAAAGCCCATTTCACGGGCCACTCTAGGTAAAATCACTTAATCTCGCTGGAACCTGACCTCATTACTTTTGGTTGCTATTGTGTAAATGTCAAAGCTAACAGAGGCCTCTGGAAGAGGAGCAGTCCACTGAGAGGAATAAATATTTTTTAAAAGGCATGCCTCTCAGGATCCATGTAATTGTCCATACCGTGTCGTGACTCTGCTCACCACGACACTCTTGGCCTTTGACCCTGTCAAACCCCCTCAAACCTTCCAATTTATTTCTGGGGCCCTGTGAATAGAAGCAAGTGGATCAGATTTTGCCTAACAGACGTTCTGTTACCACATTAAGGCATCTGGATTTCAGTTATTGTGCGCACCCTAAAGTCCGAACAGTGACAAAGCATCGCAAGAGACTAATTGGTCTATCGGAGTGAGATTTATTACGAAAAAGTGCGGGACATCCATAAAGCCATTTAAGCCCCGGGAACAGTTTACTTTTCAGGATGTGACTTGTCAGATTAGATTATACATGCAACCCAAAAGGAGTAAGGATTCTAGATTAGTGACATGGTGCTTTTTAATGTTGTAAAACAGTAAAGGGCTTTCAGCCCCTGCAGGTTATAAATATTAATATGAAAACAAAATTACTTAACCAAATTTACTTTTTCAAATGGTTAGTGAAAGGGCTTTAAAGAAATGATGAATTTAAAGGGGAATGAGGGCATGCATTGAAACAGGGAAACCTGCTGATATCAGCGAGACCTATCAGAGGTATCCCACTTACGTTGTCCTCATTCTGCCTATCTCTGCCCCCTCAAGATTTATGCCCCTTCCTTCTGCCGGGTCCTCACCTCTTTGCCGTGAACTTGGCATCCACCCGAAGTACTAGTCAAGAAGGTAGTTTCCACCTTCACCCGTTCACCCGGTGGTAAACTGGCGGAAAGGAGTGCCCACCCGTGTACAACTCGACCGATTTCCTGTTCCTTTGATGGCAATGAGAGGGAAAATCGTACCGCGTGCAGAGTGGGCAGGCCATCTGAGACCTCCAGTTTATGCACCCCACTGCCCCACCCTAGTTATCTCCAGCGGAATAAAAACCAGACCAGCTAGCTATACAATGGGTTGGCACTCACCTCTGTCAGTCTACTGGCCAGATGGGGCAAGTGAAATGATCCGCACTTGTACGAAGTACAGTGGAGACTAATTAAAATCCTGGGTGCCTTTGTAACTCAGGATGCAGCGAGACAGGAAGGCACAGTGATATTCACCCAAGCTGACTGCCTTAATTCCACTCGCTTTAGTATGACAAAGTAACGAGGACTGCCAACAGGATAATTCACTGCTCTAAGTTTTCTTTTGCTCCATTATTTCAGTGCTTTGTTACACAAGAGCTCCATTAAGATTTCAGCTCATGCAATATTTACCGCTTCTGCCTCAGCCAAGTTAGGCTGCAGCACTAACTCAAGGAGTGCTGGCAGATCATTGCCTTTACAGGTCAGTGGATAACAGTAAATCAGGCCACAGTAGCCCTCTGGAATTACTATATCAGGGAGCCACTTAGCAACTGTCATCAGTAAACAGTATGGTCCAGGCCACAACAGCTGAGCTTCTTACGGATTTCAATTTATTCCTTAAGCAAACTATAATTTCCTAAATTGTAAGGAAGAAAACATTATCACAGTCATGGCAACTTACATATATTTTTATCAACATCCCTCACTGAGGGAAATGTCTCTGGCAAGGCCTCAGTAGGTTGAGTGGCTTCCCTTTGTGCCATAATGAAGCTATGACTCCTTTTCAATGGGAGAACCGGACACCCGCCGGGAGATGTCACAACTGGGAAAACTGAAGACATTGGGTGGGATTTCCCAGCCCCGCCCACCACCGGAATCATCCGGTGCCGCCGAAAGTCGATGGTCTTTTGGCTGGGCCGCCGAATCTCCCACGGCGGGTCCTGCGGCGAGATCCCGGCCATTTGTTGATGAAATAGGTTAAAAGGAGCTTTTGAGGAATAGGACCAAACTAGCAAAGCGAAGTTATCAGGGAGAGATTTCAGAGGGAATGGGCACTGTGACTGAACGACTGGGGCCAGACTTTCCTCTCCCGATACGGGCGGGATGAGGCCTCCTGAAGGTTTAATAAAATAATTAAATAACTATTGCTAAATGTACGAACATGTCCCAGCTCATGTGACACTGTCACATGAGGGGATATGTTTAAATAATGTTTCTCTTCATTTATTCGAAACTTTCATTATCAACTTAATCTCCCTGAGGTAGCTCCGTGCCTCAGGGAGATTGCTGCGCTCTTTCATGCGCATGCACGAAAGAACGCAGACCCCAACTCTCCCTCCTCCCCCCGCCCACATAGGTTGCGCTGAGCGCTACTGGACGCTCGTTATGCTGGGCGGGCCTTAATTGGCCCACCCACGTGGATGGTATTCGGCTCCACGCCCGCTCCCTGCCCACTCCAGCCCAGCCCGCCCGACATAGATAAGATGCAGCCTATGGAGTTTGATGCACACGTGTAGTTGCTGCTGCTGTCTTGTAGATAAAGTTAAATGTTTACACTAAGAAAAGTTGTCTGAAAGATCAATTCTCTAACATCCACATCCAAGTAGAGTTAGCAAATTTTTTTTTGACATCAATGACTGGAAATAAATCAGCCCATTTGAACAGTGCCAACACAAGAAACACCGAGCTATAGCAACAACTGACTTGCATAATTCTGATAGTTAATAATATTTTCACCCGCCTCACCAATATTTCCTCTCTCCTTTTGAATGGCAATTTATATTGCTATATAATATAAAAATAAAACAGAAAATCCTAAAAAGCTCAGCAGGTTTGGTAGCATTTGTGGAGAGAGAAACAGAGTTAACATTTCGAGTCCGTATGATTCTTCTTCAGAGCTAAAGAGAAGTAGAAATGTGATGGATTTTATACTGTTTAAGAGGGGGCGGAGCAGGTGGAACAAAATAGAAGGTCAGGGATAGGTGGGAGCTAAGGAGAGATTAACAAAGGTGTCATGGACACAAGACAAAGGACGTGTTAATGGTAGTGTTAAAGACTAAGGAAGGTGCTGATAGTGGCATAAAGGTCAGATAGCAGAATGTGTTAATAACAGAACAAGGGTCAGTGCTCATGAACACAAAACATTAAAACAAGTGACAGATAGCCCTGCGGGGGATGGGGGTGTAGTTTGGGGAAAAGGATAAAAAAATGAACAAATCATTAAATATAATAAACAAATAAATAAAAATTGGATTAAAAAGGGAGTCAAAAGGGAGGAGAGATTTCATGATCTGAAGCTGTTGAACTCAATGTTAAGTCCAGAAGGCTGTAAAGTGCCTAATCAGAAGATGAGGTGCTGTTCCTCCAGTTTGCGTTGAGCTTCACTGGAACATTGCAGCAGGCCAAGGACGGACATGTGGGCATGAGAGCAGGGTGGAGTGATGAAATGGCAAGTGATAGAGGAGGTCTGGGTCATGCTTGCGGACTGAGTGAAGGTGTTCGGCAAAGCGATCACCCAGTCTTCATTTAGTCTCCCCAGTGTAGAGGAGACCGCATTGGGAGCAGCGAATGCAGTAGACTAAATTGAAGGAGGCGCAAGTGAAGTGCTGCTTCACCTGAATGGAGTGTTTGGGGTCTTGGATGGTGAAGAGGGAGGAGGTAAAGGGGCAGTTTCTGCACCTTCTACGATTGCGTGGGAAGGTGCTGTGGGAAGGGGACGAAAAGTCGGGGGGTAATGAAGGAGTGGACCAGGATGTCACGGAACAGTCCCTACGTAATGCCGATGGGGGGGAGGGGAGGACGTGTTTGGTGGTGGCATCATGCTGGAGTTGGCGGAAATGGCGGAGGATGATCCTTTGAATGTGGAGGCTGGGGTGAAAAGCGAGGTTAAGAGGGACCCCATCATGGTTCTGGGAGAGCAGGGGAGGGGTGAGGTCAGATGTGTGGGAGATGGATCAGACACAGTTGAGGGCCCTGTCAACCACAGATGGGGGGGCAACCTCGATTAAGGAGAAAGGAAGACATGTCAGAAGTGCCATTTTGGAAGGCGGCATCATCAGAACAGATGCGTCAGAGGTGGAGAAACTGAGAGAATGGGATGGAGTCCTTACAGGGAGCGGGGTGTGAGGAGCTGTAGTCGAGGTAGCTGTGGGAGTCGGTAGGCTTGTAATGAATATTGGTGGACAGTCTATCACCAGAAATGGCAGCAGAGAGGTCAAGGAAGGAAAGGAAGTATCAGAGATGGTTCATGTGAAGGTCATTGAGGGGTGGAAATTGGAGGCAAGGTTTTTCCAGGTCTGGACGAGAGTATGAAGCGGCATTGATACAGTCATCGATGTACTGAAAGAAGAATTATTGAAGGGGGCCTGAGTAGGACTGGAACGAGGATTTTAAAAAATATTTCATGATTTGTTCATTTTTTAATATCTTTTTCCAAATCCCCCCTCACCCACAGGGCCATCTGTCAGTTGTTTCTATGTTGTACTTTCACCAGTGCTGACCCTTGTTCTACTACTAACACCTTCTGCAATCTATCCTTTATACTACTCTCAGGCCTCCTTTACTCTTCACCACTACCATTCACACTCCCTCTGTCTTGTGTCCATGACATCTTGTCAATCTCTCCTTGGCTGTCACCTATCCCTGACCCTCTATCTTGTTCCACCCCCTCTTAAACAGTATAAAATCCATTATTTCTACTTCTCTTTAGCTCTGAAGAAGAGTCATACGGACTCGAAACATTAACTCTGTTTCTCCCTCCACAGATGCTGCCAGACCGGCTGAGTTTTTCCACTATCCGCAGTATTTCGCTTCTATATTGCTATACAGCTGCTTATAGTTGCTACCTCAACTGAAGGCAATGACTGCCAGACCGATATTTGACCATGAGGGCCTTCACAAACTGACTCTCTTCCTAATGAACTTTCCAGT
The DNA here is from genome assembly GCF_964194155.1 of Cetorhinus maximus. Taxonomy (NCBI): domain Eukaryota; kingdom Metazoa; phylum Chordata; class Chondrichthyes; order Lamniformes; family Cetorhinidae; genus Cetorhinus; species Cetorhinus maximus. The sequence continues at coordinate 14,007,851 of NC_135900.1, forward strand.
CACAGGAGAAGGAAGCGTGTTTGATTCCCATTCCTTCCTAACCAGGGGCAGTGAGGTCAAATGTAACGCTGCTTCTCCAACCTTTGCGTCATTGCTGAAATGGGTGAACTTAGCACAATACCAAGACCCACATGCTCTATTAATCCACTGAGCTGTTTCAAGACCACTTTAGCAACTTTAGCTGTATTTTCCTACCAGATAGGTAAATGTTTTTCTTACGTAGCCATTTGGGACATTTTAAAGTGTCACTTGCTCTCACAGAGATGCACTGCATGCTGAAAGTGAAACCCACAATTTGGACCAATACTCTAGTTGGAAATTTGAAAAACAAAGATACAATGCCAGGTTTCTTTGGGCTGACAATAGACTACACGTGAACAGTTTTCAACACTTCTTTTTCACTTCTCATTGAACTCGTGTAATAATGGATGATTACGATCCGCGTAAATAATCGTCGTAATTTCTAAATGACACCAAATAAACAGGCGTGACAGCAATTTTTAAAACACATCAGAATATAATTCCGCAATACATCTTCGTAACCTCCTCCAGCCCTAAAATTCTCCAAGGTCTCTTTATTTCACCAATTCTGGCTTCTTTGCCTTACTTTTCAACAGTGTATCATTGGAGCCCATATGCCTTCAGTCATCCAAGCCCTCAGATTTGGAATTTCCTCCCTAAATCCCTCTGCCTCTCGACTTCTCTCTCATCCTTTAAGATGCTCCTTATAACCCAGTTCTTTGGCAAAACATTTGGTCACCTGTCCCCTTACACTGTTTTAAATTTTGATTGATAATGCTCCTGTGAAACATTTTAGGATGATTTACTACATTAAAGGTGCTATAAAAATACAAGTTGTTGATTCCCGTAATGTTTAGGAGCTGGATGCAGTGGAGCTCTTTAGCCTTTCTGTTTCTGACTTGGAGGGAAAACAGCACACTGCAACCCTGTCAAGCAAATGATAGTGTACAAATCTTGGGGCAGAATCCTCCCTCCCCACCCGTGGCAGGTTTCGTGGCGAGCGGGAGTGGAGAATCCAGCAGCAGGCAAAAAGTCTCAAATCCACCATCGTAAAAGTAGGTTGCAATTCTCCCGATGGTGCGTTTGTGGCAGGTCGGTTGTACCGCCGACTAGTGGCGCGAACGCTATTTGCATTCATTAACATCGCATGAATGCTCATTAAAACAGCTGGAATCTTGCCAGCGGGAATTTACTTTGACCTCAAACCCATTTGAAAAGGGTTTGAACAGCGCACCTGTCGGACCTCAGTTGGCTGGGAACTTCGAGGTGTGCGGAACATAGCGCTGCACCGGTCTTGTTGCGATGAACGCCACCATGCTGGGGCTGTAGGGTTGGTCTGCTCTTACTCTTTGCCCACATTGTCCCGAAGAACGCGTGACACTCATGCAGGCCTCCACTTTCAGGAACTAGCACTTCAGCCGGGGGTGGGCCGCGAGGAGAAAGTGGGGTTGATGAACACGAAGGGGGCCATTGGGAGGGAAGGCTGTGGAATGGCAGCGAGGGGGGAAGGGCAAACACGAACGGGGGGGTCTTTCTGGGGTCACCCTCTAAACTCTTGTTGCCACAGGAGTGAACAGGGGTCAACTTAGAAAGGAAGGAGGAAGACCTCCTTGTGATGAAAGCTGCTGAAAGACAATGGCTTCATTAGCCCTTGTTAAAGGGCTACTCAGAACTCACAGTTGCTGCACCTCAAGGTTAACACATAGGGATGTAGACTTTGGGAATGCAGACAATAGTGAAGGAAGCACAGCTCTATCATATATGGCATTCTATCAATGAAGGCTGTCACCTGTTCACCAGATTTGATCTCCCAATGGGCCAAAGGACATCCGCTCATTGACCATGAGCAACTGATTGGTCATTAATATGCCACATCAGAGATTGGAGCACAGAGCTAGGTTGGGCTGCTCACCTCACTGAAATATTAGTATCCCATGCAGCGCTCAGGATGTTGCATATCTGCAATGCCATCTTGGTCACCATGATGTGTGTGCTAGTGTCTCAGGGACAAGGCCGCATCAGCCACCATGCAAGTAGGGCAGGAAAAAGTACAGACCCTTACAGTTTCCATACGTTTCATCTTCTGAACTTAACTTCCTTACCCCTTGAATCATTGATGTCTTCAATGCTTCCCTTCAGAGAGAAGGCAAAAGCACATATGGATCCAGGGCTCAATGCTGCTTTTGTCAGGGTCCTAATACAATAGAGGAGGTGACGGAGGGAGAGGCGACTCCGCGCAGAGGAGGGACATGGTCAAGCAGAGCCTGAGCATGAACAGGAGGGTCAGGAGGAGAGAGTCAGACAACTGGGGCAACTCGCCAGCCCTAGAGTTTGTCATAGAAGAGTCTCCTATTTACAAATGAGTGGGAGACAATGCTGTGCACATCTGTGCTTGTCCCGAGCTCTGGTACATCACATATGCCACATTCTTCGTGAAGACCTGATGCCACGTGAAGTTGGACGGTATCCCTTGCCAGTGGCTTTGAAGGTGACCGCAGCACTCAATTTCTTGGCCCCTGGTACTTTCCAAGGATCAACAGGGCACCTGTGTGGCTTTGCTTAGTCCGCAACACAATGATGCAAAAAGGAGGTCACAGATGCCCTTTATGAGAAGGTCCACCATTATGCCAGGTTTGCTCTAGGTGAAGATAGCCAGGCTGCAAGACTCACTGGCTTCGCTGCCATCTCAGTCTTCTCAAGAGTACAGGGTGCAATAGACTGCACCCATGTGGCTATACGGGCTCCAAAGCAACAGGCTCTAATGTTTATAAACTGCAATGGCTACCATTCCATCTATACCATTCCATCAATGTACAACTGGTTTGTGATCACTGGAAGTACATTCTGCACGTTTGTGCACGGTACTCTGGGAGTTGCCATGACCCCTACAACCTGAGTCACTCCTGGATGCCTGAGATTTTCAAGGGGCTGTTACGTCTGCAGGGATGTCTGCTTGGGGTATCCACTGAAACGCTGGCTGATGACACCAGTGTGTCGCACTCAGAGTCCTCCCAAGGAGAGGTACAATGCTGCTCACAGCTCCACACGCTCCCTTAAAGAGCAGACCATAGGGCTTCTGAAGATGCGCTTCAGAAACTTGCACCGCTCAGCTGGCTCACTCCAGTACACTCCCGACAGGTTTCCCACATCATCACAGTGCATTGCGCTCTTCACAATCTGGCATTGCAAAGAGGGGAACCCCTGCCAGAGAATGACTGGGAGGAAGATGTGAGCTCATTGGAGGATGAAGATCTGGAGACCCAGGAGCCTCAGGAAGCTGCTGAGGGTCAGTATGAGCGCGGTTGCGCCATGGAGGAAGGAAGATGTGGGCGACGTGCCCGTGATACCTTAATTACTGAAAGGTTCCAGGAAGAGTAAAGTTAATTGAGGGAATGTGGCCACATCTCCCCATGTCCTCAATGCCATTTTCTTTAAACTAAGGGGATGTCTACCCACTTGCAGTGAGAAGGAGTCTTGCATTCACACTTGCATGTTCTGTTCCCCGCTAATGGTTGCGTGAGACCCCCTGAAGAGAGTAGCCGTTTGAGTGCATGATGCCATGATGGGAGCTTGATATTGGAGGGAGTTGAAGGATGACTTACCTTGGCGGAGCGGATGAGATCATTCATCCTCTTCCAGCACTGGATGGCATTTCAGACGCAGCTGCCAACTGCGCTGACCCGCTCCCCGACGACCTCCCAGGCCGGAGAGGTGAGGCTGCTGTGTTTCCTGCAGCCACTCCTGTGATAGAGCATGTGCCTGTGTGCTGGCACCCCTCTGATCAACGCCTGGAGGGCCTGATGGGTGAAGCAGGGTGTTGCCACCTTCTTCAGGCTCTTGGCTTTCGTCTTCAGGCTCTTGGCCTTCGTCTTCGTCTTCATCTTCTGGCTGCCAGACCCCTCTGGTGGGCTGGAGAGACTGAGGTTGTGCATTTGACTGACCTTTAAATATGGCGCCTGGACCTTTGAACCCACCAGCTGACGGCGGCCACACCAATCGACTCCTGACCCGCCAGGTGATTCAGACCAATACGCGCCTTTGCTTAATGAGGCTCCAAGCGCGGAAGCAGTCATGAGTTCCCGCCATTCCGGACAGCTGGGTGGTCTCATTTCTGGAAAATTCCGCCCTTAGGATCTAAGCATTTTTGCGCTCAATTAGAAGAATCAAACCAAAGCGATTCCAAATTCCCAATACTATCACCTATTTTCACCGCGTCAAAGTAAATGAGCGGGGAATACGTGAAACATGTTAGACTAAGGCGTTCAAAAACACTTCTATTCATCTACTGGCTTCAGGTTTGTATTAAATTGCATGCGACTTGAATCAAGGCTTTTGTAATTTGTCATGTTTGCATATTTAAAAAAAAAATGCATTTTGCAATCCAGGTGAACTCGTTCAGTTGATCACTAAGATTCCTTCTTCAAATCCACATCTAAGGAGAACTTCCGAAGGTATTTTGGAAGAATTTCTATCCAGGAATCAGCCCCACCCGGTTACTTGAGCTGCTATAGAACTTGGCACTGATAATAAACAGGAGGAGAGAGCGCTGTAAGTTGTGGAAAGCACTTCAGCCTCTCTGTGGATTTGCTTTTCCTCTTTCTTGGATATCACCTTTACCAATACTTCAGATGTATCTTTTTGTCTTTAACCTTTGGAAAGTATCAGGTCATTTCGAGCATAAACTGCTGTGTGTCTGTCTAACCAGCGATGTGAGAGAAGACTTGAAGCCTTCGCCATCATCTAATGATGCAAACAAAGCTGCGACTGAGACATAGACATGTCTCGGGATCTCCTCCTCCTGTGCATGTCTTTTCTTCTGCCACTACCACTGAGGACACACAAATGCTGCTAGAATATCAATGCTGATGAGCTGCCCTCACTCAATAGTGTTCCTTGAAGAAGAAGGGTTAGAAATGCTTATATCACACACTTCAAATAAAAATTTAAACACATACTCCTGACGTCATACAAGGGTGCGGAGACTAGTTCAACTGAGGTTGACATCACAGGAATATGAATCTCACAGTGGGACACTATCACTGAGCGGGAGCAAGGCTAAGCCTCGAGGATTCTAAAGTACAAAATCACAACTCCTTCAGTTGACAGGAACATTCACATAGCCATCAAATTTGTTAAGAAAAGTGCAATTTATTTACATGCCTAGCACACCCATGACCCAAAAGTGACATCAATTTTTCTTAACTTTCCGACTCTACTACTACGCCTGGGTGCAGCCCCGCTACCTGCAGCAGAGGTGGAGGCAGCCTGCTGACTGACACATCCAGGTGTCTGCGATGACCTTGGCAGATGGTCCTCTGGTGGCCCGAGGCCTGGAGGGCCCCAGCCCGATCAGGGTCACCTTCTCAGGGGCAGCAGCGCCCTCAGCAGTCTAAGAAGCTGGAGTGAATGGGGTCACGGGCAGAGGGGGCTGAGCGCGGTTGCACACCCTTGGAGTGTCCTGAGAGGAGGCCCCACGAAGTGTCCGGCTGACGCTCATCCTCCCTGTGGGTCCCCGAGTGCCCCGCCTTGACTCCTGCCGGAGATGGTGCACCTGGAGGGAGGTCAAAGTGTCTTGTCCTCATGTCACCTATGTCTTGATGGTGCCCACCAGGGTGTGTAGCCGTGGAGTGCAGGACCGGGCACAAATCCAGCAAGACCTGCTGGACCAAGGTCTACATGGTGGTCGCCAGCCTTCCCATGCTGACCTCGCGGCACTTGCATGTCACAGCCATGACATCAGACAGAAGGCGGACGGACTCCGCCATCATTCGCTCCAGTCTGCTGAATGACTGTCGAATCTCTGCCTGTTGTTTTGTCACCTGTCTTTGCATCTCCAGCATTGATTTGGCGGCCGCTTCCAGAGGCTCATCATCTGACTCGGACTGAGTGGGCAGCTGGTCTCCATCCGAGTGTGAAGACCTGGGCTGTCACTGTCTCCGGCTGCTGTGGGGATGAGTCAGTGAGGCGGTCCCCAGAAAGTGAGCCGGAGTCGAATCTACATCTGCGCCCCACCAACGCGTGTGTCTCTGAGCTGGTGGAGGGTGCGTGGGAGCGCCATGACGGTCCTTCGGGAGCTTCCGCTTCGGGTGTGGTCTAGGGGCTCACACTGGTGCTCGACTGACACGGGGGCCTCGATCCACTGGTGCCGAGAAAATAGAGTTTCAGTTAATGAACATGAACTAGATAAGACTGCACGTGACTCACTGTGAATGTCAGGATTTCATGAGGTGATTGAGCTGTGATCCGTGCTAGGTTGGTGGGAGAGTCCGATCTCCCCTTCCCCACAGGAGTGATCCCTTTCCTCCCTAGCCAGCTCAGCTACAGTTCCTCAAACATAGTGGGGGCAATGATGTCAGCGGCCCCTTGCCCGGTCCGCACTCTCTCGCAGCCAGCTTGGCCTGAATGAAGAAGAGGAGAAGGCTTGTGATGAGAAGGGACGGAGCAGTGGTTGGGTGAGGTGCATGTTCCCTGTGTGTGGTGAGCCCTCCCCAGAAGGGCCAGAGGATGGAGTGTGAGCAATGTGATAGATGGGATGGTGGTGATGTGAAAGTCTCGGGGAGAGAATGAGTGTTGATATGTGTTCCCCGCTAATGGTTGCGTGAGACCCCCTGAAGAGAGTAGCTGTTTGAGTGCATGATGCCTTGATGGGAGCTTGATATTGAAGGGAGTTGAAGGATGACTTACCTTGGCGGAGCGGATGAGATCATTCATCCTCTTCCAGCACTGGGTGGCATTTCGGACGTGGCTGCCAACTGCGCTGACCCGCTCCCCGACGACCTCCCAGGCCGGAGAGGTGAGGCTGCTGTGTTTCCTGCAGCCAGTCCTGTGATAGAGCCTGTGCCTGTGCGCTGGGACCCCTCTGATCAACGCCTGGAGGGCCTGATGGGTGAAGCAAGGTGTTGCCACCTTCTTCAGGCTCTTGGCCTTCCTCTTCTGGCTGCCAGACCCCTCTGGTGGGCTGGAGAGACTGAGGTTGTGCATTTGACTGACCTTTAAATATGGCGCCTGGACCTTTGAACCCACCAGCTGACGGCGGCCACACCAATCGACTCCTGACCCGCCAGGTGATTCAGACCAATACGCGCCTTTGCTTCATGAGGCTCCAAGCGCGGAAGCAGTCATTAGTTCCCGCCATTCCGGACAGCTGGGTGGTCTCATTTCTGGAAAATTCCGCCCTTAGGATCTAAGCATTTTTGCGCTCAATTAGAAGAATCAAACCAAAGCGATTCCAAATTCCCAATACTATCACCTATTTTCACCGCGTCAAAGTAAATGAATGGGGAATACGTGAAACATGCTAGACTAAGGTGTTCAGAAACACTTCTATTCATCTACTGGCTTCAGGTTTGTATTAAATTGCATGCGACTTGAATCAAGGCTTTTGTAATTTGTCATGTTTGTAGATTTAAAAAAAAAATGCATTTTGCAATCCAGGTGAACTAGGTCAGTTGATCACTAAGATTCCTTCTTCAAATCCACATCTAAGGAGAACTTCCGAAGGTATTTTGGAAGAATTTCTATCCGGGAATCAGCCCCACCCGGTTACCTGAGCTGCTATAGAACTTGGCACTGATAATAAACAGGAGGAGAGAGCGCTGTAAGTTGTGGAAAGCACTTCAGCCTCTCTGTGGATTTGCTTTTCCTATTCCTTGGATATCACCTTTACCAATACTTCAGATGTGTCTTTTTGATCTTCATCTTTAACCTCTGGAAAGTATCAGGTCATTTCGAGCATAAACTGCTGTGTGTCTGTCTAACCAGCTCTCCAGCCCCAATGTGTTCTGGCGTGCCTGAGTTTGAGACAAGCTTGTTTGAACTGGTTGCTGTTTTAATTTTTTTTACAGGTCGGTTGCTCCAAAAACAAAAAGAATACGGCCAGCTTTATTCTTTTAAAGCTTGTTCGGGCTTCCTAAGCAGGCCCCTGGTGTCTCTGCTTTCCTGCAGCCAGCAGTCATTGGGGAGGGAAGAGTTGCCTCAGAAGATCTTGCTGTCGGGTGGCAACTGTGGTAGATCTTATCACCACTTCAGCTCTGAGACTCTAATTGAACCAGTCAACATCTGTTAGGGAATGATTTTTCTCAGCTACTCAGAAGTACTAATGCACCCTGCGAAACCCTTATCTCGATAGGCTTGGCAGATAGGGGTGGTTTGGCTGAGCAGGTTGTGTTTAATATTATGCTATCTATGCGGCTAAATAAGACTCACGCTACAAGGTATCTTTCATTTAATTAGGATCCCTCGCCGCCTACAAATGTGTAACAGTTTTTTGTGGAGGGTATTGGAGTGTTGTCAACTTGATGATTTTTTTTTCTTCATCAAATAGTCTTTGTAGGGCTTTTTATTGTTAACAAAATGGCCTCGCTGTACTGTGATTCGCCTCAGGTCTTCCCAGTCTCGGTCGGAGAGACTGCCACAGTCGAAGAGAAGAGGAAGAGGAAAAAGAAAGACACGCGAGGCGAGAAAAAGGGACAATCTCAGGAGCTTTAATATGTTAAGGGTATTGGGCAGGATTTTCGCCCTGAGGCAGAGGTGGGTTTGGAGGTGGGGCAAACGCCGGCAACTCTTCATTACCGGCCGACGTGCTGTCCCGCTGAGATGTTCCTGCCTTTGGCCTATTTTTAAGGAGGTGGTTTAGGGTGGATGGCCAAATAAGATCAAAGCAAAATTCTGAGGATACCGGAGATCGGAAATAAAAACAGAAAGTGCTGGAAAAAGTCAGCAGGCCTGGCAGCATCCGTTGGGGTGGGAGAAACAGGGTTAACGAGAGATATGACTCTTCTTTGGAACCCGATTCATATTGGACTCGGAACGTTAATTCTGTTTCTCTCTCCACAAATGCTGCCAGACCTGCTGAGTTTTTACTGCATTTTCTCTTTTTATTTTAGGTCAAATAAAGTGTCAGTTATAGGCACTCTTCACACGCTGCCTGGATTTCTGAGACAGCAGACAGGCTTCCCAATGTGGCCAGCACCCGTAGATGGAATGGTGGCTGCCTCCTGGTGGCAGGCTGGGAGTGTGCAGGGGGGGGCACACTGGGCTGGATCCACTGGTCACACCCACAGCTGAAAGCCATGCTGTGGAAGGGTGCTCCCTCTACAATGATGATCTGGGAGCTGGGACCACAGTATATTTTGCATGATTTACAAGCCTTCGATGGGCACCTCCACCTTGAGGCGGCCTCGTGGTCTCCTACATACGGTGGTAGTGCCCACCTCTCCCCAGTGGGGTTACCAGCTGACCAGAGGCTCGGGCGATCCCATTGGCCCTTCCCATGCTATGGAGCCCCAGCCTCCACCTTCCTAACTTAGCCATGGCTTCCAGAGGTGACCTTTTAATTGGCCACCTCCTTGAAAATCTCCTGTCAGGGCCCTGGCATGACTACCTCCCGGTTGCCAACCTAGATTTCAGCCCGGTGTTGGAATTGGCACGCTGGAACTAAAATTCAGCCCATTGTATCAAGCATTCGTAGCCTGGAAGTGTCACACGTTCTTCCTGTCACACCTTCCATGTTACGCATTTTTGTTGCCACTCCTGTTGTTGTCGAATAGAACATCCTCCAATTCACCGTCAACAAAATCATTGCAGTTTTGCTGGCACTGTTGCATTTTCCAAGGGTCTTCTCACAGACTTGCACTTGCTTAGAAAGATGGAAGCATCGCAAAGCGGCAACTATTTTCTTATTCATTCCCCTGCTCAATGCCTGAAATTCTTCAAATTTCACCTCCGTTCTGCCTAGCCAAAGTGAGCACCAAAAATATCTGTATGTAGTTTAAAATTTACACTTGCCGTCTGATCCAGTATTGATATGAGTAGAGATTGCTGTACTATGGCACCAATATTTTTGCTTTGGCAGTGTGATTTGAAATTTTGAGCTTGCAATGAATATTTATATCATAATTTACCACTATTGAGCCAAGTGCTGGGGAGGAAAGTTCATATGCTCGCAACACTTAAAAATAGACATTCCCTTTCTTGGAAGATGCCACAAGAAAGGTGTAATATTTATGTCTAGGCAGGAACTTTAGTCATAGGAACTTTTGTACTCTGTGTGGAGGTGATATTGTGTGACACATTCCTCACTGCAGGAGTCCATGTTTGCTCGTGTCTATAGTCTGTGTGTACATTCAATAAAGCGCTAGTCCTTGTCATAAATGTCTCCAAATATTATAACTAGGTACAAATCCTAATAAATGGTGATAAGAATAGAATTATTTAGCACGACTACCTGGTTGTTGCTTTATTGAGCAGTGGTGCACACTCTGGGATGTTTTTCAGATTTTTCAGTATTATCTTTTCCATTGACTTTCCTTTCCTTAAGGCACCAGTTTATGTATGGGTGCAATTTCATGAGCAGTAACTGTAGTTCGATGAAGTGGCAACTCCTTATGCGTGAGACTGGATACCCTAAACCTAGCATTGGCGCAGTCACTGTGTCAACAGAAGCAAGGAACCTGGTCCATTTTAACCTTCCAACTTAGGAGATGGAGGTCAACTGTAGTTCATCTATGTGCGACCTGGCTGAGATTGGCTTTAGTTATGAGGAGGGATTAGAGAAAATGGAGTCCTTTTATGTTAAGAGGAGTTCCATTGAGCAGGTCAAATTTCTGTAGGCCCCACAACATTTCTGATGAAAAGTCATTGACTTGAAAGGGTAACTCTGTTTTTCACTCCACAGATGTTGCCAGACCTGCTGAATATTTCCATTTAAGATGGAGGTGAGGAGAATTTTTTTCTCTCAGAGGGTCATGAATCTTTGGCAGTCTCTTCGCCAGAGAACAGTGGAGGCAGGGTCAATGGATATTTTTAAGGCAGACGTAGATAGACTCTTGACTGACATTGGAGTCCAAGGTTATCAGGGATGGGCGGAATGTGAGTTGAGGCCACAATCAGATTAGCCATGACCTTATTGAATGGTGGAGCAGGCTCGAGGGGCCGAATGGCCTACTCTTGCTCCTAATTTGTATGTTCGCATGTCCAGCATTTTCTGTTTTTATTTCATATTTCCAACATCAGCAGTCTTTTGTGTTTGAAACTGTCAAATGTAATTCATTGGCTGCAAAACTTTTTGGGGCATCTTGGGGATGTGAAAGACTCTACACAATTGCAAGTTCTTCCTTCCTATCTCTTTTTATGCATGAAAAGGGTGTTTTTCTTACATTAAGGTGGGTACCTTTCTCAGTTCCTTCCCAAGCTCTTAATCCACTCATACCAAATCCCTCACTGTGTTCCGGTAACACAGTTGTCATCGAACAATGGTTTAACCTGTGCATTAAGAAACAAAATTGAGCAGGCATGTTCAGTTTAAGCACTGTAACTATTTGTACAGAAACTACATCCAGTTGGAATATATATCTCCAGAACACATCCCAAATAACTGACCTTTGATTGGCTGTAATATAGTCCCAATGGCTTTTCACTTGCCGCAAATAAGAGACCAAAGTGTAAAGATTGATGTGATCAGGTTACAAATGTGACAAGGTCAAACAAAGGACGTTTAAGAATGTGTCAAATCCGATGAAGCTTCTTCAGAACAGGTAACTTCAATTAGGTTGAACGTATCAACTGAGAAATTGATCTAATTACCCATGACCACTGATAGAAATCCAAATGCAGCTGTAGCTGTTACAGACAAATAGGATGGTTTCACTTACATAATGAGTTTTGGGCATTGACCGTTGCCATTTTGCTGTGTGTACGAGTAAACTCAATAGGAGTTGGTTAATATCTGTTCAAGCTCAATTCCATAGGGGTTTCAAAAGGCATTAAATTGCAATATTCACAGTATGGGCTGTGGGTGATGGAGGGAAAGAGATTCTACTTTGGAATAGAGGACAATAAACGAATGAAAGCAATAGGTCTGTCTCCACTCCAGCACAGAATCCTTTGCTTGCATGCTGCAGCCTAATAAAGGGAAAATGCACTTTAAAAAGTGGAGATTTATTAATAATATCAGAATCGTGGCACCTAGCAAAGCTAATTACTACTTGTACTATAAATTCTGCTTTGTGACAGTTCCATGGAGTGTCACGGCTGGGGAGAATTGTACTTCAGTTTTCAAGTGTCAAATAACGGAGTAGGAAAGTGTAATAATACTACACAAACAATTTTTTAACCTTCCTTCCAGGATAAAGCCTACTTTGACAGCTAAGAAATGTAATTAATAGTAAAAAAAAAACTTGCACGTTGTGTACTGTAGAACTGGAAATTGCCTCAGTAACACTATTGATGCCAATGGCATAAGCAAACATGTTGAGTTTTTATTCACTGTGGCTGGGCTTTAGTTTGGTCTGAAAGCATCTCTCCTGTTCCCAGGTTATGCACTGAATGGAACTCACATTTCCACTGCCCTGTGCCGATGATTAATTCCTAGCTCACAATGCTAGAGGCAAAAAGCGGGAACATTAATCCAAGGTCAGATAGTGGCAAAAATTAGAATTGCCAATTGAATTCATTTCATAGTCTTTTTGCCAGCAATGAACGAAGGGTTTTTGTGTGCCCTATTAATTATTAATAAAAAAAATTAAAGGATAATGGTGCAAGCCCTCGATGGCAAAGCCTCTGACTACAGGAACTGTTGCTGACTTTCACAATATTCTGGGAATAAGATTATGAAAGGGGTTGATAGGGTAGGCTTAGAGAGAGTGTTTCAACCTCCAAACATAGAAAACTTTATAGTACAAAGGGAGGTTATTTGACTCATCGTGTCTGTGCCAGCCTTGTAGGGAAGTTAAAAGCTGGGAGCCATAAATATTAAGATAGACACCAAAAAATCCAATATGGAATTCAGGAGGAACTTCTTTACTAGAGAGTGAGTAGAATTTGGAACTCACTGCTACAGGTAAGCAGCATAGATTTGTTTAAGGAGAAGCTAAATTAGGACATGAGAGGGAAAAGAATAGACACCAGCTTCTAAACCTGTGACCTGTACCTCCTAGAAGGACCAGGGCAGCAGATGCATGGGAACACCACCACCAGCAAGTTCCCCTCCAAGCCACACATCATCCTGGCCTGGAACTATATCGCTGTTCCTTCACAGTCACTTGGTCACAATCCTGGAACTCTCTTCCTAACAGCGCTGTGGCTGTACCTACATCACAGGGGCTGCAGCGGTTCAAGAAGGCAGCTCACCACCACCTTCTCAAGGGGCAATTAGGGATTAGCAATAAATGCTGGGCTAGCAAGCGATGCCTACATACGGTGAAAGAATTTTTAAAAAGGCTATTCTAGATGAAGAGACTTGGGAGAAGGCTGATATGGAGCAGCAACAGCAGCATGGACCTGTTGGGCTGACCTGTTCCTGTGTTGTCGATTCTATGTAATGTGCCGTTTATTCAAAACTGAAATCCTCTAAGATTCAACACTTGGCGCAAAATAAAGAACAAATAATCCATTTAACAGCATTATTTAACTACATCCTTGATAAGAACAACAAATAAAAAATCTCCCTGTAGGTTTATTAGGAAATAATCTTATAGGAGCTCTCTTATATTTAATGCAATAGTTATTTGTTTGTGGACAAACAGTTAATCTGACGAAAACAGCGACTGAAGAATCATTGCGTTTTAAAATATAGTATAAAAACTTTCATAGATTAAGAACTACAGTTGGCAGCCTGTCTAATGGTACAGCATTTGTCTCCCCTCCGGGCACTCATATTCCAATCTTAGGCATTATTATTACTCTTTTATTTTCCAGGGGCACAGCTGTATTTCCAGAACGAGCACTTTGGGGTCATGGATTATTCCTTCGTGACAGGAAATGTATCCCACTCCACTGAGCAGTACCTTCTGCTGCTCAGCAATGACAGCAACTGTGCACAGCTCAATGACCTGGCCTGTTCCAACGGGAGAGGTAGAACATAAACGCAGGGTGAAAAAGAAGAGGGGAATAAAACAGGGTCCAATTGAGGAGGCTAAAATAGTGTAGGAGGTTTGCAAAGTTTCCTTTCACCTCAGGAAATTTGACATGAATGCAATCTAGAGTGATGGGATGGTTAGCAGAGGTCTGGATATTCTCAATCCACTTAATAATTGTCAGATTGCATTTGTAGTCAGTTTTCTGATAAAGTACATTGAAGAGGGAGTTTTGCCCTGGATACAACTTGTAAGCATAGGTGTATGAGATAAAATAACCTCAGTGAGCTTTTTAAAAAAAACATATATCTACATGCTAGTATTCAAAATAACTTGTATGGAATATCCAAAGTTGATAAACAACGTGTGTGTGTGTGCATGTGTGTGTGTGGTGAAAATGCGATCAGCCCCCTCCCCTGGTTTGAATGTGTGAATAAACTAAACCTCCCATTTAACCCTAAGAGAGTTTGCTGCAATGCACTTTAAAAATTGACTACACAAACAAAGGGTTTTTGGAATAAGCGCCACAGCCTATTTTTAAAACAAAAAAAACCTCTGCTTATGGACAGGCGGTGAGAGCATGACGGTGTTCAGTTTTGTCCTTCTCTGTCCGGTCCTTAACACATTGCAAGCAAGGGATGTGCCTTATTTAGTCATTGAATTAATTTGAAAAGATAACACTAACAACTTACGTTTATATTGGTGCTTTTAACATAATAAATACAGCAAGGTGCTCCACAGGAACATTATAAAGCAAAATTTGACATTGAGCCACATAAGACGACATTAAAGCAGATGGCCAAAAATTTGGTCAAGGAATTAGGTTTTAGGTTTTAAAGAGCATCCTAAAGAAGGAAAGAGAGGCAGAGAAGTTTAGGGAGAGAATTCCAGAGGTTAGAGCTTAGGGGTTGAATTCGGGGCTGCCAATGGTGGAGCAATTATAATTGCGAATGAGCAAGAGGCTAGAATCGGAGAAGCACAGAGATCTTGAAGAGTGGTGGGGCTGGAAAATCACAGAGATAATGAGGGGAAAGACTATGGAGGAATTTGTACAAAGTGATGGGAAGTTTAAAATTGATGCATTGTCCAATATCCTACAATACGCCCATATAATGGCAAATAGGGATATATAACAATATTTTTTATGACCCCAACACAACTTGGAGTAGTAAATGATAAAGGACCAGGGCCGAAAGTAGCCATTTAAAAAAAAAAACAACATGCAATAGAGCTCTATATTGTTCACTATTTGGTTACTCATCTGAGGAGAAACCATTAACCTCATGGTAACGACGCATGACCCACAAAAGCAGGGAATGAACAAATATTGCAAATTTTTATTTGATTTGATTTTTTTAAAACACATACACACAATCAGCTTTATAGATTCGTTGCCTCGCCTCTTTTCTTCTTTCACATCAGCAATTGTAATTTTCCAGACTGCTAATTTTTAAAGATTTTATATGGCGGCAACGTGCAGAAGGCTGCCGTGGAAAAAAAATCCAATCGCAGAAGAAAGAATGCCAGCAATCACTTCATTATGCAACAAACCTCCGGAGACCCAAAACTTGGCAAGATAATGTATAAGTCCACATCACGGCGAGAAAGAAATGAATGGATTTTTTCATATAAAATGCGTTTGCTACCCAGCAATTCGCAATCGTCCTTCTTGAATATTCTACAAGGTAGTATTTTTCAGTGCTTAGTATCGAATACGTTACCAATTGTAGAAACAACAAATAGACTTAATATGTTCTCTAATGATTACAGACGGAAGAGATGTAGCATCTTATCAAACCACAGGAAATTAAACCATATAAATATCTTAGGGTTATGGCCCATATGAAAGAAAAGGGAAAAAAAAAAAGGATAATTTGCAGTTTCCAGTCTGTGTGTTACAGAATGTGTTACAGTCATTATTGTCTACCAAGCAACTGACTGACGGAGCATCTGCGATAATATTAAATATCTTTTCTTCCCCCTCAGCTATTGATTGGGTACTCAAAGCTGTCGGTTGTGTAAGAGTGACAAAGTACTGATGATTTCATTAGGTTCGATGTGGGTGTGTGATTTCTCTCCCCTCAAGGAAAATTACATATTTTTGAGAAATAAATGCTAATAAAACCAGTAGTCAGTGGGATTGGAAAGCTGACGGATGCCACACTGTTACTAGAAGCAAAGAAATAATTGTAGTCCGACTTCACAGACCAGAACACATATGCAAATTTTATTATATGCCAAATGATTGGGTGGCGGATAAATTCAATAGTTGACATTAAATTTGACCAATGATGTTTCTTTCAAGCTTAACTGCTACATCTTATGGGTTAAGGAGAGAAGCAACCTATTAAGATATTAATAGTTTTGCATCTGTGATCACCGCTCATTTGAATAATTCTGACTTATTCGATGGTTTGGGGGAAAAATACTATTTCTGTTTTCGTATGCTAGCAGGTTTAATAAACAGAATCAGCACAATAATGCAATCACATTTAATCAGTCTGGCTCTTTTTTTTCAGTGAGCCAGACTGGCAGTAAATTGTAGGACATTGCATCGATTTTAGCCAAGTTATTATTTATATTTCTGGGAATAGAGAAAAGTACCTAATTGCATGATAATTGTTCGCCTTGATCATCAGAATATTTGATTGGTTCTAAGTTCAGAAGCAAGCAACTCCAATGGCACAATGGTTAGAGCATGCCGCCTGTGTAAATGCTGAACCATGTAGATCAGGGTTCAATCCCTTGTCATTGCTGAGTCATCTCAATCATGACAGTGGCTGATCATTATACATGGCCTCAGTGACCACTGAGGTAAGGAAGGAGAAAAATCAGTTAACATCTGACCGCTATTTCGTGACCTCTAGTCGAATGCGTGTGGATGTGTCGGCATTGGGTGAGATAGAATATGGCTTGACTGCAATCTGCTATACCCTATGTGGTAGAGTAGCGCAATGATACTCATTAGCTGGGATTTTCCACGCCCGATTGCGGCGGGCAGGAGCGGAAGATAATGGGAGATCGCAAAAATTGGTTTCACGTGGTCGTAAAACCAGTTTGCGATCCTCCGCTCCGCCCGTCAATCGCGGGCCCCGTTTCCTGTCACCGCACATCAGGAACCTAACTCCAATACATTAGAATCTCGTTATAAGCCCTGCTCACCGGAATCATTCACCCATGCTGGATCAGGAGCCCATGTTGGCGTGACTGCACGCCAAGATGCTTCACAATGGTACATAAGCGACGTGCACCTGGCGAGCTGCATTTCGCTCGGGACTTCGAGGTTTGTTTGCCTACCTTGCTTCAGTCAGCACTCGCGGTCATCAGTGCCAGGCTGCACAGGCAGCACCACAGCACTTTTAGGGGGGCTAATGGGCAGGTCTCTACCTACCAGACTAGCCGTAAGGCGAGGCTGGCTTTTCAACAGCTGCAGGGCTAAGGCTTGCTTGGGAAGGGGGAAAAGTGGTCTCAAGCAAGGGAAGAGGCTGCAGGGTGAGGGCTGTACTAGGGAAGGAGGGTATGTGTGGGGGCATATTTTGATCTGTGCAAGTGGCCTCAAGATGGTGAGGGTTGAGGAGGCAGCCTCCAGAGGAGATGTGCCCAGTCGGAGGTGTGAGGGTGTGTGAGAGAGAGTGAGTGGTGATGCCCCTTGGGCTGGCAGTGAGTGAGATGCCAGTGAATGTGTGATGGTCTTGTGAGTGTGTGAGTTTAGAGTGATGAGATGGTGGTCTCACCTTGGTGGCACGGATGAGATCATTCATCCTCTTTCTGCATTGAATGGCCAGCCTCTTCTGTGTAGCATTGGCACAGACCACCACTGCCACAAAACCGGAGGGGTGAGATCGCTGGAGCTCCTACGGTCAGAGTGGGGGTAGAAGACACCATGGGGGGGCCTCCAAAAGGCATTCCAGTGACGGGTCACTGAACTCTTGGCTTTCGGGGCCATGTCTTCACTGGAGCAGTCCTGGGCTGCAAGCATTGAGAACTGTGTACACAGCTGCAGTTTAGATATGGTGAATGGAGTGAGGAAATGGTGAGGTAACGGTGTAGTGGGTGATTCAGAGGCTGCCTGCCAATGACCGTGTTTCCTGTGGCTGCATAATTAATGAGGTGGGAAGCGGATGATACGACACAAAAACCCACCATTGCGGCTGGAAAATGTCTTTTCTCACGTCCGCACCGCACTTAGTGCAATTCAGGGAAAATCCTGGCCATGGTCTATTCTCATGTATGAAGAGCGTCCACTTTGATAGGTTATCTGGAAGACTGCGAGTACCCCTCCCCACAGTGTGACCATATAACCACAGCTTCCCCTTAAAAATTATTTCATTGGCCTTAAGCACTTAAGCAACCTAAGGACTTCCTTAGGTTGCGAAAAGCACTGTCTCAAGGCAAACTCTTCCTTTCTCTGTGCCTGAAGTAAAGAGGAAGAGACCATGGCCTGGATTTTCCAGCCCGGTCATGGGTGGGACCCGCCACGGGCGAGATGGCCCCCCCCAGCCAAAAGTCCATTGACCTGCGGCGGGACTGGACGATCCTGGCAGCGGGCAGTTGTGGAAAATCCCGCCCCCCGGTGACTGACAATAGATAAGCATCTGGCAATTGGACCAGCCGACATTAAAGCTGGAGGTGAGCAGTATGACTAACACTAGTGCGACACCTGCAAAAAAGCTGATCACCTTTGCTGGAGACTTTTTGGTGCCAGTTGTTGTGAAGGTTGGAACTGAAAGGAACATTTGAAGCAAGCAGGAAAAGCAGCTGCTTTGACCCTGGAAAGCGTGCTTCAAAAGTTTCTCACTCTCCCTCCTTGTCGGCCCTTCTGGGTTAACCCAGGTGCTCATCACCTATTTTGTTTCCCCAGCACAATCACCAGCCGACAAAGATCCAATCGGCTCAATTCACCGGATTCCTTTTGCACTCTGGCTAAACACCCTCTTTAAAATGAGTCGACTTTTGTGAGCTATTATATTTCCATAACTACGCATCATAAAAAGTCTTTCGTCAACACAAATTTAGCTTTGAGTTTTTGTTTTAGATTGGGCTTCATCTGTCTTTAAATTTTGGATTGAAATATCAATTTCCAGACAATTCAGTTTTAAGAAGTTGGGAAGACATTTCAGTCAAGTTACAGCTCAGTTGGACCTTTGGAGGAATAACTAAGGCTGCCTGTAAGTGCCAAATCCAAACTCTCAGCAATAAAATCAAATCAACAAAATGCACCGGACGTGGATCAAGCATAAGATTCATTCCTTTAAATGAACACTTGGGACAGAATTTTCTGGCTGGCGGAGGGGGTCGGAGTGGGCGTGGGCGTGGACCCGATTGCCGCCCGCGATCGGGTCCACACTGCCATTTTACGCGATGGGCCCATTAAGGTCCGCCCAGCGTGAATCGTGGCTCCCGAGGACAGTGGGAGTGGGCGGGCGGCGGCGGGACTGCAATGATCGTCGGGTCCAATGGTGACCCGGCCGCCTGTTTTACAAAGTTGCTGCAGCCTTTCAAAGGCTGCGAATCACGGCCAGTGGAAAAGCTCCCCAGGGCGCTGCTGGTGAGCAGGGCAGGCAGGAGGGTAGGGCAGGGGGGCCACTGTGCCCCTCGTTTTTCCGACGATTGCCTTGCTGCCCTCCTCCAGGAGGTGGCAGCACGGCGGGAGGTCCTCATACCCCAGGACGGGGGCAGGAGGCCCCCCCACATGGCCAAACGTGCCTGGGAGGAGGTGGCGAAGGTGGTGAGCTCCCGCGATGTGGTGCGGCGCACCTGGGTC
This sequence comes from Cetorhinus maximus, assembly GCF_964194155.1. Classification (NCBI taxonomy): domain Eukaryota; kingdom Metazoa; phylum Chordata; class Chondrichthyes; order Lamniformes; family Cetorhinidae; genus Cetorhinus; species Cetorhinus maximus. The sequence continues at coordinate 14,027,489 of NC_135900.1, forward strand.
CAGTGTCGCAAGCGCTTCAACGACCTATTGCACTCAGGGTGGGTGGATACCATGTTGGCATTGGTCACTTAACCCAGCAGGTAGGCTTCCCCCCCCAGGTGCCCCCCCACTAATCAATGCTCTTCTCTCCTTTTCAGGAGTAGAATGGCACATAATGCAGCTGAGGGGGTGAGGACTGGCGGCAGCCCGGCACAGTTAACAATTCTCAGCTGCTTTGAGCAGGAGGCCCTAGATTTGGAGAGGCGCAATGTGCCCGGGTCCACCAGTGTCGGTGAGGCTGGGGTGCCACGGGCAGGTATGTTTGCCCAACAGTGAGGTCAGCATTGTCCTCCCAGCAGCCATAGCAGTGCTGAATGTTCAGTGGTTGAAGTTTGCAACATGGCTCGACCATTGCTAATGGAAGGATAAGCACATAATGATCCAGGGGACAGGGATACACATTGACATTGTTTCCATGTTAACTGATCCAATGTCCTTGTTCTTCCTTTCAGCATCAGCGGAGCAGGGCCGGGAGGAGGAGCAGCAGAGGCCCCCTCTCACACCTGAGGACCCTGAAGTCTCACCAATGTCACACCATCTCTGCCAGGCAGGCACCAGCACAGATACTAGCACCTCGATGGGAATTAGAACATCGGCTAGTGTCCCGGGGCACAGCGGTGAGGGAGCTTCACAGTCGCTGGAGGAGCTGGCAGAGACAGAGAGTGCCCATGGCGCCAGCAGTCGGAGGACTGCAGGGGACCAGGCACATGCTCAGTCGATGCCTGATGATGTGCCTCTGGAGTCGTCCGCGACGCATCAGGAGCATGAAATGCGGCTGGGTGTGCGGGAGCATCTGGGGGAGATACATGAGGCTGTGCTTGGTTTGGTCTCCGTGGTGGAGGACTCTACACAGACTATCGCCGAAGCAATGAGCCACATGTCCGAGCGCCATTCGTCTTCCATGGAGAGGGTGGCGACTCTCGTGGAGAACCTCCTCCAGGAGACCAATCAGGGCTTCCTGGGGATGCGCTCTGACCAGCAAGCCCTCAGATTGTCATTGACCTCAGCTGGTCAGTGCCAGTGTGGGAGATGGTCTGGGCACCAAGTTTCCCAGCTCGGTGCCCATTCGTCTATGATGAGCAGGGAGGTCTGATGTGACCTCACGTCGGCGCAGCAGCTGCCTGTCATCTCTGCGAGCTCCTCTCAGAGCACTCCAGATAAGGGCGCCAGCTCCTCCGCCCCTCTCCCAGTGACTGTTGCATCCGGTGAGGCTTTGGAACTGGCAGCTCCCTCCCAGGCGGGGCCAACACAGGCTCCACGGGCCAGAGGACGACCGCCAAGGTCATCGAGGCCAACAGGACACCAGAGTCAGCAGGCTGGCTCAGATACCAGTCCCAGCGATGGGACAGCACCAAGATGTAGCACCCGGAAACGTAAACATAAGGCACCTTAGGCACACCATGGGTTTATTACTGGTGCTTCTGTGTTGCCCCGCAATGAGATCTTTATGAGTTGGTGTGATTTTTAATACCTTTTTCATTTTGTTTCATTAAGTTTCTTTGGTTGCAATATTAAATTCAGACATGTCTCCATGGCTGAGGTTGCCTCTTTTGTTCTGCAGGAGGATGGTTTCCAGTAATGTAACGAGTGCTTTGTGGGACATTCAGCTTTATTAACAAGGACCTTAGTTAATCTTCCTAACCAGGCAGATTTTGCTTTTAGGTATCGAGTATGGAGCCTACAGCCCAGGCTTGTCCTGGAGGTCCATCTGTGGTGTGCTAGCTGAAGGTTCATTGGATTAAAGCCTCCCGGGCGTCCCTGCCTCCCTGGAGTTTGCTCGGGTCAGTGTCTACCCCCTCAGCATTTCCCTGTGTGTGCTCATCCTCGGACTCACTGCTGGGCTCTCAGTGTGCAGCCGCAGACACTGCATCTACATCTTCATCGTCCACAGCATCCCCCCTTTCCAGCGCAAGATTGTGGAGAGTGCAGCATGCAACCACTACCACCTACACACGATCTGGGGGGTATTGGGGTGTGCCCCCAAGCAGTCCAGGCATCGGAAGTGCATCTTGAGAAGACCGATGGTTCTCTCCATCACAGCCCTTGTGGAGCCGTGACTCCTATTGTACCGCTGCTCAGCTTCTGTTCTTGGATGGCGGAGAGGCCTCATGAGCCACCTTCTGAGGGGATAGCCCTTGTCGCCCAGCAGCCATCCATACAGCCGGGCTGGAGCACTGAAGAGCTTTGGCACCTGGGAGTGTCTGAGGATGTAGGCATCGTGGGAGCTGCCTGGGTACCTTGCACAGACTTGTAGAATCTGCATCCTGTGATCACACACTATCTGCACGTTCATGGAGTGGAAGCCCTTCCTGTTGACGAAGGCATCGGGCTCACCTGCTGGCGCCTTGATGGCCACATGTGTACAGTCTATAGCACCCTGGACACGGGGGAAGCCAGCAATGGCCGCAAAGCCTCTGACTCGCTGTGTCTGATTTGCCTGGTCGCAGCAGAAGTGGATGAAGGTCAATGCCCGTCTGAACACAGCGTCTGTAACCTGCTTGACACAAGTGTGGACAGCTGATTGGGAGACACCGCAAAGATCACCCACTGACCCCTGGAAGGAGCCAGAGGCATAGAAGTTGAGGGCAGCTGTGACCTTCAGAGCCACTGGCATGGGGTGTCCACCCACACAGTTAGGGGAGATCTCAGGGCCAATCATTTGACAGATATAGTTGACTGTCTCCCTTGAGAGACAGAGCCTCCTTCGGCACTACACCTCAGACATATTGAGGTGGCTTCTTTGCTGCCTGTATATCCAGGCAGCAGGATAGTGGCGTCTTCTGTGGCCCCTTCCACCTAGGACTACCTCTTGGCCCTGCCCCGCCTGTACTCCCAAAGGTGGCTCCCCTGGAGGTTGAATGTGCACTCCTGGCCTCCTCCCCCTTCTAGCCGTTCCTTCCTCCTCAGAGGAGGTGCCTCCAGTGGAGAGTTCAGCTCCCATTCCCAGGTTGGGGAAAGGCTTCCTGAAACCTGCAGGCCCAAAAAAGAGTCCTCACTGCAGAGTGCTGCCCTGAAGGTTGTGAGTCCAGACCAAGCAGCTGGTATGCGTTTTGAAGTATTGCAGATCACACATCAGTGTCAGTAACTTTGAAACATTGATATTTGACAGAGCACACTCGCGACCCCACTGAGCCCTCTTATCCCGCCCGTGGATGAGGTTTATACAATTGTGTCCTACCCGCAACGGCCGTGCGCCGGCATGAAGATTGAACGGGTGCCAAAATATCGCGGTTGATTGGCTCCTCAAGGGCCTTAAGTGGCCCGTTAACTAATGGTGGATGCGCATCAGAGATCATCGCGTGCCCACCCAATAAAATATCGCGATGGTGCACAGTGACGTTGGGACGCTCCCCTGACGTCACCTCGCGTCATTTTACGCGCGTGCGTGCAGGGGCAGGAATATTCTACCCTGGGTGTGGTGCAATGAAGAAATCAAAGCTCATAACAAGTCCACAATCCTGGAATACAAAGCGCTGCTTATGAATAAAGTACCAATGTTAGCAGAATTCTCTTTTTACACACAGAGAGGTGCATGGATTGATTTGCTGCATCAAATCAGTTGAGGCCAAAATCATTGGAGCTTTGAAGGGAAAATTGGATAATAGGTAATAAGCGGAAGATAACAGGGCTCTTGGGAGTGAGATTAGGTTTGAATATCTTTAGCAAAGAGCCAGTACAACCATAGAGGGCTGAATGGCCTCTTTCTGTGCTGCAGACCCGCATGGGCGAAATTTTACAGCAGCGGGATTTTACATTCCTGCCGAAGCCAATGAGGTTTAGAGTGTCTCCCCGCACTTTATGGCCCCATCCCCACCGAAACGGGGCTGTAAAATTCTGCCCCATGAATCTGTAGATGATGCGCTTAGGTTCTCTAATGGGTCTGGAACACACGGGCCTTCTGACCCAGGACAAAAGTGCTATCAATTGAACTGAGAAAAAGGGCTATTGTGCTGCTCAAAATGATGTGATTACACCACAGAACGGGTTGACAAGACAGGAGGGCAGAAATGTAAGAGCACAACTGCATAGTTTTAGTTAATGTTTCGAGCCCGTATGCCTCTTCCTCAGAAGAAGCGTCAAATGGGCTTGAAACGTTAACTCTGTGTTTCTCTCGCCACAGATGCTGCCAGACCGGTTGAGTTTTTTCCAGCATTTTCCGTTTTTATTTCAGATTTCTAGCGTCTGCAGCATTTTGCTTTCATCTTGCGTATTTTTTGCATTTTCTCCCTTGGCTGTTTGTAAGGCAGTGGGGTTTTATTGTGACTCATTGGTGAATCCCTGGATTTTTTTAAAGCTGTCTTGTATTGCACAACATTGGGTTTTACCGGATTTTTAGTTTTCTGCATGTTGAACAATTGGCACTTTTGCTGAGTATCACGACTTGATATATTCACTGACACGCAACTCCTGAGTGTACAGAAATCAGTGATGGATTTCAGATTCCTGAACCAGATTTGAAAATGACAAGGAGATCATTAGAATTTGATATAGCTAGGTTAACCTCTTCCTACTTAATTGAGATCCCTGAGATTTGGGAAACAACTCACATCGACATAAACGGATTAACAAAAGTCAATCTATCATTGAATGCAGCAATAAACAAAAAGGACTGTATTGTTGTACTAGACTGAAGTTCTTTTTAATATTTCATTGCACAGAAATGTTGACATCATTATCTATCAAATGTATTATAAATATTATAGCTGCGCACACTTTCGATCAACTTTTTCTATTGAGGCTTCCCATGTCCTATATTTATAATGGAAACTGCCTATGTAAACTTGTCACACTGTAATTGCACTTTCCCATCAGTGATGGCAATTTCAGACAGGTAATTACTGATTGGCAAATTCGCACAAGCAATTCTCCTCACGATTGTGGGCATAGGAGCTTTACAGTGGAAAGGTATAAAAATAAGGACATGATATATGACTTTAAAATGCAGGCTAAATTACATCTGCCTGCACTGGTCCTCTTCATGGGAGATTGACTAATCTAGACAACATAATCAAAGTTTCTCGCTGGTTTAAATGGGGCCGATTTGACCTGTGCAATAGTGTAAAATGAGTGGTAGCAAGTTGGCAGCCCATCTTACCTCTCTTTCAATTTTATTTCTATTGACTTCCTGTTTACACAGCATAACCTGAGTTTCTATTGATCTTCTGCTGAAGTTACAGACTGGTGAAACCCTCTTGAGAAAATTCCCATTTTCTGCTTACATTTTGGCTTCAGTTGGTGAGCTTGGGAATGATGTAGATTTCATATTCAAACTCCAGATCATTAATAATGAGGTGTATGCTTGTGGACTTGATTAAGGATGCGGAAGATATCTTTGAAGGGAGGAAAAATGCTCCGGTGTCAAAATAAACTCGCCCCTCTAGTTCAAAGGTCAGATATCACCAAATTATGAAAGTTGCTGGTTAACCTGGGAGTGAGTGATGACAAGTAGATATTGTCATTTGCCATAACTGTTTTAATTGTCATCCATTCGTTTTTATTACACCTCTGCAAAGCATGTTGTGACACTGTCCTACACTAAAGGCACTATAGAAATGAAAGTTGTTGTCGTTTTAATGATGGTTGCTGTTACTAAAGAGCAAGACATTTGGTTAAGCTATTTGAACTGTATTGTGGCTGATTTGAAACTGCACTGATGACCTAGACTAGAAGGTTTGTTTGCTCTGAGTGATATGTGACAAGCATAAAAGTCCAACGATGTGCTTCCCAACAGTGCAATACCTATGGTAGCAAAAGTAACAATATTAATGGCTAGACTGATGCGAGCACATTCCATGCAAGAACTATAAGGAGTGCTGGAAATGGCCTTGTGCACTAAAAAATGAATTTCATGTGAACAGCTTTCTGCTCCAAGTCCTCAGTGAGGTGAACATTCGTTTAAATGCACATTCATCTTGAGGTGATGCTCTGGTATAGTTTCCTTTATATATATAATTTTCAAGGACAGATAGGAGGCACCTGTCAGCAGGAAGTGAAAACAGCAGGATGAAGACTGCTTGCTACCAGGAGCCAGGCTCTGACTCGGAGAGGGGGGGGAAAAAAAATCCAAGCTCTAAGGGCCTCTCCTGTGAGGAAAATAAAGTGTGTTTCATTCTAAACTGTCACTTCGAGAGTGAGGAGAAGTCCATTTCCTCAGATTGGGTGAGCTGTCCTTCTTGCCCTTGCTCCAGCTGTGTGTTGTGTAACGATGAACAACAGCTTTAAAAGGATATCTCTATCAGTAGCGTCTACACTGTTAAGCTAGTTTCTTCCCTTGTGCCCTGGCCTCTTGGAGTTTATGAAACTCCTGCATTGATCTCAAAAGGTTAACATAATTTCTACGCGTCTTCCATAAATGAAGTCGGGAGATGAGCACTTTTGGGAGTTTTATCTCATATTCTTTTTCAATCATGAACTAGTCATATATTAATAAGCATATGGTTATGATGGAAATAATGCAATTTTGGTTTCTTGTTATTTATTAGGTTACGTCACATTTTCCTCATAATGAATATCTTTCATTAACTTTGCCCTCTTTTAGTTTTATGTATTTAATTTGCATTCTTTCCTCTTTATAGTCGTTGATCAGACATTCACTGGGCTCTGGTCGAGAGGTTGAAGCATGTAAATATGGGGCTTCATATGGCACTGATGGTGAAGGATGACCCAAGGTGCAGCCTTGATGGACCTTGCTTTGTATCAGCTAGATATCTTGCTTCTTTTAACTCCTGCATCCAGTGATGAAGGTAAGATTGGTGGTGAAGCATCAACAGGCAATCCCAACTGCAGCTGTCAGATGAGACTAGAATTCAAACTGGGAAACTACATCTCACAAATCTATGGTAAAATGTACTAATGTGTTGGACTGGCAGGCTTTATGGCCTTTTCATTTATTTAGCTGATAGCTGCAAGACTTAGCCCCTGTCATCGTGCTTTATTATACTCTTGTCACACCGGCCAAGGCGCAAGTGCTCATAGATTTGTCCATATGGACAATATCAAACAGCAATAGCACCAAGGTAAAACCAATTAAACCATTTTGTACAACAGTCATTACATCGCATCTCTGAGGAAAACATCATATTGGGAGGGAGACCTTGTTATGCCACTTTTTGCTTTTGTCAGACTTTATGCTTTTGTCAGTCTTCTGTTTGACATATTGAAATCATCAGTAGTAAATATACTTCTCAACAGTTACAACACTTTGAAATTGAACCTGTCACTGAGTAAAATGCAGTCATACAGTAAAATCATACCGTTGCTCCAATCTAGATTACGATCATATTTGTGCTTTCTACTATCATAAATATACAGTGCTCTTTGGCTACATTAATAGTCATATCCCTGTGCACTCTTAGGTGAGTATTTAAAGCATTTTCTGATTTTTTTTTCAGATTTGCACAATATTTTGCTTTTGCTGTAGTTGTTTCCATATCTTGGCACCTCTCTGGCGTCAGATGCTGTTTATTCACACCAATGTTCTTCATCATTGCTGGCCACTAGAAAATCAACAAAAATAATAACTTGCATTTGATGACATAAAACATCCCAAGGCACTTCACAGGACCGTTATCGAAACAAATGTGGCATCAAGCCATCAAGAGTAGATGTTACTGTGTGCTGCACAACAATGTATTTCACAGGGGCCAGTCTGAGACAGGGAACTACAGTGAAGCTTCGCTTTCACACTATGGAGATCATCCCTGACCCAGTAACTTTCAGAGAGTAACACTTGTGGGTCATAACCTTGGAAACAAAAAGAATTATATTTTACTTGGTGGAGCGTTCGAGTCTGCTGATCCTTTATGCACACTCTAGCTCTGTTCCTGGATACGGTGCGAAATAATGTTGAACGTTGCAGTGTACTTTGATCCCTAATTTTGGGAACCCTCATGAAAAATGCATAATAATGCCAGCCCAATTGAATTTCTGTCAGATGAGACTAGAATTCAAACTGGGAAACTACATCTCACAATCTATGGTAAAATGTACTAATGTGTTGGACTTGCAGGCTTTATGGCCTTTTAATTTATTTAGCTGATAGCTTCAATACTTAGCCCCTGTCATCGCGCTTTATTATTCTCTTGTCACACCGGCCATTCCTCACACTGTTGGGGGACATTAACCACAAGTGACTAAAGTAGGACTGCCAACATCTAACGCATGCAGTTAAGAGAATGAGCAAACTTTTGGGCTGATTAGTCATGGTAGTTGAAAGGATATGACAAATGGAGTCATCCTCTTAGCTTCTAGTCAGCATGCAAACACTCAGACACCGGGAAGTAGACACGGCTTTACATTATACTGACAATGGCAGCCCCATCCAAAGCCTCAGCCTCTCCCTCTATCAACATTTCCCAACCAAAGCTGTCTGAAGATCCTGTCACCAAAACATTGAGTGGTTTTGTGTTTAAGCTACCAAAACCCAATTCACTTACAGGCAAAATAATTAAAAAAAAACACCTATCACTTTCGCTGAGGTAAAATAGCTTATTTGTAAGTACGTTTTCCAATCTGGAGAATTACCATCTGGTGGTATTAGATGGTTCTGCTCGGTTTTTCCAGATAGATTTCAAGTCGCTCCCCAGAAGATAAGCAGAATAGCCAAGGCTTTGCGTACTTGTGTAGAGTTACATTTTGCCTCTTACAAATGTCACCCTGTGACATCAGAAAACTGTATCCTTTTGTCATTTTGCCTGCTGATAATTCATTCAATTAAGGCATATGTCCGTTGGCTGGAGAATTAGGAGATAATCGCAAAAAAAAAAAAATATGTTTTGACACGTGACCTCCTTCCAGCCACTGACATTTAAGATTTTTGCCCAAGGGTGTAATAATGTGTAATAATACTCAATGTTGCAGCTTATTGTCAGTTAGCCTGTGAGCAACTGCAGCCATGCTCTAGCAGTATTATTTGTTTGTATGGTTTTAAATACTGACAGAACCAGACATTGCTTAACTACATGTTTTTAATCTAAGATTTTATGATCCTCAAACTACATTACAGGGTTTCTTTTTACAGGGTTTCTTTTTGTTTGTCTTAGGCAGTCCCAATTAGGGCAAATTTTAATTAATTTTACATCATGACAAGAAGCTCAAATGACATTCATCAGATATCAGATTAAGTGTCCTTGAAACCATTCACATTGATTTTGGTGGGTGCACGATGGGAGTAATTAGGACTCAGTCAGCGGCTATCAGGACTGGTATTCTAGGGTTTATTTTCATATTCTCCAGGACTGTTATGGGGTATCGAGAAGTTTCTACAGTTTAGATTATTATATCACTTTGATTACATAATTAGCTGTAGGCTAGGGTGGATTGTAAATTACCGAAGCTCGATTAAAAATCTAGTGGTTCCAGCCTCGTAGAGATCCAAATACTATTAGGAGAAGAGTCACTCGTTCCTTGAAAATATAAGACACACTTGCTCTAACCTTAATGATGTCTCAAGGAGTTTGTCCCAGAAACACCTTGTCAATTGTTGTCAGTTTCATCTCAGAAGCGACTCCATTAAAACCTAACAGCTGCCATTTAGAAACAGCTTAAGGGGCAGTGAGGTAATATATTCAGTCATTGGAACATTTTATTCTCTTTCTAACTTCAGGATAGTGTTACTTGATTTCAAAAAAAAACAATCTGAAGGGAAAAACAAGTACTACATTTGATATTGAGATTTAGACTCTTGTTTTCGCTTACACTGTATTCAGCTGCGATCACAAGTCAAACCGCCTCCTCTGCATTTTTGCAGAGAAATTGATCAGTGATGCTTGGGGGAATTGGCTCGGTGCCATGTATCTGCGAATGCCAACAATTCTTGAGAACCAAGTTAATTTAAATTGACTGCTTGTTTAAGACTGGAGAAACAAGCTGCATTCTAGATCCTTCTGAAAGGACAGATGCAAAGACACGACAAATACATTGCAGCCGGACTGGAAAAAAGAGAGTTGACATCTTGCCTTCTATTGATGTTTTTTACTGACAACCTCGGGTGCAGCCCTAAACAATGACAAAGTGAAGGGAGGTCATTCCAGTAAAGTCCTAGTGGTGATTTTACATAGATTTCGCAGCACAGGAACAGGCTATTCAGCCCAACCTCCTTCATTACCACAAGGAGTGGTTGAAGCGAATAGCATAGATGCACCTAAGGGGAACCAAGATAATTGCATGGGGGAGATAGGAATATAAAGTTGTGCTATTAGGCTAAGATGAAGTGGGATGGGAGGAGGATCATGTGGAGCATAAACCAACGTAGACATGTGGGTCCAAATGGCCTGTTTCTAGGCTGTACGTTCACTGAAGGCTAACATGCAGGTGAAGCAGGCAGCTAGGAAGGCCAACGGTATGTTAGCCTTTATCGCAAGAGGATTTGAGTGCAGGGATAGAAAAGTCTTGCTTCAACGTTTTGGTAGATAGCATCTGGAGCGCTGTGTGCAGTTTTGGTCTCCTTACCTTAGGAAGGATATTATTGACATAAAGGAAGTGCAACGAAGGTTCACCAGTCTTGTTCCCGGGATGGCGGGACTGTCTTATGAAGAGAGATTGGGGAAACTGGGCTTGTATACTCTAGAGTTACGCAGAATGAGAGGGTTTCTCATTGAAACCTACAACATACTTAAAAGGATAGGAAGGGTAGATGCAGGTATGACGTTTCCCCTGGTTAGGGAGTCTAGAAGCAGGGGACATATTTCAAAATAAGGGGGAAGTCACTTAGGACTGAGATGAGGAGAAATGTTTTTACTCAGAGGGTTGTGAATCTTTGGAATTCTCCACCTCAGAGGGCTGTGGAAGCTCAGTCATTGAATATGTTTAAAGCTGAGATTGACAGATTTCTAAATACCAATGGCATAAAAGGATGTAGGGATAGTGTGGGGAAAAGGCATTGAAGTGGATGATCAGCCATGATTGAATTGAATGGCGGAGCAGGCTTGATGGGCTGAATGGCCTGTGCCTGCTCCTATGTTCCTATGTAATTCTATGTAACTGCTTTATGTAACTCAGGGGGAGATGGTGGCATAGTAGTACTGTCACTAGTAATCCAGTTAATGTGGGGGACATGGGTTCAAATCCCACCATGGCAGCTGGTGGAATTTAAGCTCAATTAATAGATCTGGAATATCAACACATGTTGGTCAGACTAGGTAAGTAGTGGTGATCATGAAACTATGGTCAATTGTTGTAAAAGGCCATCTGGTTCACTAATGCCTTTAGGGAAGGAAATCTGCTGTCCTTACCTGGCCTGCATGTGACTCCAGACCCACAGCAATGTGTGGCTGACTCTTAACTGCCCTCGGCAATGGCCTAGCAAGCCACTCAAGGGTAGTTAGGCATGGGCAACAAATGCTGGACTTGGACTTACGAGTGATGCCCACATCCCATGAAAGAATAAAAAATAAGCAGCCTGTGTTTATGCCCCACATGAGCTTCCTTCTACCCTACTTCATCGAACCTCGTCAGCATATCCTTCTATTCTCTTCTCCCTCATGTACTTACTTAGCTTCCCCTTAAATGCAAATATGCCATTCTCCTCAACTAATCCAAGCATTTATTTTATTAATGGGCCAGACGTTCTGATGAGTGGTGACCACAGTCGGATTGCCACTCCGCTCCTTTTTACTTACCTTAGTCGGGAGCTCTACGTTTCACGCCCAACCTTCCGATTGAGGCTGGGTGAGAATCGTGCAGTGCAGTGGGTTCCCGCGGCCGTTCAGTCTAGGGCAGCAGAGTCGGAGGGAAGAAAGCCATGCTCCCTTTTTACGGGTAGCCAGTGGTGGGGGTGGGGTGAGGGGTGGTGCTGCTGGCACTGCAGGCGTGGTGGGGGTTAGTCAGAGAGTTGGGAGGGTAGTCGGGAGGCTCGGGGTAGTTGGGCAATTGGGACGATCGTGGAGGGGTGGGGGATAGTCAGGGAGGGTCAAGGGGTAGTTGGGGGTCAGAGGGGTAGTTGGGGTGTCCAGTGGGTGGTGGCGGTAGAGTCGGGGATGGGGGGGTTCCAATGGGGGAGTTGTGGGGATTAGTGCTATAGCTACCGAGGAGTTAAAGCTGGTTTTAATAACTATTCGGCTAAGAGAGTGGGAACGATCCAAAGTCTCTGAATTAAATCGGAGTATCGGATGGTTCACAGCGCAGGGTAATTGTCCATCAGAAATTTGAACTTCCCGGGCAATTCCCGTGCAGCCCTTGTGTGGGGACTTCCGGGAGGGGGAGTGGGGGGGTCCTCCAGCGCATCTTCTGGGGTGCCTCCTGGGAATGGCCCCCCCCACAGAGATTGGAAATTACGGGCCAACATTTCACTCAGTCATTCATGCTTTCATACTTTTAAGGTGCCCAATCATGTAGCAAGCATCTGACTTGAAAACCCAGCCATCATGTGTCACTATTTACCAAAGAATGTTAAAGTTGTGATTCAAGGTATTGTGTATATCACCGGTAAAGCTGCTTAGAGAGTAGCAGACCCAATAAACTGAATGCAACAGAGGAAAAGAATGTGCAAGTCTTACAGTAAGAGACAAAAGATAAAGGGAAAATGTTCAGGGTTATGAGGGAAGTGCAGGGGATTGGGACAAATTGGATCACTCTTAACAAGCCAGAATAGACGCATTGGGTGACATGACCTCCTTCTGTACTGCATGATTCTACCCGGTCTCTTAAATAGAATTTTCCTATAAATATATTCTATTATAAAAATCCTACTTTTGAAATTGCCAAGAGTCATCCTTTTTAAAAGCAAAATACTGCGGATGCTGGAAATCTGAAACAAAAACAAAAAATGCTGGAAAAACTCAGCAGGTCTAACAGCATCTGTGGAGAGAAAGACAGGGTTAACGTTTTAAGTCCGTATGACTCTTCTGAAGAAGAGTCATGCGGACTTAAAACGTTAACCCTGTCTTTCTCTCCACAGATACTGTTAGACCTGCTAAGTTTTTCCAGCATTTTCTGTTTTGGTTTCAGTCATCCTTTTTAATATTGCCTTTCCCTGTTTTATCTTCAGACCCAAGCTAGCCTTAGGAGAGTTGGACTTGGTTCATGGTGCAAATCCTTCCCACAAACACCATTAATGTTGTTCCTGGGCTGAACTAGCAAGCTATGACCTTGAGTTTCTTTCAGCCTATTCCCTCTTTGTCCGCCTGATAATCCTGCCAGCACTGGCAAGTTTATCTTCTGGGGAAATCTGGATTGGGAAGGCCAGGATTCAGACTGAGGATCCTTTCATCAGAGCATCTCACATCACACAGTTCGGTACCAGCTGGGGTCTCTATGCGAAAGTTAGCCTTTAAATTGCAGCACAAGCAGCATCTATACTGTGAGTATAGGCTGCTTGTGATATTATTGAGCAGTGCTTTGCCATACACAATGGCTTTCACATGTCATACTGTGAGAGATGCAGTACTAAGTACTGTTATTACACTGTGGTAGCAGATTAAGCTGGTTTGAGCCATTACAAACAGCACATTACCTCTCCACACTTGATATAAGATAATATACCCACTGAAACAGCAAAAATCTAAATGTGGGAACTGTGAGATCTGTTCAGTAAGCCAGTGATAGTGAAATTACAATGGATTAGACTGTATTTCTTTTTATTTGCGGGATGTGGGCTTCACTGGCTGGTCCAGCATTTATTGCCCGTCCCTAATTGCCCTTGAGAAGGCGGTGGTGAGACGCCTTCTTCAACCGCTGCAGTCCATGTGGTGTAGGTACACCCACAGTGCTGTGAGGGAGGGAGTTCCAGCATTTTGACCCAGCGACAATGAAGGAGCGGTGATATATTCCCAAGTCAGAATGGCGAGTGGCTTGGAGGAGAACTTCCAGATGGTGGTGTTCCCATGCATCTGCTGCCCTTGTCCTTCTAGATGGTAGTGGTCATGGGTTTGGAAGGTGCTGCCTAAGGAGCCTTGGTGAGTTTCTGTAGTGCAACTTGTAGATGGCACATACTGCTGCGACTGTGCGTCAGTGGTGGAAGGAGTGAATGTTTGTGGATGGGATGCCAATCAAGCGGGTTGCTTTGTCCTGGATGGTGTCAAACTTCTTGAGTGTTGTAGGAGTTGTATTATCCTGGTAAAATAGGAATATTCCATCACACTCCTGACTTCTGCCTTGTAGATGGTGGACAAGCTTTGTGGGAGCAGGGGGTGAGTTACTTGCCGCAGGATTCCTAGTCTCTGACCTGCTCTTGTAGTCACAGTATTTATATGGATAGTCCAGTTCAGTTTCTGGTCAATGGTAACCTCCAGGATGTTGATAGTGGGGGATTCAGCGATGGCAATGACACCGAATGTCAAGGGACAATGAGTAGATTCTCTCTTGTTGGAGATGATTATTGCCTGACACTTGTGTGGTGCGAATGTTACTTGCCACTTGTCAGCCCAAGCCTGGATATTTTCCAGGTCTTGCTGCATTTGGACATGGACTGCTCCAGTATCTGAGGAGTCGCGAATAGTGCTGAACATTGTGCAATCATCAGCGAACATCCCAATTTCTGACCTTATGATGGAAGGAGGGTCATTGATGAAGCAGCTGAAGATGGTTGGGCCGAGGACATAACCCTGAGGAACTCCTGCAGCGATGTCGTGGAACTGAGATGATTGACCTCCAACAACCACAACCATCTTCCTTTGTGCTAGGTATGACCCCAACCAGTGGAGAGTTTTCCCCTGATTCCCATTGACTCCAGTTTTGCTAGGGTTCCTTGATGCCACACTCGGTCAAATGCGACCTTGATGTCAAAGGCAGTCACTCTCACCTCACCTCTGGAGTTCAGCTCTTTTGTCCATGTTTGAACCAAGGCTGTAATAAGGTCAGAAGCTGAGTGACCCTGGCAGAATCCAAACTGAACGTCAGGGAGCAGGTTGTTGCTAAGCAAGTGCCACTTGATAGCATTATTGATGACCCCCTCTATCACTTTACTGATGATCGAGAGTAGACCAATGGGGCGGTATTTGGCCAGGTTGGATTTGTCCTGCTTTTTATGTACAGGGCATACCCGGGCAATTTTCCACACTGCGGGATAGATGCCAGTGTTGTAGCTGTACTGGAGCAGCTTGGCTAGGGGCTTGGCAAGTTCAGGAGCTCAAATCTTCAGTACAATTGCCGGAACATTCTCAGGGCCCATAGCCTCTGCAGTGTCTAGTGCCTTCAGCTGTTCCTTGATATCACCTGGAGTGAATCGAATTGGCTGAAGGCTGGTATTTGTGATGCTGAGGATACCTGGAGGAGGCCGAGATGGATCATCCACTCGGCACTTCTAGCTGAAGATAGTTGCGAATGCTTCAACTTTATCTTTTGCACTGATGTGCTGGGCTCTTTCATCATTGAGGGCGGGGATATTTGTGGAGCTTCCTCCTCCAGTTGGTTGTTTAATTGTCCACCTCCATTCACGACTGGATGTGGCAGGACTGCAGAGCTTAGATCTGCTCCGTTGGTTGTGGAATCGGTTAGTTCTCTCTATCACTTACTATATGTGCTGTTTGACACGCCAGTAGTCCTCTTGTAGCTTCACTAGGTTGACCCCTCATTTTGCCCCAGCCATGCTCTCCTGCACTCTTCATTGAACCAGGATTGATCCCCTGGCTTGGTGGTAATGGTAGAGTGGGGGATATGCCGGGCCATGAGGTTACAGGTTGTGGTCGAGTATAATTCTGCTGCTGCTAATGGTCCACAGTGCCTCATGGTTGGCCAGTCTTGAGTCACTAGATCTGTTCAAAATCTATCCCATTTAGTACAATAGTAGTGCCACACAGCACGCTGGAGAGTATCCTCAATGTGAAGACAGGATTTTGTCTCCACAGCGACTGTTTGATGGACACTCCTACTGATACTGTCATGGACAGATGCATCTGCGGCAGGCAGGTTGGTGAGGATGAGGTCAAGTATGTTTTTCCCTCTCGTTGGTTCCCTCACCGCCTGTTGCAGACCCAGTCTAGCAGCTATGCCCTTTAGGACTCAGCCAGCTCAGTCTGTGGTGGTGCTACTGAGCCACTCTTGGTGATGGACACTGAAGTCCACCACCTGGAGTACATTCTGCATCCTTGCCACTCTCAGTGCTACCTCCAAGTGGTGTCCAATATGGAGGAGCACTGATTCATCAGCTGAGGGATGGCAGTATGTGACAATCAGCAGGAAGTTTCCTTGCCCTTGTTTGACCTGATGCCATGAGACTTCATGGGGTCCAGAGTTGATGTTGAGGACTCCCAGGGCAACTCCCTCCCGACTGTACACCACTGTGCCGCCACCTCTGCTGGGTCTGTCCTGGCGATGGGACAGGACATACCCAGAAATGGTGATGGTAGTGTCTGGGACACAATCTGTTGCTTGACTAGTCTGTGAGACAGCTCTCCCAATTTTGGCACAAGCCCCCAGATGTTGGTAAGGAGGACTTTTCAGGGTAGACAGGGCTGAGTTTGCTGTTGTAGTTTCTGGTGCCTGGGTTGATGCCGGGTGGTCCGTCTTGTTCCATTCCTTTTTAGTGGCTTTTTCGTGGTTTTGGTACGACTGGGTGGCTTGCGAGGCCATTTGAGAGGGCGTTTAAGAGTCAACCACATTGCTGCAGATTTGGAGTCACATGTAGGCCAGGCCAGGTGAGGACATCAGATTTCCTTCGCTAAGGGACAATAGTGAACCAGATGCGTTTTTACGAAAATCATAGTCATCATTAGACTTTTAATTCCAGATTTTTATTGGAACCCGGGTCCCCAGAGCATTACCCTGGGTCTCTGGATTATCAGTCCAGTGACAATGCCAAGATGCAACCACCTCCCCTGTTGCTACTTAAAACCTTGCATTTGAAGAGGAAGTGTCCTATATTTATTTACATGTAATTACTCCGATAATTTTAGGTATGTCATCTGTTTAAAAAAAATGGCTGCTGCATAATTTGTCCTCAAATGAGAAATTAGCCATTGGCATCAAGCCACACATATCCAAAAGGCTGAACTTATGGAACCTGGGAACAGGAGTAAGCCACTCAATCTCTTGAGTCTGTTCTGCCATTCATTAGATCATGGCTGACATGCATCTTACTCCATATACCTGCCTTGGTTTAGACACAGGTAACTTCATTCCATGCAAAAATAATGGAGTAAACTTGAGGATGATATGTACATCATTAACTAATAATGTATAATATAATATATTATATAATATGTAATATAATAATAAATGATAGTTAAAATCAGTCATTGTAAATGTAGAAGGGGAAGACCCTACCTTATCAATGACCTCAACTTCTTTAAGAAGGTGACAAGCTAAGTGGTCTCTTGTATGTCCAGTGATCTGATGTACCTTGACTTAAATAAAGAAAGACTTGCATTTAAATAGCACTTTTCATGATCTCCGGCGCGTCTCAAAGTGCTTTACAGCTAATGAAGTACTTTTGAAGTTGTAATGCAGGAAACACAGCAGCCAATTTTGCACAGCAAGCTCCCATAAACAACAATTTGATAATGACTAGAGAACCTGTTTTTGTGGTGTTGATTGAGGGATAAATATCGCCAGGAACACCAGGAATAACTCCCCTGCTCTGCTTTGAAATAGGCAAGGAAATCCTTGTCTGTTCCAGAGGGGAGGCCCCCAACGATATTAAAAGTCCTTCAGTCATTTAAGTGACCACCATCAGACCTTCCCCAAGATTCAGGACCAATGGCGGTGTAGAAGTCCTGCCTGGCATCTCCTCATTGTTCGTCAGTGCCACCAGGAGTGGTGGCAGCTTCTGGCAATGCACCCACCAGAGGCCCAAGATTGTCGAATGACCTCCATGCCAAAAGTGAGTGAAGGTGGGATGGGGATCACGAAGTGGGGGTTGGGGGAGGAGGGAGCAGGGGGGTTAGAGGCAACTCCCTCTTTCCCGATGCTGGATTGCTTGATCTGTCACTGAATGCCTGATAATGTGGGATGCCCCTGGGAGGCCACTGGAAAACTATTCGTTTTGCAGAACGGCCTTCAGGGGGCATAGGAAAGCCGTGCAGCTCCCATTTAATCCGTGACCCACCACTAAATTGTGGTGGGCTCAGGGATAATGGGTGTCAGTTGGGTCAGTTGCTTCATCAATGATCTTCCTTCCATCATTAGGTCAGGAATGGGGATGTTCGCTGATGATTGCACAATGTTCAGCACCATTCACAACTCCTCAGATACTGAAACAGTCCATGTCCAAATGCAGCAAGACCTGGACAATATCCAGGCTTGGGCTGACAAGCGGCAAGTAACATTCGTGCCACACAAGTGCTAGGCAATGACCATCTCCATCAAGGAAGAATCTAACCATCGCCCCTTTACATTCAGTGGCGTTACCATCATTGAATGCCCCATTATCAACATCCTGGAGGGGTTACTGTCTGGGTTTTGAAATGTAATCAGTCTGATATCACATTATTTCCATAGTCATGTGACTATGCCATGAGTCTGTCTCTCTGGAGGCAGACATCTTACGTCATTTCAATAAAGCTGGGGCAGGGACAGAAACTGAGAAGCACTGCTATCCTTAAACTTGAAACAAGGGGCAGAATTTTACAGCAGCGGGGGGTTTAGGTTCCTGCCGAAGCCAATGGAGTTTGCAACGGCTCGCCGCATTCGACGGCCCCACCCTTGCCGTGACGAGGCTGCAAAATTCCGGCCATGCTGTCAGAAGTGGGAATGCAAATACTGCAGAGGACCTCACACAAAGGAAAAGAAAGATTGCCCAGCGTGCGGAAAGCAGTGTTTTAACTACAAGATGCAGAATCATTTCACACGCTAGCGTTTGGCGAAGAAAAAAAGGGCAAAACAAGGCTATTCATACGACCACTGGAGAGCTATCAGCAGAAGAGTCTGATGAAGAACTATACACCATACAGCAGGTCGGTTCCATCAAGTCTATAGGCGGCGAACGGTTTGTGGCTGTTACAATGCTGACCGCAGAGGGAGAGTATCAGGTGAACAAGAAATGCACCAGCCAAAGGTAAATGAAGCAGTTCTACAGGAAAATGTAGACATCAGAGCTGAAATGGATGATTTGAAGGGCAAGATTCCAGCTGTGCATATACCTTTGAAAATGCACAATAAACTGAAGTCTTCAATGAACCAAACTGTGCGAGATCTGAACAAACAAATTTCAGAGACACAAAGGCACCTGGAGGAAAGAATGACCCCCAATTCCACAGCTGGCAATTCAAAGCGGGAGTTAAAAAAAACTCAACCAGATGTAGAGTCAGGCAAAACAGCAGACAGCAAAGGCACACAAAGAAGTTGCAACCTTGAAAGACACCTTGAAGAATTGACATGTAGCTGTGGAAAAACATGAGGAGCCAGTCAGGGTACAAACCCCTCAATGCTCTCAACAAGAGTTAGCCCAAGTGTAAACTTGGGACATGTGAGGAGAAAATTGTCAGCTTGATCCGTACGTGGTGGAAGTGAATGACCAAATATACCAGCCCGGCACCCGCAGGCATATATGGTTAAGCTGTTTCTTCACTGCAATCGGCAAGTCAGGGAGAAGGAACCTCACCAGCTGTGCTGAATACAGAACTACCATCAATCCCAGAGATCCAAGTGTCTCCAACAACCATAATGGAACAATAACAGTCACCAAAGCAACAAGGGCCAAGGAACATCACCCAAGACGAACAGCCAATGTCAACGTGCATGCGCCTCATTAAGAGACTTGCATGATTTAAAGACTATGTATGCAATGCATGTGCAATGACTGAATATTAGAACAAGCGTTTGTAAATGCATGAGAACAGTGGGTGTTTAGTGGGTAAATCAGGTAACTCACAGTCACAAAGGATCGGGCATGCAAATGTGCCTTCTGTTCGTTAGGAAAAGGATGATGTGTGTATTTTTTGTTAGATATGAAAAAGGGAATGCTTGGGTTTTGAAATATGATCAGTCTGTTGTCACATCTGGCTTTCTGTATTCATGTGACTGTGCCATGAGGCTGTCTCTCTGGAGGCAGACATCTGAAGTCAGTTCAATAAAGGCTCTCACAGAACCAGAACTGAGAAGCACTGCTGTCCTTAAACTTGAAACAGTTACTATTGACCAGAAACTGAACTGGGCTCACCATATAAATACTGTGGCTACAAGAGCAAGTCAGAGACTAGGAATCCTGCGATGAGTAACTCACCTCCTGGCTCCCCTAATCCCGTCCACCATCTACAAGGCACAAGTCAAGGAGCTTCACACCACCCAGGACAAAGCAGCCCACTTGATTGGCACCCCATCCACAAACATTCACTTTCACTACCAACGCACAGTGGCAGCAGTCTGTACCATCTACAAGATGCACTCTAGGAACTCACTTAGGCACTTTCCAAATCCATGACCACTACCATCCAGAAGGGCAAGGGTAGCACCAGCACCTGGAAGTTCCCCTCCAAGCCACTCACCATCCTGACTTGGAAGTATATTGCTGTTCCTTCACTGTCGCTGGGTCAAAATCCTGGAATTTCCTCCCTTACCACATGGACTGCAATGGTTCAGGAAGGCAGCTCACTACCACCTTCATGAGGGCAATTAGTGATGGGCAATAAATGCTGGCCTAGCCAGCGACACCCACAGCCTATGAACGAGTTAAAACAACATTCCAGCTTGCCTCTGGGATGCTTCCCTGGTGACAGAATGCATCAGTTAACCATCCCGACAGACCTCCCCACTATTTAACCCCACCTCCAAGCCCACCACTCTGAACTTGGGAAAATCCTGCGCTATGAATTTATTGTTGGCATTCGAAAACTAATTTAACAGCCTAAAAGATCAATTTGGCTCAACAGGTTTGCAATCGCTGAACTCCATCTTGGGACTCCAAAGGTTGTGAGATCAAGCCCCAATAAGCAGTTGAAGGAGATAATTGAGGTTGGCACTGAAGAGCCATGCTGGGGAGATTCTGCATTGTAAGCAGTTTGGGGGGGGGGAACTATTGAATAAGATGATAAACTGAGGGCATGTCTGCCTGTTCAGGTGCTTGTAGAAGATCCCATGGTGATATTCAAAGAAGAAGTTTTTCCAGTGGCCTAACCAACAACAAAAAGACATTCATGCATATGGGGCTTGGCTGCTGGTTTCTCACTTGCAGAACATCAGTGACTGCACTTGAAAAGTTACCCACTGATTATGAAGCACATTGGGATGTCATGAGGACATCAACATTCTGTTATGAATGCAATTTCTTTCTTTCCTTCCTTTTCAAGCTGGGTCAAGTTCCTGCACCTGGCAGCACTGTTGGCAGACCTTCACCACACGGACTACTTCAGTTCACGAGGGAGGCTATGGACCAAGCTCCTCAAGGGCAGCGGGGATGGGTGATAACTTCTGGCCTTTCTATCAACACCATATCTCAAGAAGGAATAGAAAAACAACCGCGATCCTGTTCTATGAAGAAAATGCCACATTGATCAGGATCTGTCTGTATTTAGAAAGCTGGTCTTTACTTTGAACCCAACTTCATGTTGCCGTACAAGAAGTTTAAAAAAAACTTTCATCTTTAGGCAGTGACCTCCTGACGAGTGTTTTATTTTCAGCTTAACTGGGGGAAATGTAATTCCCCACATCATAAACACGCCGTACGCCATCACCTCCAGCTCTGAAACTTTTAAGATTGCACAAGTTAAATATAAAAGGGACACTAAGCTGGCAAGCGCTGAGGCCTATTCATTGGAACCCCTTAGAGCACAGCTCTGGTTTTGGCAGCAGCCACGAGTGCTGCATTCTGGAAGTATGTTTATGCAAATTAACAATAGAATACAGCTGCCAAAAACAACCTGGCAAAGAGATGCCTTTATGTAGCCTTTTATTTTTCACCTTTTAACAAAGCTTCAGGCATTGTATCACTCTTTTTCTTTTGCTAATAATGCAAGGAGAAATTCTCCATACGTTTTCTAGGTTGGCTGATCTCCACTTAATTTAGCGAATTACCGAGTTGATTAATAAGCCATTGTTTGATTGGTAAGCTATTGTTTTAAATGCGAGGTTTTTTATGGTAAGTGGAGTTATGAAAGCTTCTTTGCGATATTATGTGACTGACATAGAGTCAATGGGCAACATCTTCTGTTCCAGAGCCGAAGCTGGGGGATGGAAGGGATGTCGGAGTGATTTCCACTCGGGGTGGACATGTGCGATCTCGGGCTGGCCGGCTCATTAGATATGCACGTGCGAGGAGCGTTGGCGAATCACCTGGCAGGGCGGGCAGGAAGCCGACACCTCCTCGGCCTTAACTCGAAGGTCCGGGCGCCATATTTAGAGGGCACCAGGATAAGCATTCGCTCACCGCAAGCCAGCAGCATCACTCTGCGTCTCGTACTGAAGCTACTGAAGCCTCATGTCCTTCCCACCGCTCAATAACTTGTGCTTCAGGATGTCTCAGAGCAGGCATCATCATTCAGCGACGCCTTGCTGCAGGTCCTCCCCCGGGCCGTCTGGGAAAGACAGGAGGTCCTGACCCTCAGGGGTGCCAGCAGGAGGCCCTCCCATTGGACCAGGGCAGCCTGGACGGAGGTCAGCGCCCGTGGGGCCCACAGATGAACCTGGCGTCAGTGCCGCAAAAGGATGAATGATCTGCTGCGCTCCACAAGTGTAAGTGTCACTGTCTACTCACTGTGAAGCGACAGTCGTAAGGGCATCAGGCAGTGTAACTGTACGAGGGCAGAGGGGTGTCAGACGGGCAGATTGCATGCAGGACTCAGTAGCAGGTGGAGTATGTGGACTGAATGCATGGCAGCCATTTCATGCTGTCATTGTTCTATCGGTTGCAGGACTTGGCGCTTGTTAATCACCTACTAGGGAGGGTTCATGAGCTGGCATGGGCATGCATGCTCCTGAACTGCTCATGCACCCATTGGGAAGACACTCATGTCTGTCTGCAGGAGAAAACCGCTTACAACAAGAAGAAGTGGTCCCAGGTTGGCAGCGGACAGCTGGATATTAGGATCCTCACCTCCTGTGGAGGAGGAGGTTGCAGATCTAGCTGGGGAGGGCTGGGAACAGGCCTGCGCCAATGGCGAGACAGGACTCTCACTAGAAGCCAGTGAGTTTGTCCTCAGTCTGTAGTTGTCAGATGTGCTGGCAGAGTGAGACATTGCTGAGATAAGGGAGTGTGCCTAAGCATCAGTTAAATCTGTCTCTTCGCCACTCTGTAGAGTAAAGGGTTAACTCTGACACTATAACAATAGCTACTGAGCATGTGCGTAATTAGCTTTGTAACAATGATGTCACACAGAAGAGAATGAGTAGAATCTGAGAATTGAGGAGTGGCTCTGTCCTCGTGCTTTGTAATCCTCTACATAGTGAAGCATGTTAATGAAGGTTACTTAGAAAAAGGATCTCTTCCTCCAGCCAGATCTCTTGCTAAGAGTAAGACACCCAAAATCTTCCAAGATGACCCACAATGACAGATGGTGGCAATTGTGAACAGATCCACAGGAAAGTGGTGTAAAACTGGAAACAGCTTGAGGAGAAGCCCAGCAGCAGCAGCAGAGGGCAGCGGGTAAAGGACGTCGAGGCCTATGCAATAATCGGAGCAGAGAGGGAAACCATTAGGACAGCCCAGCGACTAACACAGAAAGCAGCATGGGAAGCAGGAAGTGGGAACTCACCCCAGGGTGAGCAATGACTTCTACCCTACCTCTCCCAGAATCATTCCAGAACACAGAGGGCCCCAGACAACCCGAGCAATAAGCTTTTCACTCATTATCGAAATACTTCGGAGCTGGCAAGTAAGGCTACCAAGGACCAGGTTAGTACCTTGTTATATGCCGTAGGTAGCATCGCCGATGATATGCTGGCCAGGCAGGGGGTGAACGAGGAGACAGCTCCCTACGAGGATGTCACCGGAGCCTTTGTCTTGCATTTTAGTCTTCATCAAAACATCGCCATAGAGAGGGCAAAATTCAACTGTCAAAAGCAAAAATCAGGGGAAGGAATCGCTTCATTTATAACTGACCTCCATCGTTTGGCTGACAATTGTGAGCACAGGATGCTAAAAGATGATTTAATAAGAGACAGAATCGTTGTCGGTGTTTTGGAAGGAGCCTGTCAGAATTTCTACAATCTAGAGGAGATACGACCTCGAGCAAAGCGGTACAACTGGCCAGGCTGCAAAGCCAAACCCAGGGTTTGTAAGGGGTGAGCGAGAAATCCTGTGGGAAAGGCCATTTGAAGCCATTCAGTTTATTGGGTGTGAAGCTGAGAGTGGACCGGGGCAGCAATCAGCGAAGCACACTGAAAGAGTGCCAGCTGCCAATTTCCGATGCCCCGCTGTGGTGGGGTGAGGGTCCACAGTGGTGAAGAATGTGGCTCCTGAACCGTGGGGTCTCATGGATGCGGCAAAGTCAGTCATTTTAAAGCAGCATGCCGTTCAAAGAAGCCTGTGTTTGCAAAGCAAAAAGGAAAACCTTTTAAGTGAAGCTCTAGAGTAGAACAGGAACCAGGCAGCCAGGAAATCACTTCCCTCAGTGAAATCAAAGAAAACAAAAACTAAATACCGGAGCGCCAACATTGAAGTCAATGGACATCATACAGAATTTAAATTAGATACAGGAACTGGAGTCTCAGTTCTGTCTGATGGAGTTAAGTGGCTGCAACATGTTGCTCTGCAACCTTCATCAATCAAACTTCAAGATCCAGGAGGGATCAAGATAAAAGTGAAAGGTCAGCTTGATGCAACATTAAGGTGCAAAAACAGAAACATCTCTGAGACACTATATGCCATTCGGAACCAGGGATGTTCCTTGTTAAGCCGCAAAGCCTGTACAGGTCTGAACATAACCCTGAAAGTTGGAGAAGTCAGTGACCAAGAACAAGGAGATAAACATTTTGTCAAGGAAGCTGAAGCCTTCACCACACCATATTCACCGGCATCTCTGAAGCTGCAAGAGTTTCGGGAGGCTCAAATGTGAGATGAGGAATGTGCGCAGATTCGCGGGCACTGCTTGGATAGACGGCCAGAGTTTGTCCCCAGTAACCCAGTCCTGAGGCGGCCCTTTGAACAACGTGACCACATCGGAGTCAGCCATGGACTCTTGGTCTGTGATCAGCAGTTGGTGGTCACAGGAGCCTCCCGCCTGGAGGTCCTCGAGAAGGTTCAGCCAGAGACACCTGTCCAGCCAGGACGCAGCAGTCCGTCTGGTGACCAGGTACCACAGGCTCTTTCGGAGGCACGGGCCAGAATTTGACGTGTTAGCACGGCCGACCTGTGAGAACGTTAAATCGTGCGTGATGATGTTGGGCACACGTCCTGACGTCACTGTGCGCTTGTGCGACGTTACGGTCGACGGGCGTGTGCAAGAGTTGGCAATGTGTCCGCTGGCAACTAATGAGCCACTCAAGACAATTAAAAGGGAAATTGACCGGAATTTTACATTGCCTGTGCGATTTTTCGTTTGGCGCACAATTTTTCACTTTTGTCATCCAAGGGCAGGATGAAAGGGGGCAGGAGCATTGTCCGTGTGAGTTGTGAGGAGCTCAGGTGAGAATTTGCTGTCGCTTTATTGTTGAGATTTCAGACCTTTTCCTCTGATTTCTTCTGAAGTATTTGCTTTGTTAGCCTTGTCCTGAGGACTACTTCGTTTGGTCAACTCTGTTGGAGCATTTCCTCCCAGTGCACAGGACAGTGAGATCTGCATCTCAGCAGATGGGGATTGTGTACTCCGCTGGGGGCACCTCTGAGCAGGAAGAGAGGGGCAGAAGGGAAAGGAGACCAGGTGTCTGCAGGCAGCATCGCAGGGTGGGACCTGTGGGAGGGGAGGTGCAGGCACATGGGGTGCAGGAGCAGCAGGGACAGCAAGGTGGACGGGACCATAGAAGACGCCGCTATCCTGCTGCCAGAGTGTACAGGCAGTGATCCAGCCACCTCAACATGTCTGAGGTCCAGTGCCACAGGAGACTCTGCCTCTCTAGGGGCACCGTGACATCATTATGCCATGTGATTGGGCTGGAGATCACCTCCAACTGTGTGGGTGGGCGTCCAATGCCAGTGGCTCTGAATGTCACAGCAGCCCTTAATTTTTATGCATCTGGATCTTTCCAGGGTTCAGTGGGGGATCTGTGTGGAGTGACCCAACCAGCTGTCCATAGCTGTGTCAAACTCGTCACTGATGCTCTGTTCAGATGGGTCCTCACATTCACTCATTACCGGACGGACCAAGCCAGCCAGGCTGAACGAGCCAGGGGCTTCGTAGCTATTGCTGGATTCCCCCACACACAGCGTGCCATAGACTGCACTCTGTGGCCATCAAAGCTGCAGCGGGTCAGCCGGGTGCCCTTGTGAATAGAAAGGGTTACCACTCCGTGAACGCGCAGATAATAATGCGACCACTAGACCCAGATCCTGCAAGTCTGAGCAAGGTATCCTGGCAGCTCCCATGATGCATACATCCTGTGACACTCTCAGGTGTCAAGGCTGTTCATGGCTCCAGCTCAGCTGGATGGTTGGTTGTTGGGTTACGAAGGATATCCCTTGAAAAGGTGGCTCATGATGCCACTCCGGTACTCTAGGACAGAGGCGGAAGGGAGGTACAATTGGAGTCACACTTCCACAAGGGCAGTGGTTGAGAGGACAATAGGGCTGCTGTGGATGAGGTTTCACTGCCTGGGGATTCCCCACAATATTCTCCAGAGCGTGTGTCACTTATCATCATTGTCTGCTGCGCTCTGCACAATCTGGCACTGACAAAGGGGGGGATCCACTCGAGGGCGACGATACCGAGGTGGCTCCACTCGAGGGCGATGATACCGAGGTGGCTCCACTCGAGGGCGATGATACCGAGGTGGATCCACTCGAGGGCAACGATACTGAGGTGGCTCCACTTGAGGGTGACGATACCGAGGTGGATCCACTCGAGGGCGACGATACCGAGGTGGCTTCACTCAAGGGCGACGATACCGAGGTGGCTCCACTTGAGGGTGACGATACCGAGGTGGATCCATTCGAGGGCGACGATACCGAGGTGGCTTCACTCAAGGGCGATGATACCGAGGTGGCTCCACTTGAGGGTGACGATACCGAGGTGGATCCATTCGAGGGTGACGATACCGAGGTGGATCCATTCGAGGGCGACGATACCGAGGTGGCTCCACTTGAGGGCGACGATACCGAGGTGGAACCATTCGAGGGCGACGATACCGAGGTGGATCCATTCGAGGGCGACGATACCGAGGTGGCTCCACTCGAGGGCGACGATACTGAGGTGGCTCCACTCAAGGGCGTTGATACCGAGGTGGCTCCACTCGAGGGTGACGATACCAAGGTGGCTCCACTCGAGGGCGAGGATACCAAGGTGGCTCCACTCGAGGGTGACGATACCAAAGTGGCTCCACTCGAGGGTGACGATACCAAGGTGGCGCCACTCGAGGGCGACGATACCGAGGTGGCTCCACTCGAGGGTGACGATACCAAGGTGGCTCCACTCGAGGGTGACGATACCGAGGTGGCGCCACTCGAGGGTGACGATACCGAGGTGGCTCCACTCGAGGGTGACGATACCAAGGTGGCTCCACTTGAGGGCGAGGATACCGAGGTGGCGCCACTCGAGGGTGACGATACCGAGGTGGCTCCACATGTCTCAGGGGAAGACTCTACAGATGGGTTTGATGAGGAGTCCGGGCAGGCACAGGGTGAGGACGAGGAGGCTGACTTGATGAACCTTCAGGGAGGCAGGGACACCAGGGAGGCTTTGATTCACCTCCCCTACAGCTAGGCTGCCAAGGCTTGGCTTCCATTTCAGTGCCAGGGCACCACCTCCGTCACACACATTTCGGAGAAGGTAAGGCCATGACCCCAGTGTCACCTCACAACCTCTGTAATAAAGTTTGCTGCCCCTGCGTCTGTCATAAGGACTGATGAGGCTGCACCTGTGGAAAACAAAGGGACACTCGGGGCATTGAAATAAAATCTTCCTTTATATCTTTGCCAGAGTTGCAAACGAGGAACAGACCATAATATGGTTGCCAAAGTCACAGAAAAACAGTACATAGCACTGATGTAATGAACGTACGTCACCTGTGAAAACCCCCATCTCACGGTGCTGTAAACTTACGCTTGTGAGTGCTACGTCTTGGTGACCCTCCCTCGCTGACAGCAGCACTGGGGGTAGATTGCTGACTCTGCTGTCATGTTGGTCCTGGTGACCTTGGCCATTGTTCTTTGGCCGACAGGGCCCGAGCAGGCTCCGCCAGGGAAGGTGCGACCATCAACATGGTTGGGTACTCCTCAGTTGCCGCGGCCTCAGAAGGTGCCACAGTCAGTGACAGAGAGGCAGAGGACCCGCTGCCCTCATCAGGAGCGCAGTGAGAGGAGCCCACAGAGATAACAGGCAGCTCGTCCACCAGCGTGAGGTATGTCTGGACCTGCTCACCATTAATGGATGGACGCCTAGCAGAGAGACTAGGTGCCTCATCCATCTCTCACACTGGCATTGACCTCCTGAAGCCAGTGCCTGTGTGTGGGTTTGCAGGTCCAAACGCAACCCCAGGAACTCCTGATTCTGTTCCTGAAGCTGCCTCTCCATGAGTCACCACTCTCTCAATAGAGGAGGCTGTGCCTCGGTGCTCAGGGTCAACGCAGTGTTCAAGCTCTGCACGGGCTCCTCCATGACAGAGACCATGGCACGCAGACCCTCAGGGATCGCGGCCAAGTCTTCCTGTGCACCCTGCTGGACATCCAGCACCTGCCTCCTGACTACTGGTGCCCTGGGCACTCTCTGCCTCTGCCAGCTCCCCATGTGAGTGTGTTGTGCCCTTACCACAGTGCACTCCAAATGGAGCTGACACGCTATAGCCCACCGACGTGCCTGTATCTGTGCTGGTGCGTATATGACATGGGTGCATTGCTTGGCGGTTCTTCCTCGGGTGTCAATTGGGTGTACTCGGGGTCAGCTGCGCGTCCTGAGGATGGTGCTTCTGAGAGAGAATATCAGTTAACAATATCATCACTAAGTGTCCGTGCAAGCAGGATAGTTGCTTTCCAAAATGAACACATGCCTCACTGAGGCGCTGTGAGTGGCCAAATGATGGGTACTCTGGATTTGAACTGCTCACTGGAGATGTCATGACCCTGCTCTTCCCGCACACTCCCCCAGTCTCTCATCTGTCCACTGCACTCTTACCACCCTCCAGGTGTCCCGTCGAGAGTGACCTGAAGGAGTCAGTGAGGCACCATTGAGCACCTACAGGGTGGAGGAGTGCCAGCCAGGTGCCTCCCTGGAGCTTCATCCCAGGACACTCCAAGGCAGCCCTGCCTCTCCAGCCCACTCTGCCAGTTACCCCATCGCCTCCAGTAGGTGAACCTGAGGAGGGTGCAGCTGTGCCCGAGCAGGAGACCCACAGCAGGTCGGGGCCCTCAAGGCCTCAAGTTACCAGACGATGCCCACCGATGTCTTCACAGTAAACAGCATAGCAGTCAGCAGGCTGCCTCTACCGCAGCTGTGATTGTTAGGGCTGCACAGCAGGGAAAGAGCGATAAAGAAGTTTTGAAGGCACATTAATGGAATGGGTGTCCAACCACTGTATACATTTTTCTAACTTGTAGATATATGTTTCCTTGCACTGTTTAGAAGTTTGCTGCCTTCTCCTTTTGCTGCTAGTTGCTTCAATGGTCCTGGGCATTTAAGGACATGGAAGTTTGTCCCCCATCACATCCTGATTATGTCGTACAATTGAGATGCTTGCCTCACTTCATCAGCATTGTAATCGCTGGTTATTCCGACATGAAAATGCTTAAGCATTGGCCAATATTCGTGAATGTGCGGCCTAGGCAGACATCAGGTTCAGCTCACCAGGTTCCGAGCTCTAATGAGAATGCTATCTGCACTGAGCCTGCAGCTAGGTCATTGCATCTCCTGCTGCTGTTGTCCTGATGTGAGGTTTGAGGAGGATGCAGAATCCTCAAGGGAAGTTAAACAGGCTAAGTGAGTGGCCTTACCACCCTCCATTTGCATTAAAGGCAAATGGAGTCTGAGGGTGAAAAGTGTGAGGCTCTACACTGTTGTCTAAAGAACAGAAAGCCAGAGGCTTTCCTAGATTTTGAGGAAAAGGAGAAGTATAGATGGTTAAGAGGACCTGGCTGCCCTTGTCCAATTGTAGTTTTCAGCTAACATGCGGGTGTAGCTAACAAGTAAGGAGGCACCTGGCAAGTTGGCCTTGATTGCAAGAGAGATTGAGTGTAGGATTAAAGATGTCTGGCAACAGTTCACTATAGTCTTCATGAGGCCTCTCCTGGGCTATTGTGTGCCAAGTTCATCTCCTTACTTAGGGACGGGTTGAAAGGAGTTGCAACCAAGGTGCACCAGACTTAATCCAGAGACTGGGGGAGTATCCCTTGAGATGAGAGTGAGGAGAATGGGCCTGTATGCTCGACAGTGCAGAGGACTGAGAGGCTATCTCAGTGAAGCATAAAAGCCTCTTACAAGGTGAATGCAGGAAAGATGTTTCCCCTGGCTGGAGTGTGAATGTTTTAGTTGACGGGCAATATGATCGGCGCAGGCTTGGAGGGCCGAAGGGCCTGTTCCTGTGCTGTACTTTTCTTTGTTGTTGTCCTGAATCAGGGGACACAGCCTCACAGTAACAGGTAGGCCAGCTTGGACTGAGTTGTGTAGAAAATTAGAGGGTGGTGAGCGGTTGGAAGTCTACATCCCTTAGGGCAATGGAGACACTGTCATTTAGTATGCTCAACGATTAGATCAATAGATTTCTAACAGATAAAAATGTCAAGGGATATGCTGTTATTAATGGAAAACAGTGAACAGTTATAAGAACAGCCTTGATCAATGTGCATGACGGAGCAATCTCTAGGGGACAAGTGATCTACTCATGCCGCTCTTTCCTATTCATCTATGTCCCTGGGTCCACCTGTCATAGTTCTCTGCAACACATGTCTCCATTTGGAGCAGGTGTCAGGGTGACATGAGTGCATCCCTACTGAAATAAGATTGCATGTGGTTTTCAATGTGGCACGCAGATGAGCTTTCTGGAGCCAAGCGAAAGATTCATTTTCCCTTATAGGTGCCCGAGGTCATGGGAGAACAGTGTTGTGAAGGTACTGATGCATGCATTTGGTGCAAGACGTATGTCTATAAATAGGTTGGGACATGCGAGGGATTACATAACTCACAGAGCTAATGTGAAATAGTGCAATTGACTTCAGCCATCAGAAAACAAGGTCAATGAAAGTAACCCTACAACATATGGCCCACATCTGGAGCCGTGGCCTCCCAACCAGCGGAAGATTAAAAATAACAGTGCAAAGTATCGGCATCTGACTCATAAGAACATAAGAAGTAGGAACAGGAGTAGACCATTCGGCCCCTCGGGCCTTCTCCGCCATTCAATAAGATCATGGCTGATCTTCTTGTGTTTCGATTTCCACATTCCCATTTAACCCCGATAACCTTTGATTCCCTTCCCTAACAAGAATCTATCTCTGACACTTCCCTTCCCTTCCTTGACCTCTCTGTCTCAATTTCTGGTCATAGACTGTCCACCAATATTCATTACAAGCTTACCGACTCCCACAGCTACTTCGACTACAGCTCCTCACACTCCGCTTCCTGTAAAGACTCCATCCCATTCTCTCAGTTCCTTCGCCTCCGTCGCATCTGTTCTGATGATGTCACTTTTAAAAACAGTTCCTCTGACATGTCCTCCTTCTTCCTTAACCGAGGTTTTCCACCCACGGTGGTTGACAGGGCCCTCAACCATGTCCGGTCCATCTCCCGCGCATCCACTCTCACACCTTCCTCTCCCTCCCAGAACCATGATAGGATCCCCCTTGTCCTCACTTATCACCCCACCAGCCTCCACGTTCAAAGGATCATCCTCCGACATTTCTGCCAACTCCAGCATGATGCCACCACCAAACACATCTTCCCTTCACCACCCCCCCGGTGGCTTTCCGCAGGGATCGTTCCCTCCGTGACACCCTGGTCCACTCCTCCATCACCCCCTACACCTCAACCCCCTCCCACGGCACCTTCCCATGCAACCGCAGAAGGTACAACACCTGCCCCTTTACTTCCCCCCTCCTGACCATCCAAGGGCCCAAACACTCCTTTCAAATGAAGCAGCACTTCCCTCAATTTAGTCTACTGCATTCGCTGCTCCCAATGCGGTCTCCTCTACATTGGAGAGACCAAACGCAGACTGTGTGACCGCTTTGCGGAACACCTTTGGTCTGTCCGCAAGCATGACCCAGACCTCCCTGTCCTTTGCCATTTCAGCATATCACCCTGCTCTCATGCCCACATGTCTGTCCTTGGCTTGCTGCAATGTTCCAGTGAAGCTCAACGCAAACTGGAGGAACAGCACCTCATCTTCCGACTAGGCACTTTACAGCCTTCTAGGCTGAATATTGAGTTCAACAACGTCAGATCATGAACTCTCTCCTCCATCCCCACCCCCTTTCCGATTCCCCTTTTTCCAATAATTTATAATTTTTTCATATATTTTTCTTTTCCCACCTATTTTTAAACTTATTTTGATCTATCGTTTTATCTCCACCTTTTAGCCCATTTCGATCCCTTCCTCCACCCCACCCCCACTAGGGCTATCTGTCACTTGTGTGTCCTGCTTTCTACCCTTAATGTCACTATTAGCACATTCCTTAGATAATATCATCACCGTCATAGAAACTAGGAGCAGGAGTAGGCCTTTCGGCCCCTTGAGCCTGCTCCACCATTCATTATGATCATGGCTGATCTTCCAACTCAATAGCCTGCTCCCGCTTTCTCCCCATACCCTTTGATCCTTTTCTCCCCAAGAGCTATATCTAACTCCTTCTTGAAAGCATACAATGTTTTGGTCTCAATTACTTTCTGTGGTAACGAATTCCACAGGCTCACCACTCTCTGGACGAAGAAATCTCTCCTCATCTCTGTCCCAAGTGGTCTACCCCATATCCTCACACTCCCCCACCATCGGGAACATCCTTCTTGCATCCACCCTGTCCAGTCCTATTAGAATCCCACAGGTTTCCACAAGATTCCCCCCTCACTCTTCCGAACTCCAGCGAATACAATCCCAATCGACTCAACCTCTCCTCATATGTCAGTCCCGCCATCCCAGGAATCAGTCTGGTAAACCTTCGCTGCACTCCCTCTGTAGCAAGTACATCCTTCCTCAGATAAGGAGACCAAAACTGCACACAATATTCCAGGTGTGGTCTCACCAAGGCCCTGTACAATTGCAGCAAGACATCCCTGTTCCTGTACTCGAATCCTCTGGCTATGAAGGCCAACACACCATTTGCCCTCCCCACTGCCTGCTGCACCTGCACGCCTACCTTCAGCGACTGGTGTACAAGATGATCAACACCCCTTTGTCCTTTTGTCTATGACATCTTTGGCAATCTCTTCTTTGCCTCCACCTATCACTGGCCCTCTATCCAGCTCTACCTGTCCCATCCCCCCTCAACCAGCTCATATTTAACCTCATTTCTATATTTCCTTAGTTCTGTTGAAGAGTCATACGGACTCGAAACGTTAACTGTATTCATCTCCGCAGATGCTGTTAGACCTGCTGAGTTTTTCCAGTTATTTTTGTTTTTGTTTCAGATTTCCAGCAACTGCAGTATTTTGCTTTTATATCAAAATCTACCTACCTAACTCTGCCTTAAAAATATTCAATGACCCTGCCTCCACCAGCTTCTGAGGCAGAGAGTTCCCAAGTCACTCAACCATCTAAGAAAAAAAATTCTCCTCATCTCTGTCCTAAAAGGATGACCCCTCATTTTAAAACAGTGCCCCCTAGTTTTAGACTCACCCACAAGAGGAAACATCCTTTCCACGTCCACCTTGTCAAGGCCGTTCAGGATCTTGTATACTTCACTCAAATCACCCCTCGCTCCTCTAAACTCCAGTGGAAACAACCTTTCCAACCTTTCTTCATAAGACAACCCACTCATTCCAGGTATCAATCTATTAAACCTCCTTTGAACCGCCTCCAATGCATTTACATCCTTCTTTAAATAAGGAGACCAAAACTGTACACAGTATTTGAGATGTGATCTCAGCAATGCCCTGTATAACTGAAGCATAACATCCTTACTTTTATGTTCAATCCCTCTTGTAATAAAGGATAGCATTCCATTAGCTTTCTTAATTACTTGCTGTACCTGCATACTAACTTTTTTGTGACTCATGTACTAGAACACCTAGATCCCTCTGCACCTCAGAATTATGCAGCCGTTCTCCAGTTCAGTAGTACTCTGATTTTTTGTTCTTCCTGCCAGTGAACTTCACATTTTCCCACATTAAACTCCATTTGCCAGACCATTGCCCACTCACTCAACCTATCTATATCCATCTGCAACCTCCTCATGTCCTCTTCACAGCATACTTTCCTACCTATCTTTGTATCATCTGCAAATTTAGCTACCATGTCTTCACTCCCCTTATCTGAGTCATTGATATAAATTGTAAAAAGTTGATGCCCCAGTACAGACCCCTCTGGGGCGCCATTCGTCAGATCCTGCCAATCAGAAAAAGATCCATTTATGCATACTCTCTGCTTTCTGACAGCCAGTCAATCTTCTATCCATGTTAATATGTTACCCCCTACACCACGCACTTTTATTTTCTGTAATAATCTTTGATGTGGCACCTTATCAAATGTCTTCTGGAAATCCAAGTACAGTATGTCTACAGGCTCCCCTTTATCCACAGCACATGTTACTCCTTCAAAAAACTCCAATAAATTGGTTAAACATGATTTTCCTTTCACAAGACCATGCTGACTCTTCCCTATTGCTTTGAGCGCTTCTAAGTGCCCAGCTGTAACCTCCTTAATGATTGATTCTAATAACTTCCCCATGACAGGCATCAAGCTAACTGGCCTATAGTTTCCTGTGTTCTGCCTTCCTCCTTTCTTGAATAAAATATTTGCTACTTTCCAATATGATGGGACCTTTCCAGAATCTAGCAAATTTTGGAAAATAAACACCAGCGCATTGACTACAACATTAGCCACCTCTTTTAAGACCCTAGGATGTAGTCCTTTGGCACCTGGAAATTTGCCAGCCTGCAGTTCCATCAGTTTGCTCAGTACCATTTCCCCAGTGATTTCAATTTCACCAAGTTCCTCTCTCCCATTCACCTCCAAATTTGCAGCTATTACTGGAGTGTTTTTTGTAACCTTTATAGTGAACACAGAAGCAAAGTATTTGTTCATTTCTTCTGACATTTCCTTATTATCTATGATTAACTCCCCACTGTCGCTCTCTAGAGGACAAACACTCACTTTACTTCCTCTTTGCCTTTTTTTTGGGGGTGGAGGGGGGGTGGTAACGGGAACTGGTCGCGATTTGCACATCTGTGTTTCGTCGATGCAGCTGCCCATATAAAACATCAGCTGACTCTAGTCATATCTGATCTTTGTTAGCTAGGTGTGTGAAACATCTGCCCATCGTGCAGGATTTGATGTCCCGCGGGCAGGCGCGCGCCCGACCTGATCGGCTGTAAAATCGCGCGAGATGACATCAGGTGACGTCCCGATGTCATGGCGCACTTGCACGATATTTCGCTCAGCGGGTGTGCTCAAAAGCTGGAAGCCACGCCCGCCGACAATTAAGTGGGCAATTAAGCCCATTAACGACGCAATTGTCTATGGCTTTTCGTGGTCTGTCCAACTTTACGGTTGGCGAGCAGGCAAATCGGCCAAGCGGCCTTTACATTTTGCATCAAACCTCAACCAAGGGCAGGAAGAAACCTCCGCTATGAAATAAAATAAAAATAAATACCTGTGGGCAGTATTTTTATGAGGTATCCTTTCGGGTGCTTGACTGTGATTTATGGGTTTTTTTCTTTTGCAGCTGTTGACACTTTTATTTAACTGTTTGCAGGTCTGCAGCTCCCCGAGGCAGCTGTCGGCCTTTATAGAGCCCTGACGGCGCTGAGCTTTTCAGCACACATTTCATGCTGGCTGGCCGTTAGTTGGCCATCCAGCATGAAATCGCAGCTGGGGGCCGATCATGGTCAGTGGTCCGTTTCCCGGCCGCTCCTGTGTCCGCCGATCACATGTGCCTTCCAAGGGTAAAATTCAGGCTGATGTGTGCAGATTAGACCTGGTGGGAGCAGGTCTAAATTTTGTGGAGTCCTTTGGAGAGGTGGGGTACCCTTTTGGAGATATAGGATACCCCTATATATATTGTTAGGAATTAGAGATAGTTTTTAGTAAGTTATGTTTGAATTTTGTGGGTGTTAGGAACAAGATACAGCTTTAAGTTTAACCTATTTCTCTTTATTTCTGTGTTAAGAAAGGTGAATCCTGGGTTTAGTTTCATTTTGGAGTTTTGTGGAATGAAGCCAAGAAGTCTTTTTCCCAGGGTGGAAGAGTCAATTACTAGGGGACATAGATTTAAGGTGAGAGGAGAAAACTATAGAGGAGATGTGCGGGGCAAGTTTTTTACGCAGAGGGTAGTGAGTGTCTGGAACTCGCTGCCAGAGGAGATGGTGGAAGCAGGTACGATAGTGGTGTTTAAGGGGCAGCTTGACAAATACATGAATAGGATAGAAATAGAGGGATACGGACCCCGGAAGTGCAAAATGTTTAGTTGACGGGCAATATGATCGGCGCAGGCTTGGAGGGTCGAAGGGCCTGTTCCTGTGCTGTACTTTTCTTTGTTCTTTGTTCTTTGTTAAGTCTTTAAGCCCTGTTTGTACACCTACATTTTTAATGAGGTTTTCGGACTCGTGAAGTGAAGAGCTGTGTTAGTAAGAGGGGATTAGTAGTTTAGGGCAGTTAATCAAGATAGAAAAAACTGTGCTGTTGTCTAGCAACAGGGTTCCAGAGGGAGAGACCCACAGAGACAGGGAGTAACAGAAAGCAGTTTTAGCTCAGTTGATATGTGGATGCCCCAGGGTGAAAGAGGAAAGCTCCCAAAACCAGGGAGTGAGGCAAAAAGGGGGTCCCAAGAAAACCTTTTAGTTAAAAGAAAAGGACAGGATTCTGAAAAAGGTCATGTTAAGTAAAGTTAAGAGTGAGGGGCAGAGGAAAAGGCCGCAGGGAGCAGACTTGGGACAAAGTGGGCTTGTGAAAAGCCAGAAGATCTGAGGAGACAGCCAAAGGTGGGTGATTACTTACTACAGGCCTGTGAAGCAATGGTGTTCTGTTGGCATGGCTGAGTATCTGAGAGAGTGCGCGGAAAGTGAAGATTGAATGCATGTGGTGATCCTGGAGAGAGGAACATTGGAAGGAGAGATTGAAACTCTAGACATGGATCCTTGTTGAAGACGTCTGAGAGAAAGCATTGTTTGGGAGAAGATTCCAAGGCAAGTTCTTTGAGAGTGGAGATTGGAAGCCTTTTTGTGAAAGATAGCGTTTCTGTGAGACCAGTAGGTTCCCAGTGTGACGAGCGTCTGGGGGAGTTGATGATACATCCATAGCATCTGCTTTGGGTAGCATCTGTCACTTGATCTTGAAGTGTGGTGTGTCCGATCACAGGTCGCCTATTGGTTTACATGGACTGTATACTTACTGTGAATATTAGAGTATAAGATAGATTTTGTAACTTATGTTATCCTTAAGGATCTATATATATCTGTAAAGTTATGGTTGTGAATGAAGCAGTAGTGTAATCTAGTTAATCTTTTCCTTATTTAATAAATGTTTTAAAAATTAATTGGCAGACTCCTGTGACTTTGTTCAGTATCCACCCTCCACATTTCTATACAAAAAATAAAAGTTAGGATTTATCAGGCCTGGTTGTACCCTGGGATCTGACTTATCCAATAGTAACATCAGCTGGGATCATAACAATATGGTCCAAGGACACCTTTAGGGGAGTCCAGGTGCTATTTGGGAAAGGTAAGATGCCCTTTGAGATTGTTAAAAGTGGGCATGAATGTGTGTAAAAAGTGCATAAACTCATGGAACTGTCAAGAGAGCTGTCAAAAGGAACTTTCAAAAGTGTCAAAAAGAACTGTCAAAAGCAACTGTCAAGCTGTCAAGCATTTAAAGCTCCTACCCTTTAACTCTTTACAAGGAACAGTGTGGTGTGTTAAAAAATCATTGCTTGCTATTTCACTCTGCCTGTTGATATAAGCTTGAGGACTATCATTACTGGATTAGTGCCGCATGACTGATTTCACCACCTTCCTTTATCATCATGGGGTGCCTGCCATTTCACAGTTTGAAGTGGTTTTGTTGGTTATAGACTCTTTGAAGTGGAACTATGAATTCCAATGTTTACTTTTATAAAGGATTAAGCATTTGAGTGAAATATGTGTTTTCATTCAGGATTAAGCACATAAATTAATTTTATTTTATAAGGGATTTTGGAGTTGAAGGAGTTTAAATGTAGTGAATGGGTTTTTATGAATGAGAGTGTTTTAAAAAAAATGAAGTCTGCAAAAGGCACTTTGAACTATATCTCAGCGTGGCTCCTGATGTCTGCCCATGGTGGATACTGGGTGAGTTAGCATGGAGGATGTAAGGGCAAAGGGTGGTGCGTGGGAAACATGAGTTGGCATTAAATTGGCATAGGGGTTTTAAAGGACCTTGGGGTGTGTAAAGGGGCATATATTGACATGGAGGTTATGAGGGGCCATGGAGGGGGTGGGTGGGGGGCATGAGGTGGCATGGGTTGGAATGGGTTAGGCATGAGGGGTATGTTGGGTGTGTGAGGGGTGAGGTTACTGAGGCAGTCTTCTGCCCATCCCACCTCCACACCCTGCAACCTCTGGACACAACCTGGGGCTGTCCGGTCCATTTCCCACAAAACCCAGCCACCCAAGAATGAAAACCCAACCTTCTGGGGCATTTCTTCCCAGGTCACGTTTATGGAGCTGAGAATCGTCCCGGCTCTTGTTAGAATCATATCTCTTCAAACTGGATTTTACATTTTAAAATATGGAGGCATTGCAGAAATTGGACATTGGAGGCTGCCTGAGAGGTTTTTTTTAAAAGGGTTGGATGTTCACCTTGGAACTGTCAACAACAGACCTCTTCCAAGCAATTACCTGAGCTATATGGTACTTGAGGAGGAGTTGTTTGCTTGTTTTGAACTGCAAAGAACTTCAATTATTGAAATGCTGGAAGACAAAAAGACAATCACATGGCAGAGGCAAACCTTAAGTTTGAACCTGTGGTTTTCAGTCTTGTTGGGGAAAGGTTGGGAACAGAAGGCTAGACAGTGACTAGCTCACTCTCTCTCGGCCTCTGCTTTGTGAAACCTGTAGCCAGCTAATCCTCTTCTGAATGCAGTTTGACTGCATAATTTTGGACTTGCTAACTGAGACAGGAAGAATTGGTCCAGCTCTCCTCCCCTCTACACCGAAGCGTTGTTGGTGAACTTCCCGACATCTACTGGGCCCAGTCTTCACCCGAGGAAACTTCAGACCGATGGTCTCGAACCTCCATGAACTTTAATTTTATTTTTTCCTTTCTAAGAAAGTTTTTTCCATCTGCCTGACTCTGCAGAGACTACCTGTGTGTCTTTTGTTTGTCTGTGTGTGTGTGTGTATATGAGGGTGTGTGTAGGTGTGGGTGTGGGTGTGTGTGTGTGTGCGTCTGTGTATGTGTGTGTGTGTCTGTGTGTGTATATGTGTGTGTGTGTGTGTGTGTATATGTGGGTATGTGTGTGTGTCTGTGTGTGTATATGTCAGTGTGTGTGTGTGTGGGTGTGTGTGCATGTGTATGGGTATGTGGGTATGTGGGTGTGTCTGGACAAGTTTAAAAGGGTTAGTTAGTTACACTTCCAGATTACAATTTGCATCAACCAGTTCTTGAAACCTGTTTAAAAGGAGTTTTGTTTTATAATAAATTAATTATTCTGTTTTTTTGAAAGAAGCCTGGTCAGAGTCTCTTTCCTTTTGGGTACTAGAAGTATAGGTAAACAATTGGCCGTTTTGGTGAGAAAATTAAACATTGAAATTAATGGCACGGCCTGTGTAGTAGTGGGGCTTGATAATTCACACACTCTTCCTGTCCCAGCCTTAACACTCTAATCTCCCGGCCCGGGAGTGAAAATTCAGGCCCATGTATCTTCAAACATTTGCTTTCGCACCAACTCAGCTAATGAAGAACAACTTGTAGAAATTGTGGGTTGCACAATATCTATATTCAAAAGCACGGTTAAGGTTTTCTCTTGGCATTTCAGTTCATAAACTCATGCTCTTAATTCAGATTGATGCCTGTGCCTCTATACATGTTTGCTTTGTAGAAATTGTTGAATGCAGGGAATAAACAACTTCACATGCATTGTTACCATAAGTGATCTAGGGAGTGAATTTTTTCAAGGTTACAAGGTCTTATGTAAGGACAAGTTTTAGGTATTAGTTGTGCTTTTTGGAAATTTTCCCTTTTTGCCAGAAACGCCATACAGTTTAACTTTTTGACATTTGTAAAGGACTGGGAAATGTGGTATTCAGAGGGATTTGGGTATCCATGCACATGAATCACAGAAAGTTAACATGCAGGTACAGCAAGCAATTAGGAAGGAAAATGGTCTATTAGCCTTCTTTGCAAGGGGGTTGGTGTAGAAGAGTAAGAAAGGTTTGCTGCAATTATTTTTGTAAAATATTTTTTGTAAAACCACACCGGGAATACTGCTTAGGGTTTTGATCTCCTTACCTAAGGAAGGATATACTTGCTTTGTTCAGGATGCAACAATGGTTCACTAGATTGATTCCTGGGATGAGAGGATTGAGGAAGTACTGAATAGAATGGGCCTACACTCTCTGGAGTTTAGCAGAACGAGAACAGATATCGTTGAAATATATAAAATTCTTAGACAGCTTGACAGGGTAAATGCTGCTCCTGCAACTTTGTTACCCAAAGTTATTAAGGGGCACAGAACTCATTAAATGATGGAACAGGCTTGAGGGATGAAATGGCCTCCTCCTGTTCCTATGTTTTCCCTGGCTGGACAGGCTTGAATGAGGGTTCGTAGTCTCAGGATAAGGAGTTGATCATTTAGGACTGAGATGTCAAGAACTTAATTCACTCGGAGAGTTGTAAATCTTTGGAATTCTCGACCTCAGAAGGCTCTGGATGTATGGTTATTGAGTACATTCCAGACAGATTGATAGATTTTTGGACACTAATGGAGTAAAGGGATATGGGGAATAGTGTGAGAAAGTGGAGTTGGTGTAGAAATTCAGCCATGATCTTAATGAGTTGCAGATCAGCATCAAGGGTCCATGTGACCTACTCCTGATCCTATTTCTTATGCACTTATGTTCTTATTTATATTGGTTAAGTTGATGTCTATATTGGTTCAGTGGTACCTCTGCCTCTGAGTCAGAAGGTTGTGAGTTCTTTCACAACTCTGGAGACCTGAGCTAGGCTGACTCATAAGTGCAATACAGAGGGAATGCTACTTTGTTGGAGATGCTATCTTTTAAATAAGACTCTAAACTGAAGCTCTGTCCTGTCTCAAGTAAGCATAAAAGATCCCAAAGCATTTTTCCAAAGAAGAGCAGGGGAGTTCTCCCTGGTGCCCTGGCCAATATTTATCCCTCAACCAACATTATTAAACAGAACAACCATATTGTTTTTATTGTGGGATCTTGCTGTGTGCAAATTGACTGCCACATCACTTATTTTGCAACAGTGACTACACTTATAAGTACTTCATTGATTTGAAGGCTTTTTGGGATGAACCAAGGACCTGAAAGGTTCTATATAAATGGAAAGTATTTTTTTCTGTTAACTATTTCAATGTGAATGTTACTCCTTGCAAAAGCCTGTTGCAGAGAAGAAGTAAAGGGTAACCCTTCCCATAGGCCATTGCTTCTTTTCACTGTTCAGTCAAGTACTGACAAATTATTCTTGATCACAAAAACATTTTAGGTGTGATTTAGAATGAGGAACAAGGTGCAACACAATTAATTTCTATTAATGGTTAAGATATTCCCGCTATTGACTAAATATTCTTTATCTGTGGTATCTGGATTACAAGGCACATAACAACAGGCCTTTAAGTCCGTTTCTATGTTGACTTAGCAACTTCTTTGTCAGCCGAGAAATTATAAACAGCAGTCCATAATTTGTTAATTATTTCGATATGATTTATTTTGAGTATGCCTCTTGAAGAATCCTCTCATTTCTTTCTTTTTGGATCTCCCTGTCATTAGTTCTGGTGGAGAAAATAGCTAAGCAATCTGCTCCATGAGCTTCATTTAAAAAAAAATGATTAATTCATGGATGTGAGCATTGCTGGAAAGGCTGGCATTTAGTTCCCATCCCTAATTTCCCTTGAGAAGGCAGTGGTGAGTCGCCATCTTGAACAGCTGCAGTCCACGTGGTGAAAGTAGACTCACAGTGCTATAGGCAGGGAGTTCCAAGATTTTGGAGGTGAGTTACTTGTTGCAGAATTCCCAAACTCTGACCTGTTCTTGTAGCCACAGTACTCGCATGGTTGGTCCAGTTCAGTTTCTGGTTAATGGTAATCCCCAGGATGTTGATGAGGGTTATTCAGTTGGAAATGGTCATTTCCTGGCATTTGTATGGTGTGAACGTTCCTTTTCAGCTCAGGCCTGCAAGTGTCCAGGTCTTGCTGCATGTTGACCTGGACTGCTTCTGTATCTGAGGAGTTGTGTATGGTACTGAAGACTATACAATCATTAGCGAATATCCCCACTCCTGACCTGTTGATTATGGGAAGGTCATAGATGAAGCAGCTGAAGATGATTGGGTCTAGAACACTACCCTGAGGAACTCCTGCAGCGATGTCCTGGAACTGAGATAATTGACCTCTAACAACCACAAACATTTTCTTCTGCGCTAGTTTTCTACAATTTTGCCTGGCCAAATGCTGACTTGATGTCAAGGGCAGTCACTCTCAGCTCACCTCCGGAGTTCAGCTCATTTGTCCAAATTTGGATCAAGACTATAATGAGATCAGTGGCCTTGGTGGAATGTAAACTAAGCATCAGCGAATAGGTTGTAAGTGCCACTCACTGTTAATGATTCCTTCCATCACTTTACTGATGGTTGAGACTACACTAGTGAAGTGGTAATTGGCTGGGTTGGATTTGTCCTGCTTTTTGTGTACAGGAAATACATGGGCAATTTTCCACATTGTTGGGTACTTGCCAGTGTTGTAGCTGTAATGGTTCTGGAGCGCAAGTCTCCAGTACTACTGGCGGCATATTGTCATGGCTCACGGCCTTTGCAGTATCCAGTGCATTCAGCTAATTCTTGACATCATGTGGAGTTAACCAAATTGACCGAAGACTTGCGTCTGTGAAACTGGAGACCCCAAGAAGAGGCCCAGATGGAACTTTGTTTCTTTGTAGTCAGCTCCAGGAGGTGGAGAAGGATGGACTGGCCTGGTGGACAAGCGAGCTACAATGACTGTTGCCTTCAACCTGCCGAAAGACTTAACTTTATGAATGCAATCACACTGGCAAACTGAGCACCGACCTAACAATGATGCCATCAAGTTGCAAAATACACAACTCACTCTCATTAACCAGGCCTGTTAAACCTCCAGATCAAAGCAAAATACTGCGGATGCTGGAAACCTGAAACAAAAACAGAAAATGCTGGAAAAACTCAGCAGGTCTAACAGCATCTGTGGAGAGAAAAACAGAGTTAACGTTTTGAGTCGGTATGACTCTTCTTCAGAGCTCATAAACCTCCAGTTCTACTTCTCGTGGTTAAGTTCTTTACTCCCAGACATAAAATGGTTTGTTTTCTTGACAGAAGGTTTGAACTTATAGTGCGCTTACTATTAGGAACACGGTGCTAAAACTTTTGGCTCAGAGTTGGAAAGTTGTGGGTCAAAGCCCCCCTTCAGAGTTTTCACCTGTACTCTGGGGAAAGTAACCCCATGACCCTATTTTGCGGAAGATCTCCCTGGTGTCTTGGTCAATTCTTCCCTAACTACTCGGTCATGAAAGGCACTGTATATAAATGCAAATCCTTTTCTCAAAGGGTTATTTGCTCGCATTAATATAAATGACTCCATGAAGCAATTGTCCTGACTATTTCCCACAGGCCTATAAATCTTTTGATGCTTCAGGCATTAATCTCTTGCTATGAGATTATTTCAATGCCCTACTGAACCTTCACCTATGTTTGGCACTCTTTACCATTTTAAACATCCATTTTCACGTTATATCTTCAGGACACCAGCTACATCGCAATGAAAGTCACCTCAATTAAATATAAAGGAGAATGTGTCACAACCCTGATGTCACATGGAATCCAAATCCACTTGTGGGCAAGTCGAGTACATGAACATTTCTTGGCAAAGTTCTAATACAACCAAATCTTTACTGAGTCCATACCTGTGTTAGAGAGGGCCCAATATGAATGGGGCCCTCCCGAACACAGCACTCATGCTTCATTCAACTCCTGTTACCTCTGATAAGTGATGGGGGCAATAAATGTGGGTTTTATATTGGGTTTCAGGTGCAATTTGGGACCCCATTTCCTCGCCACCACCTCAGACAAATCAGCCCCGCTCAGAAAACATGGCTGCTGCCATCAGATTGGCACAAGGCTCCCTGCTGGTCCCTGAACTGGAATCGCACAT
This sequence comes from Cetorhinus maximus, assembly GCF_964194155.1. NCBI lineage: Eukaryota > Metazoa > Chordata > Chondrichthyes > Lamniformes > Cetorhinidae > Cetorhinus > Cetorhinus maximus. The sequence continues at coordinate 14,071,962 of NC_135900.1, forward strand.
TTGGCATCATATTATAGGAAGGGTGTGAACACATTGGAGAGAGGTTTACAAGAAAGGTCCCTGGGCTGAGAACTTCGGCTATGAGGATAGATTGGAGAAGTTGGGACTGTTTCCTTTGGAGAGGAGAAGGCTGAGAGGAGACTTGAAAGAAGTTTTCAAAATCATGAGGGGGCTGGACACAGTAGATAGGGAGAAGCTGTTCCCACTCAAGAATGAGACGACACAGATTTAAAGTGATTTGCAAAAGAAGCAAATGTGACTTGAGAAAAATCTTTATCACACAACGAGTGGTTCGGGTCTGGAATGCACTTCCTGGAAGTGTGGTGGAGGCAGGTTCAATCGAGGCATTCAAGAGGGCATTGGATTATTTGAATAGAAACAATGTGCAGGGGTACGGGGAAAAGGCAGGGCAATGGGACTAGGTCATAATGCTCACGTAGAGAGCTAGTGCAGACACGATGGGCTGAATGGCCTCCTTCTGTGTCATTAAGATTCTGTGATTCTGTGATTACTCGCAGCAATTACTGGTGTTATGTGCTTTTTAGTGCTGTGCATACACTTAGCTGGCAAGCGCATAGTTACTAAACAAAATATATTCTTTACCACATTCCACAACATCAGTGAGTTGTGAAAGAGGCAGAGTGCAGTGGATACTGGAAAAGGCACTGTGATAATGGAGCAGCAGAAGTTTTGTATCAGCTGGCTATGTTTTCAGAATGACAGAATTGCTATGGTGCAGAAGAAGGCCATTCGGCCCACTGTGTCTGCATCAGGCACTAAAGTATTTTTAGTGAAAATACTTCATACTATAACCAAGAAGAAATAACTTGCATTTATATAGCACCTTTCATATTCTTAGGGCATCCCAAAGTGCTTTATGTTCAGTCAGGTACTGGTGAAGGGTAATTATCGTTGAACAGGAAACTTGACAGCCCAGCAAGTTTGCACATACAAAGCTGAAATTGTACCAGCTACTCTGTTTAGATTTAGTGATGTCAGTTGTAGGATAAATGTTGGCAAGGGCATCAGGGAGAATTCCTTGAATAGCGTCATTTATATCCACCTGAGAGGCCAGATGGCACCTCAGCTTAAGTGCCATTTAAAAGACAGCACCTCTGACTGTGCAGCCCTCCCTCAGTTACTGCACTGGAGTGTCGGCCTGGATTTTGTGCTGAAGTCTCCGGAGTGGGATTTGAACACAAGGTGAGAGTGCTGATTGAACAACAACGTGTAGCAGCACCTTCAACTTAATAAAAAGACTAAGGTGCTTCATAGGGTCATTATAAGATAAAATAAGACACCGAGCCACAGAAGGAGATAAGGAGATGCTAGATAGATGACCAAAGGCTTGGTCAAAGTGTTAGGTTTTAAGGAACATCTTAAAGGAAGCAAGAATGGTAGAGAGGTTTAGGGGAGGGAATTCCAGAGTTTAGGGCTCAGGCACTGCAGCTACCAATGGTGGAGCGATTCGAGAAGCTAGAGTCAGGGCAGTCCAGGTATCTCGGAGGGTTCCGGATGAGATTACAGAGATAGGGAGGGGCAAGGAGGGATTTGAAAACAAGGATGAGAAATCAAGGCATTGTGTGAAGATGGATATTATTTTTCAAAATATTTTTGGGAATATAGTGGTATTCTGTAAAGAAGTGTGTGTGTGTGTGTAAGTGTTAAATACGTGCATTTGTAATGAGAAGCTATGGTAAAGTGGATTGATAAGTAAATAGGTCAGGTTTAGAAATTTGCAGTGAGGTTGATAGAGACTTGGCTTTTCAGCTGTTAGATTTCAACGGGGAATAAGGGACTTTTACAACTTGCAAAGGTTTCATAAGTAAACAAGGGAAGGTGTTAAATTTTATTTGACCCGAAAGGGGAGGCAATAGGAAAACATGAAAGATTTTTATATTTGGAAAAGATGAGTTAAAAGAGTTGTTTGAGAACAATAGAATCTAATATGAAAGGGAAAAAAAAGATATTTAAGGGAAGATGTTTAGTTGAGTTGTGGTGGCTGTGTAGGGGAGATGTCCTAGGACCAGATCGGTGCTGGGAGAAGGTGCAGAAGCTGTGAATTCGAAGCAGGCATTCAGTTTCAAGCCAGAGAAAGTCTTTGTTTTCAAAAAACAATCTGTTTCCGAACCTTCCTTTTTGGATTTCCACAGTAGACTGAGAGAGAGTGAGAAGTCGTGTGGTATGCCCTACTACAGTAACAGCAGTTTACTTTCGGGTAATATTACTGGATTTTTATGGTTAAAAATCCATAGGGAAACCACGTAGTTTATTTATGTGTTCTGAACAAGTGGGTTTTTTTGGGGAATGCTTTGTAAAACTGTTTTCACTGTGTAACTTCACTCTTGTGTGCTTACATTTTTTTCGTTCTTGTTAATAAATATTTTAATTTTAAAATCCCAGAAGTTTTACTGGCATTCTATAGTTCTGGGGTCAGTGGTTCTTTCCCTCATTGTCAAAATACAAAAAAAAGGTTACGATCAGTAAGACATGTTCCCCTCTGGGATTTGGCTTGCTCAGTGAATAACATCGGCTGTGGTTGTAAGAGTCACTTGATAGGAGTCAATGTAGGTCAGTCAGCACAGGGACGAGATAGGTGAACGGGACTTGGGTGTAAGTAAGGACGTGGGTAGCAGAGTTTTGGAAGATGTTAAATTTATGGAGGGAAGAATGAGGGCTGAGTGTGTTGGAATAGTAACTGTAGAGGTAACAAAGAAATGGATGAAGGTTTCTGCTATAGGTAAACTGAGGCAAGGGCAGAGTCAGGTGATGGAGGTGGAAGTAACATTCAAGGGTAAAACCCTTATAGCTCCAGAATTAGCCAATACACCTATATGACTCTTGGTGCGGAATTTTACAGTCCCCTGCCAGCAGGTTTGCAGACAGGGGGAGGGTGAGAGGTGCGTTGGAGCCCATAAAATTCCTCAGATGGCCTTTCCACTGCCTGCCCCCCGACCCATCCGAAATTTAACTGGAGGCTGGCGAGGCCTAGGGCAATCGGTTAGGCCAGCGCAACTCTCTGAGGCAGGACTTCTTCCTGAGTGAGATGCAGAAGTCCCGTCTCCAGCCAATTAACGTCCTCAGAGCGTTTAATGGCCGTGGGACTGCTCTGAACAGCAGGGGTGCATTCCACACAGACTCTTTGGGTAAGCGGGGTGGGAAACCCCACCATCCGAGGAATCCTGCCTCTGTTATTTATAACTGTACTCACACTTAAAATCTTCCTTTTCTCATTGCAGTCCCTTGAGCCGCCTTCTGCTGCATTCATCTTGCTCTTTGTGGAAGTAAGTGACTTTCTGGGTGACGATTATGACTTCAGCATCGCGACGTCCTGATGTTAAACACCAAGGGCAGGATTTTGAGGTTGTCGGGCGGACGCGGATGGTGGGCCTGGGAGCAGCCGAGAAATGGTCCACCGCCAACAATCCTGGCCCCTGATCGCAATTTCAACCTGGCGGGCCAGTTAAGGCCCGCCCAGCGTGAAACGCGACTCGTCACTAGTCGGGAAGGGCTGAGCGGGGGCCTGTCGGCAGCTGGGACCCATGGCAACCCGACAGCCAAGGCAGCCGCTGGAAGGCTGCCATGGGAGAATGTCTCCTCTACATCATCCATATTCAAGTTGTAGGGTCGAGTGTGGCTGGAGATGCCAGGCAGGAGGGCAGGTTGGCTGGGCACTCACCCCCCCCTGCTTTTCAGATGAGTGCCTCACCGTCCTCTTGGAGGATGTGGCTGCCAGGAGGGACACCCTTATCCCCAGAGATGGGAGGAGGAGGCTACCGCACCTCACCAAGAGGGCATGGAAAGAGGTTGCAATGCTGGTGAGCAGTCATGATGTGGTGAAGTGCATATGGGAGCAGTGCCGGAAGCAGTTCAATGCCCTGCTGCGCTCAGGAAGGGTGAGTACCTTGTTGCCATGGGTCAGTGTGCAGAAGTGTTAAGGTGAGGCCGTACCTCCTGTGGATCTTAGGGGAGCTAGAGTCTGAGTGCCAACTGTCAATGACGCTGGAGCTGGCCAAGTGGGTGAGCCATGGCTGCTTGGACTGAGTGCCTCGCGGCTCGAGGGCCACATCTCGGATGTGCCCTGCAAGGTGTTCCTCAGCTGGGGTTGGCCAGGCTACAATGCCGTTGCAGGTAGAGACTGGACTAATCAATGCTGCTCTGTCACTTCAGGAGAAGGTGAGCCATTACCAAGCAGAGAGGGCACGTACAGGCCCAACCAGCTGCTGTTCTCCCAGTTCAAGGAGGATGCCCTTGAGCTCAAGAGCTGGCACAGTCCACATGCAACTGGGCGCGGAGAGGCAGACCAAGGTAAGAGCGCAGTGCACAGAGGTGAGACTTTTGGATTGTGCAACCTTTCTAGTGTAGTCCCTTCATTTATGGCAGCCTCAAACCTGGAGTCCCCATTGATCATTGAAAGACAATGGCACCGTGATGCAGATCTCCATTGTTCCACTAGTTGCCTGGCACACACAGTGACAGTGTGATGACTTTAACTAATGACATGTTCTTCTTCTCTCTTTTAGGTTCGCCAGCAATCGCTCTGTGGACCCCGAAGGGCCACCCCGGACACTGGAGGACCACCGGGCTTCACTTGAATCTGTGTCACATCCGCTCTCTGAAGCAGGCACCAGCGCCTCAGTGGGCATTAGATCGGTGGCTAGAATATTGGTGCAAATTGGTGAGGGCATTTCACATTCGTTTGAGGTGCAGGCGGAGGCAGAGAGCGCCCAGGGTGCTGGTGGTCGGAGGACTGCTGGGGACCAGGATGATGCTCATTTGAAGTCAGATGATGAGCCTCTGGAGTTGCCCATTAGGTGGCATATGCAGGATGTCCAGCAAGGTGTGCGGGAGGATCTGGTGGAGATCCATGAAGGTCTGAGTGCCATGGTCCCTGTTGTGGAGGAGTCCATGCGGAACGTGAGCACTGTAGTGACCTTCATGGCCGAGTTCCCTGCCTCCTCCATTGAGAAAGTGGCGACTCTCTTGGAGGGGCAGCTCCTGGGACAAGATGAGGGGTTGCTGGTGTTGCGCTTGGATCTGCAAAACTCCCACTCAGGCGATGGCCATAGGTGGTCAGTGCCAGTGTGGGAGTTGGATGAGGCACCCAGTATTCCAGCTAGGTGCCCGTCCATCAATGGCGAGCAGGGAGGTCCAGAGCGACCTCACATTGGCGCATGAGCTGCTTGGCATCTCTGCGGGCTCCTCTCAGGGAGCTCAGAATGATGGCAGCAGCTCCTCCGCCCCTCCGCCAGTTACTGTTGCATTTGATGAGGCTGTGGTGACTGGGGAGATGTCAGCCGTGGCACTGGCCGCTCCCTCACAGCCAGGACCAGCACAGGCTCCACTGGCCAGAGGACAACTACCAAGGTCATCAAGGCCAACAAGACAGCAGAGCCAGCAGGCTGGACCCAATGCCGGTGCCAGCGAGGGGTGTGTGGAGGCACCAAGACATAGCACTCAGAAACGTAAGTTGAAGGCACCATGAGAACAAGAGGACATTCACAGTGATTTCCTGTTCATTTATGTTTGTTTTATATTTACTGGTCTGGAAATGAAGACCAGAGAAGCTTATGTAAATTTTTTTGGTTTGTCAAAATGAGATATATTTTGTTTTTGTCGTAATGGCCTGAGTATGCTTCACCTTTTTAGTTTTTTGGTGCAGGGTACGCCAGTGTGTAATGCTGGATGTGAGTGGCTTTAAACTTTATTGCCCAGGCACTGAGTGGGCTTTGGGTTCAAATGAAAGGGTCATTTCAGACATCTGAGTTGGAGGTGGCATAAGGTTGAAGCTGATCTTTGGTAGCCTAGCTGAAGGAGTGTTGGATCAAGGCGTCCCTGGTGTCCCTGCCTCCCTGCAGGTTACCGAGGTCTGGCTCCATGCCCTCAGTGTTCTCCTCACCGTGCTCATCTTCTGACTCACTGCTGGACTCATCATCTGTGGCCTGTGCAGCTGTGTCAAGATCCTCTTCCTCCAGTGGATCCCCCTTTGTCAGTGCCAGATTGTGGAGAGTGCAGCATGCAACCACTATCAGTGAAACCCGCTCTGGGGGGGATTGTAGTACTCCCCCTGAAAGGTCCAGGCACCGGGAGTGCATCTTGAGAAGACCTATGGTAATCTCTGGCACCTGGCCTCTCTATGCCCAGTTGCATGGGGACTGTGCCAACTCTCGAACTCGAGGGTATCCTGCTAGGTTGGGTGGACTTCTCCCTGTACGTGCCCTCTCTGCTTGGTAATAGCTCATCTTCTCCTGAAATGACAGAGGAGCATTGATTAGTCCACTCTCTACCTGCAGCTCCATTGCAGCCTGGCCAACCCCAGCTGAGGAACACCTTACAGGGCACATCCGAGTCGTGGCCCTTAAGCAGCCAGGGCTCACCTCTGGTCACTGCCTTTGTAGAGGCATGACTCGCATTGTATCGCTTCTCTTCCTCTGTTCTTCAGTGGCGGAGAGGCATCATGAGCCACCTCTTCAGTGGGTAGCCTTTGTCACCCAGCAGCCTTCCATCCAGTTGGCTGGAGCACTGAAGAGCCTCGGCACCTGGGAGTGTCTCAGGATATAAGCATCATGGGAGCTGCCAGGGTACCTTGCACAGACTTGCAGAACCTGCATCCTGTGATCACACACTATCTGCACATTCATGGAGTGGAAGCCCTTCCTGTTGACGAAGGCACCGGACTCACCTGCTGGCGCCTTGAGGGCCACATGTGTGCAGTCTATTGCACCCTGGATGTGGGGGAACCCAGCAATCGCCACGAAGCCTCTGGCTTACTCCGCCTGGCTGGCCTCGTCCGTATGGAAATGAATAAATGTCATTATCCACCTGAACAGACCATCAGTCACCAGCTTGACACATCTGTGGACAGCTGATCGGGAGACTCCATACAGACCCCCCACTGACTCCTGAAAAGAGCCCGAGACATAGAAGTTGAGAGCTACTGTGACCTTCAGAGACACTGCCATGGGGTGTCTACCCTCACAGTTGGAGCTGATCTCAGGCCCGATCCTCTGACAAATGGAGGTGATGGTCTCCCTGGAGAGGCGGAGGCTCCTCTGGCATTGCACCTCGGCCATTTTGAGGTAGCTGCATCGCCGCTTGTAAACACTGGCAACCAGATAGTGGCATCTTCTGCCCCTTCCACCTTGGACTACCTGCCCCTTGTGCCTGCGCCTCTCCTTCCACAGGTCGCTCCCCTGGAAGCTGCATTGGGACACCTGGCCTCCTCTCCCTTCTTCCCCTGGCAATGCTGCTCACCCCTTTTATCCCACCGGTTTTTGAAAATGTCGGCTGGCCGCCTGCCCGTTTTGCCCGTGCAACGAGCGCAAAATCACACGGACAACGAAAAATCGGCATCAATTGGCTTTTTAATGGCCTTAAGTGGCCTCTTAATTAATGGCCGCTGCAGCTCTGACACCCGCTCGGTCAAGTGCGCGATGATCTTGGGACCCTCACCCGACGTCATCGCTTGCTATTTTACGCCCAATTGGGTCAGGCACCCACCCGCCCGCCTATGGGATGTAAAATTCTGCCCCATTATAATCTGAATGACTTGTAGAAACACCCAACTGTTATGATTGAAATACAAAGAAAATACTGTCCTAATAAAATTCCACAGGAATAATATCACCTCGCTATCACCCTTTATGCAGTACTTTGTGCCCCCCACCTTATCCTTTGCACTCTTGTAGCATTCAACTGAACTGTTTGAGGCCTGTGTAATGAAATCGCAATTGTTGATTGAATTATTTCAGTTGAAACTCTACCTCGGCAATCACTATTTTACGAGACAAAAGTGTGTCTTGAGCTTGTAATCACCTCTGAGTTGTTGGACTGAGCTCAATAATAGCTAGGACCTTGGAGGGCAGCAATGAACCACTCTGTCAAAACCCACCTAATGTGGTATCGGTTACAGGAAGAAAACTATTACTTCTTGAGTGTCGGAAGAATTTGATTCTTCGATGAAAAAAAATTGCAGTCTTCAAAGTGACAGTGGCTCCATTAGGAAGGCCAGTGTAAGTACAGACAGTCGAGTTTGAGAGAGACCCTTAGGAGATAACATCCAGGAAACAGTTAGAAAATGAAGGGGTTATTAAGGGTTATATGATGAGAATATAAATTATGTCAAGCTGCAGTAAATCTATTGTTCTTTAAAACTGAAATACTTAATTGTTTTTTGCTATGGACGTTCTCACTGTCGCAGTGGGTGTTTGTTCCTCAATTTGAAAACAAACAAACTTGCATTGATAACTTTCATAAGTGATCAGATCTTTTCATTGTTCCACAGGGTGTTGTGCACTGATACATATATACCCTTAAAGCATTCAACTTTTCCTATAAAGATCAAATCTTCCAAAGAAAGAAAGACTTGCATCTATAGAGTGCCTTTCATGGCCACCGGTTGTTGCAAAGCGCTTAACAGCCAATATAGTACTTTTGAATTGTAGTCACTGGTGTAACGTAGGAAACGTGGCAGCCAATTTGCACACAGCTAGCTCCCACAAACAGCAATGTGGTAATGACTAGATGATCTGTTTTTGTGCCGTTGATTGAGGAATAAACATTGGCCAGGATGCCAGAGATAACACCCCTGCTCTTCTTCGAAATACAGCCATGGGATCTTTTCCATCAACATGAGAGGGCAGATGGGTCATTGGTTTAACATCTCTTTGAAATGAAGGAACTTCCAACAGTGCAGCACTCCCTCAGTACTGCACCCCCTTGGTACTGGAGTGTCAGTCTTGATTTTATACTCAAATCTCTTGAGTAGGACTTAAACCCACAATCCTCTGACTCTGAGGCAAGATCCCTGCCAACTGAGCCATGGCTTTAATAAATTGAAGATATATCCTAGCCAGCAGTGAGACTTGTTATAAATCATCACCATAGGGGCTTACAGGACAAATCCAAAGCAACAAAGTTTTGCACATATCATTGCCTGTTCATGAGGATATTATTTCTTTTTCATAATTGACCATGCTCATTATTTGCATTTTGGAAGTGAATTCAAGGCTAATGTATGTTTTATAATTTTGGTGCAACAATCTTAAAAAGTCTCTGATGATCATAGACCCCATAGGTGACACAATCTTCTATTAGTAATGTATCCACCAGCTATTTTGAGCAGATATTTTTTTCATGTTTTTCCCTCTGAATACTGCCCACCCCAGTGATGTAATCCCACAATCATTAACTTACAGACTAATGTGCACACTGTATTTGCCTGGTTTTGAAAATATTCTGAAAGTCGACTAGCTCCACTGCTGAACGATACAGCACAAAGGAGGCCATTTGGCCAGGTGACCCTGTGCTGACTCTTTGAAAAAACTATCTAATTTGTTCCACTTGACCCTGCTCTTTTACCATAGCCCTACAAAATGTTCTTCTTCAAATATTTATCCAATTCCTTTTTGAAAGTTATTGTTCAACCTGTTTTGTCAGCCTTTCAGGCAGTGCATTGCAGATCATGATGTAAATGTTATTTTTCCTCTTGTGTACTCTGCTTCTTTTGCCAATTATCTTAAGTCTATGTCCTCTGGCCACACCTACCACTGGAAACAGTTTCTCCTTATCTACACTATCAAATCCTATCATGATTTTGAACACCTCAAACGAATCTTCAAGAATCTTCTCTGCTATAAGGAGAACAAGCCTGGTTTCTCTAGTCTCTCGGTATAATTGAAGTCTTTCAAGCCTGGGTGCTATTCTAATACATCTTCTCTGCATCCGCTTTAAGGCCTTGACACTCTTCCTAAAGTGTTGTGTCTAGAATTGGTCACAATACTCCAGCTGGATCCTGATTAGTAATTTATAAAGATTGAGTATAATTTCATTGCTTTTGTACCTTATATATAATCTGTTAGAATAGAGGAGCCATAGTACTGCAGAATTGCACTGTCGAGGAATGCATTAAAAACTATGAGGGTTAAATTGGATAGCCCCTAAAAACAGGCATGGGGGTCACGAAATTCCATTAACCTTGTCCATTGGATGTAATGTTGGTGCTGCCTGCTCATTTATATGTTTACTGTGTGCTCTAAATGCCCTGTAAATAGACTGCATGCATCATCAAGGGGCCCAAATTCAATACTAGCTCGCACTATACTTAGAGCTAACCTGCGGCTCTTAAAAAAGTAGGTTCTGAGAATCCTGTGGGAGCTAAATCTGGGAAAGACAGAAAAATGGCTGAATGGCAGAAGAACAGGTACCCAAATGTTCAACTGCCCTGGAGGTCTTGGTGGAGGAGGTGGGAAGGAAGAGAGATGTCCTGTATCTAGAGCAGGGTAGGAGGTCTCCCAGACTCACAGTGAAAAGATTCTGGGAGTGGATATCTGTGGAAGTCAATGCCAGGAATCTAGCCCCAAGGTTCTGTATACAACACTGCAAGAATTGCAATGACCTCACACGAGTGTCAAGGTCAGTGAATGAGTTGTCAAGTGCTACATCCTACCAACTGAACCAGGAACCTCAGGCGCTGCTTAATTCACCACAACCTCATCATTCACCTGCCAACAATCTCTATCAATGAGGACTCATGGCAGACACGCACTTCAGCTCACCCTCAGATATTTGAAAGGCTAACGCCCACAACCCACAGCTTGCACACACTGCCAGCTTTATTTAACCATGACAGCCACATCATCCAAACAGATTGTATGACACTCACTGACACACATCTCTCTCTCTTTTAGGAAAAAGTGGGACACAACTGAAAGCAGCAGGAACTAATCGGAGGGGGAGAGACATGCCTGCATGTACTAATCCCCACGGAGGAGACGTGCTGACCATCATTGGAACAATAATTGCTGGGGCCTTGGTCAGTGGCAGGGCTGAAACTATTGACCACATCAAATTTCCTCGAAGGAAGTATTGGGAAGACTGAAACTATTGCTTTTAGACAGCCCCCAAACTCTGTTCCCTAGCCACTGACTCCATTTTTATCCCTGGCAACAGTCTAAGACTTACCGAGTCTCAATGCCTGAACCATAGAAAAGTTACGGTGCAGAAAGAGGCCATTCAGCCCATCGTGTCTGCGCTGGTGAAAAAAAGAGGAGAAAGAAACTAGCTGCTCCTTTTTTGTCCCGCTTTCCAGCAACTGGTCTGTAGTCTTGCAGGACTTCAGATGCAGATCCAGGTACCTTTTAAATGATTTGAGCATTTCAGCCTCAACCAATCATTCAGGCAGTGAATTCCAGATGCCCACCACCCTCTGGGTGAAAAAATTTTTCCTTATGTCCCCTCTAATCCTTCTACCAATCACCTTAAATCTATGCCCCCTGGTAATTGACTCCTCATATCTAGGCCCCTCAATTTTGTACACCTCGATTACGTCACCCCTCAGCCTCCTCTTTCTAAGGGAAACAACCCTAGCCTATCCAATCTTTCCTCATAGCTGCAATTTTCCAGCCCTGGCAACATTCTTGTAAATCTCCTCTGTGCCTTCTCCAGAGCAATTATGCCCTTCCTGTAATGTGGTGACCAGAACTGTACACAAAGTTCCAGCTGTGTCCTAACCAGCAGTTCATTCAGTTCCAACATTATATCCCTACTTTTGTATTCAATATCTCGTCCAATAAAGGAAAGCATTCCATATGTTTTTTTTACTACCTTATCGGCCTGTCCTACCACCTTCAGGAACCTATGGACATGTATTCCAAGGTCTCTCACTTCCTCAAACCCTCTCAATATCCTTCCAGTTATTGAATATTCCTTTGCTTTGTTTGCCCTCCACAAATGCATTGCCTCACGCTTTTCCAGATTGAATTCCATTTGCCACTTTTCCACCCACTCAACCAGACCATTGATATCTTTCTGGAGACAGCTATCCTTATCACTTTTAACTACATGGCCAATTTATGTGTCATCTGCAAATTTCCCAATCATGCCTCCCACATTTAAGTTCAACTCATTAACATATACAACAAACTGCAAGGGCCCCAACACTGAGCCCTGTGGAACGCTACTGGAAACCACTTTCCATTCGCAAAAACATCCATCAACCATTTCCCTTTGATTCCTGTCACTCAGCCAATGTTGAATCCAACCTGCACTTTCCCCTGGGATCTCACTTTTCTGACCAGTCTGCCATGTGGGACCTTGTCAAATGCCTTATCCATGTAGGCAAGGTCCACTGCACTACCCTCATCAATCTTCCTTGTTACTTCCTCAAAAAGTTCTATTATGTTAGTTAGACATGATCTTCCCTTAACAAAGCCATGCTGACTATCCCTGATCAGTCCATGTCTTTCTTAATGACAGTTTTATTCTGTCTCTCAGAATTGATTCCAATAATTTGCCCACCACCGAAGTCAAACTGATTGGCCTATAATTCTCTGGCTCATCCATCGCACCCTTTTTAAGTATTGATATAATGTTTGCAGACCTCCAAACCTCTGCTACCTCACCTGCATCTAGTGAGTATTGGAAAATGACCCTCAGAGCTTCTGCTATTTCCTCCCTGGCTTCATTTAACAGACTGGGATACAATCCATCTGGCCCTGGTGATTTATCCACCTTCAAGGATGCTAGTCCCTCCAGTAATTCTTCTCTCACTATTCTTACTGTATCTAATATTTCACACTCTTCTCCTTTAACCAGAATGTTTGCATCAACCCTCTCCTTAGTGAAGATAGAGATAAAGTACTCATTGAGAACCCTGCCCACATCTTTAGTATCAACGCACAAGTTACCATGTACATCTCTGTTAGGAGATAGAGATAACATAAGTAAGTTATACTTGTATTTGTAGGTGTTAGGAATGAATTTTAGCTTTAAAGTTTAAGTTTGATTTGTATGTCTGTATCTGTGTGTTAAGAAAGATCTGATGGAGTTTTAGTTTCACTTTAAAAGGCTGCTTGCATTTCTAATGAGACGTTTATGGCCCTTATAAAGTAAAAGTAAACACACAAGAGTAGTAAGAACAGTACTGTTGCTTAGCAATAGGGGCACCAGATATGCAGGTTCATCCCACAGACACACACACAAAAAGAAAGATAACAGTTTGTTTTGGAAGCTGTTTGAGTTCAGTTGGTTTGAAGGCAGCTGTAAGCAGAAGCAGCCTAAAAAAGGAACAGATAGAAGTCCCAAGCTAAGAAAAACCCCAGAAGTCCTGGGGAGTGGAAGAAGAGAAAGTCCAAAGAAGACCTTCTAGTTAAAGGAAGGACAGGGACCAGGGAAAAGGCCCTGTTAAGTGAAGTTAAGAGTGAGGGACAGAGAGCAAGGCCCCAAGCTTCAGATTTAAATTGAGGATAGCTTGCAAGAAGCAAGAAGGTTCAAAGAGACAACCGAACGTCTGTAATTCTTTGTTATAGGCATTTGAAGCAGTGGAGTACTGTTAAGTCTGAGTTTGGTGAGAGTGCATGGAAGGCAGCTTGAGTGCATGTGGTGACCCAGGGAAGAGGAACATCAGAAGGAGAGTTCAAAACCTTGGAGGTGAACGCTTGTGTAAGATATCTGAGTGAAAAGGTCAGTTTGGGAGAAGATTCCAAGGCGAGGTCCTAGATAGTGGAGATTGGAATCTTTCATGTGAAAGACGAAATTCGGTGAGACTGGTTGGCTCACAGTGTGACAAGATTCTGGTGGGGGGGCGGAGTTGAGGAGAGATCCATAGCATCTGTTTGAGGTGGCATCTGTCAGAGTGTGGTGTGTCTGACCACAGGTGTCATAGGTTTACATAGACTGTGTATTTACTATGAGCATTCGAGTATAAGATAGCTTTTGTAACTTGTGTTATCCTTACAAATCTGCATATATCTGTAAAGGTATAGTTGTGAGTGAAGGAGTATTGTAATATAGTTCATCTTTTCTTGTTGAATAAATGTTATTCTTTTGTTAAAAGTTCATCAACTGACTCTTGTGCCTCTGTTCAGTAGCTACTCTCCACGTATCTACACAAACAAAATAAAAGTTAGGATCCATCAAGCTGGGTTCCATGCTGGGATCAGGCTGGGCAAGGGGTAGCCTCAGCTGTGGATCATAACAATCTCTGATAGGCCCTACCCTTTCCTTAGGGATTCTCTTGCTCTTAATTTACTGGTAAAACATCTTTGGGTTTTCTTTGATTTTACCTGCCAATAATTTTTCATATCTTCTCTTTGCTTTCCTAATTTCCTTTTTAACTTCACCCCTGTACTTTCTATTCTCCTCTGGGCTTTCTACAGTATTAAGCTTTTTATGACTGTCATAAGCTTTCTTTTTCTGCTTTATCTTACCCTGTATGCTTCTGGAAAGCCCAGGGGCTCTTTGCGGAGACACATCTACACTGTGCCTGTAGAATCTTGCTCTTGAATACCTCCCACTGATTTGACATGTTTTTCTCTCCTAGAAGCTATATCCAATCCACTTTCGCCAGTTCACTTCTCAGCTTTGTAAAATTTGTCTTCCCCCAATTTAGAACTTATACTCCTGCACCATCGCTGTCCTTTTCCATAATGATGCTAAATCTAACTGTATTATGGTCACTATCTCCAAAATGGTCCCCCACTGCTACTTCATCCACTTGTCCAGCTTCATTTCCTAAGACTAAATCTTGAATAGCGCACCCTCTCGTTGGGCTTGTTACGTGCTGGCTGAAAAAGTTCTCTTGAATGCAGTTCAAGAATTTTGTGCCCTCTCTGCCCTTTATACTGTTCGTATCCCAATTGATATTAGGGTAGTTGAAGTCCCCAACAATTACTGCTCTACTGTTTTTCATCCAGACATTTACCTACATATTTGCTCTTGTAACTCCCTTCCACTATTTGAGGGTCTGTAGTACACTCCTAGCAATGTGGCTGCCCCCTTTCTATTTCTGAACTCAACTCATATGGCCTCATTGACGCGTCATTTAATATATGATCCCTCCTCACAGCTGTAATTGTATTTTTAACCAATAATGCTACACTCCCACCTTTTTTATCCCCCCTCTCTATCCTGCCTGAAAACTCCATATCCAAGGATGTTGAGCTGCCATTTTGCCTGTTTTTAAGCCAAGTTTCAGCTATAGAGATGATATCATGCTGACATGCATCTACCTGTGCCCTCAGCTCATCAGCTTTATTTACTATACTCCTTGTATTTATATATACACCTTTCAATTGCCAAATTCCTGTGCTGCACACTTTTCAACCTGTGTTTCTTCTGTCTTTCAGAGTCATGCACTAAACCTCCATATCCCATTCCCTGCCCCTGAATTTGCCCTAAGGATCCCAGCCCCCTGCCAATCCAGCTTGTACAGGCCCCACCTTCCCCAGAAGTGGCCCCAAAGCCTCAGAAATCTGATACCCTCCCTCCTCCACCAACTTTCCAGCCACGTGTTCAATTGCTCAATTCTCCTATTTCTATGCTCACCTGCTCGTGGGACTGGGAGTAATCCTGAGATTACTGCTTTAGATGTCCTGCTTTTCAATTTGCTTCCTAGCTCCATAAAATCTGCTTTCAGGGCCTCATCCCATTTCCTACCTAAGTCATTGGTAGCAACGTGGACCACGGCCTCTGGCTGATCACCCTCCCCCAGGAGAATGTCCTGCAGTCGCTCCATGACATACTTGACACTGGCACCAGGGAGGCAGCATACCATCCCGGAGTCATGTCCACTGCCACAGAAATGCTGTCTTTTCCCCTAACTAACAAATCCTCTATCACTACTGCTCTCCCACTGTTCTTCCTCCCCCTATGTTCAGCAGAGCCACCTGTGGTGCCACAAGCCTCTGACTGCACTCTTCCAAGGAACCAACCCCCTCACCAGTATCCAAAATGGAAAACTGATTGACTAGCGGGGCCCCAAGGGTTTCCTGCACCACCTGCCTAGTTCTCTTAGACTGCCTGGCGGTCACCCATTCCTTATCTGCCTCCAGACTCCTAAGTTGCCTTGTGACCACTTCTCTGAACATGCTATCCCTATAGCTTTCAGCCTCGTGGATGCGCCACAGTGACTCCAGCTGCCGTTCGAGCTCCGAAACCCGGAGTTCAAGATTCTGCAGCTAGTGGCACTTCCTGCACATGTGGTCATCGAGGACTGCAGTATCGTCTAGGACTTCCCACACATTACTGGATTCACATTCCACATGACCGAAGCCATCTCTTCAATTTTCTTCCCTTATGTGAACTTTATTTTATTTTGGTTTACTTATATACTTTATTTTACTTGGCCTTGAATTAACTTTACTTCCCTATTGCTTGTGTTTCTTACTGAAATCTAAGTAGCTCCTTATTTAAAAAAGAATGGGTGAAATTTTACGACAGTGGGATTTTACAGTCCCGCCGAAGTCAATGGAGTTTAGAATGGCTCACCGCATTTTGTGGCCCCATCCCTGCTGCAACAGGGACATAAAACTCTGGCCAATGCATTTTTCTAATTTTCAGCTGCTTGAAGACCCTCCCGAACAGCAGTTTCTCACCAACCGATGAACTCACGTTTCTCCTGTGATGTCACTCTTGGGTGTTTTCAAAACTCAGCCCTCTTGTGCAGCTTTTCACTCCGATTCTCCTGCAGGCTGAGAAAGATAGAGAAAGGCAAAGAGAAGAGCACCTCCTTCCCCTCCTCAGCAAACTCCCTTCTCACCAAACTCACAGTAATTCCACTCTGTACCAGTGCACTCCATGACGGGGCACTGAACCTCTCTTATTTATACTACTGAGATTCAGATGAATCTGGCAGTCACAGAACCAGATTAGGCCAGTTACTTAACTTGCTGAGCTTACCTCCTCTCCAGCAGAGGGCTTGATTTGCTTGATTAGCCCTGCCCTAGCCTATAAGAAACTTAAAACTTAAACACAGTAAATTTAAATAAAATGCTAAATTGCAAGCAAGCAGTATTAGGTTTTATAAAAGATTAACCCTTTGTTATGATATGGCAGCTGGTATTTGCCAGGCTGACCAAATCCCAAGGAGAAACTTGGCCACGCTATCACAACAATTTTGCAATTTGTATTTATTACGAGAAGGTTCGTGCACTGAAATCAGAAGTAATAAGTCCACTAACACCATTAGAGATTTTAAAGATTGAATTAAAACATTTATTAACAAAAGAAAAGGCAACTTAACCACACAAGACTACAGTTACACATTTACATTTAGTTTTATGACAGTTCTCATAAGATTTCTACTTAACTAGGTGCCCAGCTACACACCCCTTCCAGGCAACAGTCCAAATAGAGTCTTAAGCTACAAAACATCCAGCAATATTACCCCAAGCACCCACTGTTGCTGTAAGGGAGGTATTTCACAGCTTCTCTCTCCTCACTCAACAATTCCAAAGGCTTTTAACACAACTTTGGTTACTGGAACAGCAAATTTCTCCAGGGTGGCTAGAGGCTTTTTCCACAAGTCTGTTTCACACAGTTTAAGATCTCACATGGCCACTCCTCATACAGCTTTCCATCTTTCTTTAAATATATTTCCTCCCTTCTGATCTGTAAATCCCATTGTTTTCAACTTTTTCTAGGGAATTACTTTTCCCAGAATATAAAAATCTTTCATGTTGTCACTATGGCCAGCACTTTTGGGGAAAATAAACTTAATAACTTTGCCTTATTCATCTTGCCAGTTGTAAGCATCTTATCATGTCGCTTTGGAAATTGAACAACTTAACTAAAAGTGCAAATTCCATCCACACTGTATCTGCTGAGACTTCATCCTAGCTTACCCATCTCCATTTCAAATGCTTGTTTTACAGCTAACCCATTATGATCATTCAAACCTTACAATCTGAGTGTCTGCAGTTTTATTAAACTAGACACACACACACACACACACACAGACACACACAAACATACACACACAAATAAGGCTGTTTCAGTATCCCACAATAATATTAGGGAAAAAAGAAGATATTTCCTTTACACTTAAAATTTCACTGCCTTCTCAACAAACTCAGAGTAATCCCACTCTGTACCAGTGCATTCCCATCACCCTGTCTCAAAGCATCTGCTGCTGAAACCTTCATCCTTTGTTACCTCTAGACTTGACTATTCCAATATGCTGGAAAAACTCAGCAGGTTTGACAGCATCTGTGGCGAGAAAGACAGAGTTAACGTTTCGAGTCCAGATGACTCTTCTTCAGAACTGAAGAGAAGTAGAAATGTGGTGAAATATGTACTGTTTTAAGTGGGGTGGGACAGATGAAGTTGGATAGGAGGCCAGAAACAATTTGTTTATGACGTCTTTTGCAATCTCTCCTTTGCCTCCACCTGTCACTGGCCTCCTATCCAGTTCCACCTTGGAAATTGGAATGGTGATTTATCCCTCTGGACTAAGGTTGGAGGTCGAATGCCAATTGAACCTTAGGACAATGAGAAATGAAATAGGAAAGTTGCAAAATATCAATGGACTGCTTTACATGTCTCAGGCCAAAAAGACAAGAGCTGCAGCAGGGTCAGGAGGTTGAACTTCTTCAATGTCAATTGCAAATGTATAGCACATGCAATCCCATGACTGCACTATAGTTTTGACGGAGCTGCAGACAGACTGTGGTCTTTAACACATGATTGTATCAGTTACTTTTTAGCAGTTGTTCAGGAAATGTATTAGATTAAATTGGTTACATTTCACAACACTGGCAATGCAATTGAAGAAGATAAAGGTGGGAATAAAAAATGATAAGCCAATGAAGATACGCAGCATTGTATTAGTTTTCATTTTGGAATGTGGACTGCTTCATGCGAAACTGTTGAGGGCAGAATCAGACATTCAGTTTTGTAGAAGGGAGGCAAGGGCACAATACAATCGTTACATGAGCATGACCCAGTTTCTTCATGTCACCTGGATACATGCCATTCTTGTACAGTGCCAAAAGGAGCCTTGTAATGCAAGGCTGGCTCTGAGAGTTGTCACTTGTTCTGCAGAGCGCATCCTGTAGAACGGATGAGGTAGATTTTTCAGAGTTTATACTAAAGCAATTATGGTTACCCTGGGCTTTCTTTGCCTTTGATTAATGTTCTCAATAAGAGGTTATCCAAATTGGAAAGAAAAAGTTGGTCACACATGCCAGGCATAAGCTGTCAGTGTAGAGAGTTCAGTCAGGCAAAATTAGAAGAGTAATCATAGAAGTTGTCACGATAAGTTGATTGTGGTAGTGGATTCCAGTATTAGATACTATGTGGTACTCTGAACTAGGAATGGCGTCAACTGTCCTGGGGATTGAAGGTCAGATAGTACATGTTGGAATGTGTCTTGATAGAATTCAATTACTGCAGATAGTGCTTATGTTAGGAAAATATGTTACCAATAAAGTTAGCTCAGCTACAATGTCAACAGCCTGTGTGCATCATTGAAACAAAAAACAAGACGTGGTGTCAGAAGTAAACTAAACACAACAGTGGAGGTTCTGAAACAAAAACAAAAATAGCTGGGAAAACTCAGCAGGTCTGACAGCATCTGCGGAGAGGAATACAGTTAACGTTTCGAGTCCGTATGACTCTTCATCAGAACTAAGGAAAAATAGAAATGAGGTGAAATATAAGCTGGTTGAGCGGGGTGGGACAGGTAGAGCTGGATAGAGGGCCAGGGATAGGTGGAGGCAAAGAAGAGATTACCAAAGGTGTCATAGACTAAAGGACAAAGGGGTGTTGATGGAGGTCCTGAAATCACCGACAGAGTTCAGTTTGGAGGGAAATACCCTCCGGAAACTGGAGAAGTCCCAGCAACGATTCGAGCTGTACCTCACAGTGATGGACAGTGATAAAAAAGACCCTCAGGTACAGTCTTCCATCCTTCTTCATGTAGCAGGGAAAGCAGTCCTAGAAGTCTATAACACATTCATGTTTGAAAATGATGAGAAACAAAATGACTTGAAAGAAATAATGGAAAAATTCAAAGCCTACTGCAGCCCTAGGAAAAACATCATGTATGAACAGTACTGATTTTTTTTACATGCGCGCAAAGCGGTGACAACATTAGTCAGTGCATAACTGAGCTGAGAAAATGAGCTAAATCATTTGAATATGTAGGGCTTGAAGAATCATTAATTCATGATAGAGTAAGTTTCTGAATTGCAAATAACTCTCTGAGAGAACTACTTTTGAGAGAAGTTGATCTCATGTTGGAGAAAGCAATAAATATCTGCAGAGTGGCAGAGACAATGGAATGCCAGATTAAAGAGATGACGGAAGATGATAAGCCGCACCTGGTCAAGCAGTTAAATGCAGTTAGACAGAAATAGCCTCAGGAAAAAACAAATAGACAGTCTGAACGTAAAAAGAACAAAACTGCTATTAAAACATTTAAATGCAGCTGATGTGGAACAGAGCATTTACCATCAGCAGAGGTGGGTTCAGCCTACGGCAAGCAGTATAAGAACTGTGATAAATCACAGATGCTAAGATGTGTAAGTTGAAGAAAGTGTACACGATTGCAGATGATGACACAGACACTGAAACAAAACTTTTTGTTGGTGCAGTAACAACAAATTCTAAAGATGACAAATGAAAGGTTGATTTAAAAATTGCCAACATGATGAATTTCAAGCCTGACAGGTGCACGAGCAAATGTCATTCCCATAAGCCTGTATCGTAAGATAATCAAAAAACAGCTAACTAAACAAAAGTGAAGCTGTCTACTTATACAGGTGAAAACATTGCTGTAATTCCTGTGGAAGGCAAGTGCACACTTAAAGTGAACTACAAAAAACAGTCTCAAGCACCCCCATTCATAGTGGTGAAAACTGATGCAAAACCCATCCTTGGAATCAAAGCTTGTGAAAATTTGAAGCTAATCAGGAGAATAATGGCATCATGGGTGAGTATAAAGATGTGTTCCAGGGGATTGGTTGCCTCAAAGGATAACACACCATCAAGGTTGACGAAACCGTGAGACCCAAAATACACCCACCCAGGAATATACCAGTGTTGCTGAGAGACTGTCTGAAAGCAGAATTGGACAGAATGGAGAAACTTCACATCACACCTGTTGAACAAGACAAAGGTAGATGGAACAGACCCCCTCAAACCATCCTGCTCTGCTGGATTTCAGGATTACTCCATTAGATGGCAATGGATCATTTCCTGCACAGCTCCTGATGGGGAGAAGACTAAGAACTGGGCTTCCAACTGCGCCCCAAGTGTTATTCCCACAGCCAGTGAGCTACAGCTTACAGGGTCTGCTCAAACTAAAACAGCCGAAGCAGAAACAGTACTTTGATCGAGGCCCCCGACCTCTGCCTGACCCGAACATGGGAGAGACAGTGAGGATTCAGCATGATGGGGTCTGGAAGCCTGTTGTTGTGATAGGAATCACAGGAGAACCAAGGTCTTACACAGTGCAGACTCCAAACAGACAACAGTACAGGGGAAACCAGAAATTCTTATGGAAAACAAATTAAATGCAACCCTGCCCTGAACCAGGGAGTGTAGATCAAAAACCAAAATGCACCAGTGAAGCAACAGATAACCATACAAAGCCTGAGTGTCCTGAAAACTATCCAAGGGGTGATAGTGACACAGAGCTGGAGAAGGCCCCTTGTCCTTCAAAATCACATTTGTCACCACTCAGGACATTCAGTGGAAGAATTGTGAAAAAAACAGATACAGAGATGAGTAAAAGACAAAACAGACTGACCAAAACAGAGTGAGAAAGAATATATAACAGACTTTGCGTACTTGAGTTGTATAAAAGTTTTTTTTTCAAAAAAGGCAAATGTCATGATAATAGTTGATCGTGGTAGTGGACTCCAGTATTAGATACTATACGGTATTCTGTACTCGGTATAGGGTCACCTGACCTGGGGATTGAAGGTCAGGTAGCTCATGTTGGATCCTGCCCAGATAGAATTCAGTTAGTGCAGATATGTGTTTATGTTAGGAAAATGTGTTATCAATAAAGTTAGCTCAGCTACAATGTCGACAGCCTGTGTGCATCATTGAAACAAAAAACAAGGCAGAAGTCCCGAACTTTCATAAGTTTCCAGAACTGTCCCTGTCTAGTGCTAATTCCACTGTGCCTGAGTTTGGAACAGGCAGGATAATTTCCAAACTTATTGAAGCAAAACATGGCACGTAACTTAGATTAACTTTGTCAAAGAATCCTCCAAACATCTGCCAACCATATCATGAATACACAGTTCCATTGAGCATTATTGGAAAGGGATGGCATCATTGCAGGGAACAAGGGAAATTAATTTCCTCACTATTTCTGGTGCATTTATCAGGTAGGAATGGTGCACAAGATGGTTTCTAGTCAGGAAATTCATCTTGTAGCCACTCTTCCAAACTTCTTACATTAAAAAGCTTCCTGTGTTTTCCCACTTCTTTTGAGCCTTTCTACCATCAGTCTGCCAAGTCACCACTGACGTAATCTGCATATTTCTCATAAGATCCACTGGTGAATTTCCTGGATTTGTGCCGTGTTATGAATGCAAGACTTTGTAAGATGGTTATATTTTAAACTGTCTCTTTTAATTTAAGGTAAAACAGAATGTCCTAGAATGGGGGATGGTGAATCATATTTAACTTTGCCTGGAGACAGGCCCATGTGATTTGGTTGCCATTGGGAGAGAGGTTCATGTCAAAGCACATAGAAGCTCAAGTTCCAGTCTTTGCACCTTGACATGGAGGTTTCTTAATTATTTCAGTCTTTTGGGCCTTTCCTTGCCTATTCTCCTTCTAAGCTATACCAAATCGCTATAACATCAAAAAACAATGTAACTGGACCAACTAGTTGGCATTGACCTGTGCACTGGAAATGACAATGGCAAATCCAGCCCTGTCAACTCTGCAAAGTTCTCCTTGATAACATCTGGAGACTTGTTCCAAAATTGGGAGAGTTGTATCACAGACTAGCCAAACAGCCTGACATAGTCATACCCACAGAATCATACCTGACAGACAATGGCCACGATTCTCTGGCTCCGCCATGGGGGGATGTTTTGGGCCGGTCAAAAGTCCATTGAATTTCGGCAGGACCTGAAGATCCTGGCGGCGAGCAGGGACAGAAAATCCCAGCCAGTGTCCCAAACACCACCATCAATATACCTGGGTAAGTCCTGCCCCACTGGCAGGACAGACCTACCGGAGGTGGCAGCATGGTGGTATTCAGTTCTGGAGTCTCATGGCATCAGGGTAAACATAGGCAAGGAAACTTCCTGCTGATTAGCACCTATCACCACCAACCAGCTCCCACCGCCCCTGCTGATGAATCAGTACTCCTCCATGTTTAACATCAATTGGAAGAAACACTGAGGATGGCAAGGGCACAGAATGTACTCGGTGGTGGGGCAGGGGGGTCTTTAATGTCCATCACCAAGAGTGCCTCAGAAGGAATGTTACTGACCGAGCTGGCCGAATCTTTAAAGGCATAGCCGCTTGAGTGGGCCCGTGGCAAGTGGTGAGGGAACCAACAAGAGAGGAAATCCGACTTGACCTTGTCCTCACCAATCTACCTATTTTAGGTAATCAATTATACTCGAAAACCCAGAATCAACATAAATTAAGGCAAATTGTGGTTGATTATAAACTATAAATTACACACCAAATGACAGATATGACTAAGATAGATCTTATGAATTGGCTCGGGTGTCCACTTAGCGTATGTGTCTTCAGTCTTAGTCACAAATCTTTCAAAACGCTGTCTTCTCAAGAAGAATTTCAGCCCCCCTTCTTCTACGGTTTATCCTGGTCCAAACTGAAGGTAGCGCACAACCAACCTGAATTCCACGGACGTGGTGTTCACCAAACATGGCCACATCTGCAGAACCTCCTTGACTCTGCTTTCGATGATCTACATGGGCCAGAATATTACTGTCAGCGTGCAGGGGCGTGCCTGACACACCGACGCGTAAAATGATGCCTGATGACATTGGATGTGCGTTCCGATGTCATTGCATGTCATTTCGATATTGCATTCGGCAGGCACATGCCGGAGGTGGCTGCACGCCTGCCGACCTGTCAAAGGCCTGTTAAGGCCATTAAGAAAGTAAGTTACCTCATTAACAACGCTGCCTGTCTAACCTTAAGGTTAGCGGGGGGGCAGGCAAAGAGCCCAAGCGGCCTTCGCGTTTCCCAGGAAACCACAACCACGGGTTTCCTGAAGGTTTTGTAAAATTAATAAATAAGTTTGGTAAACTTGACACTGTCAAATGAGGAGGCATGTTTAAATAATTTTAAAAAACTTTTATTATCTATTCAATCTCCCTGAGGCAGCTCCTCAGGGAGATTGCTGCGCTCTTTCATGCGCATGCAGGAAAAAACGCAGGCCCCGACTCTCCCTCCTCCCTCCACCCGAACAGGTAGCGCTGAGCACAACGGAATGCGTATTACGCTGGGTGGGCATTAATTGGCCCGCCTATGTAAATTGGCAGTGCAGCTCCCCACCCGCCCCCGCCCGGTCCCGCCCAGCCCACCTGACATAGGTAACATTCAGCCCATGGTGTAGATCCACCAATGTTAACTGTATATTTGCCTATTCTGTGATTCTTGATCCAGCCCATGTCTGCTCCAGCCTGCTTGTACTGACTGCAACATCGGAATCATCATCTGGGCTCTGATGGCTTTGTGCCCTTTCAATTAGTTTCAGTTTCTCCAGAAGTTTTGGTTTCCAATCTCAGTTTCAGTCTTAGTTTCCTTTGAAACTGGAAGTGTTAGTTTCCTTCCCTTTTTAGTTTCCCTTTTCAATTAGAGTCTGTCTCAAAGAAAAATGCAAGCTTTGAAACCACAGATTCCAATGCACTCCCTACAAGATCCTTGGACTAAAAATTGGTGCCTCGATGTTTCACTAGTTTGTTGCTCTGATTTAAAAATCAGGATGTACCTTTCATGTCAGAGACAAAGAGAGAGAATGCAATAGCAATCATGTGCCCTGGAGTCCAGCGCTACGCATTGGGGATAGTTTAACCTCAATTCATAAGCAATAACGTGAGTAGTGAGTCTCTGCAAAATATGGAATACTGTTAATCTTTCAAAATGTCAATGAGTTAATGTTCCATTATTGTGATATAAAAGCTTTCTGGTGTGAATTCCATTATAGTCTATTTAGATATTTCGGAAACCACATCTGAAGGAATGCACAGAGAATTAATGGAGTGCACTGGGGCCAATACAATGAGCACATTTCTGTACAAGATGAGATTTCTTTCATTCTTTCACTTGTAGCAGAACAGCTCTAAGGGAAGTTATTGTAAGGGCTTTACACATTTTGTTATTTTTCTATATTCACTCTTGGGCTATAGGCAATGGTAGCAAGGCCAACTTTATGATCCATCACTGGTTGCTGTTGAGAAGGTGCTGGGGAGTCATCTGCCTAAACCATTGCTGTCCGTGTAGTGAGATGCTCCCGCGGCGCTGTTAGGAAGGGACAATGTTGAGTTGGTGATGATGAAGGAATAGGCAATATGCCTAAATTGGAATAGTTGGAATTAGACAGATTATTTGATTGACAAGAGAGTCAAAGGTTATGGGGGGGCTGGCGGGGGGAGTGGTGGGCAGGCAGGAAAGTGAAGTTAAGGCCACAATCAGATCAGCCATGATTGGCGAAGCAGGTTCAAAGGGCCAAATGGCCTGCTTCTGCTCCATTCCTTATGTTCTTAATGATAGCATCGTAGTTTCAAAAGTTGATGTAGTTGATTTTGACCTTTATTCTCATTTAAATCTGGCAGATGCTCTAGGTGGCACCAAACAGGTGTGATTTTCCCTCCATAAAATAAAGAACATTGATACAGATATATTCAAATCACCGACAGCGCGTTAAGCTAAGGATGAGCTGCCCGATTCTCATTGATTTTAATGAAGGTGAAAACTGGGCAGTCTCTATTAGTGGGTGGCAGATCTGCAACTTCAGATAAAAATCCCGGAGCCAAGTTGAAAACCTACCACGCTCTTTTTGAGGCCAGAAGACACTGAAGCATCGGGGAGATGCCTTCATTGCACACTCACCTAAAGAACGTTCAGTTCCCATAGTGAACACACAGCAGCCTTCATCATCAGACTCCTCCCTTCACCAGGTAAGAACTTTGAATGAATTGAGGCCTTGGGAAGGTGCTGAATATGGAGACGCAATCCTAAGTGGGAGCGTAGCTCGGCAGTAACACTCTCACCAGATTCAGAAGTTTGCAGGTTGCCTGTTGGACGAAAGCAATCCTTCTCCAAATCCTCCACCTCCCTGTTCTAATCTCCTACGCTCTCTTTCACCTTGCTTGGCATCCAGTCCTGGTGAATTTCCATTGGGAAGCATCCTGGGACTCTTTCCTGTATTAACGGCACATTATAAATGCAAGTTGTCGTAAATCGTAAACAACTAATTTGTTTTGACGAGGTTGATCTGTCCTAACCCATAACCTCATTTATGTTCAGTTTTTTGAAACTTGCCAACCCTGCGTTCAACGCTCTGCTGATACCTGTTGATTTTAAAGAAGGAATGATTTTAATAAGATCAGGGTCACATCAAAATCTAACATGGAAGTTTTTGTAGTTATGACTTTCTAAACCGTACAGAGGTACTAAAGGAGTATTACCCAGTCCTGATTGCTGGTTGACAACTGGTGACATTTATCACTTCAAGTTACTTAAGCCACAGTGATTAGACAGTGAGTTGAGCAGAATTGCAAATTTTGTGGTTTACATCTCAATGGGTGCTCAGGATATGTTGAGAGTCTGTTTCTAATAGCTTCTCTATTGAACATAAATGTATTAAGCAGCATATTCACCACAGATGAACCTGAATAATCCTGCTCCACCTACATACTTAACTGCATATCATTTGTCCGTGAGAAAAAGATTGGTGTACCGCAGTATATTAGCAGCGGCGAGTAACAAGCAGCACGTTGCGACTTGGGTTAAGTAGCAAGATGCAGAATATGGGGATAAGGGACAGTTGTTTGAACCCTGTATAAAATTATATTTCTATCATATCTTCCCTGGATCAAAATATGAAATGATTACTATTTTGGCCTGAATAGTAAATAGGATAGTTGGTCGCCATTATACAAATAATTTTTATACTTCCACTTGTGACACAGACCATAGCTCACAGTTCACCTTCAGTTATATGATTGTGATAATAAAATCACCAGTCAGGCTGCCCTGCACTGAAGTGCCCCCCATATATTTTGCATAGATCATAAATGTGCTATGAAATATGGACATTTGTAATGAATGTACAGATCTGGATAACTGCCCTGTACAATTGCTAAATGCTCTGACTGCATCTATGCTTTGTTGACATTTGCTGGCTGAAATTATTCTTGAAAATTTATGGCATTTATTTAAAAACATTTCTTCATGCAACATGTTAGTTGAATGCTTTCGTTGTGAATTTATTGACTTATAAAAAATACTGCTGCCCTACCATTATTGAATGATAATACAAATTAACATTAACAAGATGCTAAAACACATGTCCTAGTCAAGAAAAGATTCTTGAAGTCACTTATGCAGCTTTACTGTAAATAGCTTCTGATTTTAAATACAGATGCATGTATTTCCATTTTGGGCTTTTTTTTTTATTGCACCCTGAGTCCAGCCTAGAGTGCAAAAACCACCTTTGGAACAAAGTAGTGAAGTCGTTTCTAAACTTGATAAACTTAACTTGTCACCAGTGTCGTAGAACTGGGCAAAAAGTTACTCGGTTACAGTGAATGGCAGCTAACAAAAGACATAGCTCTGACCCTCAGGATCAGCCAACCGCTTCACAGAGGTGAGAAGAATTTATTTCTCTGAGAGGGTTGTAAGTCTTTGGAACTCTCTTCCACAAAAGGTGGGGGAAGCAGAGTCTTTGTGTGGTAAAGTGAAGTTCTATGTACCTTTAAGAGAATGTAGTTAATCAACCACTTGACTGTATCGACCAATTGCTATAAGTGCGGTAGCTGTAAGTCCAGAGCTGGAGGTGATTGAAGAAGCACACATTGTGTTACTATTCTGTTCTTAGTTCCAATAAACCACCAGTGTTTGTTAAGTAAATCGGTCTCTTGGCCTACTTTGTTCCAAGCACCGACTAGTGTGTAAATATCAAGGGCGCAGCTCGCGTTCGTGGGACACAGCGATCCCGATAACCCAAAAAAATAAACTGGCGATGAGGATAAACTAGGTCAATTGACGGTAATCAAGAAAGCTGCGGTAAGCCAACTACATTACTTCGCAATTACCTTGAAAGCTGTTTGAAAGTGTAGTCTCCTTAGTCATTGAGTATACCGCGGTTCGGGTATCTTGAACCATTCTACCCCGTTTCCGATAAGGTCTCATTATGCCGAATGCCTAGCGTCCTTCTTTATCTCTAACGACATCGTGGGGGAGGAGAAGAAGAGCGTGATTCTTTTGTCCGCATGCGGGAGCAAAATGCACGGGCTGATCCGCAGCCTCACGTCACCTCACACCCCCGATACAAAGACTTTCGATGAGTTAGTAAATATCGTAAAAAACCACCTGAATCCAAAGCCCTCAATCATTATGCAGCGTTTTATATTCAATTTCAGGAACAGGCGTCCAGGAGAGACAATCGCTGGCTATGCAACTGCTTTAAAGGAATTAACAGGATATTGTGTGTTCGAAACTTCAATTAATGACATATGGAGAGACCAATTGATATGCGGAATTGGGGACGATGCTATTCAAAAGCGATTGCTATCTGAAACTAATCTAGACTTTAGTAAGGTATTAGAATTGGCAACAGCCATGGAGAGCACTGTTAGAGACTCAGGGGCAATAAAAGATACGCAAAATGGCGCCGTCCATCTTGTAGGGCAGGAAGGATTGGTAACAAAAGGAGCGAAAACGTCGGACTTCACAAAAAGGTGGGAAACGCTCCCTATGTACAGACTATTGAAGCACAATAGTACTACAGTGAAAACCCACAACATTAGTGAGAGAAATGCATCCAGTCAGCCTGCATGTGATCAACAGTTCAGAAACATCGAATGCTTCTTCTGCCACCGCAATGGTCACATAATGCGGCCCTGTCAAGATCGGCTGAGACAGCATTTTAAAAACAAAGGTAGAAATCGCAAAATCTGTCTCGTTGAAGAACCAGAGGAAGCAGAATCTGACAGCTATTCATTACATAACCTGAAAGTGGGTGGAACTGATCCAATCCAGGTAGTCATTAAAGTCAACGAACAGCCCATCAAGATGGAAGTCGATACTGGGGCATCGTTGTCTGTCATAGGAGAACATACGTTCAGATACTTGAATAAAGGAATCCATCCTTTAAGTTTGGAAGAATCGAGCACTAAATTAATATTAATTAATTAATTAATAACTAAATTAATTAATAAAAGGGCAAAGAAATAAGAGTGAAAGGGATACATCAAGACCTGGTGCAGTATGGGGGCCAGTCTGCAAGTCTACCCCTTATAATAGGAGCTGGAGAGGGCCCCAGTTTAATTGGTCACAACTGGCTCAAAAAGATTAAATTGCACTGGGCCGAGATTTTTCAAATCAGAACGAGAAACTTACAGGAATTTTACAAAAGTACGCTTCCATTTTCAGTGACGAGCTAGGAAGGTTTCGTGGGCTACAAGCCAAAATCCATGTAGACCCTAACGCAACACCCAGATTTATCACAGCCAGGCCAGTCCCTTATGCTCTAAGGGACAAGGTTGAGACAGAGATAAACAGGCTGCAAAAGTTGGGTACCTTACAACTGGTGCAGTTTTCCGAGTGGGTGGTACCCATAGTAACTACAGTGAAACCAGACCAAAGTGTTTGCTTATGCAGTGACCATAAGTTAACTGTAAACAGAGTGGCCAAACTTGATAGGAACCCGATACCGATGATTGATGAATTATATTTGAAATTGGCATCACATATTCATAACTCAATATGAGCCATGCCTACCAGCAGGTAGAGTTGGAAGAAGGCGCTAGGGAATTTGTGACCATCAATACGCATCAATGATTGTATCAATATACTCAACTACCCTTTGGAGTCTCATCGGCTTGTGCTATTTTCCAACATACCATAGAAAATCTGCTTCAGGGACTGCCCCATGTTGTCGTTTATCTGGATGATGTCTTAGTCACTGGACTAACTCACGAATAACGCATACCTAATTTGGAGGAGGTGCTGAAACGCTTCTCAGAAGCAGAGGTGCTCTTGAAATGAGAAAAATGCATTTTGCAAGCCAAAGAGGTAGTTTACTTGGGCCATAAAGTTGACACGCAGGGCCTGTATCCCATGGGAGAAAAAGTCAAAGAAGTCCACTTATGTCGCACGTCCGGGAGCAGGTCTTGAATAGATGGTCAGGCGAGCCAAAGTCTGATGACATGAAGTCCTATTTCAACCGCAGATATGAGTTCATCTGCCAGGATGGCATATTGCTCTGGGCAGCAAAGGTTATTGTGCCCCCGAGAGGGTGAAGGCCACTACTGTATTTGCACTGTGAATTATGTAGCGCTCACCCTGGCATTAGTAGGATGAAGATGCTCGCGCGCAGCTACTTGTCGTGGCAAGGGATGGATGTGGACATCGAAACTCTAGTCAAAAGTTGTCTTCAATGCTGGCAGGTACAAAAGCTACCTCCCCCCTGAGCTCTATTTCACCCTTGGGAATAGCCAAGGTGGCCATGGATGCACCTCCACATCGACTATGTTGGACTCTTCTTGGGCACGATGTTCCTTTTACTAATAGATGCCCACTCCAAATGGATGGACGGCTACAAAGTCCAGTCACCCACGTCTACTGCGACAATAGACCATTTCCAACAGAGTTTTGCAGTGCACGGGTTACCAGAGGTGCTCGTGTCAGACTACAGGACTGCATTTACCAGCAGGCAGCTCCACAGGTTTACAACCCTCAACTCATACCAAAACCTCACCTTACCACCCCACCTCTAATGGTTTGGCTGAGCGGGTGGTCCAAACTTTTAAATCCGGGATGAAAAAGCTGGACAGGGATTCCTTCAGCACCAGATTGTCACGGTTCCTGTTCCCATACTGGACAATGCCGCACATGACCACTGATATTGCCCCCGCTGAATTACTAATGAAGAGATGTCTACACACCCATCTAACTCTTATCAGTCTGAATTTAAGGGGGAGTGTGGCGAGAAGCCAAGAGTCTCAGAAAGCTAGACATGATGGCCATAACCATGAAAGAAACTTCATGGTGGGAGACACAGTTCTCGCGAAGAACTTTGGAGATTGTCCCAATTGGCTATTCGGCAAAGTGAGTGCCGTGACAGGACCTCCCTCCTATAATGTATTGGTAAACGGCCGAATCATTTGATGACTCATGGATCATATCTGGAGAAGAGAGGTAGTAGCACACGAAGGAATGCCGTCATCACTTGTGTTTGAGTCTGCACCACACGTGGAAGAAACGTCACACGATTTGGAAACACCGGTGGGGCCTGTTGGACCCGAGAGGGTTGAAGGCACAAACTTGCCCACTTCCACTGAAGAGCCTGGTGGACAGTTAGGCCCAGAGAAGGGGGGGTCTCGTAAGAGCTAGCCGAAGTCGTTGATCTACAACGCTCGACACATTCGAGCAGGTCTCCTGAGAGGCTTGACTTGTAAATAGTTATTCATGTAAAAATTTGGATGTTGTGAATCTTGTCAATTGTATTTTCAAGTGAAGCGGGAGGGATGTGGTAAAGTGGAGTGCTATGTACCTTTAAGAGAATGTAGTTAATCGACCATGTGACTGTATTGCCCAATCGCTTCACAGCGCGGTTATTTTGGTAACTGTAAGTCTAGAGCTGGAGGTGATTGAAGAAGCACACACTGAGTTAGTCTTCTGCTCTTAGTTCCAATAAAGCACCAGTGTTTGTTAAGTAAATCGGTCTCTCTCTGCCTACATTGTTTCAAGCACCGACTAGTGTGTAAATATCAAGAGCGCAGCTCATGTGCATGGGACACAGCAAACCCGATAGCCCAAAAAATAAAACTTTGAATATTTTTAAGGTGGAGCTAGATAGATTCTTGATTAACAAGGGGGTGAAAGGTTATTGGGGGTAGGCAGGAATGTGGGGTTGAGGTTACAATCAGATCAGCCATGATCTAATTGAATGGCGGAGGAGGCTCGAGGGGCTGAGTGGCCTCCTCCTGCTCCTAATTTATATGTTCACATCTGAGAGAAGGAAAGTCGTTGACTGTCAAATGCAGCAGCAAGCTTGCACACAGCATTGTCTGGTAATTTGTAAAATATGCCTGTGTAGGTTGGGTAATGATTATGTTGCTGAACTAGCGGGCCTTTGACTAATTAATACAGAGTAAACCTGTGTTGAAATCCCTACTCCCCACTCTCCTGTGCAATTAAAGATAAAAAGTGACTCTGAAACTGTTGTTTGCCTTATGTTAAAAGCCTAACTGGTTCACTAATGTCCCTATTTGACTTGGGTTGTACGTGACTCCAATCTTATGTGGTTGTGGTTGACTCTGAAATGCCCAACAAGACACTTAAGTTGTATCATACCCTTACTAATGATGCAAGGTGGAGCCCCAACATAACCTTCTCAGGGCAACTAGGGATGGGCGATAAATAAATGCCAGCCTTGTCAGCAAAGTCCACATCCTGACAATTAATTAAAAGAGAAAGACGGGATGAAATGCATGATCTTTCAGGAATGAAGTTAGGAAACACTTCGAAAGGCAAAAGGTCATAGAAATTTGGAACTCACTTCCACAAATGGTTGTTGATGCTGGGTCAACGGTTAATTTTAAATTGGAAAGATTGATTGATTTCTGCTAAACAAAGGTTTTAAGGGATATGGTGCAAAGTTAAGCCTGTGGAGTTGGGTCACAGATCAGCCACGATCTCATTGAATGACAGAACAGGCTCGAGGAGCTAAAGGGCCTCCTTCTGCTCTTGTGTTTCTATGGGCAGAATCGTCCCAGGTTTGCACCAAGTGCGGCAAAGGGCGTGAGAGTAGGCGTTTTCCATGCCAGCCGTAAAGGCGGGTTTCTGTGCGGTATCTCCCCCTCCCCACCTCCCCCCTCATAAATTATGCAGCCACAGGAAAAACGCTGGATTGCTGGCGAGTTGCCAACCGCGCCATTTCCTCGCGCAGGCGCCATTTCCTCGTGCAGGGCACCACGTTTTAACTGCAGCCGCGCGCACACTTCTCAATGCCTGCAGCCCAGGCTGCTCCAGTAAAGGCATGGCCCAAAGGCCAGGTGGAGTGCAGCCTCCTGATTCAGCGATGCATTCCTGGGATGCCCTTTGGGATGCCATGGAGGCCCGCCATGATGTCCTCTACCTCTGCTCTGGCCACAGGAGGCCCGTCAGTCTCACACCACTCCGTCTTGGGAGGCGATGGCAGAGGTGGTCAGTGCCAACACTACACACAAGAGATCGGCCATCCAGTGCAGAAAACGGACGAATGGTCTCACCCGTGCCGCCAGGGTAAACCAACCATCTCATTACTCTCACCCACTCAAAAGCCAATCGCACATTTACTGGCATCTCACTCACTGCCAGCTCAATGGACATCATTACTCACTCTCTCACGCACACCCTCACATCTCCTCTGGTGATCGCCTCTTCATTTTGTCCATGGCTCCACTCAGCACATACGCACAACTGGCAGCCTTCTCATTTGGCCTGGCGTGCACCTTGCTCACACTTTCTCCATCTGTCTTTATGCAGGACAAGGTCATGCACAATCGATGAGAGAGGTCCCAGATCGGGGGTGGAGTGCCGGACATCAAGGTCCTCACTCCCGTCAAGAGTCGCGTGTTGGAACTGACCGGAGAGGACATAGACCGTTCCTACGGCGGCGGTGAGGTCAGTGGCAAGTGTCCACATGAGGATCCTGCACCACATCATCCCTCTGTCAATGCTACTCTGAGTTCACTGTTCTGTGTGTAATGCGGCTGCCAAGCACTAATAATCTCCACTTTTTCACATCGAACACATCTTCCTCAGGAAAACCTGACCCTGGCTCCAGCGCCGAGAGCACCTCGGATGAGAACCCTGAGGGCAGCACTGTTGAAGACCCATCACGGCGCTCACCCACACCCTCCACCAGCGCAGTGGCACACACCTTGGTGGGACCTTGATGTAGAACAGCCTTGGGATCACTATCTGGTGAGCACAGCACACAATTTGGTCCACAGCAGGTGGAGGCAGGGACATCTGAGGTTGCCGGCATTCGGAGGACTGCTGGAGGCAAACAATCTGCTGAGTCCGAGTCAGATGATGAGCCTCTGGACTCGGTCCCCAATCAGTTGGTGGAGCTGCAAAGACAATCACAGGAACATCAGGAAGGGATGTCTGGTGCACTCCTCAGGTTGCAAGGGATGATGGAGGAGTCCGTCCACTTTCAGTCTGAGGTGATAGCGTTGGCATAACGATGCACCAGGGTCAAAACTGGCTGGACGGAGGCCGCCATGGAGACCTTGGACCAGGTTACCGGTCCTGCACTGCTGCGCGGGCTGAATTTCATTGCTGACACCATAGTTGGCCTCCAATAGTGTCAATGTGAGAGGGGCGCAGGGAAGCTCGATCTCACTCCAGCTTCTCCTTCTCCTCAAGGAGTCAGCCAGGGCCCGTTGGGCACCCATAGGGAGGAGGACCACCAGCTCGACACCCCGGGGCCATCCACCCAGGTAACTCCGGAAGTGTCTGACCGATCCAAATTGCCTCTTCCTGTGACCTCCGCAGCTCCAGCTCCACAGGCCGAGGAGGGTGCAGCTGGCCCACAGCAGGCTACCCAAAACAGGCCAGGGCCCTCCAGGTCTCGGCCTTCCAGAGGACGCATGCAAAAGTAATCACAGACAGGGCATTGCAGTCAGCAGTCTGCCTCCACCTCCACTGTGGATGCGGGGGAGCACGTGGATGTAGTAGCAGGGATGGAAAGGTTAAGAAGATGTCATTGCACAGCCTGGGAACGGGCGTTAATCACTCATATGTAATGTTCACTATTGTAAATAAACTTCCAAGAATGTATCTTTGCCTATGGCTCCTTGTTCTGATGAGCAGTGTTTGTGTCACTCAGATGTGAAACCTTGGTTCCTGCAAGATAAAGGCAGGTGTCTCAGTCCAGGGCCTCTTCTCTGTGCAGTGTTTAACCTTCAGGCCAAAGTGATGTTCTGGCTTCACACTCCCTGGACACATTACTGATGCCTGCACCTCAATGGTGCTGGTCATTGCTGCCAGAATGGCGTGGGCAGGCGTCACAGAGTTCCCTCATTCTCTCTGTGTGCTCACAGAACTTTTGAGGTGGGGCTGGCCCCCATCCCTTCAGCATCTGTGTCTGGTGATGGTGTGGTCCCGAAGGGGACAGGTGCTGAAGGCTGACAAAGGATCAGGTACATTTAAAGTTTCACAGCTGCATCTCCATGATACCAACCTGATCACAGAGTGCCAGTGAGCTACCCTCAGCTAGACACACGTCAGGCATTCTCAGAGGCAATGTGAAGATCTATGGAGTGTCCTCATTACATGTCATCAGTATCCTCCTGGAATCTAGTGACTATTAGGACCTCTGCTGTGTCTCCATGAGCCTGAGCACTGAGGGTATGTGTGCTGTCATCAGTCACATAAGTCAAACGTTCACAGATGCAAAGTGAGGATGTCAGGACTGTCCTCACTGCCTCTTGTCATCATTCTGCACGGATTTTGTGCCTATGAGGGCCTCCCAAGCGCACCTGCCTCATCTGGCCAGTGCAATGGCCTCATCGCCGGCATCCTCATCTTCAAGGACCTCATCACCTTCATCCCCTTTGACGTCCTCCTCAGTGGAGGAGACGTGCGGCTCTTCCATCTCCTCCGCAGCGAGGTCCTCCAACCTTTGCAGAGCCAGGGTTGTGGAGTGCACAGCAAGCTACGATGATAAGCAACACACTCTGAGGACTGTACTGCAGGGCTCCACTGGACCTGTTGAGGCACCGAGACCTCATTTTCAAGATATTATCATTTGCTCCACCAAACCCTAGGTTGCAGCATGAGCCTCGTTATACTGTCTCTCTGCTGCAGCCTGAGGCCGCTGCATGGACGCTATCAGCCACGGCCTCTGTGGGTAGCCCTTGTCCCCAAGGACGCAACCTTACAGCCTCTGTGGACCCTGGAAGATGTCAGGGATCTGAGGCCTGCTAAGGATGTAGGAGTCGTGGACAGTCCCTGGGAATCGGGCGCAGACCTGTAGGATGCGTTGGTGGTGGTCACACACCAGCTGAAAATTTAGTGAGTGGAAGCCCTTGTGGTTGACATAGTTGACTGCTTGTTGCCACAGAGATCTAAGTGCCACATGAGTGCGGTTGATGGCACCCTGCACCTGTGGAAAACCGGAGATCTGTGCAAATCCCAGCACACTTGCTTTCTGGCTTTCCTGATCCTGGTTGAAATTCACAAAGTTCTGTGCCTTCGTGAAGACAGTGTCCATGGCCTCCTGGATATACTTGTGTGTGGAGGCATGTGAGATCCTGCACAGGTCACCTGTGGACCCTTGGAAGGAGCCACTGGTGTAAAAATTGAGCACCGCGGTCACTTTCATGGCCTCTGGCAGTGGATGGCCTCCATGTCCCTGTGGCATCAAATCCTGCAGATGTGACTGACCAGTTCCACTGCCAATGGAACCGGATGATTCCACCCTATGTTTTTGGTGGCATTAGTTGAGGATTGGTCAGTATACTGGAAAGCTTTCCACTTTGAGTAGTGGCATACGATCTTTCACCTGAACTGGCAGGGATGGATTGGGAAGGGGCTCACCTGAAATCAAAGGCTCAAAAATTCTCTTTGGGCCTGATGTGTACCTGAGGCAGCTCACCTGTCAATAGATCAGAAAATGGGTCAGGAGTCAGTGCGTCAATATCCCACCTTGTTTTCGAAATTCCAGTACATGAGCAAACCTTCTGTCTTCAAATCATGGTGTTAACTCATGAATTTCACCCTGCATGCCCTTAAATGTGACAGCATAACATCCAGTGGCCATCTCACATGCCTCAGGCCCCCCTGCCTCCACCTACATATAACCTGAGCGTGGGGACTGTGCACAATTTTTCCGTGGATGTGCACCATTTGTAAAGCTGTAGTATTGGTCCAGGATCCTGGACAGAAAAATACCAGCCCCCTCATCACCAGTCTATCGTGTTGTGTGCTCACATATTGGTTTCCCTGTTGTGCTCAGCACTGTGCATACAGAGATTGGCACTGGGATAAGGGCAAGTCCTACACAAACAGCTGTGTGTGAATTATCAAAAGGCCTGTGGATGCTTTTTTGATTAAGTTTATAATTAGAATTAATTTTCCTTTTAATTATACAGGTTTGCAACCTATATACAGAATTCACACTTAAGAGGCAGATTAATTACTCTTCTCTGCATACCCACACCACCTAAATCCCATTATTCTAATCTTTGAAAATGCTCATTTATTAACTGCTCTTTTAATGGCTGGTTTAACATGTAATTATTCATTAACTTGTATAATACGGCCAGTATTTTCACTCTTCATTGGTAATTTTGCACCCATTTATATTACAGAAATAAGATCATAAGAACTAGGAGCAAGAGTTGGCCATTTGGTCCATCGAGCCTGCTCTCCCATTCAATAAGATTACGGCTTGACCTGACTGTGGCCTTAACTCCACTTTCCTGCCTATTCCCTATAACCTTTGACTCCTTTGTTGATCAAAAATCTGTGTAACTCAGCCTTGAATGTATTCAATGACCCAACCTCCACCGCTGTCCGTGGAAGAGAATTCCAAAGACTAACAAGCCTCGGAGAAGAAATTCCTCCTCATCTCCATTTTAAATGGGAGACCCCTTATTTTTAAACTGCCCCCTTTAGTTCTAAATTTCCCACAAGAGGAAGCATCCTCCCAGCGTCTACCCTGTCAAGCCTCCTCAGAATCTTATACGTTATAACTTATATAGATCACCTCTCGTTATTCTAAACTCTAATGATTATAGATCCAATCTGCTCAACCTTCCCTCATAAAACAACCCCTTCATCCCAGGAATCAGCCTACTGAAACTTCTCTGAACTGCTTCCAATTTTTTTTATTCGTTCATGGGATGTGGGTGTCGCTGGCTAGGCCAGCATTTGCCCATCCCTAATTGCCCTTGTTCAGGAGGCATTTTTAAGAGACAACCACATTGCTGTGGGTCTGGAGTTACATGTAGGCCTGACCAGGTGAGGACAGCAGATTTCCTTCCCTTAATGATATTAGTGAACCAGATGGGTTTTTACGAATGGTCATCATTCGACTTTTAATTCTAGATAGTTATTGAATTCAAATTCCACCATCTTCCGTGGTGGGATTCAAATCTGTGTCCTCAGAGCATTACGCTGGGCCTCTGGATCACCAGTGCAGTGACAATACCACTGCACCACTGCTTCCCTCCAATACAAGTATATCCCTCCATAAGGAGACCAGAACTGTGCACAGTACTCCATTGGTAGTCTCACCAATGTCTTGTACAGATGTGGCAAGACTTCCCTACTTTTATACTCCATCCCCCTTGCAATAACATTCCATTGGCCTTCCTAGTTACCTGCTGAGAGGTTGGTGGAGCAGTGGGCAGGGGATAACATGTGTAGGTGCATTCACTGACCTTGACAACCCACATAAGGACATGAAACTTCTTGTGGCAATGCTGCCAGGTCCTCAGGTCCAGAAGCCAGGAATTGACCTCCCTGGTTACCTGCTCCCAAACTCTTCTGTGTGTAGTCCTTGAGGGCCTTCCTTGGGTGTGGGGGGGGGGGGGGGAGGGGGGGGGTGGGGAATGGAGGGCGGGGGAATGGGGTGGGGGTGGTGTTGCTTGGAGTTGGGCCCAACACTCCCAGACACAAATAGTAGGTGGCCACATGTTCTGCCAAGGCAGGCTGTTTAAAAGGCACACCTTTGTTTTCTGGGACTTTGTCTCCATTGTTTCCTTAAACATTAGGCCCTTTAGCCCTTAACCTTCACGCCTCTCACTCCCTCACCTGCTCCTCATGCCCATACATGCCAACCATGGCCCCCCATCCACTCCATGGCCCCTGATAGTACCTATGCCAATTCAGTGCCAAGACACGACTCCCCACCCATCCTCACAGTCCCTTATAGCCCTTATTTCAACTTAGTGCCAACTCAAGCCAACTCATTTAGTACCTCATGCTGTATACAAGTATTTGATTCTGTATTGTATTGAGTTAATACAGAGTATGCAATTACATGATTTAAAGTAGTTGGCAAAAGAAGTAATGGTGACATGAGGAAAATCTTTTCACACAGTGAGCTGTTAGGATCTGGAATGCACTGAATGACAGTAAAGTGGAGGTAGGTTCAATCGAG
The DNA here is from genome assembly GCF_964194155.1 of Cetorhinus maximus. NCBI lineage: Eukaryota > Metazoa > Chordata > Chondrichthyes > Lamniformes > Cetorhinidae > Cetorhinus > Cetorhinus maximus. The sequence goes on from NC_135900.1 coordinate 14,111,074, forward strand.
GCATTCAAGAGGGAATCGGATTGTTATATGTACTGTACCTAGATTCCCAGAAGGCGTTTGATAAGGTGCCACATTAAAGGTTATTGCGGAAAATAAAAGCTCATAGTATAGTGGGCAACATATTGGCATGGATAGAAGATTGGCTGGTTAACAGGAAGCAGGGAGTAGGCATAAATGGGTCTTTTTCAGATTGGCAAGATGTAATGAGTGATGTGCCACAGGGATCAGTGCTGGGATCTCAACTGTTTATAATTTATATAAATAACTTGGATGAAGAGATTGAAGGGATAGTTGCCAAATTTGCTGATGACACAAGGGTAGGTAGGAAAGTAAGTTGTGAAGAGGACATATGGAGGCTACAGAAAGATATAGGTAGGTTAAGTGAGTGGGCAAAGATCTGGCAAATGGATTATAATGTGGCAAAATGTGAAATTGTCCATTTTGGCAGGAAGAATAAAAGAGAAGCATATTATCTAAATTGTGAGAGGTTGCAGAGCTCTGAGGTGCCGAGGGATCTGGGTGTCCTAATGCATGAGTCACAAAAGGCTAGTGTGCAAATATAGCAAGTAATTAGGAAAGCTAATAGAATGTTATAATTTATTGCAAGGGAAATTGATTACAAAAGTAGGGAGGTTATGCTTCAGTTTTACAGGGCACTAGTGAGGCCACATTTGTAGTACATTGTACAGTATTGGTCACCTTATTTAAGGAAGGATGTAAATATGTTGGAAGCAGTTCAGAGAAGGTTTACCAGACTAATACCTGGAATGGGTGGGTTGTCTTATGAGGAAAGGCTGGGCAGGCTAGATTTGTATCCACTGGAGTTTATAAGAGTAAGAGCTGACTTGATTGAAACAAATAAGATCCTGAGGGGTCTTGACAGGGTGGATGTGGAAAGGATGTTTCCCCTTGTGGAAAAATCTAGAACTAGGAGTTACTGTTTAATAATAAGGGGTCGCCCATTTAAAACAGAGATGAGGTGAATTTTTTTCACTTGGAGGGTAGTGAGACTTTGGAACTCTCTTCCTGAAAAGGTGGTGGAAGCAGAGTCTTTGAATATTTTTAAGGCAGAGGTGGATAGATTCTTGGTAAACAAGGTGGGTGATAGGTTATTGGCGGTAGGTGGGATGCAGATTTCAGGTTATTATCAAATCAGCCATGATCTTATTAAATGGCGGAGCAGGCTCGAGGGGCTGAATGGCCTACTCCTGCTCCTCACTCGTATGTTTGTATCTGAGAAGGAAGAATGTACAAGGTTATGGGGAGGAGGCGGGGCAATGGCACTAGGTAAATTGCTCATGCAGAGAGCTGGTGCAGAGATGATGAGCCAAATGGCTTCTTTCTGTGCTATAATAGCTCTATGACCTCCCCCCTCCCCCGCCACCCTCCATGCCAAGCCACCCAGTGTCACCATGCACAGACCTCAGGAGCCATGGTAAGATAAAATAAACTAAAATTCCAAAAGTCTATTGTCAATTTCACTATATATATATAAAAACCACTCATTCATGAAAGCCCACTCAATACATTTAAATTCCCCAAAGCACTTAGTGCTTCATTAAAACAAACTTTTATATTCTTAACCCCATATCAAAGACCTTATAACCTCTTTGAGCTGTCAATCAAACTTACTTCCACTGTGATAACGGTAGGTTGTGGAACACAGTCAAACATTAAAAATGCTGTAATGATATCACTTATGGTTATGTCAACAAACAGCCGTTGGGACTGCTAGAGCAAATTTTTCTTCAACTCTCACAGGCACAGGCAGGCAATTTCTTTTTTCAATTTTTAAAGGGCTGTCCATTTAAATAACTTGACAGCTTGACAGTTCTACAGGCCTTATTCACCCTTTATGAGCATGTATGACTTCTCTAAAGATTCAGAACTCCCATGCTGGGGATATGGCTTTGGCTACAGTGAAAAAGGAGTTTGTTGAACTCAGCACTGAGTTCAAACAACCCTGATGAGTTTGGTTTTCGCACATGTGGGAGTCACAACCCCCACCATCCCCCCTGCATGACCGCCCGCCCCCACGCCGCCCCCCACCCCCCCCCCCCCCAACCCCACCCCCCCCACCCCCGCCCCCCCGGCGAAAATGGGGGCAGGACTTGAAGGTCTGGGGGGTCCATTCACATTTTGGATACACCACGGAGTCTCCACAACTCTGTGAAAACCCAAATCTTTGCGTCCCTTTTCTCTCTCAATGTCCTCCCCCTTTCTCTCACAATCCAGACTTTGTCTTATGTGTCCAACTTCCCCTTCCCCTTATCCAAGGCTGGGAGGAGCTAAAGTTGCACCGCTCAGTCGCTGAGAATTATTGCTTTTGTGGCTTTCTTTCTGACTGTGAGACATCCCCCTGGGCCTCCCAGCCCACGAGCAGCGGAATCCGTGGTTTCTTTCATAACAACAGCTTTTTATATGGTGTCCCTGAGGCACGCGTGTAAATAATGCTTTCTTCAGCCTCAAGGGCTGTACCAAGTTTGGACTGACATTGGCAATAGTGGAGTAAAGCAAATGCAACACTACATAACTGATCAGGTTCTTGCTGAGGTGTATGGTGCTCCAATTTGAATGCAGAAGTATCTAAATCTTATGCAAAATCAATCATATATGAAAGAGATTAAAGAGATTGTATACCATACAATCTGTTGTTGAGTTCCAGTATTGAGTGCGCAACGGGTTTGCTATTTAACGAATGAATTCTGAAAAACCAGAGTTATACTGCCACAAGCAAATGGTTTCGAAACGTCTTATCCGCCAGCAGTTTCGCTCTTCCTCTTTTGGAGAGTCAGATTATTAAATGTAAATTACACGACTTCCGCAAGCAATTAGGAAGACAAATGTCACGTTGGGCCCTATTGCAAGGCAACTGGGCTACGAGAATAAGGAAGTGTTGTTACAATTCCACAGGCCAATGATGAAACCACACCTAGAGTACTGTGCGCAATTTCGATCTCGATTTTCAAGGAAGGATATACTTGCCTTGGAGGCAGTACAGCAAAGGTTCACTCGATTGCTTCCTGGGGTGAGGGGGCTGCCCTATGATGAGAGGCTGAGTAAATTGGGCCTATGCTCTCTTGGAGTTTAGGGGCCGAATTTTTCGCTGGGCGTGTGGGCGCGTGCCCGACCCACTCAAGCGTGAAATGGCGTGTGATGACATCAGGCCAGCGTCCCAACATCATCGCGCACTCGTGCAATATTTCAGTCGGCGGGCGCACGCGAAAGTTGCAGGCGTGCCCGCCGACAATTAAGAGGCCTATTAAGGCCATTGAAGTAACAATTAGCTGAGATTTTTTGTTGCCTGTCGAACGTAACGGTTGCCGGGCGGACGAATCGGCCAGGCGGCCTTTGCATTTTTCAGGAAACCTCACCCAAGGGCGGGATAAGGTTTCCAATATTAATTTAAAAAAAAAAATGTTTGGATAGAATCCCCATCATCCGTATGTTACGGTGACCGATTCTGATGCGTGGGCAAATTTTTTTCCCCAGTTTTTAAAATCTTTATTTTTGCCTTTAAATCCTTCAGCTCCCTGAGGCAGCTCTCTGTCTTCAGGGAGCTTTCATTCCACGCTCCCCTGCGCCCGCGCTGACTTCAACGCTCGCCCTCCTCCCGCCCCCCACCCCGGCAGCGCTGAGCCTTTCAACGCGCCTTTCACACTGTCTGGCTGTTAATTGGGGGTCCGATCGTGGTCAGGGGTCCGTTCCCCAGCCGCTCCCAGGCCTGCCGATCGCAGATGTCCGCCGAACTAAAAATCTTCCCCTAGAAGAATGAGTGGTGATCTCGTTGAAGCACACACGATTCTGAAGGAGCTTGACAGGGCAGATATTGAGAGACTGATTCCCCTGGTTGGAGAACCTAAAACACGGGGGATACGGTCTCAAGATAGGGGGTTGATTATTTAGGACTGAGTTGGGTTGAAATTTTGTTACTCAAAGGGTAGTGAATCTTTGAAATTCGCTACGCCAGAGGGATGCCCCATTGTTGATTGTATTTAAGGCTGAGACAGAGAGAGTTTTGCTCTCTTAGAGAATCAAAGAATATGAGGCGCAGACAGGAAAGTGGAGTTGAGGCAGAAGATCAGCCATGATTGTAGCAAATGGTAGAGAAGGCTTGAGGGGCTGTATGGTCTATTCCTGCTCCTATTTCTCACTGCTATGTTTATGTTCTTATGTATTGTTTATCTTGCAAAGCAGAAACCTAATCACCGTAACTCAGACCGACAGTATAACTTCAGCCTGAGTGAGATGTTTCTCATTCATACCCTTTGCAATTCATCTCAGAAAAGGCAAACACAGACCAGAAAAAGAAAAGCATTCCTTGTCAATATTCCTTCAACTGCAGAAGCAATTTGCCGGCAGTGTCTTTTCAGGGTCACTGCTCACCATGCCCCTGCACTCACTGGCAGAAATAAGACAACTAGATCAGTAACAGGAAGAAACTTGACGTCTGCACAATGTCACACATTGAAGGTTAAAGGGCGGGTTCATTCTGAGCTGGAATGCGTGCGATCACCTGGGCCCATTTTGTGACTCAGTAGGACATGAATGAGACAGCTTAATGTTGGAAAACCCTTTGAATGCTGGTGATATTAAGCCTGATCATGTTTACAAAGGACAGGATCTGCTCAGGTTCCAGAAACAGTGATAAAACTCCAACCAGGCCAGCTGTTTCTGGTTCGAGCTCTTCAGGAAAATGAAAACACAGAACAGGAAAAAAAAAAGCGCGTTTCATGCCGTTATTCGATCGCCTGTTTCCAGTATGGCAGAAGGGCAAGGAATCAGTGGACACAGTTGATTGGCAAAAGTACCAGGGCCAGGGTTTTCTAGACCCGCCGCAGTGTGTCTCTCCCTGGCGGATGTGGTGAGCCATTTAAAATTCCATTCAACTCGACGGGACCGTAATATCCCACCGGGCGGGAGTTGCCATAAAATCCTGGCCCAGGTGACATGAGAATTTTTTTTTTTACCCAGCGAGTTGTAGCGCTCTGGAATCCGTTACCTGAAAGGGTGGCTGAAGCAGGTTCAATGGTAATATTCAAAAATTAATTGGATGGGTAACTTGGAGCGGGCAGGAGTTACATTGGTGAATGCAGAAGAAGTGGAGCAGGGCTTCATGTCACTCAGGGGTCCAGGGCATGCTGTGAGTTTCGCGCATGCCAGTGAAAGTTAGCACTGGACAATGTCTCCAACGGACTACAGGCGGAGGTGTATCTAGAAGTCCCATACATTTTTAAGGGATGGTATCAGCCCTTTTCTAGGCACTCTTGTAGTCACATCCCAAAGTTGAGAGAGAGAGGTTGCCAACCACACTTTGGCAGGAGTTGGTATTGAAGGCTCCTCTTCTCGATGATGGCTGAGCCAATGGACTTTCTGGTGGCAACGCCATGAGGTGTGAATGGCTGCCTAACCCAATGCTGGAAGGTTCTTCAGAACTATCCCAAATCACAGCAGGACATGCTCTACATTGTATTGCATGAAAGAAGGCATGTTAGGGTGATTGGCAGCCAGTGTTGCTCGAACCTGCCAAGATTTTGCCAATCATTTCTTCAGGCCTCAGCAATCCCATCTGGGAACGACCATGGTAAACTTACCTCCTGGGCTCAGGAGGGAGGAATGGCTGCACTCGGCAATCTGCTGCTGCAAGAACATCAGAGGCGAGGCAGAATGCAACTGGCACATGTGCAGAAGCAGCCAGGGGTGGCATGAAACTTGGCTGCATTTCTCTGCAGACTCGCTGCAGTGCTGCTCTACAGGATGGCATAGATGAAGACCCTTTGCATAATAATCTGATGCAGCGCCATCTCAACTTCCGCAGTGATCAAAAAGGAAGCTTAAGTCCTGGACTGCGTTGGCATTTGTCTGCAGTTCATGCCTCTGCCTACAGGTTCCGTTCTCTACACCCTGGCTTGCCAATCCTAAATGCATCTCCCCCTCAGCCTTGGAAAAGGTTTCTAATGGGAAGGCACTTGTTTTAATGCTCTCCAGAAGCTCTTTAAATTTTGTTGCCCTCCTTGTGGCATTTGGCTTTAATTGTTCCCATCTCTTTAAATCTGACTTGTACATAATTTTCATTTCCTATTGGTGGTGTCACCCCTAAAATCTAGCAGTGCTTCCACCTGGAGCTGTGAATTATGAAAATTGAGCGCTATTAGCACTTAATTTTGTGGCTGGTTGTAAAAGCAGTGCAAACGAAAGGATGACAATTACTCAAATGTATTTGTCTCAATTTTTGCTACAGCGTATTCATTGCATTTGGGGGAGGTGGTGGAGCAGTGGTAAATGTCACTGGATTAATAATCCATAGGCCTAGTGAAAGGCCCTGGGGACATGCTTTCAAATGGTAGTTGGTGGAATTTGAATTCAATGAAGCATTCTGGAATTGAAAGCTAATCTCAGTCATGGTGACCATGACAACCATCATCGATTGCTGTAAAAACCCTATCCGGTTCACTCGAGTCCTTTAGGGAAGGAAATTGCTCCCCTCAGCTAGTCTGGCCTCCATGTGACTCCAGACCCACACCCACAGCGATGTGGTTGACTCTTAATTGCCTTCTGCAAAAGCCTAGCAAACCACACAATTTAAGGGAAATTAGGGATGGGCGGCAAATGCTGGACTTGTCAGTGACACCCACATCCCATTGAAAAAAATAATAATTTTGGAACCACTGGATCTGCCATCCAGGGGAGAAAATTCTTAAAAGGAAGATTTGTTAAAACAAGCATCAAAGATAAATGTTTGGAATTGCAATGTCATTCCATATTAAAATTAGAGATTCCAAAATTTCAATTCGAATGGTGGGGTTTAACATAGAAACATAGAAAATAGGAGCAGGAGTAGGTCAATCGGCCCTTTGAGCCTGCTCCGCCATTCAATGTGATGTGGCTGATCTTCTATCTCAACGCTATACTCCGGCTCTCTCCCCATACCCCTTGATGCCTTTAGAGGCCACAATTGTTATCTATTTCCTTCTTAAGTATATTCAATTACTTGGCTTCTGTGGTAGAGAATTTCACAGTTTCACCACCCTTTGAGTGAAAAAGTTTCTCCTCACCTCAGTCCTAAATGGTCTACCCTGTATCCTGAGACTGAGACCCCATGTTCTGTACCCCTCAGCCACAGGAAACATCATCCCTGCAACCAGTCTGTCCAGCCCTGTCAGAATTTTATATGTTTCAATGAGATCCCCTCTCATTCTTCTAAACTCCAGTGAATACAAGCCTTGTGAACCCAATCTCTCCTCGTACAACAATCCTGCCATTCCAGGAATCAGTCTGGTGAACCTTTGCTGCGCTCCCTCTATGGCTAATATATCCTTTCTTAGGTAAGGAGACCACAACCGCACATCCAAAGAGTCAGCAGGGAATGCATCCCCACCAATCACAGCAGCCCCACAACTGTTTAAATCTCTGAGGAGCATTAATTGGCTAGAGACAAGACTTCCACCCCTCACTTGTGTGGAAGTCCCACCTCAGAGAGTTGCCGGCCAATCCGACTGGTTGGCAGCTCTGTAGTCCCAGCAGTACCAGTGGCAGCAGTAGCCAGGACTGAATCTATAAGCAGCCCCAGGTTCTAGGTATGGGGGTCCAGGACCAGGTAAATGTGGAGGGCCTCACACCAGGGAGGGAAGGTGAGGCCGAGGATGTGGGGAGATGGGGTTGGGAATCCTGATGATGGAGAGGCCAGGGATGGAGCATCCACAGGGGGCAGACCTTGGGAGTGGGGCACTTGAAATGAAAATGGGGCTTTTGAGGGAGATGCGGCCTCCACTTCCCACACAAAGCCTGAGCAGGGTGACCTGCTGGACTTACCCTGACCCAGAGCTCCTCCCGCCACTTTCAAGATTGTGGCCAGGAGGGAAGTGGCCCTTAAGTGGCCACTTAAGGGCCTCACATATGAACAGACATGAACGTACGAATTAGGAGCAGCAGTAGGCTATTCAGCCCCTCAAGCCTCTTTCACCATTCAATAAGATCATGGTTGATCTGACTGTGGCCTCAACTCCACATTCCGTCTACCCCCAATAACCTTGACTTCCTTTCCCACAAGGGGAAACATCCTTTCAGCATCCGCCCTGTCAAGTCCCATCGGGATCTTATGGCCAGAATATTGAGCTTGTCAGGCGGACGAGTGCCCGACCCAAACAAGTGTAAATGATGCTCGATGATGTCAGGCGAGCGTCCCGACTTCTTCACGCACTTGTGTGATATTTCGGACGGCGGGTACGCGCAGGAGTTGGTAGCACGTCCGCCGACAATTAACAGTCCTATTAAGGCCATTAAAGATCAAATTAAATTAGGTTTTTCACAGCCTGTTTAACCTTACATTTGGTGGCAGGTGAAAAGGCCAAGCGACCTTTGGACTTTTTTGCGAAACCTCATCGACGGGTGGGATGAGGTCTCCATAGTAGTAAGACCACCAAGTCTTATAGATTTCTTACAAAACTAAATTAAACCTTTATTAATTAAAAGAAAATGATTTTAAGCACATACATCGGTTTACAAATTACTACTATGATAACTCCTAGCTCCCCTAGTTAATCTAAATCCTAGTTATACCTCCGTTAAGGCAACAGTAAAACACACAGATTTTAAAAGACCCAGGCAAAGTAACACAATACCCTGAACAATCGAATTCAAAGTGAGTTTTCTTCACTTCAGTTCGTGTAGACAGCAACTTGAGACTTAGAGGCTGAAGGCTTTTCACACTTGTTAGATTTTAGAATTCCTTCCTCTTACATATAACCTCATCTCCTTTATATAGGTTTCTCCCTTTTTAATGTAAATCCCATTGTCCCAATATGTCTTTTCACCTCTGCTTTTCTAGTAATAAAAATCTTTCATCGTACCAATTTTATCGGTAAGCTTTGGGGAAAATAAACACACTCAAAAGAGGATGTGAAATGTTACACTTAGCCAGCAGAAGCCAAACATTTCACATCCTCTTTTGAAATTCAAATTACTCTGGTTTATCTAAAAATGCAAATTTCCCCTTTACGCCTCACATTCTAAAACTTCAGCCATGTTTTACCTATTTAACATTTCAAACCTAGCTTCTCTTCTGATACATCAAAGCCTTTAGACCAGCTGTCTTTAATTCAAGTGGTAGCATAGTGGTATTATCACTGACTTGTAACCTGGGGTAATGTTCTGAAGCAAAAACAGAATTACCTGGAAAAACTCAGCAGGTTTAGCAGCATCGGCGGAGAAGAAAAGAGTTCACGTTTCGAGGCTTAATGACCCTGAGTTCTGCCGAAGGGTCATGAGGACTCGAAACGTCAACTCTTTTCTTCTCCGCCGATGCTGCCAGACCTGCTGAGTTTTTCCAGGTAATTCTGTTTTTGTTTTGGATTTCCAGCATCCGCAGTAGTTTTTTGTTTTTATGTAATGTTCTGAAGACTGGGTTTGAATCCCACCATGGCAGATTGTGAAATTTGAATTAATTAAAAGTCTGATGATAACCATGAAATGATTATTGTAAAAAAAAACATCTGGTTCACTAATGTCTTTTAGGGAAGTAAATCTGCTGTCCCTATCTGGTCTGGCCTACATGTTACTCTAGACCCACAGCAATGTTGTTGATTCTTAAATGCCCTCTGAAAAAGGCCAATTAGGGATGCCCACATCCCATGAACAAATTTTTTTAAAAAATGTCACAGACGCACGCTATTCCTACCTTACAATAATTTCCAATAACATTATGAAAATTATTATATTTTCCTGAGACACATCCACAGGTTCCTCTCTATCCACGTTGACTGTTACTTCCTCAAAGAACTTCAATAAATTAATCAAACATGATTTGTCTTTCACAAAAACATGTTGACTCTGCCTGATTGCATTGAGATTTTCTAAGTGCCCCACTATAACCTCCTTAATAATAGATTCCAGCATTTTCCCTATGACAGGTGTTAAGCTAACTGGTCTGTAGTTTTATGTTTTCTGTCTGCCTGCTTTCTTGAATAGAGGAATCACATTTGCTATTTTCTAATCCGATGGGACCTTTCCAGATTCTAGGGAATTTTGGAAAATAAAAAGCAATGCATCTACTACTTCAGCAGCCACTTCTTTTAAGACCCTAGGATGAAGCCCATCAGAACCTGGGGCCTATTAGCTTTTAGTTCTAATAATTTTCTCAGTAACCTTTCCCTGGTGATTGTAATTGTTATAAGTTCCTCCCTCCCTTTCACCTCCTGATTTACAATTATTTCTGGGATATTATTTGTATCCTTAACAGTTTAGACAGGCAAAAAATATCTGTTCAATTCATCCACTGTTTCCCTATTTTCCATTATTAATTCCCCAGGCTCACTCGCTAGAGGACTAATGTTCACTTTACTTACTCTGTTCCTTTTTAAAGACCTGTAGAAACTCTTACTATATGTGTTTTTATGTCTAGCTAGCTTTCTCTCATACTCTAATTTCTCTCTCCTTGTTAATTTTTTAGTCATTCCTTGCTCTTCTTTATATTCTGTCTAATCTTCTGACCTGCCAATCATCTTTGTGGAATTACATACTTTTTCTTTCAATTTGATACTATCTTTAACTTCCTTAGTTTGCCATGGATGGTGCGTTCTTCCCGAAGAGTCTTCCTTTCTCACTGGAATGCATATTTTCTGAGTATTCTGAAATATCTCCTTAAATGTCTGGCATTGCATCTCTGCTGAGCTATCCCTGAACCTAATTTCCCAGTTCACTTTAGTTGCCTCTGTCTTCATACCCTCACAATTGCCCTTATTTAAGTTTAAAACACTAGCCTTAGATCCACTCTTCTCTCCCTCAAACTGAATGTGAAATCCAATCATGTTATGATCAGTGCTACCTAGGGGCGCCTTCACTATGGGGTCATTAATTAATCTTGTTCCATTGCACATTACCAGATCTAGTATGGCTTGCTCTCTAGTTGGTGCTAGAATGTGCTGCTCTAAGAAAATATCCCAAAAACATTCAATGAACTCATCTTCAGGCTACCTTTACCAATCTGATTCATCCAATCTATATATAGATTGAAATTATCCATGATTATCACTGTACCTTTCTCACAAGCTCCCATTATTCCTTCCTGTACACTCCGTCCTTCAGTGTGCTTACAGTTAGGAGCCTATAAATCATTGCAAGTGTCTTCGTACCTTTAATATTTCTTATCTCTGGCCAAACTGGTTTTACATCTTGATCTCCAGAACTAAGGTCATCTCTCTCTATTGTACCAATGTCATCCTTAATTAACAGAGCTACCCCTCCACCTTTCCTAGCTTCCTGTCCTTCCTAAATGTCATGTACCTTTAAATACCCAGGTCCCAGTCTTTGTCATCTTGCAGCTATGACTCTGTAATGGCCAACAGATACATACTTATTTCTATTTGTGCTGTCAATTCATCTATTTTGGTACGAATGCTATGTGCATTTAGGTACAGAGCCTTTCTGCCTTTTTACCATTTTTGTAACCCCTAGCATTAACTGTTGGTGCACGCCTAGGTTTGTACACTCTGACTCCTTTCTTGCCACACTGTGATCATCATTTCCCTTATTGCCACCTTGCTCTCTTGCCTTTTCTTCTCTGGTTAATTTATCACATCTTTCCAAACTTGATCCCTTGCGCCCACTTAAAGCCTTAATTTGGGTGAGGGCAGGTGGGCTAGGCCTCATCTGTCCCACATAAACTTGCAGACAGGTCAGGGCGGGTAGGAGGGAGGAGGGAAGGCCACAAGGGAATTTTATTGCAGCCCCCGCCCCATCTGCAAATCCGCTGATGGGAGATCGTAAAATTCCAACCAATAAATCCGGTAGGTTCATCTGCTAAAGGCCTAGGTTTATATGTGGAGAATGGTGATTTGGAGAGCAATATTGGGTGAGCTAATTTCTTGACATAAAGCATAGAATCAGGATTTCAGGAGTCCTTCCTCAGTTTCCCGAATGGATAGTTCAGTGGTAATATCACTGGACTAGTTAATCCAGAGACCCAGGCCAATGCTCTGGGGATATGGGTTCAAATCTCACCATGGCAGCTGGTGAAATTTAAATTCAATTAATAAAAACTTGGAATTGAAAGCTAGTCTCAGTAATGGTGACCATGGCTACTATCATTGATTGTCATCAAAGCACACCTAGTTCACTAATGTTCTTTAGAGAAGGAAATCTGCTGTCCTTACCTGGTCTGGCCTGCATGTGGCTCCAGACCCACAGCAATGTGGTTGACTCTTAACTGCCCTCTGAAATGGCCTATAGCATGCCATTCTGTTCAAGGGCAATTATGGATGGGCAATATATGCTGGCCTTGCCAGCGACATCCACACCCCATGAAAGAATAAGGTCAAAGTTGCACTGCGCTTAGTTTTGAAATGAACATTAATTTCTGGGAGGAAAGTGTTGCACCATCTGTGCTCTCAGTAATGTTACCGCCGTCACAGACAATCTGGTTAGAAAGCCGGATGGGCAGTTTACAAAACTCTTTCTCACTTAAGTGAAATTCTAGCTGTTCCTTCGTAAAAGATAAATTCAATTTACTGAAGAATTACTTAACCACACGTATAGTAGTGTCGGTTAATACTGTCACAGCGTACAGTGCAGACTGTTCTCTTTATACCTCTATGTAATTGAGGCTGACGGAATTAATAATTCACATGCCTATCAGAGCAAATTACATCTCAAAGTGACCAAGGAAAGCACACCAGCTGTCTTTGCTTTGCAAATAATGGGAGAGCTTAGACTAGGATGATGCAAAGCAGCCAATGATTGGATAGTGAGAAAAGACCCACTCACTTTTTGATAAATTTGATGGATGGACTCCAGAGGGCTTTTCTCTTTCTCTTTAATGTTATGTCCTGTGCTTTGCCCATAAGGTGCCCTGGGGTTCCTGGCCTCATGCTATCTGAAGTGAGGTTGGATCAAAGGGCCTTTTTCATACTGGGAAATTAGCATATGAGAAATTACCTCTTGCACAGGAGAGTCAGCTGTTGACAGCAACCCGGAATGGTACTGTCATTTCAACTTAGTTCCTTTTTTTTTCTGTATGACACTTGCTTCATTTAAACCTAGCGCTAGGAGATGCAGCACCTTTAATCTGCTCGCCCTCAATGTCTACCACTTCCTGCTTCTATCTCCTTCTGCAAAAGTTCCCATCAATTTGTCTAGCATCAGTTCAAAGTAGTGAGGCCATGGGTTAACTATTATGCTCTTTCAAACATATTCACTCCGCAGGCAGCTGTGCCTTGAAGTAACACTGACAATCTGATTTTCCGCTCTTTTAAGAGACTCTTGTATTTGACACTTCAGAACAGGGGTGTACAGTGTTTACAATTTTTCAGGACTTGGACCTTTGAAGCATGCTTATGAAGGTGTCGGGCTCAGGATCATAAGTGGTGGCTTGAAACCACCACCTTGTTCGTGTGTTGACAGGAAATGGGCATTGGAGATCAAAGATCAATCTGACAGATTCTATCTAACCTGTTTGTAAATGATAGGATAAAAACTTGGTGACCACATGCAAAGATTTTTCAGATGATTGCATAGGATATATGGTGCAGAAACAGGCTATTTAGCCCGACCAGTCCATGCCAGCATTTATGGTCCACTTGAGCCTCCTCTCATATTTCCTCATCTAACTCTTACCATTGTAACTATCTGTCCCTCTGTCCCTCACATGCTTGGCCAGTGATATGGTTACAGCTCTAACCTTTCCTACTGCCTTTGAGGGTCACGTGATTGCACTGATGAGTGACCCCTAAGTGCGAGGTAATCCGAGGGGTGGAGCTTTCTAGTCGTGGACCTGGTTCAAGCATGTAGCTTTTAAATGAGCTCTATAATAAAGTTATCTGCTTCAAGGGAGAAACCTGCCCAGTACATCAAGTTTTGTACATTTGGCAACGAGGGTAATTAGCTCTGACGCTGCACCTCACCTTGTGAATGCGAGTACATCAGTTCTTAAGAAAGAAAAAAAAAGGTATACTCACCAGTCAGCTACTCTTCGGCAGAATCGACCTGTATGACTCATCCCTGGAAGACTGGAGCCAGTACATAGGGCACCTAGGGTTTTAATTCATGGTGAATGAAATGTGGAGGAGAAGCAGTAAGCAATTTTTTTGAGTGTCTGTGGTAGCAAGACATATAACCCCATTCGTAGTCTGACAGCCCCGAACGCGCCCAGTTCTAAATCTTTTAACGAGTGGGTAGACCTCGTTCAGACACGTTTTCAGCCAAAGCCATCGGTAATTATGCACAGGTTTAAGTTTAACTCCAGAGTAAGGGCCCGAGGAGAGTCCATCGCAACTTATATAGCGAAGTTGCAGCAGTTGACTGAGCACTGAGACTTTGGAGACACACTCAATGACATGTTTCGGGACCAGTTAGCTTGTGGCATTCACGACGATGCCATTCAGCTTCATTTATTTGCAGAAGTTAACATCGATTTGAAACGCGCCATGGAAAGAGCACAAGCCATGGAAAGTGCAGCAGGGGACTCACAGGCTTTAGAGAGGCCAGGATTTTACCTTAATATAAAAGCAAAATATTGCGGATGCTGGAAATCTGAAACAAAAATAAAAATAGCTGGAAAAGTCCACTCGAAACGTTAACTGTATTTCTCTCCGCAGATGCTGTCAGGCCTGCTGAGTTTTTCCAGCTATTTTTATTTTTGTTTCAGGGTTTTACCTTGTCGGGCGGACGAGGCGGGCGGGCCTGGGAGTGGTCACAAAGCTGACCACTGCCCACGATTGGGGCCCTGACATCGATTTTCATGCCGGCTGGCCAATTAGCAGCCAGCCAGCGTGAAACGCGTGCTGCAGCGCTGGCGGGGTGGGGGTGGGGGGTGCAGGAGGAGGGTGAGGGCGAAAGTTCGGGCTGCCTGTGAGTGAGAGTAACGAAAGCCCCCTGAGGAACAGGGCTGCCCCAGAGAGCTGGAGATTTATAACATTAAAAATAAAAAAGTGAGCGATGTTAAAAACATGACCCCTCATGGGACACTGTCACACGAGCATGGACACGTGATGAATGAATTTTAAAAACTTTTATTACATTTCTAATTGCTGTTGGAAACCTCGTCCCGTCCGTGGGCCTTTCTGCCTGTCCGCCAACCAGAAGGTTGGACAGGCAGCGAAAAGCTTCATTGACTTAGAATTTTAATGGCCTCAATAAGCCTGTTAATTGTCGGCGGTCAGGCTGCTGACTCCCGCGCGCACCCGCCCACCGAAATATCGCGCAAGTGGACGGTGACTTCGGGATGCTCGTCTGACGTCACCGCAAGTCATTTTATGCTCAAGCGGGGTCGGGCACCGCCCGCTCAGTGACAACTTCTGCCCCGAGTGTGCGACATGGCCACCATTTTTCAGCTGGGGCGGGAACTTACCGCCGGGGGTGGCGCGAAAACCAGAGAGAGGCAGCAGCGAGGCGGGAGACAGTCTCTGCTGCTCGAAGAACGAAAAGGCCTAAGGGAAGCATTTCAGCAGCGACTCCGAAATTATTGTGTAACCGACGTGCGAGTAACCACGCACTGGAAGCCTTCAGATTTAAGGAGGTAGAATACATGAAAAAGGGGCACATTATAAAGCAATGCAGGGTGAAATCGAGACAGCCCATAAGACAGCAGACCAAGATGATTAAAGTGAATAATATATCTGAACCAGAAGTTGCTGATGCTGATATATATATTCCCTATACCATGTCAAAGCTGTAAAAAACTGAATCAATAACCATCACCCTTCAAGAGAATGGGAAGCCTCTAGTCATGGAGGTAGACACGGGAGCCTCGATCACAGTGGTGGGAGAACACATATTCAAATACCTATATGAAGGTACCCAGCCGCTGAATCTGGGGCAAACGATGGCTCAACTGGAGACATAGGCTTGAATTTTACCCTTGGCGGGCATGCAATCGACGGGCCCGGGAGCAGTCAGGAAACAGGGCCCCAGCCACGATCGGCCCTCAACCGCGATTTCGCGCAGGCTGGCCAGTTAAGGCCCACCCAGCGTGAAACACGTCTTCCCAATGGTCGGGAAGGTCCGCGCTGGGGCCTGTCGGGCTCCGAGTCCAATGGCGACCCCGGTGGATGGTTTAACAATGGCAGAGGCAGCTCCTTGAAGGCTGCCAGGGAAGAATCATATTCTGCGGTCTGGAGACTGAAGCTGTGGCCTCAACAACAGCTGGAGATGTGAGGCGGGAGAGCAGGTAGGGTGGGCACTCAGCCCCCCCTCCCCCATTTTCCAGACGAGTGCCTCGCGGTGCTCTTGGAGGAGGTGGCTGCCAGGAAGGACATCCTCGTTCCCATAGGTGGCAAGCATGAGTACCATGTTGGCATGGATCAGCGTGGAGAAGTGCTAAGCGCTGGCCGTCCCCCGCTGTGGAGCTGAGGGGTGTTCGAGCCTGAGTGCCAACTGTCAGTGACATCGGCGCTGGTGAGCCCTGGCTGCTTGGACTGAGTGTTTCGCAGCTTAATGGCCACGACTTGGATGTGCCCTGAAAGGTATTCCTCAGGTGGGGTTGGCCAGGCTGCAATGGCGCTGCAGGTAGAGAGTGGACTAACCCATGCTCCTCTGTCCTTTCAGGAGAAGACGAGCCATAACAACATTGAGAGATCAAGGACATGCGGAGGCCCGCCCAAACCTCCTAATATTCATGAGATTTGAGCAGGATGCCTTGGAGCTGGATAGCCGCCACGCACCTTAGTTAGCCAGTCGTGGAGAGGCAGGGGTCTCTGACGAAGGTGAGGGTGCAGTGCACAGAGGTGAGAGTTTCAAACACACTTGTGTAGTCTCATCATTGGTGGGAGCCTCAAAATTGGATTCCCCATTGACCATTGAAAGAGGGTGTCACCATGATGCAGATCTCCATTGTGTCACCAGGGTGCCTGGCATGCACAGTAACAGTGTGATGACTTAAACTAATGACATGTCCTTCTTCTCCCTTAGATTCGCCAGCACGCACTCGTACACAGGACCCCGAACAGCCACCGTTGACGCCAGACGACTACTGAACAATTTCTCCTTAAACTCATCTCACTTCCTCCAAATAAAAGGTGTGGCTATGGGTACCCGCATGGGCCCCAGTTATGCCTGTCTCTTTATGGGGTATGTGGAACATTCCTTGTTCCAGTCCTACTCCGGCCCCCTCCCACAACTCTTTCTCCGGTACATCGATGATTACTTCGGTGCTGCTTCATGCTCTCGTCTGGACCTGGAAAAATTTATTAATTTTGCTTCCAATATCCACCGCCTCCATCATTTTCACGTGTTCCATCACTGACACTTCCTTTCCCTTCCCTGGCCTCTCAGTCTCAATTTTTGGTGATAGATTGTCCACCAATATTCATTACAAGCCCACCGACTCCCACAGCTACCTCGACTACAGCTCCTCACACTCCGCTTCCTGTAAGGACTCCATCCCATTCTCTCAGTTCCTTCACCTCCGTCGCATCTGTTCTGATGATGCCACTTTCCAAAACAGTTCCTCTGACATGTCTTCCTTCTTCCTTAACTGAGGTTTTCTACCCATGATGGTTGACAGGGCCCTCAACCGTGTCCGGCCCATCTCCCGCGCATCTGCCCTCACACCTTCCTCTCCCTCCCAGAACCATGATCGGGTCCCCCTTGTCCTCACTTATCACCCCATCAGCCTCTGCATTCAAAGGATCATCCTCCGCCATTTCCGTCAACTCCAGCATGATGCCACCACCAAACACATCTTCCCTTCACCCCTCCTGGCGGCATTCCGTAGGGATCATTCCCTCCATGACACCCTGGTCCACTCCTCCATCACTCCCTACTCTTCAACCCCCTCCCACGGCACCTTCCCATGCAAGTGCAGAAGGTGCAACACCTGCCCCTTTACTTCCCTCCTCCTCACTGTCCAAGGGCCCAAACACTCTTTTCAGGGGAAGCAGCGCTTCACTTGCACTTCCCTCAATTTAGTCTACTGCATTTGCTGCTCCCAATGCGGTCTCTTCTACACTGGAGAGATCAAATGCAAACTGGGCGACCGCTTTGCAGAACACCTGCGGTCTGTCAGCAAAAAAGACCCAAACCTCCCTGTCGCTTGCCATTTTAACACTCCACCCTGCTCTCTTGCCCATATGTCTGTCTTTGGCTTGCTGCATTGTTCCAGTGAAGCCCAATGCAAACTGGAGGAACAGCACCTCATCTTCCGACTAGGCACTTTACAGCCTTCCGGACTGAATATTGAGTTCGACATATTCAGATCATTAACTCTCTCCTCAATCCCCACCCTTTTTTGATCCCCCCTTTTTCCAATAATTTATAATTTTAAAAAAAAATCTTTCTTTTCCCACCTATTTTAAAATTTATTTCGATCTATTGATTTATCCCCACCTTTTAGCTCATTTTGATCCCTTCCCCCCACCCCACCCCCACTAAGGCCATCTGCCACTAGCTTGTCCTGCTTGCTACCCTTAATGTCCCCATTAGCACATTCCTTAGATAATATCACCACCGTCAACACCCCTTTGTCCTTTTGTCTATGACATCTCTTCCTTGCCTCCACCCATCACTGGCCCTCTATCCAACTCTACCTGTCCAACCCCCTCTACCAGCTTATATTTCATCCCATTTCTCCATTTCCTTAGTTCTGATGAAGGGTCATATGGACTCGAAACGTCAACTGTGTTCCTCTCCTCAGATGCTGTCAGACCTGCTGAGTTTTTCCAGGTATTTTTGTTTTTGTTTCAGGAAGATTTCCTGAGTTGACAAGTGATTATGACAATGTATTTTGGAATGAGTTAAGAGAGTCAAAGGAGCTTTACAGGATGCAAGAATCCCTCAGGCCACAGTTGGTTTCATTGGAAAATCATGAAAAAAAAACAAATATAGTGCCACTCTGAACATGCTGAAGAAACAGTTGGCAGAAAAGACTCAACAGTTTTCAATGTTCCAGGAGAAAGCCAAGAGATACAAGAAGGAGACAGAAGAGCTGAAGAACCAGCTGTGTGAAAGGAAAGAGGCATTAGGAGGATAAGTTGTGAAACTTTCCAAGATGTGAGTGGATAATGAAGCCATGGGTCGCTCAACCACTGAACTGAAGCAAGGTAAGGTTTCACCAGAGAGAAATTTGGCCGACTGTGAAATCAAAATGAAGGACAAGACAAAAGTCTGCGGCAAACAGAAAACAAAAAGACAGAAATCAAATCAGAAAAGCCAATCGGCTATGTCTCCAGAACCCTCTCTGCAGCTGAGAAGGGTTATTCACAACTTGAAAAGGAAGATGTATCAATGATACTTGAAGTGAAGAAATTCCACCAGTATCTGCATGGATGGAATGTCTCCATTGTGTCAGACCGTACACCGCTAATGGATTTATTTAGTGAAGATAAAGCCAATTTGCCAATAGCCTCAGCAAGAATTTAACGTTGGGCTTTGATATTATCGGTGTATGAGTTTTCCTTTATGCACCATCCTGGCATGTATATTACAAATGCAGATACACTCGGTCATCTTCTGTTACCATATAGCATTGTACATGCTCCAGTACCACAGGAAGTTGTGCTTGTGCAGAATTTCTTGGACTCTTGGCTTATGTGTGTGAAGCAGATAAGAAATTGGACAAACAGGCATCTAATTTTGTCAAAAGACTGAGACATTGTATTGCAAGGGTGGTCAAATTCACTAGTGTCTGAAGAGATAAGAGCTGTTCCATGCCCGTAAAACTAAGTTAAGTTGCCAAGATGGAATCTTGTTGTGTAAGGAACATATCTTTCTATTTTCTGTTGAACTGTGAATTAGAATTACAATGGCTGCAGGCTGAAAGATATGTCCACTGGAACAGGATGAGAGATATACACAACATTGCAGTCTTGGAACAGAGTGCGTCATGAAAGACAGGATTTTGCCGGAAAGGAGTCCTGGACAAAGGGAGCTGCCTGACATCAGCATTTTAATTGCCTGCTGACCAGATTTTGTATGAAGAGCAGGGCAGCAGAAAGCTCCTGGCCTGCAAAGAGAAGACATCTAAAATCTCTCTTTCCTCATATCTCTATAACCTGCTTTCTCTCAACTCCTGTTAAAAGGAAAAGGTTAGAGTCATTGAAAAGCAAGTTCTCAGCCAGTGAACTAAATACTGAAAGTGGTGGAAGACTACCCTGTGTCATCAACAAGAACTGAAAGAAATTTGGACAACCCATTGAATCCTGTACTCCGGATTGGTGTTAATAAACTGTTTTATCCCACCCTTAAAATCCATGTTTTGTGTGTCTTGTGTGCGTGTGTATATAGGGATTTAAGAAGGGGGTAGAGTTTAAGTTATAGTGTTAGAAGTTAGCAGTTCATATTTCTTTCTTTTGCCACTAGTTAAAGGCAGTTTGTTCAATAAACAGTTATTTACTTGTTAAGTTTACAAACTTGGTGTTCGCATTCTGTTTACCTAAATTAAACAGTTAGGTAGAATTGGGGCAATCTGGCGGCTTGGTCAAACTTTTCACATTTGTCGTGTCTCAGGGAACAGTGGGGCTTGATATTACAGCGCACTATCCCCAGTGAGTCGTGACAATGTGGGGACCAAGAGTCGTCGTCCCTTCGCAAGGAAGAGAAGCACTCTTGACAGAGCTTCACAGTGCGCATCCAGGCATATCGAAGATGAAGATGCTTGCGCGAAGCTATGTCTGTTGGCCAAGAATTGACAGTGACATTGAAAGAACGGTCAAGCACTGTCTCCAATGTCAGCGACAACAGAAGTTGCCTGTTTTAGCTCCACTGCATCCGTCGGAGTGGCCTGGTCAATCTTGGGTTAGACTACATATAAACTATATAAGTCCATTTTTAGGTACCATGCTTTTATTGATCATCAATGTGCATTCTAAGAGGATGGATGTGTATGAAGTTTAGATCACTGACATCGTGTGCAACTATTGAAAAGCTGTGCCAGTGTTTTTGCATACCTGGCCCTACCGGAAGTCATTGTTTTGGTACTGTCTTCATTAGCACAGAGTTTCGGAGATTCATGAACTTAAATGAAATTAGCATATTAAAACAGTCCCAGTTCATCCCTCACCAAATGGCTTAGCTGAAAGAGCTGTGCAAATTTTCAAATCAGGAATGAAGATGTTATCCGAAAGTACTCGAGAAACTCGACTTTCGCTTTTTCTTTTTGATTAGCGTATGACTCCTCATGCAACTATGGGTTCAATACTGTCTAAGTTACTGTTGTAAACCACCTATGGACAAGGTTAAGCCTGGTGTTTCCATTCTTAGAGGGGAAGGTAAAGAAGAAGCAGAGTAGTCAGAAATTGCATCGCGATATTCATAGCAAAGCTTGAAGATTTACCATGGATTTGCAGTGGAATTTTGGAAATGGATCCAGTTCGGTTCCTGGCATAATTGTCTCTGAAACTGGGCCCTTGTCATTCCACGGGGAAGGGGAAGAGAGGATTGTTCGAAAACATGTGGATCATCTAAGGACTAGAGAGACACCTCAACAACCAGCTATTCCGCCTGTAATTGATGTCGAACATTTAATCCCTAAGGCAATAGATCGATCTAGAATAGACATACCTGATGTTTCTGTTGAATTGTTTAATCCGGAATGTCAATTTCTAAAGATGTACCTGATGCTACAGTTCCTGATCATGTCGATCCAGTGGGAGAATCTCAAGTGGTAGAGCTACACCGCTCTAACGAAATTAGAAAGCCACCTCAGAGGCTTAATCTTTAATCACATGACCTGTGTATATCCGTTCATGTTGTGGATTAAAATATTCTGCGTAAATAGGAAATGTAAAAAAAACTAAAGGGGAATAAATGTAGCGATTGTAGGTATAACCTTTCCTACTGCCTTTAGAGGTCATGTGATTGTACTGACGAATGAGCCCTGAGCACGGGTAATCTGAGGGGTGAAGCATTCTAGTTGTGGACCTGGTTCGAGCATGTAGCTTCTAAAAGAGCTCTGTAATAAAGATATCTGTTTCAAGTAAAAAAACCTGCCTGGTACACCAAGTTTAGTACAGCTAGCTTCCCCTTAAATGCATTTATTCTATTCACTTCAACCACTCCCTGTGATAACGAGTTCCACATCAATTTAAAATTATTTTGCAGGGCAGGGGAAAGCTTATTCAGGAGCGGAATTTATGATGGATAAATTCTGCTATGAAAGAAAGATTATTTACATTTTTTGCCATCTTCGGCTTATCTGAGGGAACATCATCCATGAACCATGAGGGTGAAGGTTGTTCTGGGTCACATTCTTTGGGGGGAAAATTATATCACCTCGAGTTGTTTTGTGATATCATCAGCACCCCATGTGACTCTCCCCACTCAGAAACGTCATATAAAGTGAAGTCACACCCCCTGCTCTGCTCCCCACAAGCTTCAGTTTATTTTTGCTGGATTAGAATGAAACACACTCTGTAAGGCCTATGAGCATGGTTGTTGGGAGGGTGGTGTGTGAACATTAGTCTCCAGAAGATTGATAAAGTCAACCTCCGATTGCATACTGTGCATGTTGCTGGAGCTGAGAAAGTTAGCGCTAAGGAAGTGTTATGACACAGCAGTTGGTAAAGGCTGTTATTTAAAATCCCAGAAGGAAACTTTAAACAACTGTCATAACCTATATTTTCAATTTGTATGTTTGAGATGCAGCTCTAAATTCATGAATAAGACCACCAGTTTTCGAGGGTTTTTTTTATATCAAACTAAATTAGACATTTATTAATTTACAACAAATTAACCAAATACGCATGACTACAAATTACTACTATCATAACTTTTAACAAATTCCCAAATTAATCTCCATTAAGGCAACAATAACCTACAGACTTTAAGCAGATACTAGGCAAAGCATTTTCACCTTACAAATTCAAAATAAGGTTCCTTTCAATTTGGTTCCTTTGCAAACAGATGTTGGCTTACAGATGCTTTGATGTTACATGCCTCTGCTTTGCACACACAAAAACTCTCTTCTGTTAAACCCAGCACTTTTCTTTAAATGTAAATTATCATTGTATCATCAGGCCCTTTGAACTCCTTTCATAGTACCAATTTTATTAGTAATATAAACATTGCTTGGTCTCTCCTAGCTAGGTGCAAGATTTCACTCCTAATCTTGAATGCTCTATTCAACAAAATGCAAATGTACCTCTACCTCTGTTTACAGTCAAAACTACCAAACATCAAAGCACCTAGACTAGCTGGCTTTAATCCAATTAACACACACACAGACTAAACCTCTATTTAAAAAAAATGTTCCTATAACATTATATACATTAATAGCTTCATGGCGGAAGGGATGCAGGAGGGAGTTATTTCTGGACAACTGAATATCAATACAATCAGTGCAGATTAACTGTTCAAGGATAGATGCAGCCACAAAGCCTGTGGGTCCAAGCCATTCGGGTACCACTAATGATAACCTGTCTTAGAGATGCCCAGGTTGGAGATTTGTATTGAGCAAAATGGGTCCTATATGGTCTGTGCAAGTTGCTTAATGAAAGACAGAGGGTCAGGAGGGAGGGAGGGAAGATACTAATATAGCCGTTTGCAACTGGCAAATTCTCACAAACAACAGTGAGGTACATGTTCTGATAATCTGTTTTACTAGTGTTGGTTGGAAGATAAATGTTGGTCTGTGGATTGCAGGAAATTCCCTGCTCTTCATCAAAAAGTGCAATGAAACTTTTAATGTCTGCCTAAAATGTTTCATGCAAATGGCAGTATTTCCAACAGTGCAGCACTCCTTACAATTGCACTGAGCGGCCAACTTAGGTTACGCGTTTAAGTCTCTGGGGCAGGGTTGGAACCAGAATTCTAAGGTTTAATGAGGAAGGTACTACCGCTGAAGCAAGGCTGCTCCTTTCTTGCCTCTTGTGATCTTGTTCGTTGCCCGTGGTCACAAAGCCCACCACTTATCCCCTGATTGACAGCAAACAAAACATTGCAAAAGCAAAATATAACTGGAATTCCAAAATAAGAACCGAAAATGATGGAAACACTCAGCAGGTCAGACAACATCAGGGAGTGAAAAACAAGGGTTGACATTTCAGGTCGATGAACATTACAACTAAGCCTGGAAGATTTGTGAAGGAACATACTGGGAACTGACAGCGAGTTCTCAATATCAGAGTGTTCACCTCGGTTCCTATTAGTTCAAAATAATCATGCTTTAGACTCAAAATGCTGGATCATCATTTCTTACAGCTCTCCATGTGTCTGGTGGACCGATACATTATTTCTCGTACCTGACCGCAGTGCGGCAGTAAATGTGGCACCCTGGATGTATATTCTCATCGCAATTAGTTCCTAGCTCTTTATGAATAATATAACAATATACCACAGAGAATAGGAGATTATTTTGTAAGTACAATCTGCTTCAGGGAGCCATCTGTCCAGCTCAGGAAATCTCAAGGCCCATAACTTTCTATCCACTGATTTTGAATGGAAAATTGCAGTCACTATGTACGTGATTTCCCAGCATACGTGACTGGTAGTGCAGCTTCACTCGTGTCACATACTTGATAAATGGTCCCTTTATTTCAAATTTTCAGTGTGGTATGTAAGTATACTTGTATTAACATGGGGTGACTAGTGTCCACAGATGTCCGTATTGTTGGATGCTGTGGTTTGAGGCCTCAGCATCTCTTGGAGCGGGGTCACCAAGTCCTGGAGTGTGCTAATTCACAGAATCACAGAACTGTTATGGTGCAGAAGGAGGCTATTCAACCCATCGCGTCTGCACTGGTTCCCCAAATGAGCATTATGACTGAGTGCCATTCTCCTGCCTTTTCCCTGTATCCTTGCACATTGTTTCTATTCAAATAATCATCTAATGCCCTCTTGAATGCTTCGATTGAACCTGCCCCCACCACTTCCAAGCAGTGCATTCCAGACCCGAACCACTCGCTGTGTGAAAAAGTTTTTCCTCATGTCACATTTGCTTCTGTTGCAAATCACTTTAAATCTGTGCCCTCTCTTCCTTGATCATTTATGTGTGGCAATAGTTTCCCCCTATCTACTCTATCCAGCCCCCTCATTATTTTGAACACCTCTATCAAATCTCCTCTTAGCTTTCTCTGCTCCAAGGAGAACAGTCCCAAACTCTCCAATCTATCTTCATAATTGAAGTTTCTCATCCCTGGAAACATTCTTGTAAACCTCTTCTGCACTCTCTCCAATGTGTTTGCATCCTTCCTATAGTGTGGCACACAGAGCTTTACACTACAGTCCAACTGAGGTCTAACAAGTGGCCTTATATAACTTCAGCATAACCTCCCTGCCCTTGTACTCTATGCCCCTATTAGTAAAGCCCAGGATACTGTATGCTTTATTAACTGCTCTCTCCGTCTGTCCTGCTGCCTTCAATGATCTATACACATGTACACCCAGGTCTCTCTGCTCCTGCACCTCCTTAAGGATTCTACCCTTTATTTTATATTGACTCTCCATGTTATTCCTACCAAAATGCATCACCTCACACTCCTCCGCATTGAACTTCATCTGCCACCTATCTGCCCACTCCACCAACTTGTCTATGTCCTTTTAAAGTTCTACGCTGTCCTCCTCACATTTTGCAGCATTTCCAAGTTTTGTATCATCTGCAAACTTTGAAATTGTCCCCTGCACACCAAGATCTAGATCATTAACATATATCAGGAAAAGCAAGGGTCACAATACACACCCCTGGGGAACCCCACTATGCACTTTCCTTATGTTGTTAAGATAATAATGTCTGCCCTGTGCAGCCACATTTATCGCATGGATGACGTCCGTATACCCAAAGACCCTCTGTACTGTGAACTAGCCACTAGGTTATGACCTCCTGTGCATCCATATCTCCATTACAAGAACACCTGGAAGCTAGATAGAAAGATGGCAGACATTGACGCTGACAACGGGGAGACAGTTGCTGACAGCTGTGACCTCAGGAAGCTGACGGTTTGGAAGGGTATTGGAAGAAGTGAGCAGAAACAGAGAGATCAGCTGGCTGAGAAGGGGGCCCAGAGAAAACAGAGGACAGCAAATCGTGCACATTCTCAGCCCACTGAATGCAGGCTGCGAAGGCATAGAGTCATAGGGAAGAATTTTCCCATTGGTGAGCAGGGGCATGTGAAATGATGCGTGGTGACGTTGGGTGGGTGTCCTGATGTCACCGCGCGTCATTTAGATTGTCAGTTCGGCGGGCGTGCAGCCGCGTCAGCTGCGTGCCCGCCGAACTGTCAAAGGCCTATTAAGGCCATTAACAAAGTAATTAAAGTTGTTAAGAATGCTGCCTGTCTAACCTGAAGGTTGGCGGGCAGGCGAAGAGCCCAGGCGGCCTTTGCATTTTTCATGAAACCTCATCCACGGGCGGGTTGAGGTTTCATGAAGGGTTTATAAGTTAAATAAAAAAATTTGAAATAATTAATGGACATGTCCCAGCTCATGTGACAGTTTCACATGAGGGGACATGTCCTTAAAATTTTTTTCATCTTTATTAAATTTTCCAGAACTTAATCTAATCCACGGAGGTGCCTAAGGGAGATTTCTGCGCTCTTTCGCGCGCATGCTCAGGGAATCACCCCCGCCCGCACAAGGAGCGCACAGCGCTTCCGGGCGCGTGTCATGCTGGGCGGGCCTTAATTGGCCCGCCCACATAAAATGGCAGCACGCACCCGACGGGGGCATCAATCGGGTTCGCGCTCGCTCCTGCACAACCCCCCGCGACGGGGGGAGAATTCAGCCCAGAGAGTCATAGAGGTCTACAGCACAGAAAAAGGCCCTTTGGCCCATTGAGCCTGTGCCAGTCAAACAAGTACCGAACTATTCTAATCCCATTTTCCAGCACTAGGCCCGTAGCCTTTTATGCCATGGCATCGTAAGTGCACATCCAAATACAAAAGGCCGGTAATTAAGGCCAGAAATTCTATGTAAACTGAGGCACAGTTTATATAATTCCACTGAAAAAACGGAAAAGTATTTCAGATGTTCAGTGCTTGTTTGAAATGCGTAAATCAATGGAGGACTGCTGAAAAATATCAAGCAAAAGGGGCCATCCTTTGTTGCAAGGTCGCCCATGCCTGTTCTGCAAAGTAGGTGTTCTGTCACAGCCATTTTGTGACCAATGCAAGGCACAGCTGTAAAGGCAGCCCTTTAACAGCTGCTGGCTTGAGGAATCCTACTCTCTGACCTTGTTACACCCCCAACATGTGCTGAGCCCGGGGATCACCTTCAAAAATTAAAATATTAAAATTAAACATGATCTGATGTTATGTGAGGGAGTTCAGCCTCTTAGTCGCAATGCACAATCAGTGCCCAAAGTACAATGCGGGGTCTGTCTTATTCATCCTGCCGTTTTCATATTTTATTTATTTTGCTTTTTGTTTGTTTTTCCCTTTGTTATAAATATGGGGATTTGATCACGAGCTTGAGGATTAACTGTTCTAAATAATGCATTGTGAAACATCAAAGGCGTAAAATGGAATAAATAATTCCTTGTTATTTGAAATCTCCCTGACCTGTTCTCCTTCCCTGTGCCATATGTTTGAAAACTGCACAAAAGCGCGCAGCCACTGTCAGGTGGAAATGACTGCCAGCTGTTCACGCAAACAGCAAGCACCCTGGCCAAATGGCACTGTAGTGTATTTCGGTGTGTGATGAGGAGGCGAGTTGGGGGTTGGCTGCAGGCAGTTGCAGCAGAGGCACGAATGGTGAGGAAGGGCTTCCCTTGGAGTATGAACGGACTACTGAGGGCAGGATTCCACCCCCCCCCACCCACCCCCTCCCCCCCGGGGGAGAAGTTGAAGAACGGGTGCGTGGAGGCGCGCCTCCAATCGGCGCCCTCGATCGGGGGTGCGCCGCCATTTTATGTGGGCGGGCCTAGCATGACGTTCACACGGAAGCGCTATGCGCTCCCTGTGCAGGCGGAGGGGGAGTGAAATCCCTAAACCCAAGAATACGCTCTTTCACACATGCACACGAAAGAGAGCACTCATCTCCCTGAGGCTAAGTGCAGCCTCAGGGAGATCGTCTCTACTGTAAAAAATATTAAAAATAGAAAAAAAAAAATTCTTGACATGAACCCTCATATGACACTCTCACTTGAGTTGGGACATGTCCATAACTTTTAAAAACACATTAATTAAATTTTTAAAAACCCATATGAAACCTCATCCAGCCCGTTGATGAGGTTTCATGCTTTTTCTAATGCCCGCCAGGTTGGACAATCCCTTAAGGTTGGACGGGCAGGTCCATTAATTACTTTAATGACTCTGTTAAGGGCCTCAATTGGCCATTGACAGGTCGGCGGGCCCCGCCCCCCGCTCGTCGACGGGAAAATCCTGGCCTGAGAATTTAACGTCATTGAGGAAAACAGAATTAATACCAATGCCGACTTGCTCCTTCAGAGTGCTGTAGCATTGCAACTATTTCAGTACATTGCACCCACTTACCTTTTTTTATCTTTTAATTGATGGGACGCAGGCTTTGTTGGCAAGGCCAGCTATTATTGCCCATCCCTAATTGCCCTAGATGGGGTGGTGGTGAGCATGTGGTGCAGGTACATGCACAGTGCTGTTAGGGAGGGAGTTTCTGGATTTTGATCCAGCTATGATCAAGGAATAGTGACGTTTTTCTGTTATGATGGCGTGTGACTTGGAGGAAGTTTGGAGGTGGTGCTGTTCCCAGGCTGCCCTTGATTTTCTGGGTGGTAGAGGTAGTCAGTTCGGAAGATGCTGTCAAAAAACACTTGGCGAGTTGCTGTAATATATCTTGTATATAGTACAAAACTACAGTTCATCAATGATAGAGGGAATGAATGTTTAAAGTGGTGGATGAGGCGATGATCAAATGGACCTCTTTGTCCTGGATAATATTGAGTTCTTGAGTTATTGGAGTCGTACTCAGCCAGGTAAGTGCCTTGTGCCTTGTAGATGGTGGGCAGGATTGGGGATTTGTGGGTTAGCCAACACTGATGCAAAAGCAAAATGCTACACATGCTGGAAATCTGTAATAAAAACTGAAAATGCTGGAAGTACTCAGCAGGTCAGGTGGCATCTGTGGAGAGAAACAGAGGTAACATTTCAGGTTGATGATCTTTCAGAGCTATTCTGATGAAACGTCATTGGCCTGAAACATTAGCACGGTTTCTCACCACAGATGCTGCCTGACCTGTTAGGTATTTCTAGCATTCTCTGCTTTTAATAAATATTATATGAGCTAACACTGGCCCAGCGACATAACCAGCAGTGACTGCCTCTGCCCCTTACTTTCCAAGCATCTTAATAGCCTGAAAATTGTCTCACAGTTTCCCTGAAACATCAATAGTATTAGGTGAAGTTAATCGTCTGAAGGGTATATCTCCCAGGTGGCACTGGACATATGACATATAGCAGGAGGCTAAGTGCATGAACAACCCACTCATGTGAGAGGTCCAAATTCTGAGGGATTTCATGCAGGGAAGGCTTCATAATGAGAGTTTCAAACATCAGAAGAATTGAAAGAGCCAGATGGTCATTGTGAACAAGTCGACTGTGAGCTTCAACAGTAGCAAATAGCATTTGTATAACACCTTTACAATAGCAAAACATTCCTAGGTACTTTGCAAGAGTATTATCAAACAAGATTTGACTCTGAGGCACATAAGGAGATTATTGGGATAGGTGATCAAAGGGTTGATTAGAGACAGGTTTTACCAAGTGTCTTAAAGGAGAAGAGAGAGGTACAGAGGAAGAGAGTGTAGTATAAAGGGTTAACAGACGGGATGTGCTAATGTATGACATAGATGATAACGTACCACTGATACCAGTGAGCCATGTGTTGGACTCCCTCTCTCTCTCTCTCTCTCTCTCTCTCGAGAGAGAGAGAGAGAGAAGTTGGAATCATGCTTAGGAGCAAGGTACCTACTCTGTAACCTGTTTCGATGTTGTACTAATAAACAAGTGTTAAGCTGATACCAGAGTATGACTACAGTCTTTCTAAGAACCAAGCCCCACACCTCAAGTCCAAGACAGAAGGACCAATCTCAAGACATGGTGGCAGCGGTGAAGATATCGATGTAAAAACACACATTGATGTTATGGAAGGAACCCACAGAGTGAAGGAGTGTTTAAAAGCATTAGGGAGGAAATTCCAGAGGTTGGGGCCTAGGCCACTAATGGTACGGCCGCCAATGGTGGAGAGGTGAAATCGGGTGATGCGCAAGCCCAGAATTGGAAGAGCTCAGAGATCTTGGAGGGTTTTAGGACTGGAGGAAGTTAGAGAGGGAGATTTGCCATTCCATGTTAGAAGTGAAGATAACAGTGGAGGAACTCCCATGCTTAAAGTAAAAAGGTGAAGGTCTCTGTTTTTTTTGCCGCCTGTCCTCATGAAATCATTAAATGTCCTTTGGCACTGGCCTTTTGCCCTGGAGTTGAGACAATTGACACTATTGCCACTGCGACCTCCCTCCCCTGTAGCATGGTTTCTCATTTCGTGGATCTCAGATGCCGATAACAGGTGCCGAAGCACCTGTACCCACATCTGCAAAACTCTAACTACCACATGCCCGAGTCTTTCCTTGTGGCAACTAATGCCTGGTGCAGAAGTCATGGTGAAGCCCTGAGAAAGCACAAAAGCGAATCGATTGGCAAGAAATCGCTGCAGTTGAACACCCTTGTCAAAATCTGAAGGAGCAAACAAATCACTTGCCTCCCATGTCTCCAGATTCAATTCCACATAGAAACTAGGAGCAGGAGTAGGCCATTCGGCCCTTCGAGCCTGCTCCGCCATTCAATATGATCATGGCTGACCCTCTATCCCAACGCCATATTCCCGTTTTCTCTCCATACCCCTTGATGCCCCTAATATCCAAAAAATTATCAATTTCTTTCTTGAATATACTCAGTGACCCGGCCTCCAAAGCCTTCTGTGGTAGAGAATTCCACAGGTTGACCAGCCTCTGAGTGAAGAAATCTTGCCTCATCTCAGTCCTAAATAGCCTGCCCCGTATCCTGAAACTGTGGCCCCTGCTTCTAGACTCTCCAACCAGGGGAAACATCCTCCCTGCATCCAGTCTGTGTAGCCCTGTTAGAATTTTATATGCTTCAATCAGATCCCCTCTCATTCTTCTAAACTCTAGTAAATACAGGCCCAGTCAAACCAATCTCTCCTCGTACAACAGGCCTGCCATCTCCGGGATCAGCATTGTGAACATTCGCTGCACTCCCTCTAATGGCAAGTATATCCTTTCATAGGTAGGGAGAACCAAAACTGCACACAATGCTCTAGGCGTGGTCTCACTGAGGCCCTGTATAACTGCAGTAAGGCATCCCTGCTTCTAAACTCAAATCCTCTTGCAATGAAGGCCAACATACCATTTGCAATGGCAGCAAGCTTCCATTTCCTCTCAGGCAAAGATATATTACCATACCAGGGGTATGCTAAAAGCAGACCCTACAAATTCTGACAAGGTCGATGAAGCCCTTCACTGGCAAGCAGGAGACCTACCCCATCAGTGATACTGCCACATAAGCAGCTTTACAGATCTTCAGATCCACTAAGTTTTGCCCTCCCAGGACAGTTTCTCAGAAGCTGCTGAGTAACTATGCTGCTTCATCATCCTGGTGTGCAAGCAATGCTGAAAATGCCTACATGATAACTCAAGAGGCAGTAGTGCCAAATGTTTTACTTAGGAGAAGACGGCATTCCAGTCTGCACCTGATGCTGTTAATGCAAATGTGTGTGACATCGATTGCCCTGTAATTTCCCAAAAGGCAAAGTTCGGACCAGTACTGTTATTTCCCAGTTTTTACTGGCGTTCCATTTTACAGTATACAAGACCAGTTCGGACCAGTATTGTTATTCCCCAGTTTTTACTCGTGTTACCTTCTGGGTTGCATTGCTTTGTTCTCTTCAGGTGTAACCAGCAGTAAAACCATGGAAGAAGTTCAGATGCAGTGCCCCAGGTGCACAATGCAGGCAAAGGATTAGCATCTATGCTTTTCTCCGCATTGTATCCAATCTTTGGACCTATGAATAAGGAGGTGGGCAGAGGGAAGTTTACCCCATTGTCTTCTGTTGAAAATGAAATGTAAGGCAGAACAAGGAGCTAGCTGCCTTCACCCTCACTTATTTTGTCTCATTATTGCAACACTGTGAAAAGCTGGGACTGAAATACTTGGATCCACGACACATTGTGCATGAATTTTAAATAGGCAGAGCTGTCTACAGGTAGACATCCCTGGAATCACATTGACATGCCTCAGATTTCCTTCATACTAACTTCCAAGTGGTGGTGCAGCTGTGGCTTGTCAGGTTATCGGGATGCAGAAATATATTAAAACGAGCATCCTCAGGCTGGTTTTGTTTATGTTCAATGGGATGCAGTAGGCGGAGCTTTACGCCTGCAGGATTTTACTGTCCCGTGGAAGCCAATGGAGTTTTGAATGGCTCTCCGCATTTTATGGCCCCACCCCCACCGTGACAGGGACGTAAAATTCTGCCCAATGTTTTGGGCTCACACAGCTGACTTAAGACATTTGGCTATGTTTTAAAGGTGCTATTGGGATGTTTTACAATGACAACACCCACTTGCCTTCAGTGAGGTGAAACGTCCCGGGGAACATCACTGGAGTGTTATCAAACGAAGTTTTACATTGATCCACATAAGGAGATTGTGGCCGAAAGATTAAGTCAAAGAGGTAGGTTTCAAAGAGTGCCTTAAAGGAGGAAACAAAGAAACATAGATATTAGGAGCAGGAGTAGATCATTCGGCCCTTCGAGCCTGCTCCGCCATTCAATATGATTATGGCTGATCCTCTATCTCAATGCCACACTCCCGCTCTCTCCCCATACCCCTTGACACCTGTAGAGTCCAGAATTCGATCTATTTCCTGCTTAAATATCTTCAGTGACTTGGCCTCCACACCCTTCTGTGGTAGAGAATTCCACAGTTTCACCACCCTCTGAGTGAAGAGGTTTCCCCTCATCTCAGTCCTGAATGGCCCACCCCGTATCCTGAGACTGTGACCCCTTGTTCTAGAACTCCCCCAGCCAGAGGAAACATCATTCCTGCATCCACTCTGTCCAACCCTGTCAGAAATTTATATGTTTCAATGAGATCCCTCCTCATTCTTCTAAACTCCAGTGAAAACAGGCCTAGTCGACCCAATCGCTCCTCGTACGACAATCCTGCCATCCCAGGAATCAGTCTGATGAACCTTCATTGCACTCTCTCTCTATGGCAAGCATATCCTTTCTTAGGTAAGCATATAGTAAGGATATAAGGAGAGAGCAATAGCGAGTCAGAGCAGTTCAGACAGGGAATGTACTATGTTAAAGGGGCGATTGGGACAACTTGTAATCTTAAAATGGGCTATGTAAACCCAAGTTGCTGTTGTTGATTTCCTGCTTGATTGGTTCTGCATTCCACGCGAAGCAATTTAATTTTCTCTTGCGTATGACTGTCTGAAAGTGCCCATCATAAGATTTTTTGGATGGTCATGTAGAGTCTGAAAGGTTGAACAAAAAAGAAGATGTTTCTAACTGCCGGAATGGTAGGTGCTGCATTTACGATGATCAGCTGTTTGCCATTTTAAACAACAGCCCTCCTGTGACAAACTGCTGAGTCGAGATAGATCTGTACAGTTCACTCATCCATCAAGGTCAAGCCAGTTCAGACACAGTAAGCACAAAATGCAATAATATTAAAAGCAGCAGTCCCCCATGCAATTAACGCTGGATTTCAAAGGACACAAGTGCTTCCTTTTCCCTGCCTAATGAGAAGTGGAAATAATGTTGTCCCTATAGTGTATGAAGTAACTGGAGGCCTCTTACTTTCAAAACAGCTTTACACAGAGGACAAATCTCAGGTAAGTGAAATAGTCCATCAGACTCAATGGGCGGAGTCTTATTGAGGCGTTGAGGGTCTGGAGGGCCGGCGAGAGACCCACGCTGCCTCTTTTTGGGCAATCAGGCAGTGGTAGGCCTTCTCCAGGAATCAATGCCCCTGGGGCCAAAGTCCCACCTACTAAGAGTTGCCGGCCGATATGAGGCCAGCAGCTCTTGTGCCCAGGAGCACCGCTGGGGAGGCGGTGGCTGCTGTGGAGGGACAGGCACCAGAGTCCCAGGATCGCGGAGTGACCCAGGCCACAGGTAAATAATGTGGGGCGGGGGTGCGGGGGTTTTGCAGGGTGGGTGTCACGGGGAGAGGGGTGCTGGGGGGTCAGCAGCAGGGGCAGGGTGGTGGCTCTCAGAGGCCTGTCCCCTGCTTCCTGAGGTTCAGTCTCTTGATCAGGCACTGAGTGCCTTTGATCGAGGGACCCCTGTCTGAGAGGTGGCGAGCTGGCCTCATGGTTTTAGCTGCTGTGCACACTGGATGACAACTGGCCTGCCTGTGGCTGGGTTAACACCAAACGGGTGGTGAAATGAGGCCTTTAAATGGTCATTAATTGGTCAGTTAAGGGCCTCAATTGTTGGCGGGGCGGCAAAGCTGACCATGGGCCATCCCACCCAGAACTTATCTCTGGCGGAGGTAGAAAGACAGTGTGTGAGTTTAGAGCGATGAGATGGTTGCCTTACGTTGGCGGCAGGGGTGAGATCGTTCATCCTCTTTCTGCACTGAATGGCCAATTTCTTCTGTGCAGTGTTGGCACTGACCACCACTGGCACCGCCTCCCAAGCCGGAGTGGTAAGTTTGCTGGGCCTCCTGCAGCCAGGGCGGGGGTGGAGGACATCACGGCGGGATCCCTAAAGCCATTCCAGTGACAGGTCAGTGAACTCTTCTTGGCTCTCAGGGCCATGTCTTCACTGGAGCAGAGCTGGGCTGCAAGTATTGAGAACCGTGTGCACGGCTGCAGTTTAGATATGGCACCTGGAGTGAGGAAACGGTGAGGTAACAGTGTAGCGGGCGATTCAGAGGCCACCCACCAGCGAGACAGTGTTTCTCCTGTGGCTGCATAGTTAATGAGGCAGGAAGCAGATACTACGGTGCGAAAACCTGCCTTTACGGCCGATGGGTAATATGTCATGCCTGCTACCGCAATAAGTGCAAATCTGGGATGATTCCACCCTTTGTTTCCAAGACAGTGTATCAACCATCTTTCTTCCTGATGGACAATTCCCCCAATGACAAACTCAGCCCTGTCAACCCTGCAAAGTCCTTCTTACTAACAGAGGGTCTTGTGCCAAAATCGGAAGAGCTGTCCCACAGATCAGTCAATCAACAGCCTGACATAGTCACACTCACAGAATCACACCCCACAGATAATGTCCCAAACACCACTATCACCATCCCTGGGTATGTCCTGTCCCACTGGCAAGACAGACCCAGCAGAGGTAGTGGTATGGTGGTATACAGTCAGGAGGGAGCTGCCCTGGGAGTCCTCAACATCAACTCCGGACCCCATGAAGTCTCATGGCATCAGGTCAAACATGGGCAAGAAAAACTCCTGGTGATTACCGCATACTGACCTCCTCAGCTGATGAATCAGTACTCCTCCATGTTGAACGCCACTTGAAAGAAGTACTGAGGGTGGAAAGGGCGCAGAATGTACTCTGGGTGGGGGGGCTTCAATATACATCACCAAGAGTGGCTCGGTAGCACCAAGCTGACCTAGTCCTAAAGGACATAGCTGCTAGACTGGGTCTGCGGCAGGTGCTGAGGGAACCAACAAGAGGGAAAAGCATCCTTGACCCCATCCTCACTAACCTGCCTGACACAGATGCATCTGTCCATGACAGTATTGGTAGGAGCGTCCGCCACATAGTCCTTGTGGAGACGAAGTCCCACCTTCACATTGAGGATACTCTCCATCATGTTGTGTGGCACTACCACCATGCTAAATGGGATAGATTTCAAACAGATCTAGTAACTCAAGACTAGGCATCCATGAGGCACTATGGGCCATCAGCAGCAGCAGAATTGCACTTGAACACAATCTGTAATCTCATAGTCTGGCATATTCACGACTCTAGCATTACCACCAAGTCAGTGGTTCAATGAAGAGTGCAGGCGGACATGCCAGGAGCAGCACCAGGCATACCTAAAAATGAAGTGTCAATCAGTTGAAGCTACACCACAGGACTACATGCATGCAAGAACAAAAGCAGCAAGTGATTGACAGAGCTAAGTGACCCCACAACCAACAGCTCAGATCTAAGCTCTGCAGTACCACCACATCCAGTCATGAATGTTGGTGAATAATTAAACAACAACTGAAGGAAGTGGCTCCCCAAATCTCCCCACCCTCAATGATAGGAGGGCCCGGTACATCAGTGCAAAAGATAAGGCTGGCGCATTTGCAGCCAACTTCAGCCAGAAATACCAAGTGGATGATCCACCTCAGCCTTCTCCTGAGGGGAGGATCATAGATGCCAGTCTTCAGCCAATTCAATTCACTCCATGTAATATCACAAAATGGCTGAAGCTCTGGATATAACAAAAGCTCCAGGCTCTGACAACATTCCAGCAATAGTACTGAAAACTTGTGCTCCAGAACTAGTTGTGCTGCTGGCCAATCTGATCCATTACAGCTACAACACTGGCATCTACCTGCCGATGTGGAAAATAGCCTAGGTATGTCCTGTGCACAAAAAGCAGGACATATCCAACCTGGTCAGTTTTTAGCTGCCTCATCAGTCTCTCTCGGTCATCAGTGAAATGGTGGAAGGTGAAATCAATAGGTTATCAAATGGCACTTGCTCAGCAATAACCTGCTCACTGACATTCAGTTTGGGTTCCACCAAGGCCACTCAGCTCCTGACCTCATGGATAAAAGAGCTGAACTCCCGAGGTGAGGTGAGAGTGACTGCTCTTGACATCAAGGCAGCATTTGACCGAGTGTGGCATCAAGGAGCCCTAGCAAAACTGGAGTTCATGGGAATCAGGGGGAAAACTCTCTGCTGGTTGGAGTCATACCAAGCACAAAGGAAGTTGTTGGAGGTCAATCACCTCAGTCCTAGTACATCACTCCAGGTGTTCCTCAGAGTAGTGTCCTAGGCCCAGCCATCTTTAGCTGTTTCATCAATGACCTTCCATCATAAAGTTAGAAATGGGGATGGTCGCTGATGATCGCACAATATTCAGTGCCATTCACAATTCCTCAGACACTGAAGCAGTCCATGTCCAAATGTAGCAAGACCTGGACAATATCCAAGCTTGGGCTGACAAGTGGCAAGTAAGATTCGCATCACACGAGTGCCAGACACTGACCAGCTTCAACAAGAGAGAATCTAACCACCTCCTGTGACATTCCCCCACTAACAACATCCTTGGCTTTACCATTGACCATTGAACTGGACTAGCCATATGAATACTGTGGCTACAAGAGCAGGTCAGATGCTAGGAATCCTGCACTGAGTAATTCACCTCCTGACTCCCTAAAGCGTGTCCATTATCTACAAGGCATGAGTCAGTAGTGTGAAGGAATACTCTCCACTTGCCTGGATGAGTGCAGCTCCAACAATACTCAAGAAGCTTGACACCATACAGGACAAAGTAGCCTGCTTGATTGGTACCACAACCACAAACATTCACTCCCCCCACCACCGACGCACAGTAGCAGCAGTCTGTACCATCTACCAGATGCACTGCAGGGATTAACCAAAGCTCCTTAGACAGCACCTTCCAAACACATGACCTCTTTAACCGAGAAGGACAAGGGCAGTAGATCCATGGGAACAGCACAACCTGTAAGTTCTCCTTCAGCTATACACCATCCTGACTTGGAAAAATATTGCAGTTTCTTCATTGTTGCTGGATAAAAAGCCTGGAAATCTCTCTCTAACAGCACTGTCAATATATCTAGACTAGATGGACTGCAGCGGTTCAAGAAGGCAGCTTACCACCACATTGTCAAGGGCAATTAGGGATGGGCTTTAAATGGTGGCCTAGCTAGC
This sequence comes from Cetorhinus maximus, assembly GCF_964194155.1. NCBI lineage: Eukaryota > Metazoa > Chordata > Chondrichthyes > Lamniformes > Cetorhinidae > Cetorhinus > Cetorhinus maximus. The sequence goes on from NC_135900.1 coordinate 14,148,847, forward strand.
GATGTCTGCATCCTGTGAACAAATCATTTTTATAAAATGGAACAAGCTGCTACAGGACAGCCCCAACACTTGAAATCTTCGAGACCCATCTTTAGATTATTTGCATTTATAAGTTTTCATTGTCAGGACTACCATTTTAACAGGCCATGCCTGTTTTTTCCAGCACTACCCATATAAATATTGGCAGAATATGGATACTAGAAGGTGATGCCAACACAACCAAAGTGGAAGCAGAAGGCTGCTAAGCAGGGTTAAGATACAGATCAGTCACTGCCACTCCTACTCCTGTTTTAAACTGGCCAGAGCAACAGCCATGGTTCATGAGAATTTTTTAGTGTTGATCCTGTTTACTGACTGAAGTATCAGGAGAAGAGGTTCAGGATTCATATAATCAATAAGGGGCAAGGGCTGTGGCCCCATAAGAGATTGTGCACTGACCCTGTACAATCAATTGTGTACACTGAGCCCGCAGTAAGGGAAGCACAGGCATGTGAGTCACAAAGGAACAATGCCCTTCTGACCCTGTATACTAATACATAGCAGGAAAAGAGATTGGTGGCTATTGAAATGGTCTTTTCAGTGAACCATACAGTAAAGGAAATGGACAGCAATCACAGGGACCATTTTGTGCAGATCCTATTCACTCAGTAAACAATAAAAGCACAGAGCAAGCTCCATGGAAAATCACCTTGTACTGCGCATACTGAACAATTGCAATGCGTGTTTCCATCATCCTGTAAGAAATTTTCTGAAGCTTCCAGGGCCATATAAGATCCAAGCTTTGAAGTTTGCTAACCCTGATAAAACTTTGTTGTGATTTGTCCCAAAGTACTCCATATTTATTGAGAAATACCAGTGGCACAAATACTTTGTGGCAGGTTGTATGTCACACTGCTATTGATAGCTACTTTCCAATGCAAACTTTGAAAGTCACAACTATATTGGAGATGATTAAAAAAAAAGCCGATTTGGAGGTCCAATTGTGCAGTGTTTCAAAATCGTGAAGCTTGTATATTTTAAATTTGGCATCATCTACTTGCTCATTGTTTTTGCCTTTGGGAATTTTTATAGCATATTGGTATTTTTAAGATGTTGGAATTGATTGTCATAAGTTTTCAATTAATTAGCTGTCTCATTATTCACAAATTATAAGGAATGCATTAATGAGGAATGTCACTCAATGCATCATTCCTCAATTTATTAACACCCCTTCCTCAACTGTTTGATTGCAACCTCCAGTTGTTTTTGAACTACAAAAACAATGCATATTTATATAACACCTTCAACATAATGAAACTGCCCAAGATGCTTCACTGGAGCATTATAAATCTAAGCATGACACTGAACTACCTAAGGAGGTATCAGGACAGATGACCAAAAAGCTTGGTCAAAGAAGTAGGTTTTAAGAAGTATCTTGAAGTCGGGTAGTGAAGAAGAGAGGCAGAGAGGTGCAAGGAGTGAATTCCAGAGCTTGGGGCCCAGGCAACTGAAGGCACAGCCACCAGCGGTGGAGCAATTGTAATTGGGAATGCACAAGATGCCAGAATTCGAGGAGCGCAGATATCTCAAAGTTTTGTGGGGGTTGGGGGAGATCACAGAGATGGAGAGGGGCAAGCCCATGGATGGGGCTGAAGACAAGGATGAGAATTTTAAAATGAAGATGTTGCTTGACTGGGAGCCAATGTAGACCAGCGAGCACAGGGGAGATAGGGAATGGAACTTGCTGCGAGTTAGGACATGGACAGCAGAATTTTGGATGACCTCAAGTTTATAGAAGGTAGAATGTGGGTGTGGTAAAATGGAGTGCTATGCACCTTTAAGATAATGTAGTTAATTGACCATGTGACTGTATTGACCAATCGCTACACAGCGCAGGCTGCTTGGTTAACTAAGTCTAGAGCTGGAGGTGGAAAAGCAGAGCTGGTGTTGGTGCTCCGTTCTTGGTTCCAATAAACCACCAGTGTTTGTTCAGTTAACTGGTCTCTCTTTGTCCATATTGTATCAAGCACCACCTAACGTGTTAATATCAAGGGCACAACTAGTGTTCGCCGGACAAAGCGAACCTGATAACCAAAAACATAAAACTGGCGATGAGGATAAACCAAGTCAATTGACGGCAATCGAGGATGCCGCGTTAAGCCAGCTACGTTACTTCACCACTACCTTGAAAGCCGTTTGAAAGCGCAGTTTCATTAGTCATCGAATATACCGCGGTTTGGGCCTCTTGAACCATTCGATCCCATTTCCAATGAATGGTCTCATGACATCAAAAGCCTAATGCTCTTCTTTACTGCTAACGGCATCGTGGAGGAGGACAAGAAGAACATGATTCTTTTGTCCGCATGCGGGAGCAAAACTTACGACTGATCCGTAGCCTCACGTCACCTCACACCCCCGATACTAAGACTTTCGACGAGTTAGTAAATATTGTAAAAAAACACCTGAAGCCACCTGAACTCACAATGCAATATTTTAAATTCAATTTGATGAATAGGCATCCAGGAGAGACAATCGCTGGCTATGTAGCTGCTTTAAAGGGATTAACGGAATATTGTGAGTTTGGGCCTTCAATTAATGACATATCGAGTGACCGATTGACATGCAGAATCGGGGACGAAGCTATTCAAAAGCGATTGCTATCTGAAACTAATCTAGACTTCAGTAAGGTATTAGAATCGGAAACAGCCATGGAGAGCGCTGTTAGAGACTCGGGGGCAATAAAAGATACACAAAATGGCGCCGTCCATCTTGTAGGGCAGGAAGGGCCGGTAACAAAAGGAGTGAAAACGTCGGACTTCGCAAAAAGGAGGGAAATGCCTCCTACTTACAGACCATTGAAGAACAACAGTACTACAGTGAAAACCCACAACATTAATGAGAGAAATGCATCCGGGCAGCCTGCAGGCGATCGACAGTTCAGAAATATTGAATGCTTTTGCTGCCCCCTCAATGGTCAGATGATGTGGCACTCGAAAGATAGGCTGCGACAGCACTTTAAAAACAAAGGTAGAAATCGGGAAATTTGTCTTGTTAAAGAACCAGAGGAAGCAGAATCTGACATCTATTCATTACATAACTTGAAAGTGGGCAGAACTGAGCCAATCCAGGTAGTCATTAGAATCAATGAACAAACCATCAAGATGACGGTCGATACTGGGGCAACAATGTCTGTCACAGGAGAGCATATGTTCAGATACTTGATTAAAGGAGTCCATCCTTTAAGCTTGGAAGAATCAGGCACTAAATTAAAAACATATACGGTTGAAGAAATAAGAGTGAAAGGGATATGTCAAGTCTTGGTGCAGTATTGGGGTCAGTCTGCAAATTTACCCCTTATGGTAGTAGCTGGAGAGGGCCCCAGTTTAATTGGTCACAACTGGCTCTAAAAGATAAACTTGCAATGGGCCGAGATTTTTCAAATCAGAACGAGAAACTTACAGGAATTTTACAAAAGTACGCTTCCATTTTCAGTGATGAGCTCGGAAGGATTCGTGGGCTACAAGCCAAAATCCACGTAGACCCTAATGCAACCCCCAGATTTATCACAGCCAGGCCAGTTCCTTATGTTCTACAGGGCAAGGTTGAGGCCAAGATAAACAGGCTGAAAAAGTTGGGTATCTTTACAACCAGTGCAATTTTCCAAGTGGGTGGTACCCATAGTACCCGTACTGAAGCCAGACCAAAGTGTTTGCTTATGCTGTGACTATAAGTAAACAGAGTGGCCAAACTTGATAGACACCCGATACTGAAGATTGACGAATTATTTTCGAAATTGGCAGGGGGCATCACATATTCAAAGCGTGACATGAGCCATGCCTACCAGCAGGTAGAGTTGGAAGAAGGCGCTAGGGAATTTGTGACCATCAATACGCATCGATGATTGTATCAATATACTCAACTACCCTTTGGGGTCTCATCGGCGTGTGCTATTTTCCAACATAGCATAGAAAATCTGCTTCAGGGACTGCCCCACGTCATTGTTTATCTGGATGCTGGCTTAGCCACTGGACGAACTGATGAAGAACACTTAGTGAATTTGGAGGGGGTGCTGAAACGCTTCTCACAAGCGGGGGTACGCTTGAAACAAGAAAAATGACTTTTCCAAGCCAATGAGGTAGTTTACTTGGGTCACAAGGTTGAGGCGCAGGGCCTGTATCCCATGGAAGGAAAGGTCAAGGCTATTCGCAAGGCACCTACACCGAAGAACACTACAGAATTAAAGGCCTTCTTCGGCATGATAAACTGCTGTGAGCAATTTCTCCATAATCTATCAAACGTACTGGCTCCTTCTTACACATTGCTTAAGAAAAGCCATAAATGGATTTGGCAAGCTCCACACCAGGATACGTTCACAGAATCACAGAATCACAGTGCAGAGGAGGCCCTCCGGCCCATCGAGTCTGCACCGACACGTGAGAAACACCTGACCTATCTACCTAATCCCATTTACCAGCACTTAGCCCATAGCCTTGAATGTTATGACGTGCCAAATGCTCATCCAGGTACGTTTTAAAGGATGTGAGGCAACCCGCCTCCACCACCCTCCCAGGCAGTGCATTCCAGACCATCATCACCCTCTGGGTATGATTCTGAAGGTAAAGTGATTGTTAAGATCGTCGGCCCTACTGGTCCACTTTAACCCAAAGAAAGAATTGATTTTAACTTGTGACATGTCCCCTTATGGAGTAAGGGCTGTACTTTCGCATCAGATGGCGGATGGCTCCGAGCTCCCCATTGGTTATACATTTCACATGCTCAGTGCTGCAGAATGACAATATTCTCAAATTGAGAAGGAGGGATTGTCTGTTGTGTTTGGCATCCGGAAATTCCATCAATATCTCCACCGTCATCATTTTCACATTATATCCGACCACAAGCTTCTGCTGGGATTATTTTGGGAGGATAAGGCGATACCCCCCACAACACATCTGCTCATATCCAGAGGTGTACACTGATATTGGCTGTTTACGAATACACTTTTATTCACCGATTGGGAAGCCAGATCACACATGCTGATGCTCTGAGCCACCTCCCCCTGCCAGATAACAACATGAAGGTTCCAATTCCCCAGGAACTTGTCTTAGTACTAAATTTTTTGGATTCCTCTCCCATCCAGGCCAAACAAATCCATGGGTGGACAAACCGAGATCCGCTTTTATCTCACATCCGGGAGCAGATCTTGACTGGATAGTCAGGCGAGCCAAAGTCTGATGACATGAAGTCCTATTTCAACCGCAGATATGAGTTCATCTGCCAGGATGGCACATTGCTATGGGGAGCCAGGGTTATTGTGCCCAAGAGAGGGCAAAGGCCACTACTGGCCGAATTATGTGGCGCTTACCCTGGTATTAGGAGGATGAAGATGCTCACGCACAGCTACTTGCGATGGCCAGGGATGGATGTGGACATCGAAACCCTGGTGATAAGTTGTCTTCAATGCCAGCAGGTACAAAAGCTATCCCCCCTTTAGCTCCATTGCACCCCAAGGAATGGCCAGGGCGGCCATGGGTGCCTCTCCACGTTGACTACATGGGGCCCTCCTTGGGCACAATGTTCCTTTTACTAATAGATGCCCACTCCAAGTGGATGGACATCTATGAAGTCTAGTCACCTACATCTACTGCGACAATAGACCATTTCTGACAGAGTTTTGCAGTGCACGGGTTACCAGAGGTGCTTGTGTCAGACTACAGGACTGCATTTACCAGCAGGCAGCTCAACAGGTTTACAACCCTCAATGGAATAACTCATACCAAAACCTCACCTTACCGTCCTGCCTCTAATGGTTTGGCTGAGCGGGCGGTCCAAACTTTTAAATCCAGGATGAAAAAGCTGGACAGGGATTGCACCAGCACCAGATTGTCACGGTTCCTGTTCACATACTGGATGATGCCACTCACAACAGCCCCTGCTGATTTACTAATGAATAGATGTCTCCGCACCGTCTAACTCTTATCAGTCCGAATTTAGGGGGGAGGATGGAGACAAGCCAAGAGGCCCAGAAGGCTAGACATGACGGCCATAACCATGAATTAAATTTCATGGTGGGAGACACAGTTCTTGCAAAGAACTTTGGAGATGGGCCCATTTGGCTATTAGGCGAAATGAGTGCCGTGACAGGACCTCTCTCCTGTAATGTATCAGTAAACGGCTGAATAATTAGACGACACATGGATCATCACAAGAAGGAATGCCGTCATCATTTGTGTTAGAGACTGCACCGCACGTGGAAGAAATGTCACATGATTTGGAAGTACGTATGCGGCCTGTTGGACCCAAGGGGGTTGAAGACACAAACTTGCCCACTTCCACTGAAGCACTGAAGAGCCTGGTGGACAGTTCACCCCTGAGAAGGGGTCTTGGAAAAACCAGTCGAGGCCCTTGAGCTATGATGCTTGACACGTCCGAGGAAGCCCCCTGAGAGATTTTACTTGTAAATAGTTATTCATATAAATAATTGGGATGTGGTGAAGCTTGTCAATTGTACTTTCAAGTAAAAGGGGGAGGGATGTGGTAAAGTGGAGTGCTATGTACCTTCAAGAGAATGTAGTTAATTGACCATGTGACTGTATTGACCAATCACTACACAGTGCGGGCTACTTGGGTAACTGGAAGTCTAGAGCTGGAGGTGATTGAAGTAACACACATGGTGTTAGTACTCTGTTCTTAGTTCCAATAAACCACCAGTGTTTGTTCAGCTAATCGGTCTCTTTGCCGATATTGTTTCAAGCGACAACTAATGTGTTAATATCAAGGGCGCGGCTAGCATTTGCCGGACAAAGTGAACCTGATAACCAAAAACATAAAACTGGGAAACCAGCCAGGAGTATGTTGGACGAGTTGGGTCTAGAGGTAATAAAGGCAGACATGAATGAAGGTTTCAGCAGCAGGTGAGCTGGGACAGGGGCAAAGTTGAGAGGTGTTATGAAGGTGGAACAGGCGGTCTTGGCAATGGCATGAATGTGAGGTCGAAAGATCATTTCAGGATCATAAGTGACACCAAGGTTGTGAACAGACTCGATTAATCTCAGACCGTTGCCAGGGAGAGGAATGGAGTCGGTAACTGTGGAATGGGCTTTGGAGCAGGGACCAAAAACAATGTTTTCAGTCTACTGTCAATACTCCATTAGTAATTCCAGTCCATTTCCTTTCCCGTTATTGGAGGCTGTGCCTTCAGTGCCATATAGGCCAGGAATTCCCTTTCTAAGCCTTTCCACATTTGCACCTCTCTCTCCTCCTTGGGTCACTCCTTAAAACCTATCTCTTTCACTAAGCTTTTGGCCATCTATCCTAATATCACTCTGTCACTTGGCATCACATTTTCTTTGATGGCTCTTCTGTGAATTACCTTCCCAGAAGGAAAAAAACCAGTAAAACTTGGGAAATGACTGGTACTAGTCCGAACTAGCCTTGCATACCTTAAATTGGAGCCAGTTTGAACCAGTACCAGTCATTTCCAAGTTTGACTGTTTTTTGCTTCAGGATTGGCAAGTTGTTCTTGATCATTCTTTGAAGAATAACTTCCTAACAGTGGCTTTGATGTTGCCTTTTACTAATCTGGGCTTGTGTCTTAATGAGATGATTTAGTTTGAGGTCATGGTGGGGTGGGGGTGTGAGTGGAGATGGAAATTCAAGTTGAGCAGGGTGCAAATCAAGCAGTAACCTGTTACCCACCCTGCTGGGTTTTTCCATTGCACTGAAATCAATGGAGTCAGTGCTCCAGATCTATTTTTTTTCTCTGCTGTTTGCTTTCTTATAAACCTCAGCAAGGTCTTCACTCAGTCACCTCCCTCCAAAATTAAAGAGGCCTTCCTCTTCCCTCTTCCCTCTGCACTTTTTCGGGATCAGCCTTAGAGCTTCTTTTTCAGACCTTGAATGTCTCCCCTGTATGTCAGTAAGTGGAACTAGCTCGAGATGTGGTCTGATCAGAGCATTATATAATGTGAGACAGGTTTCTTCCCATTGGCGTTCTATTATTAAGGGAATTGCTGAGAATTAGTTGTTGGGATGTTCAAATGTGTAAGATGTCAGCCAGGCCAACACATTTTTATCCTGAAAATAGAACGAAAAACCATCAAATGAAACAAGTTATCGAATGAAGCCTTGAAGTAAGGCGCTGGTAATTGCTGTGATGAGGTAACAGTTTTCAGGATGGTGTTACTGTCTCTTTTTATTCTTATACACAGCACTCACAAAGCAGTTCTGTAGAGTTACTGTTGATAGAATGTGGAATCTGCTGCCACATGGAAGAATTGAGGTGAATCACGTAAATGCATTCAGGGGAAGGTAGTTAAGTAATAGGAGAAAGAAATAGAAGGTCATGCTGATAGGGTGAGATGGAGAGAGGTAAGAGGAAGCTTGTGTGGAGCATTAACAACAGCATAAGCTAGTTGGACCAAGTAACCGGATTCTGTAAATTCTATGTAATGTTGCAAGTAACAATTATTTTAAATCTGGAATAAACAAGCAGTGATGTGCTCATATATGGTCTGTAACCAAAATGAAAGATGGGACATTGAAACTGAGTATGTGAGGAAGTTTGGATTTTGACTACTGCAGGAAGCCTCATTGGTGAGTTAGCGTCCCGCTCGCTGGCCACAGAAAGAGCCCGATTTTTAAATCCCGCCTCTCCGGAGATGGGAACCGGCGAGAAGTGTTGGAAAATCCTGGGGCCTGCCGATCGCCCGCCGTGCCAGGTTAATGTGCCCGTCGCGCGGGGTTTCACACCCTGGGAAAGGGGCACACCCCAGTGTGAACACACTAAACTTTCCTTGTGGATCCAGGAGGACCATTGTGTACAAACATGAAACAAAGGGCAGAATCAAGGAAAAGCAAATGCACAGAAGTGCAGGCCATCAGGAAATAAGATCGACATTTGGATGTCGGTGGACAGAGTTTGTGTGCCGTGAACTTCCAAAGACTTCTTTCCCTGCTCTGAGACCAATAAGGATTATAATTTGGCTGCATCATGTCTGGGCTACTTTATGTAAGCAAGTTTCATGCTCAAACAAGTCCCTGTAGGGTCAGCTGTTACTCAGTGGTGCCACACCCACCTCCAAGACAGAAGGTTGTGGGTTTGAGTCTCACTCAAGAGGCTAGAGCACAAAATCTAGGCTGACACTCCAGTGCAGCACAGAGAGAGTGCCACACTGTCAGAGGTACAGTCTTTCAGATGAGATGTTAAACCAAGATCCTGTGTGCCTTTGTTGGTGAATGTAAAATATCCCATGGCATTATCTGAGCATTGCATTTCTTGCTGGTGTCTTGGCCAATGCTTATCCTTCAACTGGTATCACTAAAACAGATCACCTGGTTACTTACTCAAGTATTGTTTGTTGGACCTTGCTGTGTGCAAGTTGGCTGCCATGTTTCTTATAGCAGTAACTACTGCATTAGTTAGAAAGTCCTGCCAGATGTTCCGAGGTTGTGAAAGACACTGGCCAGGATTTTCCCCTCAGCGATTTGGGGGGCGGGGCCCGCTTGTCGAGGGGAAAATGATACGGGATGACCTCGGGAGGAATCCTCGATGTCATCCCGGGCCATTTAAATCTTAAGGAAGGCGGGCGGACAGCGAAATCAGCTGTCCACCCGCCAACCTGTCAATGGCCAGTTGAAGCCATTGACAGGCTCATTAAGATAGTTAAATGCCCTGCCCGGCCAACCTTAAGGCTGGCGGGCAGGCCAGGAGCCCCAGCGGGCTGTAGACTATTAATGAAACTTCATGCACTGGTGGAATGAAGTTTCATTACCGTTTTGTAAAATTTTAATAAATTTAAAACATCTCCCATCTCGCGTGACATTGTCACATGAGGGGGACATGTTAATAATTTTAAAATGTCTCTATTTTTTGACTATACTTACCTTTCACTAAACTCCCTGAGACAGGACTTTGCCTCAGGGAGCAGTGCGCACTTTGACAGTTGGGGTTTCCCTCCCCCCCCACCCCACCCAGCACAGGAAGCACATAGCACTTCCTGTCGGGTGGCCCGCTGGGCGGGCCTTAATTGGCCCACCCACTCAAAATGGCGACCAGCCCCTTTTCGGCGGCAGGAGTCAGCTGCCCGCCCATGCCGAGCTGGTGGGGCCTGCCCGCCAGCCAAGGGCTAAATTCTGTCCACGGTATATATGCAAATCTTTCTTTCTTGATAATACTGCTTTTAATACTGAAAGGATATTGGGTTCAAGTGACTGTTCTATTGTGTTACTGCATCATAAGAGCATAAGAAATTACATCAGGAGTAGACCATTTGACCCATGCAGCCACTCCGTCATTCAATAAGTTCATGTTTGAACTTCTATATCAACCTTATGAGGCTTTAGGATATGATTTTGTTTTTGGGCTGTCAAATGGAGGAATGAAGAGGATCATATGGCCTGCTCCAAATTCTGTCCAACAATAAACCTGGGTGAAAGCAAAAAACTGCGGATGCTGGAAATCCAAAACAAAAATAGAAATACCTGGAAAAACTCAGCAGGTCTGGCAGCATCTGCGGAGAGGAACACAGTTAACGTTTCGAGTCCGTATGACTCTTCAACAGAACTAGGTAAAAATAGAAAAGAGGTGAAATATAAGCTGGTTTAAGAGGGGTGGTGGGACAAGTAGAGCTGGATAGAGGGCCAGTGATAGGTGGAGATAGCCAAAAGATGTCATAGACAAAAGGACAAAGAGGTGTTGAAGGTGGTGATATTATCTAAGGAGTGTGCTAATTAAGGGTAGAAAGCAGGACAGACAAGGTACAGATAGCCCTAGTGGGGGTGGGGTGAAGGGAAGGGATCGAAATAGGCTAAAAGGTAGAGATAAAACAATGGATGGAAATACATTTAAAAATAATGGAAATGGGTGGGAAAAGAAAAATCTATATAAATTATTGGGGAAAAAAAAGGGGGATCGGAAAGGGGTTGGGGATGGAGGAGATAGTTCATGATCTAAAATTTTTGAACTCAATAAACCTGGGTGGTTTGGTTACTATGGTGACAGAGGGCCCAGGTTGGCTTACTGGGAAGAATGTGCAAGATATTCACACCTGAAAACAAAGGCAAGGGCACCTGTGCTGACTGTGGATAGACTTTAATTTTCCAAGTTTTGGACAGAGAAGGAGAGAGGGAGAGAGACAGAGAGAGAGGTTTCACAAAGGACTTCAGCCTGTGTAGTTAGCAGATAGAAGAGGCTGTGAGTTCTGTGAGAGCTATCGAAGCAGGATGCAGGAAGGAAGATGGCTTCTGATTGATGAGATGCCTCGCATGACAATCTAAGGAATACGGAAGATTTGTTCTGGCGAGGCTGAGAGCAGAAATCTCCGGAGTGGGCCTTGCTGCTGGTATTCAGTTCGGGACTTCTCTGCAAACGGAGATAAGTGCCTTTTTGATGGTCACTCGATGTTACAAGTCAGTGAATCAGGGAGAGGCAAACCCGTTGGAAGCTGGGAGGGATGTTGGGCTGGTTCTTGTGAGAGTTGTAGCTCTGTGGAGAGCAGAGCATTAAGTGAATGAATTTAGTGTGGGGTTTCTGCTTGTGTTAAAGCGCTACTTGCAGAATCAGAAAAGGTTCTACAAAATATCGTAAATCAAGGCGCTTAGTTCAAGCAGCAAGAGCTCATCCCCTTGGCCAGCTCCAGCCTGATTGACGGTTGGCACTCAGACTATAGCACCCCTGAGGTCCACGGGGGAGATGGCCAGAGAGTAATACTTCTGCACACTGACCCATGGCAATATGGTACTCACCCTTCCTGAGCGTGGCAGGTGATTGAAGCTCTTCCGGCACTGGGCCCAGGTGCGCCGCACCACATCATGGCTGCTCACCGTTGCTGCCGCCTCCTCCCACGCCCTCTTTGTGAGGTATGGTGGCCTCCTCCTCCCATCTCCGGGGACAAGGGCGTCCCCCCTGGCAGCCGCCTCCTCCAGCAGGACAGCGAGGCACTCATCAGATAAACCGGGGGACCGAGTGCCCACCCGACCTGCCCTCCCGCCTGCCATGTCCAGCCACACTCAAAACCATAGCTCCAGTACAGGAAACTTCCTTCCGTGGCAGCCTTCTAGGGGTTGCCTGGGCCGCTGTTAAACTGGCTGTCGGGTTGCCATTGGACCCGCCGACCGACAGGACACCCTCCCCGCCCTCCCCGGCCAGTGCGGAGCCGCGTTTCATGCTGGGTGTGCCATAATTGGCCCGCCAGCATGAAATGGAGGTCAGGGGTCGATCGCAGGTGGCGGACCATTTCCCGGCCGTTCCCAGGCCTCTTTGTCCAAGATTCTGGCCCAGAAGCCATTTTGTGAAGATGAAGGATGTGTTAACAATGAGAAAACGCAAGCTTCTTACAAGGAAAGAGCTCATAATATGTTACTTTTCAGTACGTCTCAGAAACCTGGACAATGGATTAAGAACTGTGGAAGAATATAGAAACCTTTGAAATGTGGCTGCTCAGACATATGCTCAAAATTCCATAAACACACCATAAGACAAGGGGAGCTTGAAATTGCAGAGGCAAAGAGAACTCCGAAAAAGTGACATCCAGAAAAGAAAATGTAAATACTTCGGCCATATGACCAGGGCTGAAAAGCTACCGGAGCTCTTCTAGAGGGTAAAGTGGAGGGCAGCAGAAAGAGGGGTCAACCTATACATAGTTGGATGGCGGGCACCACAGTGTGGTGGCAGATGAACTACAGATGGTGGCACAAGACATTCAAGTGTGAATGACAGCAGATCTCCTGGTAGGAGTTGCTACAAGCAAAAGTAACAGCAAAGCATTAATAACGGTTAACTTCTCTGCAGTTCAGAGTATTAGTTGATTATTAAGTAATGTTTAGTCGATGTTGCTTTTTGTTGCTTTATTACAGGAAAAGTCTTAAAACTTGAAATCTTATTGTGAGGCCCCTTTAAGTTGGCCACTGGGAATTTGAATACTTTTTGAAAGCTATCGGTCTTTACAGGGAACATAACCCACTGACCTGCCCTGTACCCTCGTATTCCTTGCTTCTCTTAGTATCTAAAAATCTAATGACCTCTGTCTTAAATAAACTCAATGTCTGAGTATCCACAATGCTGTGCGGTAAAGAACTCCAAAGACCCACGACCTCTAAGTGAAGAAATTTCTCCTCATCTCAGTCTAAAATGGCTGTCCCTTTATCCTGAGGCTGAGGACCTGTGTTCTAGACTCTCCGACAAGCAGGAGCATCCTTCCAACATCTACCCTGTCAAACCTCTTAAGAATTTTATGTTTCAATGAGATCACCACCATCCTTCTAAACTCTGAGGAATATAGGCCCAATTAACTTAATCTTCCCTGAAGCACAATCCTCTCATATCCCAGGAATCAGTTCAGTAAATCTTCACTGCACTCCCTTCAAGGCAAGTATACTCTTCCTTGGGTAAGGAGACCAAAACTCTACACAGTGCTCCAGGTGTGGCCTATATAATTGCAATAAGTATTCTTTCCTCTTATACTCCAATCCCTTTGTAAATAGACCTAATGTGCTACTTGCCTCCTTAATTGTTTACTGTGCCCGCATGTGTTGTTTTGATTTACCTGCATGTTAACTTTCTGTGATCTATCTACAAGGACACAAAGGCCAATCTGAATGTAAAGGTTTCCCAGTCTCTCACCATTTAAAAAATGTTCCACTTTTTTATTTTTCCTAACCAGTCTATATCACTTTGCAGCATTTTTGCTTTCCTCCTCGCAGCTTACTCTCCCACTTAGCTTTTCATCATCAACAGACCTGGATACATTACACTTGGTCCCCTCACCTAAGTCATTGATAGGTTGTGTATAGGTGAAGTCCCAGCTCTGATCCTTGCAGTACCCCACTAGTTGCAGCCTGCCAATTGGAAAATGATCCTTTTATTCCTACTCTCTGATTTCTGTCCGTTAACCAATCCTCAAACCACGCTGTGTAATCAGCTCTTGTGTGGCACCCTAATACCTTGTGAAAATCCAGACACATTACACGTACTGGTTCCCCCTTATTTACCCTGTCAAAAAAAACTCCAACCGATTTGTCAAACATGATTTCCCTTTCACAGGTCACGTTGATTCTGCCCAGTCGTATAACAATTCTCTAAGTCAGTGCTTCCCAAACTTTATCCCAGTGTGATCCCATTTTAATAGCCCAGACCTCACGTAGCCCCAGGGGGCTTTGCCCTCATCTGCTGAGTGAGGGTGGGAGGGTGGCCTTCAGCTGCTGAGAGGTGAGGGAGGGTGGGGTGTGTGGCTAGGGGCGTTGGGGGAGGTGGTGTTGGGGGGTTCAGGCTGAACGTAGTAGGAAGTGTTAAAACTACAGGGTATTTTGTTTTAAGTACCTGCTTTTAACATTTACCTTTTCATAGGCTTGCTTTTGCAGCAGCGATCAGGCCTCAAAAATCTGTCCGTTAGGCCATGCCCACCATTTGAAAAAAACATGAGGATTTAAAGGGGCCTCGTAGCTGTTAGTGCTCATTCCGAGCTCCATGGCAGCCATTGCTGCCTCAGAATTCGCAACACCAAAAACCCCTCCAGGGGCTCTAACCCACAGTTTGGGAAACCTTGCTTTAAGTGCTTTGTTAGCAGGTCCCTAATAGTAGGTCGTATCACTGCCCGACCACTGATGTCAGGTTAACTTTTTTTTATTTGTTCATGGGTCGTTGGTGTCACCGGCTAGGCCAACATTTATTGCCTGTCCCTAATTGCCCTTGAGAAGGTGGTGGTGAGCTGCCTTCTTGGATCGCTGCTGTCCATGTGGTGTAGGTACACCCACAGTGCTGCTAGGAAGGGAGTTCCAGGATTTAGACCCAACGACAGTGAAGGAACGGCGATATATTTCCAAGTCAGAATGATGTGTGATTTGGAGGGGAACTTCCAGGTGGTGGTGTTCCCATCTATCTGCTGCCCTGGTCCTTCTAGATGGTAGCGGTCATGGGTTTGGTAGTTGCTGTCTAAGAAGGCTTGGTGAGTTTCTGCAATGCATTTTGTAGATGGTACACACTGCTGTCGCTGTGAGTCAATGGTGGAGGAAGTGAATGTTTGTGGAAGGGGTGCCAATCTAGTGGGCTGCTTTGTCCTGGATGGTGTCAAGCTTCTTGAGTGTATTTGGAGCTGCACTCATCCAGTCAAGGGGAGAATATTCCATCACACTCATGACTTGTGCGTTATAGATGGTGGACAGACTTTGAGGAATCAGGAAATGAGTTACTCACCACAGGTTCATAGCCTCTGACCTGCTCTTGTAGTCACAGTGTTTTTATGGCTAGTCCAGTTCAGTTTCTGGTTAATGGTGAGCCCCCCCAGGATGTTGACAGTGGGGGATTCAAAGACGGTAATGTCATTGAATGTTAAGGGATAATAGTTCAATTCTCTCTTGTTGGAGATGGTCATTGCCTGACACTTGTGTGGTGCAAACGTTACTTGTCACTTGTCAACCCAAGCCTGGATATTGTCCGACCTTTGCTGCATTTGGACATGGGCTGCTTCAGTTTCTGAGGAGTCACGAATGATGCTGAACATTGTGCAATCATCAGCGAATATTCCCACTTCTGACCTTTTGATGGAAGGAAGGTTGCTGATGAAGCAGCTGAAGAGGGCTGAGCCGAAGACACTACCCTGAGGAACTCCTGCAGTGATGTCCTGGAACTTAGATGATTGACCTCCAATAACCACAGCCATCTTCCCTTGTGATGGGTATGACTCCAATCAGTGGAGAGTTTTGCCCCTGATTCCCCTTGATACCAGTGTTGCTCAGGCTCCTTCATACCATACTTGGTCAAATGCTGCCTTGATGTCCAGGGCAGTCACTCTCACCTCACCTCTAGAGTTCAGCTCTTTTGTCCATGTTTGAACCAAGGCTGTAATGAGACTAGGAGCTGAGTGATCCTGGTGGAACCCAAACTGAGCATCAGCGAGCAGGTTATAGCCCGGTTGATGACACCTTCCAACATTTTACTGATGATCGAGAGTCGACTGACGAGATGGTAATTGACTGGGTTGGATTTGTCCTGCTTTTTGTGGACAGGACATACCTAGGGGATTTTCCACATAGTCGGGTGGATGCCAGTACAGCTACAGTTGTAGCTGTACTGGAACAACTTGGCTAGGGGTGCGGCATGTTCTGGAGCACAAGTCTTCAGGATTATTGCTGGAATATTGTCAGGGCCCATAGTCTTTGCTGTATCCAGAGCCTTCAGCCGTTTCTTAGTATCACGTGGAGTGAATCAAATTGGCTGAAGACTGGCATCTGTGATGCTGGGGACCTTTAGAGGAGGCCAGCACTTATGGCTGAAGATTGTTGCAAATGCTTCAGCCTTACCTTTTGCACTGATGTGCTGGGCTCCTGCATCATTGAGGTTGGGGATAATCATGGTGCCTTCTCCTCCACTGAGTTGTTTAATTATCCACCACCGTTCACAACTGGGTGCAGCAGAACTGTAGAGCTTATTTCTGATCCATTGGTTGTAGGATTGCTTAGCTCTGTCTATCACCTGCTGCTTATGCCGTTTGGCACACAAGGAGCCCTGTGTTGTAGCTTCACCAGATTGACACCTCATGTTATGCATATCTGGTGCTGCTCCTGGCATGATCTCCTGCACTTTACACTGAACCAGGGTTAATCCCCTGACTTGATGGTAATGGTAGAGTGGGGGATCTGCTAGGCCATGAAGTTACAGATTATGGTTAAGTACAGTTCTGCTGCTGCTGATGGCCCACAGCGCCTCATGGATGCCCAGTCTTGAGTTGCTAGATCTGTTCAATATCTGTCCCATTTAGCGCAGGAACCTTTTAAAAAGTAAGTTCAAAATGTATTACCCATGGCCCCCATCTCAAGCTATGCACCCCACCCACCACCCATGGCTCCTCATACTCCATGCTAAGCTACACCACTTCCATGCCCATTCAATCTGTATACAGTCTGTATAGAAGCAATGAACCTTATAGTGACAATAGGATGTGTTACAAAACTTTTAAAAAGTTATTCATTCTTAAAAATATGTTTTTACTACGGCCCAATAAAAGTATCAATCATCCAGACATTTTCAAGTATCAATAGTAGAAACTGTAAACACTTGAAACCTCTTCACCTTGTGTAAGTAAACATTGTGACATTGACACAATAGATCAGAGAGCAAGGGCTGTCAATCAAGCAATGTTTTCCCTGGGATGCAGCTGTTTCAGCACTGTAGTGGATGTCTGGGCTCTCAGACAAGAATGCATAATGAGGTTTGACAGTATGAGGGACCATTGGGGTGGCTGGAGGGGCATGGCTTGCCATTGAAGGAATGAGGGGCCATGGGGGAGATTGATGGAGAAGCATAGCTTGGCATGGAGATTATGAGGCCTTGGGGGTGGGTGGAGGGCAAGAAGTGGCATGGGATAGGGCATGGAGATTGCATATGGGTTGAGGGGGTATGAGGGGTGAGGGCTAGAGGCCTCCAATTATTTTAAGTGGAACCAAGTCCCTCAGCATTGAGGTAGGCCTTTTGAACAGCCTGCCTCCGCACCCGGCAGCCCTTGTGGCTGCCTCCAAACTCTTTCTGAGTCAGGGGTCTAACTCAGCATTCGTCCACCTGAAAGAAAATCCTGTCTTTGCAGGTGGTTTCTTAATGAGGAGGGTGCACCAAGCCGGGCAATTTCCCAACTCCCACTACTCGCCTCGATGCTGAATATCCAGGCCAAAGTCTTTGCTTATTGCCCCTGCTTTTTACTTATTTCCCATTACAAATTCTCTTGTCTTTCCCTGTAATGGACTCACATTTACTTTTGCTAATCTCTTCATTCTTACATACCTTTGCAAAATCCTCCAAATCCAGTGGCAAGAATGCCAGTCCAACAGTAGCATCCTCTCCCAAGCTAACTTGCCCAGAGTCAAGGCGCTAATCACTTATAACCCGCTCCGCTGGGCAGGACATGACGTTCATATGCCTAAAATCACACTCCCGATGCAATTATTCTACTTGGAACGTGGTCGCGGCAGGAGACTCCCAGGAAGACAGCGGAAACGCTTCAGGGATGTCCTCGAAGCATCCCTGAAGAGGTCAAACGTACTCGCCGACTCATGGGTCTCCCTGGCTTGTGACGAACCAAACTGGAGAAGGTTCATCCTGCAAGGCACAGAACACATCAAAAGCCTTCATCGGGAACCTGCAGGGGTGAAGTCAAGGTGTCGGAGAAACCTCCAAAGAACCCAACTACCCAACCCTTCAAGCACCACATGCCCTGCATGTGGCAGAGTCTGCAAATCATGCATTGGACTTATCAGCTGTCTCAGAACCCATGAGACTGGAGTCGAAGTAAATCATCTTTGATCCCAAGGAGCTGCCTAAGAAGGCGGAAGATATTACAGCCTGTTTTTATGCATCTTGCTAGTTTACTCTCATATTCTATTGTCTGCGGCTTTATCAATTTCTTGGTGATGCTTTGCTGAATCCTAAGATCCTCCCAATCCTCAGGCTTACTAACTCTTTCTTGGCAACATTATAAAGCTCTTCCTTTAATCAACTGACATTAGTTTCCAACTGCATAACTGAATGAAGAAGTTACATTTAATCATAAGCAGATGATTATGTGCATGTTTGTGATGATGTGGATTTAATAACTGTTGAAAATAGTTGTAATTAACAACAGAATTGAAGTAGGAGTTATGTAGGAGGGGATGGGAAAGAAACTTGTTTTAAATCATCTAATTTAACAAGCTGATGAAGAGGTAGGTGAGTAGCAAAGCATGGGCTTAATTCTTAAATACATCTATTATTTGGCAATGTGACTTTTACATTTGAAAAATATATCAGAATTCCAGAATTTTTGAGATGGTGCAAAACTCTTACACGGTATGTATTAAGCTAGCTTCTTGAAACAGGCTGTGAGAATGAAGTCACATATCACTGCAGTATGAATCATGCAGTGTAATATAGTTAGTGTGAATCATATGGCTTCTTACTGATAACCTAGGGTCTATTAAAACTATTTCACTCAATTAATGTGTGCAGCCTCAGCCAATTTGTCCAAAGTGTTAGGGAAGTCTTGCTAAACTTGGGAATTTGTTGCCAAGTTTACAAAGGCATCATATTCGTGAAGGGGGATTTGCAGTCAGGGCGTTGAGGAATCATTGGCCTAGGAATTCAGCCTGGGCAACACCCATTTTACAGGTAATAAATGGACGCCTCAGCCTTCCATATGGAGGACAAGAATTGCACGCTCATTAAGGGCTGGAATTGCACCATCCATCTTGTTGGTAAAGTCTAAATAATCGGCTTAGATTGGCTACACCTGAAGCCCTTTCAACATGCAATTAAAGGGCCTAACCCCAATTTGAGGATCTCACTGTAAGATTAGTTTGTCCTGAGGCACTCAGGAATACCAGGCCAACTTGTGTCCGAACTGACAGTCTGTAAAGGGTTAACCTTTGGGACCACTGCCAATAAATTTATAAAATATACATGTATGCTCCTCCTGACCTCACATGAATAGAATGCAAATGGTTGCTAGAGATTCTTACCCCCAACCATTAAAACGCCTCCCTCCCCCCAGCTCCAATTGCCAGTACTTATCCATCAAATGACCACAAATTCTGCCCCAGCCCAACTCCGACCCCCTCACTCCCTCATTTGCCTGAGGCCCATTATAGCAGTGGCTTGATCTTCCATTGTATTTCTCAGCACAGTTTAAGTACAAAACTCCTGGCATATGCTCCTGCGTAGTACTGAGGGAGTGCTGCATTGCCCAAGGTGATGTCTTTCGGATGAGACATTAAACCAAGGCTCCATCATGCCCTCTCAAGTGGTTCCCATGGCTAACGTTCATCCCTCAGTGAAAATCACAAAACCAGATTAACTGGTCATTATCATATTGCTGTTTGTGGGTGTTTGCTGATGCAAATTGCAAATTGGCTGCTGCCTTTCCTACATTATAATGGTGACTACACTTCAAAAAGTTCTTCATTGGCTGTGAAGCACTTTGGGACATCCATAAGTTTTGAACGGTGCTATATAAGTGCAGTTCTATTGCTTTCTGCAGGTCACTCGTTCAATGGGAATGAGGCTTGAAGCCCAGTGTCAAGCCTCAAGCCTCCCCATTCAGATATAGGTATTGGTCCTTGTGCCCTGACTACACCACTCCCCGACCTTCCCCCAACCACCCGCCCCTACTGCCCTGTTAGGAGCATTCAGACTTGAATAAAATAAATAATGACACTAGCTGGCAGAGGTATAGGATTATAAAATCCTCAAATGAATTTTGTTGAACTATGCTTCAAAATCACTAGTTTATGAATAGCATACTGATAGCTGGTGAATAGACCAATAACATCATGCAGGACCCATCAATGAAAAACAAAACTTATAAACTGATTTCTTTCCGTTCAATTGTGTCCTCATTTTATGAAGTTCCCACAGAAACTGAATCCTCCCAATCCAGTTCATGTTTCACCTTTTAAAGTATAGGGCAACTATCCTCTTTCATCTAGCTCCCTGTCTTACTTTAAGTTATGAGATCAAAGGTTTACACAGCTAGTTGTCTGGCCGATACCCACAAAGCTGAATCTTTCACACAGTCTCGAACCTTGCCCTTCAATCTTTAATCCACAGAGAGAGAGAAAAAAATACCAATCTCTTTCACCCAAGCCTTCTGTCTTTGACCCACAGAATAACCAGCACTTACCTCCAGCTCTCTGCTTTAACTCAACCAGGAGACTAAAAGGGTTACATGTTCCCTGAATGATGCTCACAATACCTCAGGCCCCGTTCACACCTGGAGTGCTGATCAGCACCCAAGAGAAAAGACACAACTTCTAACGTGTTAGCCTACGTCCAGCTGTACAGTGAAGAACAAAGGAAAGGTATGCCTTTCTTATGCCCCTCTGTACATGTGTTCAAAACCTGGGGCAATCAGGGATTGGTTACTCCCCGCATGGTCAACTCCGTGAGTGGTCAAAAGTGATTTGACCCCTCATGGTCAGAGTCCCTATGAACTGTTTCTAAATGCCCTCTTTGGCTGTCACAAGGCTTCCACAATTTATACAGGGTTGATAACCACCTAACAGGTAGATCTTTCACACTGCTTCAAGAGTTCCCACTCATCTGGCTACAACGATGACCCTATGAAATCAGGAGTTTTAAGGTTTCCTTAATCAGGTTATTCCTGTGGGTCCCTTGATAATAATAACTATTGGTACCCTTGGGATGCTTCCTGGGGCCTTATAGGTATATGCATCTTGGTCATTTTATTGCCTATACCCTCTTTAAGAGATTCCATTTCTGTTTAAGTGCTTGCTTTCACAGATAAATTGACCATTACTATTCTCCACTCACTTACCCATGTGTTCCTACGAAGATCAAGCCAGAAAACTCAACAGTGGTCAATCTGACTTAATCCCATTGTGTCTTATGTACATTCTCACAGCATAACAGACTTAACTATAATCATAAAATGCAGCCGAAAATTAATCAGCTAGGTCGTCAATTCCGGATTTTCGGTCCATATTACAACTCTGTGTGGCCAGAGGTGGGCTTGTCAGAACTTTCAGGCCATGGGATATTACAATGCAGAAACACACCATCTGGCTTATGCTAGTATGAGCCTCGATGCAGCTCCTCCGCATCCTCTCATATTCCTTGCTTTCAAGCAACTATTTAATTCCTGCACAAAAGAATTGATGAACTCAACGACAACAATGGCCTGAGACAGCGGATTCCACATTCTAGTCACCCTCTGTGTAAAGAAGATTTTTTTCTAATCAGCTCTTTAATTCTTCCTGCAATCATTAAATTTTAATTGTGCCCTCGTTAATGTCCCAGCAACCAATCTGTCACTATTTATCCAATTATAACCCTTCATAGGCTAAATCGTTATAGATTGTTTCCACTGATCAGCAAGATGATAGCAAGAAGGTGCAAATTTAAGATAATCAGTAAAAGCATTAAGGGCTATAGATAACATTTTTCTTGAGATTCACTTCCCCAGTTTCAGATTTGAATAGGCTTCAGATGCCTTTTCTCATGGCCTGGTGTAAAGAATCACTTGCACCTGACCCTGCACCTAAAATATTGTGGAAGATCATGTGCCAAGTTGACACTACACTTCTTATCTCACTAATAAGCTCACTATAAACACCACACAATGTTTTGTGCTCTTCTAGGGGACAACATTCCTACATTTGGAGATTTAGGGGCAGAAAACCTGTGAAAAATTGTGGAAAAATGCATCAGGCCTGCTCCCTGATGAGTTCCACCTCAAGGTTAGGCTCGGCCAATGCCGGTAACTTGCTCCTTCCCAGCAAGAGCCTAATTAAGGTTAAGGCGTAAGTTACCAATGATTTTCTGATAGGAAGGCAAGTTTGTTGATGTCGCATGGGCTCTCCATTGTGTCAGGAGCCTGGCAATGGATTGAAGACACAGTGGGAGCTCAGAGCATAATCATATGATCTTACAGATTCATGTATAAGGAAGTAGAAAGATTATATGCAGCACATCTACAGACATTTTAAACTTTTTCCCCTGCACACTGATCCCTGAGATGGATCTGGCCGTTATTTGTAAGATGCCGCTTGGACCTTTACGTCAGTGCCTCCATTTTGTGGCACCCTCTTGCCCTCTATCTGTCTGAAAAGCAGTCACCCTTCACATTGGTACTGTTGGCCAGCCCTCCCTGTTGCCCCTCCAATAGGCCCTCCCATGTATATGTGCCACCCACCATCCAGAAAATTGGATGGCAAACACGGAAGCTGTTGACTAACTTGTCCCCTCCTGAAAATGTAAACCAGCGAGCACGCGACCAAAACTTGTGGGTTCGGGGCCCAGAAATCGTCTGATATCAAGTTCCCGATGTCTGTGGGAAAATTCAGCCCCCAGCCTCGCTGGCTGACAGGCAATTATGGGTAGAGATTAATTTTGTGTGGCCATGCAAATAGGCGGGATCATATTGGCCATCCATTATTGACTTACATTGACTTCAATTGAATAGTACATCAAGCAGGGAGTACAACAGGCCACCCATTGGATAACGTTAGCTCTGCCACCAATGACAAATTTCTTCCCCAGGATACTCTGGCAGGGTATATATTTCGTTGGATGGAAAACCCTCCACAGCCACTGGTGCCCATGCACAGATTTCTGATTGTATATCGCATATCTTGCCTGCATGCTCCAGTGGTGATAACACTGGACTGATTTTATCTTTTCACAGGACTCTCATGGGCTGCACCACACGAACAAACTAAACACTTTCAATCATGATGAAAATCGACCAGGATTAAACACCGAAGCTCTTGGAGTAGCAGAGCGATAACAGAAGGCATTTTATTTTGACTGGGGTAGCTTGAGAACTGAGATAACAGTACTGCAAGCTCAAGGAGTGGAAATGTTTAATGAATGTGATTCTGGTACTTTGGAAATCTACTTTAGCGTTAATGTTATTATAATGCATAATTGCACAGATTGAAAGGACATGACTTAACGTGTTTTTCTACCATTATATCAACAATTTAGAATGATCAACAAATGTATTACTGTAATTTACTTTTATATTGTTGCATAATAATGTGTTACAATTCAATTGATTATAATTAATTTATAGCATAATAACACGGCTGTTCTTTATATTAATTACCATGCCTATAACATGCTTAATCATACTGAAATATTATATAATTACAATGCCATTGATATGAATTTGTGCTATAATTGTTACGGCATTAATGTGCAATTGCAGAGTTATTAATTAGGCTTAAAATAAACTGTTTGTATATTTGGCTCTTTTCATCTCCTGCTTCATGCATCATTCTACTAACAGAGAGCAAGCCCCTACTAATGTCATTCTATAACTAATACCTCAGCTGTGGGGAAAGCACTATGGATGTCCATCACTTTCCCCGCACAACCTGACTGAGATCTATGCACACTTTTGTATGATTCTACAGTCTTGCCTTTCTAATAATTCCCCTTTGGTCAACCCACAACCCCCAGTGTCAGCAATGAACACAAATCCCATCTGAAACCATCTCATTTTTCATAATTCTCGATGGAATAGATGCATTCAGATCAAGATTTCAGTCTCATCATGTGGAATCAGGGCTGTAAATCCACAACACTCCATTATCCCTTAGTGCAAGGTAATTGGATGCTGAAGCCACTGAACTATGCTCAAACTGAATACACAGTGTATGATCAACAGTACCAACTACGTGCATTGAGGTAGAGTCTTGAATGTAGTAAAAATGCCCCAAGACACTTCACAGCAGCAACATTAAACAAAATTCAACACTGAGCCAGAGAAAGAGGGTGACCAACAGCTTGGTCAAAGAGTAGGTTATAAGGAGCGTCATAAAGAGAGATAGAAATATAGAAGAAGAGAAGAAGTTCAGGAAGAAGAGAAGAAGTTTAGGAAGAAATTCCAGAGCTTAGGGCCACAATAGCTGAAGGCACAGCTGCCAATGGTGGAGCGATTGAAATTGGGAATGTGCCAAAGGCCAGTATTGGAGGAGCGCAGAGACCTTGGAGGGTTGTAGGCCCGGAGGACCTTACAGAGATAGGGAGAGGTGACGCATGGAGGGATTTGTAAATGAGGATGAGAATTCTTAAATCGAGGGGACAGCGGACTGGAAGCCAATGCAGGGCAGCAAGCTTGAAGACTACCTCGATAGGTGAAGATGCATTAACTTCCTGGTTTCTATCACAGGGAATAAATGAGCTGACAATAATCAGGTGGATATTCATAGTCAAAATGGCAATGAACTGTGGATTATATTCTTCTCAACAATAAATAAATTGTTCTGCTCAGGCATGCATCTACAAGACTGAATATGAGCTATATTTACCATTGAACTGAGTTATTGGTCAAATTAATAAAGGGTTAATTAAAACTTGCAACTACTGTCAGGCCAAAGCTCAGCTTCTGGAAAACAATGCATTTGCCTTCACGATTCCTTAAACAAATGCCTTGCAGCACAACCTGTTCTCACTTGAGCAGACATCCTCTGCACATTCTGCCCAATTATTCCTTTGATATTAGTAACATATACAGAACTTCTGAATCACTGTATAAATTATGAATTCAAAGTAATGGGTGTAGCCTGTGCATTGTATTTATTGAAATGTACTTTAAACCACTCATCTGTTGATATAATTGTAAATCTTGGGCTAGTAGTGTGACTGTTTGCAAAGGAGTCGAATCTAAAAGTGAGGTGTCACATCACATTTTCAAAATGCTACACTCCTGGAAATACTTGGTGATTGCCAAATATGCAATTGGCTAAATGCAAACCTCAGGGTTTCATTTCTGTCTCTTCCATTGGCTTCAATGTTTTCTCTGGGTTACTCATCCCGATAATTTGTAGGTCCTCTCATGTGGCATTGCTGCTCCACTGTTGCTTGTAACCATTTAAAGTTTCATCAACACAGTTAACTCAATGCCTTGAAATGTCCCTTCGGCCTTGTAACAGATTCAATCTTCATTTCAAGAAATAACACACAAAAAAAACCAGAGAAAAGTGAGCCATGGAAAAGTAAATTGACGTGTGCCAACAGGGCCAGGGTTTTGAAAGGGCCTTTCCCGGAAAGTTCTCGAGGATGTTCTTCAACATACTGCATTGGCCAGGACACCGGGGAGAAACCCTTATTCCTATTTGCAACAGTGCTGTGGGATCTTTTATGAGAGGACAAATGTGTCTTATGGATTTCCAGTCTACAAAACATGACTTCCTTACTGCTTATGTAAACTTTTCCCACTGCAATATTCCTCTCCATGGATGGTGGATCCTCAATTTCACCTCCACACTCAACTGGAGAGAAACTTCTTTGCTCCAACCTTCTTAGAAAACTCCAATAGATTTTGCTACTTAACTGTAAATAGTAATGTCAAATCAATATACAATAATAAGGATGGATGTATAATTTTAAAATAGGGAGTGAATTACATCTGTGCACCCTAATCCAATTGTTCCACTCCTCTCTAATCCTCCTTCACCTGAATGCTACACTTGGCCTTAACTCCCTGAGGGTAATTTTAGTGGTGTCACAAAGTGGGAGGAATACACCAGATTCCTGTTGCTACTGATGCTCAAGGCAATTTGAGAACCAAGTTCATTTCCATGGATCTAGTAAGCTGTGTGCGCCTAACCAGCACTCCGATGGAGTGGAGCTCTCCTGGTTAGGGAAAGTGGGCAACCGGTAGGATCCTACGTGGATCCCATCAACAGTCTGGGTTGGCTGGGGGGGCAGAGGGGGTGATGGGATCTGATCCTGAGGAGGGCGCACACAGACCAGCAGCAGAATGGAATATTTTTGTGGGGCCAAGTAGAGCGCTAATTTACTCATTAAGGTAAAAGTTCAAGAAAGGTTTTGGGCCATTCCTTAAATGACATCCCAGCGATCCTTTAAAGAAGACAGGTTCAATCTCGATACTAATGGGCAGAGAGTGAATATATCATTTGTATCTCAAAACTGCAATCAACTCGCATGCACATCATAAGACCCTGATTTGCATGTTAAAAGTGACCTCTCAACTGAAATAGGCAGGCAGACTGACTAGCCATCTAAAGTAAACTGCAGGACTAAACAAAGCAGCTAGTAATTCAGGGCCAATATCAGGCCACTGCTGCCCCTTTACACTCGGGAGAGGGATGGGACAGGAGGGCTGCAGTTAGCATTCCCAATTATCTACAGTTCCATGGGAGATTAATTATTTGAAGACAATTATGATATTAACTTAGTTAAAATTTAAAATTCAATAAGTAACATTTCAGCATCGTACCAACCACTCATATTTTCTATGAGCGTTCCTCTCAGTACTGTTCTCTTTGTCAATAAGATATGAATACCTAGTATTAGAATTAGAATTAATAACACCTTAATACAAATCATCTTGAAATCCTGTTAAAGAAGGATATCTCTTGCCCTGATATTACCTCCTTCACTGCCAACTTCCTCTTCAAATTATTTTATTTCAATTAGCTTGGGGAAAAATGTTTTTTGCTTTTTTATTATTTTCACACTAATTCCCTGGCATTTCACATACTTATTTTGCAACATAATATTTTATGACAGGAATATATCCATGCTTATCAATCTTTGGCGAGCACAGCAGACATTAGTACAGCAACATAACTTTATAGTGTTTTCAAACTGCTGTTGAATTCCAATTTAATAGGTTAAAACATATCGCAGGGATACAATACCGTGGATAAACATTTCTATAAGAATCGGGACACTTGAATTGTTATCCTTGTAAATATAGCCTCAGGATGTCCCAAAGTGCTATACAGCCAATTAAGTACATTGAAATGTAGTCATCATATTTGTTACGACCTCAGTAGAGGCCAGTAAATTTTAAATAAGACGTTTCAACTCCCAGTTATTAGCTGAAAGAACTAAGCCACAAGATTTTACGTTTTAAACAAAAACTTTCACTGTACAAAGTTAAACAAAGCAAGCACTAGTAACTTATTTTGTATTCACTTACACTTTAAACCAAAAAATCTCAACAGAACGTAAACATTTACATATAAAGTTTAGTTCCCCATACTTTACAGGGTCTTGAGGGTTCATTCATTTCTCCAGGGGCCAAACCAAAGTGTGCCACAGCTCTCAGGAATTCACTTTGATTCTTCTTCATGTTCCAGCTATGCTCTGAGGTATGAGATTTCTTGGGGGGGGTCCTTCCATTAACATCCGGCTAGGTGAACCCACCAACTCTCCTGCATGTTTGTGGACTCTGCAATTTCAACATGGGCTTCACTGCATTCATGCTTAGTGTCTTCAAATCAGAAAGCATCCTTAGCTCCTGATAGCTCTTTGCTACTGGTTCCAGATGTTTTAAAGCACCAACTTCTGGCAGTCTTTTCTTTTCTGACCCTAAACGCCAACAGAACTTTTCTGTGAGAAATTAGAGTCAAACTCAAAACAAAAAATGTGTCTCGGCATAACCTATTTCCATGACAATATGGCACATCTGGGATGTTGCTGGCAGAAATTCAAACAAATTATCTCCAATTCCCAAACCTTCTGTTTGTTCTGGGAAACCATGTGAATAATTAAAACCCCTTCTTGAGACAGCCTAGGCATCCTGTCTCCATCAAGAAACACAGAGAGGTAGTCCATTGTTTACTTTCCAATACTTCCCACCAAGACCCTGGTAAATTAACATGAGCTACCCTTTGACTTGTAATTACCTTAAATTTGCCTGCCAAACCGAGTGTTTTCATTTATCATTTACATTTAACTTTAAAATTGTCAATTCCCAAACTAAAACTTATACTCCTCAATCATATAAATCATATCATATAAAATTAGATATTCAGAACATATATTATGTTGGCAGGTTCATCTGAAAATAGCCAGCTTTCACAAACAGCAATGGGATAAATGACCATACCCGCTGTTTTAGGTGTTGCTTGAGGGCTAAATATTGACCAGAAGAGGAGATAATTGCATTAGAAACAGTCCAGAGAAGGCTCACTTGACTGATTCCTGGAATGAAGGGGCTAGCTTATGAAGAAAGCTTGTGCAGGTTGGAGCTATACCTGTGGATGTGCTGTACTTAGATCTCCAGAAGGCATTTGACAAGGTGCCACATCAAAGGTTACTATGCAAAATAAGAGCTGTTTTGGTGTAGGGGGTAACGTGTTAGTATGGATAGAGGATTGGCTAGCTAACAGGAAACAGAGGATAGGCATAAATAGGTCATTTTCAGGTTGGCAAGATGTGACAAGTGGAGTGCCACTGGGATCACTGGGGCCTCAGCTAGTTACAATTTATATCAATGATTTAGATGAAGGGACAAAGAATGCATGGTTGCTACATTTGCTGATGATACAAAGATAGGCAGAAAAGTTAGTTGTGAAGAGGATATAAGGAGTCTGCAAAGCGACAATGATAGGTTAAGTGAGTGGGCAAAAATTTGGCGGATGGAGTATAATGTGGGAGAATACGAACTTGTCCACTTTGGCAGGAAGAATAGGAAAGCAGCACATTATTTAAAATGAGGGAGATTGCAAAACTTTGAGGTACAGAGGGATCTGTGTCCAGGTACATGAATCACAAAAAGTTAGTGTGCAGGTACAACAAGTGATTAGGAAGGCAAATGGAATGTTGTTGTTTATTGCAAGGAGAATGGAATATAAAAGTATGGATGTTTTGCTACCGTTGTACAGGGCGTCAGTGGGACCGGGGAGAATTTTTAGCTTGGCAAGCGGGCAGGCGCCCGACCTGCTCGAGCGTTAAATAAAGCGCGTTGATGTCAGCCAAGCGTGCCGATGTCAATGCACAATCTCGTGATATTTCGCTAGGCAGTCATGCGATGGAGCTGGAGGTGCGCCCGCCATTAATTAAGTGGCCAGTTAAGGCCCTTGAGACACCAATTGTCTCTGACTTTACGTAGTCCATGCGATTTTTAGGCTGTCGCACGGGCAAAACGGGCAGTGGTGGAGAGAACCATAGGTCTTCTCAAGATGCGCTTCTGATGCCTGGACCGTTCAGGGGGCGCATTGCAATATCTCCCAGGGTGTGTGCCACTCATAGTGGTTGCATGCTGCGCTCTCCACAATCTGGCACTGGCAAGGGGGGTGGGAGGATGCAGTGGAGGAAGAAGATCTTGAGTTAACGTTTTGAGTCCGTATGACTCTTTTTCAGAGCTCTGAAGAAGAGTCATACGGACTTGAAACATTAACTCTGTCTTTTTCTCCACAGATGCTGTCAGACCTGCTGAGTTTTTCCAGCATTTTTTTGCCTTTATATTAAGAAGATTTTGATGCAGCTGCACAGGAAACAGATGATGAGTCCAGTAGTGAGGCCGAGGATGAACATGCTGAGGAGGACACTGAGGACATATACGCAGACCTGGGTAACCTACAGAGAGGCAGGGACACCTGGGACACTTTGATCCAATGCTTCTTCAGCTAGACTACCAAATAAGAACCACCACCACATGCCAGGGCTGCAGGTTCCATACTCGATCCCTGAAAGGGCCAGTTCCTTGGTCAACAACACACACTATGCGCCATTGCAATAAAGTTTCAGGAAACACACTTCCATCAAAACATCAGGCCTACCCTGTACCTACAGAACAAATGATACATACAGAGGCCAGTTGCATAAAATAACATCTCATTTACTTGTGAATGTGAAACATTGCAGAAATTAACATTAATCGGTGTTTACCATCAAACCATTAAAAAATGAAGAAAAATGGGGAGCCAAATGTCACCAGTGATAAGCCTGTGTTGTGCTTAAGGTGCTTTAGGTCTTCGCTTGTGAGTGCTATGTCTAGGTATTACCCCCTCGCTGGCACCAGCATTGGAGACAGCCTGCTCACTCTGCTGTCCTGTTGGCCCTGATGACCTTGGTGGGCGTCCTCGGGCTGTGGAGCTTGTGCTGGCCCCGCCAGGGAGGGAGCGGCCAGTGCCACAGCTGGCATCTCCCCAGTTGCCGCAGCCTCATTAGATGCCACTGTCACTGGCAGAGGGGTGGAGGAGTTGCTGCCATCATCCGGAGCGCTCTGAGAGGAGCCCGCAGAGACGACAGGCAGCTCATGCACCAACGTCAGGTCACTTTGGACCTTGGACCTCCCTGTTCACTACTGACGGATGGGCACCTAGCTGGGATACTGGGTGCCCAATCCATCTCACACATGGACACTGACCAGCTGAGATCATTGCTGGTGTGAGGGCTTGCAGGTTCCCCAGGAACCCCTGACTGAGTCCCTGGAGGAGCCTCTCTATGAGATTCACCACTATCTCCATGGAGGAGGCAGTGAGCTCGGCCATGAGGGTCAACGCAGTGCTTATGCTCCACATGGACTCCTCCACAACAGACACCATGGCACGCAGACCCTATGTATCTCTGCCAGATCCTCCCGCACACCCTGTTGGACATCCAGCATCTGCTGCCTCAGGGAGGACTCCAGCGGCCCATCATCAGTCATCGACTAAGCATTGTCCTGTTCCCCAGCAGCCCTCCGACTGCCGATGCCCTGGGCACTCTCTGCCTCCATCTGCACTGATAAACTACATGGCAATGTTATGCCCACCCAGGTGCTGGTATCTGTGCTGGTCCCTGCTTGACAGAGGGGGCGTGACGCAGGTGCGTGCTGAGCATGGTGGTCCTTAGGGGTCGGGGTGGGCCTCAGGCTCCTCATAACAAACTGCTGGTGAGCCTAAAAGGGAGAAGAAGGACATTTCATTTGTTTAAGCCATGACACTGTCACTGTGCATGCCTGGCACCCTGATGAGACAGAGATATGCATCATGGTGCCCTCGTCTTTCCATTATCAATGGGGATTCCAGGTTCCAGGCTCACATTAATATAGACATTACACTGGGATGGTTGCAATAATCGACATTCTCACCTCAGTGCACTGCACTTTTACCTTCCTCTGGCACCAACCTCACTGCGGCCGCTTGACCGAGGTGCATGGCGCCTCTCCAGCTCCAGGGCCTCCTGCTCGTATAGTGAGTCAGTCCGCGACCTTGTTATGGGATGTTTTCTCCTGAAAGGGCAGTGAAGCATTTATTAGCCCACTCTCTACCTGCAGTGCCCTTGCAGCCTGGCCAACCCCACCTGAGGAACACTTTGCAGGGCTCAGCCGATTCATGACCCTAGAACCTCAAGGCACTCGGTCCAAGCAAGCAGGGCTCGTCCCCTTAGCCTGCTCCTGCCTGATTGACATTTGACCCTTACACCTCTGAGTCCACGGGGGGGATGGGCAGCTCTTAACTGTTCTGCAAAGTGACGCATGCCAACACGGTACTCACCCTTCCTGGTTGCAGCAGATCGTTGAAGCGCTTCCGGCACTGGAACCATGTACGCCTCACCATGTCATGGCTGCTGACCCTGGGTGCCACCTCCTCCCAGGCTTTTTTTGGTGAGGTCGTGTCCCTCAAGTCCCTGGGGGCAAGGGTTTCACTCCTCGCGGCTACCTCCTTCAGGAGGGCTGCGAGGCACTTGTCCGAAATGTGTGGGGCCGATTGCCCCGCTGGCCTGCCCTCCGGCCTGCCGTGTCCACCCGCTACGGTCTCCATTGGCAACACTTCCGCGTCCGAAGAGGTGCTGGGCTGCCATTGGACCCGGCAGACACATGCCCCGCCCCCTGCCCCTTTGCTCACATTCCAGGTCGCGTATCATGCTGGGCGGGCCTTAACTGGGCCACCCGTATAAAATCGCGGAGTGCTGCCAATCGCGGGCAGCAGTCGGATTCCTGACCACCCTTGCCGATCCTGCACGCCAAGGGTAAAATTCTGCCCCACACCTGGAATAATGTGTACAGAACCGGTCTCCTTATTTAAGAAAGGATATACATGCATTAGAGCAGTTCAGAGAAGGTTCACTCAACTGATACCTGGGTTGGGGGTTATCTTATGAGGAAAGTTTAGACAGCCTGGGTCTGGAGTTTTGAAGAATCTTATCGAAACATATAAGCTCCTGAGGGGATTTGACAGGGTGAAGACTGAGAGGATGTTTCCCCGTTGTGAGAGAGACTAGAACTAGGAGACACAGTCTAAAAATAAGGGGCCTCCCATTTAAGACGGGAATGAGAAGAACTTTTTTCTCTCCGAGGGTCGTGAGTCTTTGGAATGCTCTTCCCTAGAAAGTAACAGAGGCAGGTCATTGTATATTTTTAAGGCAGAGGTAGATAGTTCCTTGACTAACAAGGGAGTCAAAGGTTATCGAGGGTGGGCAGGAATGTGGAGTTGAGGCCACAATCAAATCAGCCATGATCTTACTGATTGGTGGAGCAGGCTCGAGGGGCTGAAGCCTTCTCCCTCTTTTAATTCATATGTTCGTATGTACCCATTGGAGTTTAGAAGAGTGAGAGGTGACCGTTTTTAAACATATAAGATCATGAGGGGACTTAGGGACGACGCTGAGAGGATATTTCCCATGTGGGGCAGTCTAGAACTAGGGGGCTCTCGTTTAAAAATGAGAGCACTCCCATTTAAGACTGAGATAAGGAGAAATATTTTCTCTCAGAGGGTCATTAGTCTTCGGAATTGTCTTCCTCAGAGAGCAGTGGAGGCTGGTTCATTGAACGTATTCAAGGCTGAGTTAGATTTTCAGTCAACAAGGGAGTCAAAGGTAAGGGTGGGGGGTGTGGGGGTAGGACAGGAAAGTGGAGTTGGGGCCACAATCAGATCAGCCACGACCTTATCAAATGGTGGAGCAGATACGAGGCACCAGTAGCCTACTCCTGTTCCTCATTCTTGTGTACTCTTGCATGGGACACAAGCAGGGCTTCCCTTTGAATAGTGCCATTGGATCTTTAATGTTGAACCGAGAAGGCAAACAGGATAACACTTTAATGTCCCCTCCAAAAGATACTGTGCAGCATGTCCGCAGCACTGCATTGAGGCATTGTCCTAGATTTTGTGCTCTGGGCTGGTTCTTCAACCCACAACCTCCTAATTTACAGTGGAGAGAGGTAGCAACTCAGCAACCACTGACTCCTAAAGTACACTACCATGCAGAAACTACAGCACATTGTGGGATGTTTGAACATGTTTTCGAATAGTCTAAATTATTAGAGTTAAGCTCTTAGAGAAAGAATGCTGGGGGGAGATTTTCTCTATGCACCGTGTAGCAAAAATAATTAAGGTGTTCTTGATAAATGGTTTTCTGCTGCATGTAACACACAGAGGAATTTTTTTCCCTGCTGTCTTATTAGCTGCAAGATAATACTAATTACAAGGGGGTCATTTCATGAACAAGTTGAGATTGGCAACAAAACTACCAGATTAGCATATGAGAGCCCGTTTGTACCATTGGCCATACAAGGAGTTAAACTTGTACTCAGCAACAGTAGCAAAACCACTTTTCACTGACATTATTTCTGCTTCATTCATAAAGGCCACCCAGAATGGATTTATTTCAACCATAAAGGTTTACATCACCAAGCATTTATGTGAAAAGTCTGGCTATTAGTGTGAAAATTAATTTGTGCACAAAAATTGATTTTTAAAAAATTCTCTGAGCTAATTGAAATAGCATTGACACGAAATTATTTTATTTCAAACTATCAGGATCTTGCCAGTGATGTTTGCTTCTTGTCTGAATTCAGCTGTATTTCTACAAAAGAACATGTTATATTGGAGTAGTCAGACACCGCTTTTTTGGAATTGCTTATTCTGTATTCCCCTGAAGAATAAGATTAATTACTGAAGGTTACAAAGTAGCATCAAATGTGACGTTTGCCCGTACTCCATTATAGCGTGGTCTGTCTGTTGTATGCATTGTTGGAATGCTTCCCGTAAACTGTGTGTGTTCATTTAAAATGCAAATCCAGAAGCTTTTGATAAAGCTCACAGCTTTTTTCTAAAAATTTATTTTCGGGATGTGGACATTTATTTCACCTCCCTGTTCAACAGACCTTTCCTAACTCTGTACTCATAAATAATATAGTTG
The DNA here is from genome assembly GCF_964194155.1 of Cetorhinus maximus. NCBI lineage: Eukaryota > Metazoa > Chordata > Chondrichthyes > Lamniformes > Cetorhinidae > Cetorhinus > Cetorhinus maximus. The sequence continues at coordinate 14,183,189 of NC_135900.1, forward strand.
GTTGTAAGATCAAGCTCTTTCCCAAGATACACAAACAATAAGCACTCTTTTTCTTCTTTCGGAATAGAAAAGAGAATTGTGCGGGATTACACTGGCATTTATCACTTTAATCCATCTCTGCTTAGGCAGAGTAGGCCAGCTCTTGGGCTGTCAAGTGTAACCCATGCTCAAATATTGACACACTGTCAGAAACATTCAGAACACTTTTAACCTTGTATTTCGGAGCAGATAAGTCAATCAATACTTACAAAAATGAAAAGCTTCGTACCGCTCTCCGAGTGATCTAACGCAACTCAAGGATTTTTTCCGACTGATGTTTCACCATTCATCCTTTGTAACATTTTCAACAGTTTTTTTTTTGTTCATGGGATGTAGGCATTGCTGGTAAGGCCAGCATTTATTGCTCATACCCACTTGTCCTTGAGATGGTGGTGGTGAGCCGCCTTCTTGAACAGCTGCAGTCCACGTGCAGTAGGTCTCCCACAGTGATGGTGGAGAGGATGTTCCAAGATTTTGGCCTGATGACGATGAAGGAACAGTGATATAATTTCAGGTCAGGTTCGTGTGTGACCTGGAGGTCCAAGGCCTGCTCCCTCGTCCTTCTAGGTGGTGGAGGACACAGGTCAGGGAGGTGCTGTTAAAAAAAATCTTGGTGAGTTGCTGAAGTGCATCTTGTATATGGTACACACCGCTGCCACAGTGCGTCAGTGATGGAGAGAGTGAATATTTAAGGTAGAGAATGGGGTGACAATCAAGCAGGGTGCTTTGAACTGGATGGTGTCAAGCTTCTTAAGTGTAATTGGAGCTGCACTCATCCAGGCAAGTGGAATGTATTCCATCACGCTCCTAACTTGAGCCTTGTAGATGGTGGACAGGCTGTCGAAATCAGTAGGTGAGTTACTTGCCATAGAATTCCCAGCCTCTGACCTGCTCTTGTAGCAACAGTATCTACATGGCTGGTCTAGTCCAGTTTCCACTCAATGGTAACCACCAAGATGTTGATGATTCAGAATAGGCTGATGGGGCAGTAATTAGTTACATTGGATTTGCCCTTTTTTTGTGGACAGGATTTCCTCTTCCTCTAGGTACTATGCCCTAAGAGGGCATTGGTAACCATGAACTTCCATTGGATTGGTCCACAGTTATGTCTGGCAAAGTACTGCAGTGGTTTGCCATTGCCTTCTCCAAATGGCTGATCAAGAAACTGTCCTGCTCCTATCACCTGCCACCAAAGGGTATTTGAAGGGAGAGGATATACCTGGGCAATTTTCCACATTGTTGGGTAGATGCCAGTGTTGTAGCTGTATTGGAACAGCTTGGTTAGACATATGGCTTGTTCTAGCTGGACCAGGAGTTTTCACTATGATAACTGGAACGTTGTTGGGGCCCACATCCTTTAATGTGTCCAGTACATTCAGCCATTTGATATCATGGAGGAGTGAATCAAATATGCTGAAGACTTGTTTCCAATGAGAACGAGGCTAAGATGCATAGCCACTCGTTACTTCTGGATGAGGTTGCAAACCCTTCATCCTTGTTTCTTGCACTCATATGCTATGCTGTGCCATCAATGACGATGAGGAGGTTAGTGGAGTTATACACAATAATTGCTTGTGGTGGAAGAATAAGGCCAAAGTTAGTCTTTTCCACAAGTTAGTTCATTCTTGATCCAGCTTTTCAGTGTAAAGATTCCTAGTACCTCCCACACCAATGTTCCAGCTGTATCTATTTATACTGTTTTTATGGGAGAACCAATGCCCATCACCTGTTTTAACTAGCAATTGTCTTTAACTATGTAGTTGCTATGCAACATAATTACTGATACATTGACAAGTGGAGCTTCCTTCTCCATTCAGTTATTTCATTGTCCACTACCATTTAAAGCTGGATATGGAAGGACTGCAGAGCTTTGATCTAACCCATTGATTGTGCAAGCTCTGTCTATAGCATTCTGCTTCTGCTGTTTGGCAGGTATATGGCCATGTGCTGTAGCTTTGCCAGGTTGGCACCTCATTTTCAGGTACACCTGGTACTGCCCCTGCCATCCTGAACTCCCCATTGAACCAGGTTTGATCTGGCTTGATGGTAATGGTAGAGTGAGCAATATGCCGGCCCATGCGGTTACAGATTGTGATGGAATACAATTCTGCTGCTGTTGATGGCCCACAGCACTCCATGGAGACCCTGTTTGAGCTGCTAGATTTGTTCTGATTCTATCCCATTTAGCATGGTGGTGATGACATACAACACAATGGAGGGTATCCTCAGTTTAAAAATGGGACTTAGTCTCGTCAATAACCCTGTGGCTGTCACCCTTACAAATACTGTCATGGACAGATACATCCGTGATGGGTAGATTGTTGAGGGTAAAGTCAAGTCAGATTTTCCCTCATATTGATCCTTTCACCACCTACCGTATGACCTATTTGGCAGATATGCCCTTGAGGACTTGACCAGCTTAGTCAGTAATGGTGCTACCGTGCCAGACTTGGTGATGGACATTGAAGCTCCCCACCCAGAGTACAGTGCTCTTGCATAATGCTTTTTCCTAGTGGTGTTCAACATGGAGGAGTGCAACATGTTAAGAGGCTATGCCCCTTTATTTTTGAAAATATGGCTTTTCAACTTCCAACTGACTGGAAATTTTGCAATTTTAACTGGGACAGAGCAAACTGCTTAAAAATGCAAGGCCACATTCCAAGGTGGAGGTGAGAAACAAACAAATCCCCCTTAGGGGAGTATGAAGAGAGAGACGTTTCCTATAATACACAGACGCATCGAAACTTGTGAGTGCCTCAGGAAGAGGGATTAAAAATGCAAAGTACTGGATATTAAAACAATGGTTGCCACAGACAGACCCACCCAAAATCTCTTGGAAATACACAATGGGTGAGGTATTTTGAGACAAGGCTGCAAACTACTAGAGAGACATTGCAAGTGACACAGATGGTGTCAAAAAGTCTTCAGCAGAGGAAACAGACTGGAGGCTGTTCTCTCTCTCCCTCTCTCTCTCTCTTTTGGAGTAAGTTTGTTGGCCGTTTCAAGAAGCTTACTCTAGCAGGAACCTACCAGCGAACCAAGAACTCGTAATAACTGCAACATCTTCTTCATCTGATCAAATCCAAGAAACCAGCTGACCTAAATCAGCAGCAATGTTTAAAATCTACTCTTCAAGGACAATCAAAGGGCACTTAACTGTGAATTTTTTTATTGCCTCTAACTCCTCTTACTTCTGATACCTGTTTGTGTGTGTGTGTGTGCCTCTGTGTGTGTGTCTGTGTGTGTGTTGTGTGTGTTTGTCTGTGTTTGTCTGTGTGTGTGTGTCTGTGTTTGTGTGTGTCTGTGTATGTGTAGGTGTGTCTGTGTATTTGTATGTGTGCGTGTGTCTGTGCATATGTGTGAGTCTGTGTATTTGTGTGTGTGTCTGTGTGTGTTTGTCTGTGTGTGTGTGTTTGGGTGTGTCTGTGCGTATGTGTGTGTGTGTATTTGTGTGTGTGTGTGTGTATGTGTAGGTGTGTGTGTGTGTGTATTTGTGTGTGTCTGTGTGTGTGTATTTGTGTGTGTGTGGGCCCAAATAACTGCATGAGGGCCAAATGCTAGACTCAGGGGTTAATAAATTTGCTCTTTTTTTGACTCAAGAAAACCTAGTTTGATTGGCTCCTTATTGCTCACAGCTTAAATAGTTACATTGGAAAAGGGCATATCCTCACAAAAAAGAAACTTAAGCCTTTGTTGTGACCAGCTGAGGAGGTTGAATAGAGGGGAGCCAGTTCACCCTTTTGAACCTTGTCATAACAGTCACCTAAAGGAAGCAGCAGTCGGTTTCCCTGTCCATATTTGACTTGATGTCATGAGTTTTAATGGGGTCTGGAGCCAATGTTGAGGATTCCCAGGGTCACTCCCTCCTGACTATATACCACATGCACCACTGCCTCTGATGAGTCTGTCCTGCCAGTGAACTGGACTTAGCTAGGGGTGGTGAAGGAGTCCCCTGGAATGTTAAACTGCGAGGTTAAAAAATGTAATGATACCCATGCACCTTCTTGCTAAATGTTTATAAATCACTTATTAAGCCTCAGCTGGTGTATTGTGTCTAATTCTGGGTTCCAAACTTTAGGAAGGATGTCCAGGCCTTGGAGAGGGTACGGAGGAGATTTGTTGGAATAGCAACAGCGATGAGAGACTTTCAGATATGTGGAAATACCACAGAATCTGGGAAAGCTCTGCTTCGAACAGAGAAAGTTAAGGGGAGATTTAGTTGAGCTGTTCAAAATGATAAAAAGCATTAATGGAATGAATGAGGAGAGACTGTTTCCAGTGGCAGAAGGGTCAGCACCTGGAGAACATAGATTTAAGTAACTGGCAAAAGAACCAGAGGGGAGATGAAGAGATATTGCTCTGCACTTAGTGTAAGCTGTTCCACTGTTAATAGCACACTCACCTCGAACTCAGGAGGCAGGGAGCAGAGGGGGGTGGTTAGGGTGGTGAGGGAAGTGGTCTTGCATTTGGAATAGCTTGTCAAAAGTGAGCATCTTCTGCAGCTGAGACTGTTCAGCTACAGCTCCATTGACATGCTTGGAGCTGGTCCTCTGAAGCTTTTCTGCCCATTCAAGCAATGCAAAAGCATGAAAGCGCCACCAAATGCTCCAGAACTTTTCACCCCTCGGGTGCAGACTGCAAATTAATATGCGTTTTAGGGGGCATCACAACAATTGACTTGATTGGACAGGTTGTAGAATCCCCTTGTGAAAGGTGGCCATGGTGCAGTCACTGGTGGAGGTGCTCACAGCCCCTTGCAATGTCTTTATTAAGGTTTGGACCAGTATCCCTCATGGTTCAAGCTAACAGCGCTGCCTTGCAGTGAGGGTTAGCAGAATGCCTGCACCTGAGCTGAGAGCACAGCATGCAGTCCAGTGGGTGAAGCTGCGGTCAAGTGTGTGGGGTGGAGGTCAATGGGGTTTCAGACACTATAGTGGTGGCCAGCGCTTTCTTGCATGTGTGAAGGGGCCTTCAGATTTAACCAAGAGAGGTTCTTAGGACACATATGCTAACCCAGGTGTCTCTCTCTTTGAAGAGGAGAACATCAGGATCCTGGAGCCTGGTGATTTAACGGTCTGCCTCATGGCTTACAGGTAACAGAGAAGAAGAAGAAGAGAGCGGCGGAGGCACCTGGAGGAGAACCACCCTCAAGATGAAGGGGCGGCAGGGCCTGCTACACATGCAGCTGAAGATCCACAGTGAGCCATCGCTCGTAGGTGCTTCACTAGACCCAGGGTCTATAGAAGGCACTTTTCGTTCCTCCACATGATTGAGAACCAGTGTCGCCAAAGACTGCCCATCTCTAGGGAACTGGTTGGTCACATATGCCACCGGCTGCAGGATTTGCCATCACGGGGACATGGAGGGTCATCATTGCCTTGAATATGCTCAACTTTTACTCGAGTGGCTCCCTCCAGGGCTCCACAGGTGACCTGTTCAGGATCTTGCAAGCCTCCCTGCACAAGTATACCCATGTGGTCACGGACACCATCTTCGTAAAGGCACAGGAAAGCCAGGAAGCAAGGGCGCTGGGATTTGAACAGAACTCCGGTTTTCCACAGGTGCAGGGTGCCATCAACTGCACTTACATGGCACTCAGACCTTCAAGTCAACAAGCAGTCGACTACATCAACTGCAAGGGCTTCCACTCACTGAATGTTCAGCTGGTGTGCGAGCACTGTAAACACATTCTACAGGTCTGCGCACGATTCTCAGGGAGCGTCCATGACTCCTACATCATTAGCAGGCCTCAGATCCGCGACATCTTCCAGAGACCATGGAGGTTGCAAGGTTGGCTCCTCAGGGACAAGGGCAGGCCACAGAGGACGTGGCTGATGACGCCTGTGTGGCGGCCTCAGACTGCAGCATCGCAGTCCACTGAGGCCGCCGCGCATCATCGGCGCTTGCTTTGCACTCGACAACCCGGCACTGCAACCGGCGGAGGACTTGGCCTAGGAGGAAATGGATGAGCTACACGTTTATTCTGATGGGGAGGACGTCGAAGGTGAAGATGCCGGCGATGAGGCCATCACACTGGCCAGACGGGGCGGGCATGCTCGGGAGGCCCTCATAGCCACAAGATTCATGGAGGATGATGACGAGATGCAGTGAGGACAGTCCTGACATCCTCACCTTGCATCTGTGAACGTTTGACTCCTGGGTGGCTGATGGCAGCGCACATACCCTTAGTGCTCAGGCTCATGTCATGGAGACACAGCGGAGGCCCTAATAGTCACTATATGCAGTGAGGACAATCCATAGATCTTCACATTGCCTCTGTGAATGCCTCACTCCTGTCTGGCTGAGGGCAGCTCAGTTGTGCTCTGCGATCAGGGTCATATCATGGAGACGCAGCCGTGAAACTTTAAATGCACCTGATCCTTTGTCAGCCTTCAGCACCTGTCCCCTTCAGGAGCACAGCATCATCGGACACAGATGCTGAAGGGACGGGGGGGCCAGCCCCATGACAAAGTTGCTGAGAGCACACAGAGAGAATGATGGAACTCGGTGATGCCTGCCCACAACATTCTGGCAGTGATAACAAGCACCATCCAGTGAGTGTGAAGCCAGAACATCACTTTGGTCTGAAGGTTACACACTGCACAGGGAAGAGGCCCTGGACTGAGACACCTGCCTTTAACTTGTGCAGGAAGCAAGGTTTCACATCTGAGTGACACGAACACTGCTCATCGTAACAAGGAGCCACAGGCAAGGAGACATTCTTGGGAGTTTATTTACAATAGTGAACAGTATGTACAAGTGGTTACCACCTGTGCCCATGCGGGGCAACTAAATCTTCTTAACCTTCCTAACCCTGCCGCTACAGCTTGGTGCTCCCCGGACATCCACAGCGGAGATGGAGGCAGCCTGCTGACTGTTACGCCCTGTTTGTGATGACCTTGTCGGGTGTACTCTGGAGGGCTGTGACTTGGAGGGTCCCAGCCTGATTTTGGGGTCCTGCTGTGTGGCAGTGGCACCCTCCTTGGCCTGTGGAGGTGGAGCTGCTGGGATCACGTGCAAAGGGGATTCGGATGGGCCAGACACTCCCTGAGCCGCCTGGATTAATGGCTCCTGGGTGTGCACCTGCTGATTCTCCTCCCTATGGGTGCCCGAGGGCCCCTGGCTAACTACCTCGAGGAGAAGGGGAAGCTGGAGTGAGATTGAACTGCCTGCACCCCTCTCATTTTTTCACTGTTGGAGGCCAACTATGCTGTCAGTGGTGGACCAGCCCCTGCAGCAGTGCAGGATTGACGTCCTGGACCAAGGTCTTCCTGGTGGCCGCCAAGCCACTAGTGTTGTTGGCATACCAGCGGTATCACCTCAGGCTGAAGGCAGATGGGCTCCTCCATTGCGCCTTGCAATCTGAGGAGTGCAGCGGACATCCCTTCCTGATTTCCTGATGTTCCCGAGCTTGCCTTTGCATGGCAGGGGGCTGCGGAGCAGAGGAACTGACTCACAGCATGGTTGTCTGATGGATGTTGCACTGCTGGATCCTCACTTGGTTGAGCACCGCCAACCTCACCGTCAGCACAGGAACGGTCCAGCTCGTCGCTGGCCAGCTGGATGACTCCATTTTCAAAGTCCGTGAGGACGTTGATATCGGGCATTCCTCGACCAATCTGTGACCTCTCTCTCTTGTTGTGTGCCAGCTTGTCCTGCATGAATACGGATGGAGAGACACCTGTCAGGCCAAATGAGAAGGATGCCTGGCATGTGTGGGTGTTGAGTTGTGCCATGGATGATATGGGGACATGATCCTCAGGGCAGGTGAAGGTGTGTGTGAGAGACAGAATGGTGATGTTCCTTGTAACTGTTTTGAGTCAAAGCAAATAAACTAGATTAACAAATCAAGGGACAGATTAAAAGGAAGCCCCTTAAAGGGAAACTGCAATAACAAAAGACAAAATTTAAAGGAAGCTTACATTAAACCAAAATGAGGGTAAGAGGGTTAATAAAACACCCCAGACCCTGCAGTGTACCCCGAGTGTGGGAGGCCTCGACAGTGCCAGCGGACACCGCAGGGACACCTGGCAACGGATACAGCCATGGAAGAGAGGGAGGCAGTCGGGTCGGACAACCCCCTCGATCACCCACTGCCTGGACCTGTTAATGGCCACTTGGTCAGGCCCAGGAGCCGGTTCACAAGGAGGTCCTCCTCCCTCCCTGCCCCCCCTCCGCACCAGGAGGTGATGTCCCTTGTACTGGCAGTGAGTGAGATCCCTGTGTGCAATGGGTTTGTGAGTGTGAGTTGAGAGTGATGAGAAGAATGTCTTACCCTGGCGGCAGAGAGGAAATCATTCACTGGGTGGCTGTCCTCTTTTGCAGGGCATTGACGCTGACCACTGCTGCCACTGCCTCCCATGCTGGATTGGTCACCTTGCTTGCTGGTCTTTGTCCAGAGCGAGAGCATAGGACTTCACGATGCGACTCCACAGGGTCCAGTGGGCACCTGAGGGAGGCGTCACTAAATTTGGGGGCAGCATGTTTCCTCCCTTTGGTAGCCACGTCATTCCAGCAGCTTTCGATCCCTGAGAGAGAGCTAGCTCTGTGCAAGGGCACCCTTTAAACATGGCGCCCGGATTATTGAAGGCCTGAGGGGATGGCGCGGCGGGTGAATCAGAGGCTGCCCTGCTAGCGATCCAGCGTGTTTCCCACGAATGCGTTATTAATGAGATGGGAACTACCATGAATAGGATAATGCGGCGTGAAAACCATCACCACAGCTGGGGGGCAAAACTACATTTTCCACCCCTGCTGCTGCACTTAGGGCAAACCTAGGGCGATTCCGCCCATTACCTGGGTAATTATCATGTTGCTGCGCGCAAATTGGCAACTGCATTTCCTACATTATAACAGTGACTACACTTAGAAGTACTCCATTGGTTGTAAAGTGCTTTGGGCATCCCGAGGTTGTGAAAAGTGCTATATAAATTCAAACCTCTCTGACTTGTTATGGTCTGGAATTCAGTGCCTGAAGCGGTGGTGGAAGCAGAGTCAATAGTAACTTTCAAGAAAGGAATTCCATATATATTTCAAAAGGAAAAAAATTGCAAAGTTATTGGGAAGAGCAGGGATTAGGAGTAAATTGGTTATCTTTTTCAAAGAACCAACACAGACACAATAGGCTTAAAGGCCTTCTTCTCCTTTCCCCTTCCTCTACGGTGAATTTAAAAGACACAGGCCAAAATATTGCGCTCGGTCGGTCGGGCGCGTCTGCCCTGAACGAGCATAAAATGGCGCGCGGTGACGTCGGGCGAGCGCCCTGACATTATCGCGCACTCGTGCGCTCTTTCAGTGGGCGGGGGTGCATGGGAGTGAGCAGCGCGCCCGCCGACAATTAACTGGCCTATTGAGGCCATTAAAGTTCTAATGACATCAAATTTTTCGCTGCCCGTCCAGCCTTTCGGTTGGCGGGCGGGCCAAAAGGCCAAGCGGCCTTTGGCTTGTATGTGAAACCTCATCCAGGGGCGGGATGAGGGTCCGATCAGCGATTTAAAAAAAAAATTCAAACTCATTTCCAATGTGTCCTTGCCCGTGTGACGGAGTCACGTGAGGGGACGAGCTGTGAACATTTTAAAATTATTTTATTTTTTATTTTCAGAATTCTGCAGCTCCCACAGGCAGCTCTGGGCCTCAGGGAGGGTTTTTGCTGCATGAACTCCCGCGCGTGTGCGCACTTCCGCGCTCTCGCACCACACAGACCCCACCCACCCCATCCCGACAGCGCTGAGCGCTGCAGTGCGCATTTCATGCTGGCCCGTTAATGGCGTGAAATCCATGTCAGGGCCCGTTCGTGGGCGGCTTCATGACCACTCCCAGGCCCGCCCTCCGCGCCCGCCTGATGAGGGCAAAATTCTGCCCGTAATTTTTATGTAAAATTATCAGAGCGTTGGGAACAACGTGCACAAAGTTCGAATAATTTGTAGAAAAAGAAACATTTTCACAACCAATCACAACAGATATGAGGATATGGGGAGCGTGCCTGCTCTGGTATATGCCTTTAAAACACGGTATCGTATCTTTAAATTTAAATCTTTTTAACTGTTTCAACTTGAATGTGCACCTCTCAATTTTCAGGGCCAATTTTCCAAGGCTTTGTGGTTGGCTCCGAGTGTTACTGGCATTGTGAATTGGAGAATGGGTGTGCGGGTCTGTGGTGCTCTGATAAGACCTGCTCCCAATTTTTTCCAGCGCCATTAGAGTTTTACCTTTTGAGAGGCCTCACGCAGAGTGAGCAAGTCTCATTACTGAATGCAAATCTATGCAAATACATGCTAATAAGCAGGGGGCCAGGCAGGGTTTCGTGAGTTTGAGGAGCTTTTCTCTCTCCAAATGGCTACTCTTCCATTTAAAACAAACTCATGCAGATTTGGTGCTCTAGCCTTTGAGAATTCAGTTCGTTAATGTGCCTTCTACGCTGCTTATTTTTTTGCATTTACCTTATTCCGATAGTTCCTGCTGCTGATTCAGGTTACGTCTGTGAATTGCCATACAGCCGTTCTGTGCAGGGCAGCTTTCGCTGTCAGATGCGATTTAGTTTGCAGCAGCTGAGTGATTCGGCGTGAGAGTTCCTTTGGGGATTTCACTGGCGCTGCCAGGTTTGAATAAGGAGTTCATGATGCAAGGAAGGCGAGTGCAGAGATATACCTGAGGCTTTGAGGCCTGGGATATGCCTCTGCTGACTTAGGCACAACCAGATTGGCATGTCAGAGAGACTCATCGTCACTTCCTATGCTACATTGAGAAGCGATCAGCAACTTGTGCAGTGTCATTAAGCCAAAGCTGCAGAACTTCCTCCGTCACAGGGTGGCTAAGGGTGTCATCTTTGCCATGGCCTCCTCTCGTGCCATGTCAGAATCAACCATCTTCTGTCCACCGATGCATCAAACAAGAGACGGAAGACTGATTTGCCAGGGGAATGTCTGCTTGCCATAGAAAGTAGGACAAGAAGCAATGTTACTTTTACCTGTGGACAAGGTCGCTGTAAATGAACAGCACCTTGGATGATGCACAGCTGGTCAGTGAAGCCTCCCATGAACCCATAGAGCCTGGATCAATAGGAATGGTTTCGCTTCTGTTAATGAATTGCTGTTACCTGACCGCCAGAATCATATCATTGAAGTGGATGCTCAGTGGTGATGTCACCATTTTTGCCACCATTATTTGAAGGAATGGAGGGATTGGAGGGATGGCTCCTCATGGGATTATGGAAACCTAGTTCAAGACCCTCTTTAAGAAATGACCAAAAACATATACAATGGAGCTCAGGCACATAAGCAGTGATAGATTAAAATTACAAATGGCTTTGTTCTATCCTATAGCATCTCTTTTTATTGAAAGATCCATGTTTACTTGCTTGATGTCATTTTGTTCTTAGTCAAAGGTGAATGAACGATGGAATGCAATCCCAGATGTCACTTTAGCACACAACCCATTCTTCTTCAGTTCTCTGCCCAAGGCCAGGTCTGACCCACAGTGCCATGGCCTCCACCATAGGTAGGGCAAGGAGGCAGGCTCTGAATCCACCCCGGTCAGAACGGGGATCAAACCCCACATTGTTGGCATCAATCTGGTGCACACTGGCCACCCAGCCAACTGAGGCCACCAAAGCCCCCACCCCTCCAAAGGGATCTGCGTTGCTGAGGCACTTTTACATGCCTGCTGTAGTCTGGGGATATGGATAATGATGGTAGAGGCTCCAACATTTATTCCATCACAAGGCTTACCAGGAATCTCTCACTGTCACCACCTGTCATCAGCATATGTTGGAAATGTTTGCAAGTTAATACTCAACCCATTTGACTGCATCATGAACACACCTTCCTTGCCCATCAAGTCCTGGAGCGGGACTTGAACCCGGAGCCTTGGAGGCAGGGGCACCACCCACAGTGCCTCAAGTCTTCCTACACATCTCATTATAAAGGAAGAAAACAAAGCTGTGTTCTAATAGATGTGGGTGGCTTTTATATAAAAATTTTATTAATATGATCAGTACCTGCAGCTTCCATATTTTAAATCTGTAATAATATACGCCAATAACAATGAAATATGATGATACCTAATATATTTTTGATCATCCTGTAATCAGTGAAAGTTTTGTAATTGTTTTTACAAGGTTTATGAGGCACACTAATAACAGAAAATAAATCTGTCAATGAGGCACTGTCTGATTTTAATGTTAGTCTGTTATAATTCACTCAGGGATTCCAAGTTGCTGTGGCAACGTACACTTTTTACAGAAAGAGAAACAGAAAATGCTGGAAAAACTCAGCAGGTCTGACAGCATCTGTGGAGAGAAAAACAGAGTTGATGTTTGGAGTCCGTATGACTCTTTTTCCCTCTGAAGATGGGTCATATGGACTTGAAATGTCAACTCTGTTTTTCCTCTCCACAGATGCTATCAGACCTGCTGGGTTTTTCCAGCATTTTTCCATTAGATTTCCAGCATCCACAGTATTTTGCTTTTCTCTTTGCACTTTTTACATGCATGTTATAGTCTGGAGCTGCAGATAGTGATGGCAGAAGCTCTAATGATCTTTCCATCACATGGCGGACCAGGAATCTGCCCCCCTCTGACTGCCTGCCATTGACATGTGTTGGAAGGATTTGCAGGTTGATAATCAATCTGTTTGGCCACATTATGAACATACCTTTCTTGGGTGTTGGGTACTGGATTCAGACTTGAACCTGGTGCTACTGGCCCAGGAGCAGGGACGTTAACCACTGCACTGCAAGACGTCCTCACTTTTAGTGTACAGTTTGGCAAATTTATTTTCACTGCAGATCATACTAGACATAACCTATGCTCCTAACTTTACCTCATTGCCTTTTGTCTTTGTAAATGGGTATCATTGGAAGCTTTGTTTGTTTTTGCTGTCAACACTATTGTTCACTGAATGCTTAGCTGTGCATTTGAAAGGTAAGCAATAAGCAGCTGTGGATAGAGGATGGATGGTGTTGTTATTTTCAGCACCAATAAGAGCATATCAACTGCTATTATGGTGTTGCCATCAACGCCGGAGGGAACTCGCATTTATAAAGCACCTTTGGACTAAATTGAACAGCTCTTTCAAAGAGTGTGCACATCTATGATGGGCTGAATGGTTTCCTTTTGTGATAGAGGTTTCAATTATTCATAACCTTACAACATCCTAAAGTGCCACACTGCCAATAGCTGCTTACTAATAAGGGTACCTGTTGTGGTGCAATGAGTAGTGCCCCTGTCTCTGAGCCAGAAGTCCTGGGTTCACGTCCCACCCCAGGACTTAATGATCCAAGGAAGGTGTGCTTGTAATGTGGCTACTAAAGAGGTTGATTGTTCCAGCACACACCAATGGCAAGGTAGTAAGAGCAGGGGCAACATTCCTGGTTAGCCATGTGATGTAAAGAAAGTTGGAGACCTACCACCACTGTCCATAGCCCCAGAAAAGTGCACATTACCACAGCAACTTGGACTCTCTGTAACACACCACTACCAATATGGCTACATGTGTCTTTATGGGCACATAGCTATATGGTGAAGAGCTTTGCCTCTTTTCTGTATATCCTCATAACTATGATGAATTGTGATAAAAATCTTTGTGGTTCTACAAACATTGTGCAAACTCCACACCAGTACATGTTTTTGAAATAGTTGTAGAGCTAAACACATTATAGAATCATACAGCACAGGAGGCCATTTGGTCCATCATGTTTATGCCTGCTCTGTAAAAGAGCTATCCAATCAGATCCAAGCTTTTGCTCTTTCCTCATACTTTTGAACTGTAGCCATTATTGTAATGGAGGAAAACACAGCAGCCAAATTGAGCACAACAACGTGCCACAAACTGCATTGAGGTAAGTGACCAGATGAACTCCTTGAACAATGCTGGACGAGGCCTAAGTATTGGCCAAGACAACTCTCCAGCTGATAGTGCCATGGGATCTTCCACACCCACCTGAAAGGGCAAGCAGGGCCTTAGTTTAAAAACTTCATTCAAGAGAAAGACACCAAAAAAAAAAATGAAGCACTGAAGTGTTAGCTGTGATTATATTTCCAGGATGGGCCTTGAACAAAGGCCTTCTGACTTAGAAGGCAAGAGTGCTGGCTCTGAGCCAAAACAGAGCCAGACCTTGCAGGAGTGCAATTAGGAAACACTCCGGGTAGTCACAGTGTGCAACTTGCTTCACGTAGACCCATAGAAAAGCTATAGTGCAGAACGAGGAGATTCAGCCCATCATGTCTGTGCTGGCCAGAAAGAGAAAAAAGAAACTAGTCACACATTTTAATCCCATTTTCCTGCACCCATTCCATAGCCTTGCAGGTTACAGCACTTCAGATGCAGATCCAGGGTTCCCCAAATGGCAACTGATGCTAGGTCAATTCTTGAATCTGATAGAGGTAGACTTTTGTCAACCAAAGTCACCAAGAGTTATGGGGCAAAGGGCAGGTACATGGAGTTAGCTCATAGTTCAGCCATGTTCCCATTGAATGGCAAAATAAGCTCAAGTGGCTAAATAGGCTCCTCTTGTTGCTCCTCATGAAGTACAAACATGCAATTGTGCGCCTTGCTAATTATAGAGTCATAGGGAAGAATTTTAGGGAGGTGACAGGGATCTCAGCTGCCAGCTGTAGAACAGCTGAGATACCCACATTGCTTCCTTTGGGAAGGTTTACCAAGTTATGAGCCAATCAGGCAATTAACAGGCCACCAGCAGGCCTTCCATAGGATCAAAACCTTGGGGGCAGTGGAGTGGTGGGTGGGTTGGGTGGGGTGGGGGGGGCGGATGTTTTGGGGGGGAAGGCTGAGCGCAGCTGGCCAATCAGATGTTGGCAGATCTTTTGCTCATCAGAGATCGCCCATCAGGAAGGCAGTAGCTGCTGTCAGAATGACACCCACCAGAGGCCCAGGTTCATGGAGCAACCCAGGCCAGGGGTAAGTGATGGCAGGAGGGGTTTTGCAGGGTGCAAGTCACGGGGAGGGGTGTGTAGGGGAGTCAGCAATTGGGCCAGGGAGGTGGCTGTTAGCAGCTCTCCACTTCCCGATGCCAGGTTCCTCAAGCTGGCACTGGGTGCCTTTGAACAAGGGATCCCCCTGCGCCCTCCAAGGAGACCACACAAGCAACCTGCACAGCTTTCCCCACATAGTGAGCCCCCAGCTGGGTTAATACCAGTGGCAACAGGAAGAGGCTCTTAATTGGGCATTAATTGCCCACTTAAAGGCCTCATTGGTGACAGGGCTGGAAGGCAGTCATTTACAGAAGGAGACCATTCAGCCTATGGGCTTATGCCGACTCTCTGTGGAGCAATCCAGTCAGTCCCATTCCCCTGCTCCATCCCAGTGGCCCTGCAAGTTTATTCCTTTCAAGTGCCTATCCAATTTCTTTTGAAATCATTGATCATCTTTGCTTCCACCACACGCGTGGGCAGTGAGTTCCAGGTCCTTAGCCCTCGCTGCATAAAAATGCTCTTCCTCATGGTCTTCCTGCATCTGTTGCTAAAAACTTTAAATCTGTGTCCCCCAGTTCTTGTACTATCAACGATTGGGAACAATGTTTCCTTGACTACCTTATCCAAACCTTATTGACAAGAAATTCAAGTACTAAATGATGAAGTGACAAAGATAGCTAGAAACAATTGTAGATTGTTACCCTGGTACCAATGTTTCTTAAAACATATTCTCTATATGATAAACAATTGTTGCCCCACTTGTATGTTGTGGAGAAAATCTATAATTTGTTGAGTCCGAAGTCCCTACAACCACTTTGACAAGTGAACATCATCCTCTAGAACATGACAGAAATACTACCAACCTTTCGATCCTGTACAAGGCAATGGCTGCCAAAGCTTCATTGGAGGTGTTAGTCCTTTTGGTCCTCACTGTTGGAACTTTCCACGGAACATCTGAGCAACTCACATTTTGATACACCCAATCTGTGCCCCAGCTACAGCTCAATATAAGCCCATGCAGAACAACACTGGACCTCACACACTGCTCCATGACAGCTCTAGGCTTGACAGAGAGGGTCATAAATTTGTCTTGTCTGGTGGTGCGAAATGAGGAATAGCAAATCGGCAGTGTGTTTTATACCTCATTGAATTTTCTCTCCCTTTGAAGTAGTCAAGAATAAAAGGTGGAGAGCTACCCATTCAGTCATCTATTTTGCACTGTCAACAACAACAACTTGCATTTATATGGCACTTTTAATGTAATAGAACATCAAAGGTGCTTCATATTATCAAATAAAATTTAATATTCATCCACATAAGGAGATATTAGAGCAGATGACCAAAAGCTTGGCGAAAGATGTAGCTTTTAAAGAGCATCTTAGAGGACGGTAGAGAGGCAGAGAGATTTAAGGAGAGAATACTAGAGCTTTGGGTCTTGGCAGCTGAAGGCTTGGCCACCAATATTAGAGCAGTTAAAATGGGGATGATTAAGAGGTCAGGATTAGAAGAGCACAGATATCTCAGAGGGTGGTAGGGGTGGATGAGATTACAGAGACAAGGCAATGAAGGGACTTGAAAACAAGGATGAGAAGCTTAAAATTGAGGCGTTGTTTAACCGAGATGAATTTATACCCCAAATTCTGCAAGCTATTTGTAAGATATTGTCCTAATTACAGCCACCTCCAGCTATTTCCTATTGTTATCCTAACTGATATCTGAAACAAAATGTGTCAGATTCGATATTCCTTCATTTAGTTTTGTTGGATCAGAAT